>NC_086097.1:126671620-127871620 GCF_963921235.1 Mobula hypostoma
GTTGTTCAGTGGGGGAAAAATAAACAAAATATTTTTGAATCTTTGCAGTATGTTTCATCTCCAAAGTCAGATGAATGCTATTGCGAAAACTATCACTGATCGTTGGTCAGAACGTACCAAGTCACTGTATAACATCAACCAAAGACCCTCGGATTCCTGGGATGAAGAGCTTTCAAGGTCGGCCACTGAGCTAATTAGCTGGATAAGGCAGCAAAAGGTAAACATGGTCATTAAGAGAATTGATCTATTTAAGTTCAGTTTTCTATTATGAGTTCCCTTGTCATTCTTATTTTCTTCCCCTTGAAAGAGATACCACTAAGTTGTAAGCTTTCTCATTTCCAATGAAAATTACACCAGGATTTGGTGTTCAGTAGAAGCTGATCTTGGGTGAGATTCATGTGTGTGTATTAAAGACATTATCTGGAGGTAATTGTAATGACAGGATCTGGCAGCGTGTGCAGCAATGATTGAGACATTTTGCAATGTTATTGTGCTACAAACAAGGTTTCACCCCAAAACATTGATGTTTCTGCTTGTTCCTCCAGCAGATTGTCTGTTGCTTTACAAAATGCTCTGTGCCTTTTAATTTTTGCTGAAGGTACCAAGCTTAAAGCAGGATACTGGAAAGTTAGGAAATGTTAAAAAGGGAAATTGCTGGGAATATTCAACTAGTAGTGCAGCTTCTTCCGAGAGAAGAGACAAAGTTGCGCAAGCTGTTAAATGAGCAGAAACACCAGCCATATCCCTCTGAACAGATGCTGACTTCCCTGTTGAATAGTTACAGCATTTTCTGCTGTTAAATGAGGGGCATATGAGGACCCCATATAATCATATTCATCTCAAAATAATTCCCTCATCTTTGCCCTCTGCAACACCATCCCTCCCCTGCTAAATGCTGCTATTTTGCTCTTCCAAATCCAAGGCTGGTCATGTTTGAGTGAAAAGTGGAGAGAATTCTACATCACCCAGCCTTTCAACAGTGTAACACTTGTAAAATCTGTTATTCATGTGATGAGTATTATTTCGTACTACCTAATTTTGGCTGACAAAAAGATCAGAATCCAGTTTGATATCACTGGCATGTGTCGTGAAATTTGTTAACTCTGTGGCAGGAGTACAATGCAATACATGATAAATATAGAAAAAACTAAATTACAGTGAGTATATTAAATTAAAATAAGAGGGCAAAAACAGAAATTTAAAAAAATAGTGAAGTTGTGCTTATGGGTTTGATGTCCATTCAGAAATATGATGGCAGAGGGGAAGAAGCTGTTCCTGAATTGCTGAGTGTTTGCCTTCAAGCTTTTGTACCTTCTACCTGACAGTAATGATGAGAATGATTGGGTGGTGGGGGTCCTTAATGATGGACGCTGCCTTTTCAAGGTACTGTTCCTTGACGGTGTCTTGGATATTATGGAGGCTAGTACCCATGATGGAGCGGACTAATTTTACAGCTTCATGCAGTTTTTTCCGATCCTGTGCAGAAGCCCCCCCCCCACACACTCCAGATGGTGATGCAGTCAGAATGCTCTCTATGGTACATCTGTAAAGGTTTTTGAATGTTTTAGGTAATATCCTGATGTGCATTGTGCACATAGTTGATGATACCTCATCACGTGGTTCAAACCAATGGGTTCAAGTATCCTAGGCTTCCTGGGAGTGAAAGAATATCTGTCTCCTGTGTGGAGAGGAGCCTTTCTAGAAGCCTTATTTCTTAGCACAACAGTTGGGGGATTTAATTCCATGCTTTTATATAAAAGGCTACTGTTGGTAACATGAGCCATGAAATTACTGGATTGTTGTAAAAGCCCATCAGGACAGATAACCTTCCACTTTTGCCTAAACTGGCCCAATCATTAGCAGAATACAGGCAGAGCGGTTGACCCTTGTTTGAGCAATAATGTTGGCCTCGACTGTGGCATCTACACAATTTGATTAAATGAAAGTAACTTGGCGTGCAAATTATGCAAGGGGAACATGTTATGTACTTGAATGTCTGGGACAAACATAGACACATGTCCATAATCTTGATTAATGTCACACTTAGGTGATTATTTGGGTTGATGGTGAATCCTTGCCTACTCTGCTCATCTGAACTATTAATATATGGACTTTGAGTGCAGAACTTGCATCCTCTTCCCACAAGAGTCAATGCAATTAATTCCCTTTCTTATATTCTCTCTGTGCTATCCATATTTTTATGAGCTCAGCCTGCCAGAAAACTCCAGGACCTATTTGTATCAGTGTTTAGTGCATGTGCACTATTTTGGAAAATCGTCTTGAGCGTAAGATCTGTTTCCTACTTCAGTGTCAGCATATTGTTGAAAATATAATTTCAGTGACACAAGCCTTAAGTGTCACTACACTTATTTGTTTTAGTCATAAGCTACTGAAGTATATTCGTTGTTGTGAGTATTAATACTAGCAATATTTCATTACTTTCATGTTGCTTGGTTAAATGGATTATGTTGTATAAAATAATTTTTGCTAAATCAACGAGGTTGTGGTAATGGGTATTCTATCTATCTATGGCCTGTTCTGTCAGTGTAACTTGCGTAATGTGTATATAATGCACTGCAGAGTTGAGAACAAGGTCAAAGTAATGCAGTACTGGAACCGTGCAGTATGTTGCACAAGGTAAAGTTGAAATGTGATGTCAGAGGAAGGATACTGAAATTTTGCAGTGGAGGTGGTTTAATTGTCTGAAATAATCTTTGGGTAAAGGACTTCGAGTGCAGAACTTGCCTTGGAAGGGGGAGAGACAATATTGAAGAGAATAATTTGGTAGCACATATGGGAGTTTTTCCTTCCTGAGATGGACTTAAAATGTTTAAATCCAGCAGTATCAAATGCAGAGAAGATTACTATTGACAGATTACTATGCCGACAGTTCATACATTCTAAATCTTGTGTACTCTTTGGATATGTCTGTGGCCTGAGTCCTCTGTTGCATATCATATCAATTCACTGCTATGCACAGTAATATTTATAAATGAAACTTATCAACTCCAACATAGTATTCAAATAGAATTATGTAACAGAATGGTTTTGAGGGGATGCTTCAAAAATCTACACTCTTGTCAGATTTTCCTTTCTTTTTCCTCTGTGCAGCTTCAGTTAGACTCTCAAGAATGGGGTGTGGATGCGGCCTCTGTAGAGCAGCAGATGAGTAATCACAGAAGGTACCATAAGAGCCTTGAAGATGTTCGCTGGAAAATAGAGAAAATGAAATCAGAGCAGGTAAGTGTCCAAAGTCGTTGTCCAGTGCTACCTTTGTCCTGGCTGTGATTCACTCGTTGCGAAAGGAAGTGTGTGTGGAAAGAAGGTCATTGCTCTATCATAGTACTCAAAGATCCATTTATCCAAAGAAATTCTCCAAGCAGACTTCTGGTATTCTAGATCCAGCCAAAAATGGGATGTTTTCACTTGTTTAAAAACTTCATTTTCTGAACGTGTGTTAAAATCTTTGACTAAGAAGAGCAAGACATCATGGCTGGAGATTTTTTTTGCTCTTCTGATGCAAAGGATTTTATGATTTGCTGTTGTTTAAAGTGACAAGATGGGAAGTTGCAGCTCCGGACTGCTGCGTTAATGAAGTCACAGGAGAGAAGTACTGATAGATAAAAAGCAGTCTCTTGACACTATCACAAACAAGCTGATGGCCTTCGGAGGGAGGGAGGGTGAGAGGGTCCCCCCCCCCCTCGGAGTAAGAGGTCTGCTTGACCCAACACTACATGACATTTTATGTGCTAAATATCAAAGAAAAAATCAGGACAATTCAAACAAACCCATATTTACAATGCTCCCATTGAACTACATGTAACAGTTTCAAATGCCTGGATCTTCCCAGGAACACACCCCCCCTGTCTGCACCTATATTACAGGCACCCAAGTACACACAAGTAATGAATTTAAATCAACATGTCTGTTCTTCAATTCACTTGGTTCACTGTTCTTGGGAACCGACGACTCAGAGCTGCATTTTGGACTTAATCCATGGTTCCTATTTGAATCCGAACGTTAGTATCAGAGGTCAGTTAAAGTTGCATACTAACCCCAAAAATTGCGCTACCCTGGCAGTTTATGGATACTTGAAACGTGACAGAAATAGTGATTCTCACAAAATATTGCCTGGCCTACTGAGTTCCTCCAGTATTTTGTGTGTGTTACTCGGATTTCCAGCATCTACGGATCTTCTCTTGGAAGTAATGATTCAGACTGGTTTATTGTCACATACACTAGGGCGCAATGGAATTGCGTGCTCACGTGAAGCTCAGAGCGTGAGCAGTAGATAGGGTAATAATAAATGCCACTCTAGATATAGTGGGCACAAAATGACAGAAAAGTACATAGTATATGAGGAAGTGCTAGAAGTGTTTTAGCACGTGGAGAGATCATTCGACATACCTTGGACTAGGTCGACAGATATTGATCTTGTATTGGAAATAAGGTAGCCAATGTGAAAGGGGAAGCTGAAGATGTTCGGTAAACATTACATAGTGCAATGTGGTTGCTTTGTTGTAGGTTCGTGGGCTCTAGTAATGATTGGATTGTTCTAATATGGCTATGAGTTCCTTAAGGATTAGAGATACCACGATAGCAATTCCACCCCCCGCCCCCCATTCCCTATTCTGACCTTTTACCTCTTCTCACCTGCCTGTCCTCTCCTCTTACTCCAATGGTCCACTCCTCTCCTATTAGATTCCATCTTCTCCAACCCATGACGTTTCCCACCCACCTGGCTTCACCTACCACCTTCTAGCTATCCTCCTTCCCACTAACCCCTGCCCCCCCCAACCATTTTATATTGGCTTCTTCCCCCTTCCTTTCCAGTCCTGAAGAACGGTCTCTGCCTGCAACATAGAACATAGAAATCTACAATACAATACATTACAGGCCCTTCGGTCCACATGTAACCTACTCTAGAAACTGCCTAGAATTACCCTACCTATACGTCGACAGTGTATTTACTTCCATAGATGCTGCCTGGCCTGCTGAGTTCCTCCAGCATTTTGTGTGTGTTATTATGAAAGCCTTTCCACGTATCAAAACATATCTGGAAAGTCTTCAATGGCATTGTTTACCCAGGGTTCTATCTCTCTGTATCATTGACACTCGAATCCCACAAAATGAATCATGGCAAAGTATCATCTCTTGGCTGAAGAAAATGTGAATAGAGAGCAGAAATGTACATCGAAGGTATTGTCAGCGAAAAGTTTTCTCAAAAGTGATCATTTAACAGAAATCTACAAGAGACTATAGGGCAGATATTTATCCTGTCACATGCAGAAAGAACAATATAATAGCAACAATATTTTGAACTTAATTTCAAAATGTACTGTTTCTGTAGAATTCAATACCAAATTTCTGCAAGGGCCTTTTCTCCCATGAACTGCACTAGGCAGGTTTAATGTTAGGGCAACTGCATTTTATACATGTTAAAGAATATGATGCCCTCTGCTGGTAATTTTTAAAAGTTTTTTTTAGTTGTATTGTTTTCATGAGTTTTGCAGCAAAGAAAATCTTGGCCAGAATACTCGAATAATTCATAAATATGTCAAAGTGCAGCAGAATCCCTTTTACTGCACGTTGGTTTGCCTACTGTTGCTTTAAAATATCCAAATCCAAGTGTATAAATACTTGCACAATTTGGATTGTATGCCTTCGAGTAAAGTCAACCTGAAATTTGCAAGGTAAAAATAATTTTGGTTTATGGCTAAGTATCCCTGGACATTCCATGACCACCCATATTAAGAGTTTATAAATATTTATTTTCATGTCCTTGCAGCATAAATGGAGGCTGTTCTGTCCACTGAGTCCGTTGTTATTCTCACCTGAGCACATAGTGACATTTCTTCTCTTATCACATGTGCTTTTATGTGTGTAAATTTTTACAGATAAGAGATCTGAATGTGGACCAATGCCGTCACATCATGAAATCATAAGCATTTTTACAATGCTGCATAAAGGAATTCTATTCCGAGCATGCCTCCTGTTGTTGGCACGGCCAGCTTTTTTTTTTGCAGTTGGTATGTGATTCACCTGCTATGTTTGATGCCTTGAGGATGTTTAGCGCAAGGCAAAGTTAAGTATGCTTCGATAGTATAGAACTTAGCTGCTGGACATGTGTAGACACTGCACTAGAATGATGTCCTCAATTATATAAAAATTAGCTGGCATAGAATTTCCATTTCATTGTGCAAAATACAAATTATTAATTTGCTTTGCTCTATGGGAACATGAGATGCCCGGCACCCAATTTGTATATTGATTGAATCTGAATGCTGGGTGGATTCCTACCTCATTTAACGGTCACCAGTATTACATAGTCGGGAAGGAACTGTTACGGGCATGCACAACTGCATCCCATGAAATCTCATGGCATTGTTAATTTCAGGCAAGGAAGCCTTCTGCTGATTAATACCTACTGCCCACCAACCCCACCCCTGAGCTAATGAATTGGTACGACCCCATGCAGCACATCATTTTGCTTTCAATTATATTGTGAGCTTTATCGCAGGTGCCCTACAGTTATCTCCCATGAAAATGCAGGATAGAATCAAACCAGGTTTAATATCACTGACACATGTCATGAAATTTGCTTTGTTGCAGCAGTACATTTGAATGCATTATTAAAAACTATAAATTAAAACAGATATATTACAATTAAATAAGTGCAAAGAAAGAAAAAATGGGGAGGAAGTGTACGTGGGTTCATTGTCTATTCAGAAATATGATGGCGGAGGGGATGAAGCTGTTCCTAAAATATTTGAGTGTGTGTCTTCAGACTCCTGTACCGCCTCCTTTCTGGTAGCAATATGGTAGAAGAGGGCATGTCCTGGATGAGGGGGGTCCTTCGTGATGGACACTCCCTCTTTCCAGCATGTCCTTTTGAAGATGTCCTCGATAGTAGGGAGGCTAGTGCCCATGACGGATCTGGCTGAGTTTGCGACTTTCTGCAGCTTTTTCCGATCCTGTAGTGGCCCCTGCATGCCAGATGTTGTTGCAACCAGTTAGAATGATCTCCGTAGTACATCTGTAGAAATTTGTGAGAGTCTTTTTGACAGGACAATTCTCCTCAAACTCCTGATGAAATATAGTCACTGTTGTGCTGCCTTTGTGATTGCATCAATATACTGGATCCAGGATAGATCTTCAGAAATGTTGGCACCCAGGAACCTGAAACTGCTCACACTTTCCACTACTGATCCCTCAATGAGGAGAACTGGTATGTGCTTCCTTGACTTCCCCTTCCTGAAATCCATGTCCTTGGACTTACTGACGTTGAGTGCAAGGTTGTTGTTGTGACACCACCCAACCAACTGATCTAGCCCACTCCTGTGGGCTGACTCGTCACCATCTCCAATTCTGCCAATAATAGTTGTGTCATCGGCAAGTTTATAGGTGGTGTCTGAGCCATGCTGAGCCACACAGTCATGGGTGTGGAGAGAGTAGAGCAGTGGGCTAAGCACGCAACCTTGATCAACCAGTGTGGATTGTCAGTGAGGAGCAGCTGTTATTTCCAATCTTGTGCAGACTGTGGTCTCCTGATAAGGAAGTCAAAGATCCAGTCGCAGAGGGGTACAGAGGCCCAGGTTTTAGAGCTTGATGATGAATAATAAGTATAGTGTTGGATAGTAATTTAAATTTATAAAATGCTAGGATGTGACCCTCAGCTGCATTTTTATTTTTAATCATTAAGTGGTACAGACAAGCTGCATGACATTGATAATCTTTCTCTGGTCCCCAACACAATATTTTCCTTGGGTTAAAATTTCTAATGCCCTCTGCCCAACCTCTGTCCAACCTCTGTCCTGTGGTGTCTTTTTGCTGGATGTGCTTGTGTTGGCTAAAGTGCAGAAGAGAATAGACTGGAGAATTTTCATTTTGGGGAGAGATTGTGCTTGTTTGCCATGGAAGAAAGGAAGCTGAGGGGGGTGACCTGATAGAACAATGTAAGATTATGACCGCCAGAGGTATCTTTTTTTTCCCCCTAGGGTAGAGCTATCAGAAATAAGGGGGCATGGGTTTGAGGTAGGTAAGGGGACCTTGGGGAGTAAGGTTTTATGCAGCAGTTGATATCTGGAGCACACTGCCAGAATAAGATGGAGGAATCAGATCCAGTCACTATGTTTAAGAGGTGTTTAGGTAGACATTAAATGGACAAGGTATAGAAGGAGGTGGACAAATGTGATTAGTGTAGGTGACAAAATAGGTAGGTATGGATGTGGTGGGCAAAAGTACTGCCCTCTGCTGTGTCATCACTCTGTGCTGCTGATTGGAATCTAGAGGTAACGTAGTCGAAATTAGGACCAAGAAATCCTGCTGTCTAGTAATAGGGTTTTTTGGATTTATCAACTGTAGCAAGATTTTTCGTTGTGACAAGATACCCAAGACCTGATGCCTTGGGTATCGTTTGTAATAGTAAAAATAACTTTAAATTTGAAAGAAGGTGGCATGCAAGAGATTCTAGTGTTGTAGGCAGTGTTTGGCACAATTTGTATCATGACAGTTTATAGATTTGTCAGATCCATTTACAATATCTGAATTTAAGATGCAATTCCAGTTTTAGATGGCGCCGGTGAAGCATGTCGATGACTTGCTGGTGGCAGATAAAACAAAGAAAGCAACTAAATACTTTATTAATCACACTTCTGGTCAACAACCCCTGCAAACAATAGACTATAACGTCCCTGTCAGAGCTGAGCTTTTGAACCGCCTGTATGACTTGGCACTTTTACGGTGGGAGCTGAAGTCGCAAAGGTGCAGGACAGTTGTGGTGTGTGCAGGCCGAATCAGGGCAGCAACTTCATGCCCATTGCTGGTGCTGTCTTGAAGGCAATTTGATCCAGCAGAACTGAGGCTAGGAGGGCGCAGGCGATGCGGAGTCAACGCAGCGAGGCCTGGACTTTGGGGCCCCAGAGCGAGGAAAGACCCAAAGTTCAGTCGATTTCAGCGCCAAGCCGAATGGGAAAAGTTGGGTACGGGCTGAATTGAGGTGGGGGGTGGCAAGAGTGTATCGAAATGGCAGGGAGCAAGATCTGATATTTGGATGATTTAACTGCTGGGCCAGATTGGAAAGGTCAGGGAGTCAGGGCCGGAGATGAAGGATGGGCTGGTTCAGATCGCTGCTCCATGAGATTTACTCACCTCTACTCTCAACTGTGGGCTGCAACCTTCCCAGTGTGGGTTCACTTTCCTGAACACACATTCCAAATGTTATATGTTTACTTTTATTATTTGCATGATTTGTTATCTTTTCCCCCTCTGCACATCGAGTGTTTGCTCTTATTTTGTTTTAATGGGTTCTGTTGGGTTTCTTTGTTTTGTGGCTGCCTGTAAGGAGGTGAATTACGAGGTTGTACAAAATATACATACTGTCATAACAAACATACTTTGGACTCTGAATTTTGAATTGGTCTGCACATGTTCCAGTGTCATATTTTCCTGCTTCTTTACAAATTAGTTCCAGCACACATTCCCAAGTTGTGATTAGTTTTTTTTTCCCACTTTCTCTCACAGCACGACAATCATTCTAGCAGCTACAGGGATGCCATTGAAGCAATAGAAAATGAATACGAAGCTATGTTGGTAAGTGGAATTGATTAATGAAGCTGAAATCAGATTTTTTTTTTGGTGATTTGGGCAACATAGGACCAGTTGTAGTTGTATTCCCTTTCTAGTTCAATGAGACAGTGACTTGTTTCCATATCTCAACATCTAATAATGATTACAATAGGGAAGGGGGCCAGTGGGCTCATTGAGTCCATACTGATCCTGTGCTAGTCCCACTTCACCACCCTCTTTCCTATTCTTTCAAATCCCAACCTAGCTGCTCTTGAATGCTACAATTAAATCTGTTTACATTACTGCCCCTCACAAGGCATTCCTAACACTACTACTCAATTCATATATTTTGTTTCCTTGTATGAGCTTGTGCCTTTTACTAATCACCTTCATTCTTTATCCCTTATCTCTTGTCCCTCCCATCAGTGGGAGCAGTTCTGCCTTTCTACTTAACTTCTACTCTATCTAGAGCCTTCAGAAATGCAATACTTCTAATACGAGGGGTGATTGATAAGTTCATGGCCTACAGTAGAAGGAGTCAATTTTAGAACACCTAGTGCATTTATTTTTCCTACATTTACACACTTAGTCCAGCGGCCATGGAGCATACAGATCCCTTCTTTGTAGAAGTCAGCATCTTGGACCTCCAGAAGCGGTCCACAGCAGGGGTGATTAATAAGTTTGTGGCCTAAGGTAGAAGGAAATGAACTTCAAACTTCCTGCATTTTCAATCAGAGTTGAACCGCATGTGCATGTAACGAGAGCTTAGACCACGAACTTATCAGTCACCCCTGCTGTAGATCACTTCTATAAAGAAGGGATGTGTATGCTCCATGACCACCGGGCTAAGTGTGTACATGTAGGAGGGGACTATGTTGAAAAATAAATATGCTAGGTTTTCTAAAATTGACTCCTTCTACCTTAGGCCACGAACTTATCAATCACCCCTCATCGATCCCTTCTCAAACTCCTTTGTTCCAGGAACAAGTCCAGCTCTGTCTTTGCACCTGCTAAATTCCCGTATCCTTGAAATCATTTTAATAAACTGCTTCTGCAGCCTTTCTAAAGCTTTTTGCCCCTTTCAGAATTTTATCTGCCCCACTTTACCAAAATACCATCAATCTCAGCTTTTATATTAATATTTGACTCCACATCCATTACCATTGCAAAAGAAAGCTCTAAATTTTCACATTTTCTAGCTTCCCTCTTAGCTAGAATCTTTCCATTTTCACTCTAGGCCTATGCTCCTAAATCAATGGAAATTGATTCGATCTTCTCCTACAGTTCTTCCTTCAGAAGGAAATATAACCCTTGTTTCTCTATTCCTGTGTGTAATTAAATAATTGAGTTCTGTTCTTTCTCTACACTCTAGAAAATTTCAGCGGATAGATTTGACGAAATGAGAAAGTTTCAGGACATCATTCAAGCCACCTCCAATGAGATTATGTGGATTAATGACCGCGAGGAAGAAGAACTTGTCTATGATTGGAGTGACAAGAATACAAACATGGCTCAGAAGCAAGAAGCGTTCTCAGTAAGTTGGAACAGGACAGAAATGATTGATTGACTGAAGATGTGTCCTGCAGTTAGGAGTTAGACATTTTGGTATTTGTCCATTGTCATCACTGTGTAACTATTATTATACTTTGAGATGGGTTCTCTCTGCATGCCAAGAATGAGGATCACGTGGATGTTGTTGTAGACCGTGGTGACCCCAGTATTTAACTAAATCCTTGAACCACAACCTTTTGAATAAGACTCTGCACATCTGACTGTAGATCATTCCATCCAATTAGTCTCCTCGCTTTGTACTTGTGGACCCGGTTTAAAGGCAGCTAAACAGTTTGCATTAGGTGCTCCATTTGGTAGCTAGTATTCATTCCAGTTGTGATCTATCTAAATACTGCTATGCATCTCCAAGCTCATCACGTGGGGGTTCGAGACTCTCATGAAGGCAGAGTCCAAATCAGGCACACCAACTGACGGGGTTTTCCCCATCCTCGTTTGGAGAAAAACCAAATCTTCTTACGGAGGCTATTTATAACAAAATATCTGAATATATTTTGCTAGTCTTGAAATTCCTTCTACATTTACTATGTAGTTTTGAAAATGTTCACCTTCTGGAGAATAACTTGATCCTTGAAGCATCTTGGTACCTGAGTTGCAATATCTGTCACTTAAATGTCAAAACATTGCATAAGGTATAATTTTTGTATAATATTATGTTGTGGTTTATTTGCCTTATCAAAAGTGGGGGGGGGGGGTGGGAGAGTAGAATTGTACTTAATTGCTTTTTTTTTAAATTTCGCATTTATAGAATCTAAACCTGCAGCCATCAGGAACTAGGATTAATCAACAGTCCAAATTCGGCTGACATGCAAACAGTGGAATTAGCTCTTTGGTCCAGACTTCTGAGATTCAGTGAAAGGAAAAGATACTTGCCAGAGCATTAGCAAATGATTTATTTTCAAGATTTGAAGTAGGAATCACCAGTATTATGTATGTTGAAGGTGCAATTATGGCCTTGTGTTCAGCTGTAGTCCTGAAAGCCACTAGTCAATTAAGCTGTAGTTTGGGTGAAATGTACAAATACAGCAGCTACTGTATTATTCAGTTATCAGTGACCAAGGATAAATTTCTAACTTCTCTATGTTCTGAAGTCTGTTTAAAATGACAAGAACACCAGCTTTTTACAAATTTGCTTTCTGTGCTGATAGAATTTCTTAAGTATTTACATCCTGTATAATGAACCTGTGGTAATGAATGCAGAATGGCCTGAATTCCGGCTTTCTAATTTGAGAATACCTGGGACTGCGATGCACATGTTTTGAAATAACTTTCTTAATTCCTTGCGAAAGCTATAGGGTATGCACTCAGACGGGAGGGATGGTAGATGCTGGATTCTGGAGCAGCCAGCAATCTGCTGGAGGAACTTTATGGGTCAAAACCCTATTACCCTGAAATGTTGACTGGCTGAGTTCCTCTGGAGATAATTTATCACTCAGAACAGGAACTGTACAGCCCACGTTCTTTAGTTTCCTATGCCAGCAGCAGCACTGCTATCCCTTGGATTTTGTATTTCTTTGTGAATACTGTTTAGCTTCTAATTGTTTACCATAATGGTTATCTGGCATGATGCTGCGTGTAAACTAATACCAAAAGAACAAATCTATTGAATGTGAGTTTAATTTCTAAAAGCACAATGGGTTATGTACAGAAGAGGCAAAGAGCATGATGTTATAACAGTCGTTCAGCCTGTTGTCAGTGTTTGATATCGTTTTTATGGGGGAACCTTTATTAAGTTACACACATTTTGCTGTGCTGCTTTGCACCTTGTAGTTAATTGTTAAAATTTGTCTTTTTTCCTATTAGATGTTGATGAGCCAATTGGAAGATAAAGAAAAGCAGTTAAACAGACTCAAACAAGATGGTGACCAGCAAGTAGCAAATAACCATCCTGCAGCTGACAAAATTGAGGTGGGGTATCTGGCTAATCACTCAGCATGGGTAGAGCAGGGCCTGATTTACAATATTTCCTCATTCTAGTTTGCAGTCAATTTTAGATGTAGAAGTTGCAGCACTTGCCTCAGTACATATGTTCCCATAGAGCCACTTATAATAATGTTATGTAGCATTCATTACCTAGGTATCTATACAAGATGTTAAGAGAATTGCTACCAGCTTTAAATTTAGGTTAGGTGCTGTTTTAGCATCCAGTTCCTTCATTCTTTTAATGGAGCTCTTTAAGATGACCACTATGGGGAGGGGTAACTTCTGTTACAAAGTTGGCAGAGCTGATGCCTGAATTCTTAGATGCTGCTGTCTTTATTTGATAGAAATTGTATACAATAGTTAAGTTTATTTAAATGCTAAAGTATGATGAAACCCTTTTTAATGTTGTACAATAACGATATTATTTCCAAATTAGAAGTACTAGGCATGTATGTTCTGCAAAACTCTAATTATTAGGGTCTGGACAGCTAGCTGTTTCTCATTTAAATTCTGTTCAGTACAGGGTATTGCTCCTTGGGATTTAATATCAAACATCATAATTTTAAGCATCAGTGTTTTTTTTTAAACTGATGTTTAATATTTTTAAACAATGAGGCCATAGCTTGCAACAGATCAGATACTATATCTCCCAGAAACCACAAAGTACAATGTAAACATCTATTGTTTCCAATTTTGTTTACTACTAACTTGCTGTATGTAGAACAAATGTTGTCTGGAGTTTTCAGATTCATCTCAAAGTATGTAAACCGGTACAGGATTCTTTGCTCCCATTAATCACCAGAAATCCTTAATCCCTTGTACATGGGGCATGAAAATACCAGCTTCATATTTTGTAAATAGTTTCACAAGCAATAAAAGAAAGTAATTTCTTTGGAGTTTTTTGGTTGAAATAAACACCACAGCTTTGGTAATTCCATTGTAGAAAAGACAGAGGAAACATCAATGCAAAAGTTCCACACTTATTTAGACTGAATTTTTTTCAAATGCTTAAGATTTGAATGAGAGCAGAGCTAAAATTTGATGTTGGGCAAAATAATTCTAAAGAGAAAAGCAACTACAATGTGGTGAATGTTTTTAATAAGACAATTGAAAAGATGTGTAATACGGTAACATGCTTACCACTAATCATCTCATGTTTTTTTTAAAAAAACAACACACTTCAGAAACATGTAGTTCATCACCTAGGCCATTTCTCCAAACAACATCCACTTGCCAGATCGTTGAATGATAACACTTAACTTGCAGTGTGTATTTATTCTTAACCTCAGCACACTTTTTAAAATCTATGTGCTGCTTCATTCCTTGTCATACCCTAATAAATCCTAGGTTTGGCATCAGATCAGATACTATTTCTAAAGGTGCTGCAGACATGGAACTAGCAGACACATCAAATTGGTTATATTCAACATGACAAATTATTCATGTATCAGAATGTTGGATTTTGTGTAAGTTAACAGCATTTGTACTAACGAGAAATTTGTGAATTTTTCTTGCACTACAGGCATACATTGATACTTTGCAAACCCAATGGAGTTGGATTCTTCAGCTTACTAAATGCATTGAGGTTCATCTGAAGGAGAATTCCAATTACTTTCAGGTAGGTTTTAAATTTCAATACCAGTGAATACAACTTTGAAAGTAATGTGTGTGCTATAGTTTTAGTTTGACATGATTGACATTTCATTTTGGAGACTGAAAGGTGCAGGGAAAACAAAAATACAGCAAATGCTGAAAATCCAAGAATAACAAACAATGCAGAAAATACTCAGCAGGTCAAACAGTATCCACAGAGAAGAAAAGAGATTTTTGCATCAGAATTGAGCTCAGTGAAAAGGATGTTAACCTGAAATAATAGCTCTGCTACTGGCTCTGTAGATGCTGCCTAACTTGCTGACTTTCCAGTATTTTCTGCTTTTATATGAAAACTAATGTTCATGTCATCATGCTGATTAGCACATTTAATCATTCTAACTTGGGTACCGGGCCAAGTTGGGTGGACTGACTGAAGGAAAATGCTTTAATTGACAAGAAGGGAATTAATAAACTGAACTTCACTTTGTTGCAGCTTTTCAGATTCTGTTTTTATCATTTTACAGTTTTTTGAGGATGTGCAATCAACTGAAAGCTCTCTGAAGAAAATGCAGGATTCACTAAGACAGAAATATGTCTGTGATAGGTCAACAACGCTGCAGCTTTTGGAGAAGATGATTGCAGAATCTGAGGTAATTTTAAAGCAGAAGATGGTTGAATATCTGCAAAGACCCCAGATTTGTGGAACATTGATTATTTTTTTTTCATTCATGAAGCGGTAGTGGTCTATTGTTTGTCTTGTTTCCTATCAACCATTACATTGCTTATAGTTTCCATGCAGAGACGGGAACTGAACCAACTGCAATGTCATGCAAAAGAGAATGGCCGAGATATACCTGGTTTAGTTTCTCAACTCATGCTAATAGATTATTGCACTGAAATTTGAAAAGTCAATTTGAAAATGAGGGGAGGAGTCAGAGCTGAAGTAAAAATAATTAAATTTGTATTCTATTACGTTTGATTAATGTTCTGCTCAAATCCTACACTCTTGGTTGGAATTGAAGGAGCACCAATCTGTGGTTTCTATATGGATGCTGTATTGGATTTCTTTGCTTCTACTACAACACAACAGAATGATGTGATTGTCAAAGTGACTTGTTACTATGCGACTTCGTTTTTTTTTGCAGAAAGATAAGGAGAAAATCCACGAATACAAAAGACAAGTGTCAAACTTGGTCAACAAGGCGAAGAAGATAGTGCAGTTAAAACCACGCAATCCAACTGCTAGTATCGACATACGGGGTCCAAACCAAATTATGCTCAAGGCTCTTTGTGACTACAAACAGGATCAGGTATTGCCATAGTTCTGCTTGCTTTTTTTTTCTGGCAGCAAGCCCTTGTCAGTCCAATGTTAGCCATAAAATCAACCAGGGTGCAGTGGATCAGATGTTGATAGGTGGACTGCTTTCAATGAAGGTGGATGTTTTTGGAATATCCTGGCTTTGTTGGTGTCAGAGTTCATTGGAAGCTGAAGGGCCAGTCCAATTAAAGTGAGAAGCTACATGTTCTTTAGCTAGGGCCTGTAATGAGCTGTAGGTTTTCTGTTTCTATATTCTGTTTAAAGAACATGGTGGGTAGAGCAGCAAGAAATTGTCAACACTGCAGGTCAGAACCTTGTAAGTTCTTCTATTGAATAGAGTGCCACAGAAACAGTGTCATTAATCACCTTATTAAGTTGACTGATTTTAATTTTGCATCCTTTTATCTTCTAATTATTCAGGTAATTGTAGAGTAACTTAGGAAATTTGATTTAATTGAACCTAAGCAATGATGTGTGTACAAAATTACGGGTATAGCTAAGGTCAATGCAAGAAGGCTTTTTCCACTGAGCTTGGAGAGACTAGAACAAAAGGTCATGGGTTAAGGGTGAATGGGGAATGAAGGGGAAATTCTTCACTCGGAGGATGGTGAGTATGGAGTGAGCTGCCGGTGTGGTGGTGGGGGATGCAGGTTCGAATTCAGCATTTAGGAGAAATTTGGAGAAGTACAGGGATGGGAGGGTGTTGTTGGAAATCAGGTTCGCAGGTTCATGATTGGGGACAGAAGACATGCTGCTGGTAAGTAGGTTAGCTATTTATTTACAAGACAAAACTGACACTAAACACTACAAGCTAAACTCTGTTTTGAATACAGTACTTACCTAAACTGAGTGCCTGAAGTAACAGGACAAAACAAACACTAAAGTACACAGTGGCTTATACATATCTAAAGTCTGGTCCTGAGCCCTCTACACTGTAGCACACCCACCACTGTCTACCATTTGCACGATACCCTTGTCTACCTGATCCACAGTGACCCTAGAGGGAAAGAGGCTGCATGGTTTTTGCATGCTAGATTTAAACTCTACCAGAGCTGTGCGACATCAGCTAAACGGGAGCTAGTGGGAGGGGTTGCAGTGCTCATTATGAGGGCCAGACCCTACCTCCCACAGGGAAGTGGCTTTCGATGAGCAGGTAATGTTAAGATACTGACTGCAACTGAGGGGTATGGAGGACTGTGGTCCAGGGGCAGGTGGATGGGACTAGGCACAGACTAGAAGGGCCAAAAGGCCTGTTTCTTTGTTAGTGTTCTATGACTCCATGATTTCCAGGGAACTGTTTGTGATGGTGACAAAATATTTATCACGTTTGAGGATGTGCATTAATTCAGTGAGTTACTGTTAATTCTCAATCTTTACTGCAAATCTTATTTGATTAGTGTCAGGTTGGGCCCTGTGTTGTTACAGTACGAATGAACCATGGTTATAGATATCTCTTAAAGCTATGCATATCGCCAAATAGCATGGTAAACTTGTAAAATGAGTTTTGCTGAGCATTTGTGTTTGTAGAAAGATTTTCTTGTGCTTAGTGTAACATTGGATTGCAATACTATAGTAATTTAATGTTTTCACTAAAAATTTTAGTAGGTTTTAAGCTGGCAATTCAATTAAATTTTTAAAGCATTCTAGTCCTATTCTAAAGTCTTTTGACTGGTCTTACAGGAGGCCAGTGTAAGAAGACTGGCTAATTGATTCATTTACTTGGAGATAAAGCTTAGAACAGGCCCTTCCAACCCAAAGAGCTGCATGGTCCAGCAACTCTCCCATTTAGCCCTAACCTAATCACAAGACAATTTACAATGACCAATTAACGCAGAAACATAGAAGATAGGTGCAGGAGTGGGCCATTCAGCCCTTCGAGCCTGCAACGCCATTCAGTATGATCATGGCTGATCATCCAACTCAGAACCCTGTACCAGCCTTCTCTCCATACCCCCTGATCCCTTTAGCCACAAGGGCCATACCTAACTCCCTCTTAAATATAGCCAATGAACTGGCCTCAACTGTTTCCTGTGGCAGAGAAGTCCACAGATTCATCACTCTCTGTGTGAAGAAGTTTTTCCTAATCTCGGTCCTAAAAGGCTTCCCCTTTATCCTTAAGCTGTGACCCCTCATTCTGGACTTCCCCAACATCGGGAACAATCCTCCTGCATCTAGCCTGTCCAATTCCTTTAGGATTTTATACATTTCAATCAGATCCCCCCTCAATCTTCTTAATTCCAGCAAGGATAAGCCTAGTCGATCCAGTCTTTCATCATATGAAAGTCCTGCCATCCCAGGAATCAATCTGGTGAACCTTCTTTGTACTCCCTCTATGGCAAGAATGTCTTTCCTCAGATCAGGGGACCAAAACTGCACACAATACTCCAGGTGTGGTCTCACCAAGGCCTTGTTCAACTGCAGTAGTACCTCCCTGCTCCTGTACTCGAATCCTCTTGCTATGAATGCCAGCATACCATTCGCCTTTTTCACCGCCTGCTGTACCTGCATGCCCACTTTCAATGACTGGTGTATAATGACACCCAGGTCTCGTTGCACCTCCCCTTTTCCTAATCGGCCACCATTCAGATAATAATCTGTTTTCCTGTTTTTGCTACCAAATTGGATTAACCTACTAACTGGTGTGTCTTGGGACTGAGGAAACCGGAGCACCTGGACGAAATTGGTGTGCACGCACTTGGGAAGTACATACAAACTTCTTCCGGAGGACTCCAGAATTGAACTCCGAACTCCAATGCTCCGAGCTGTAATAGCGTCATGCTAACCACTACACTACTATGGCGGTCTTGCATAGCTGCATTTTATTGCCATTCTATTGATTGAATAACTCGAATAAACACAGTCACCATTTGTACATTGTTATGCCATAAAAACAATTTGAAGTGATAAAACTTTTCCCATGAAGCATTTGGTTAACTTGGAAGTGTGTATTGTACAAGTAGTGTTGGAACCAATGTGCTAAGTTAAATTATGGTAATGTGTACTTGGAGTTATAGTTGGGATGTTAAATAATCTTGCTGTAATTGTAATTTCTTCTTCACTATCTTTTAAGAGAGTTGTCCATAGAGGAAATGAATGCATTTTACTGGATAATACACAACGCAGCAAGTGGAGGGTGATTGGACCAGGAGGAATGGAAATGGAAGTTCCATCTGTTTGTCTTCTCATCCCACCTCCAAACCCTGGTGCAATTGATCTTGCAAGCAAGTATGAGACTATGTCACTTGACAGTTTACTTGTTTCTTAAACTTATGAATGAAATTTCCTTGTTTTGTTGAAGAATCTGAAAAGGTGCTTTTTGTTCTGACCAGAATTGATCAGTACTACGAGGCTATCCTTGCTCTGTGGAATCAGCTGTACATTAACATGAAGAGCTTGGTGTCCTGGCAATACTGCCTGTTAGATATTGAAAAGATACAGAGTTGGACCATATCTGTGGTAAGCTCCACAAAATCCTCGTTTGTGTATGATGTAGAAACTCTTGCCTCTGGGGATGAAGTGCAAAGTATTAGATGAGGAAGTACGTTAGGAAAACAATTATAGCATTTGTTAAGATGTGATTAAAGTCTCACAATAGGTTCGAACAATTATGGAAACGAACAATTTTTTCTGGTCAAGCAAAGGTGATAACAGTTCGTACTGTGACAGGCCTTTTGATCGTCTGACGTATCAGCTGTAGTATTGAATGAGAGTGTATCCATCCTACTGTGCTAAAATGGTGAAAATGACTTAAAATAAAAAGATGTTTCTAATTAAATCAACAATGGTAACTACTGGGCTCTTTTGACTCCCTCAAAAGAAGGCACGTCCCTAGATATGAAACTTGTTAGAAATATGTGATTGTATTTCAGTCCCTTTTGCACAATTTTAACCTGAATATGAGAAAATTCTCATTTCCTACTCAAGCGTATCATCTGACCAGGTAGGAGGTATTAATTTGCAATGACTTGCAAGTAATCTTTTGTTTTTTTTTCAGTTACAGACAATGTCTGGGGAAGATAGTGAGTTAGTCCTCAGAAGCTTGGAAAAGAACTATAAAGCATTCCAGACATTCAGCAAGGATTCACAGCACTTCACTGATGCAGACAAGCATAAACTGGAGAACCAATATAGCTCTAGCAAGAATCATTATACGAGCATGGTAACCAATCTGGAGGAAAAGAGAACTAGTGTCACAGGTTTGTAATGTTTACAGTGGTCTGTGGTACTTTGCTGTTGTGCCCAACAATGAAATGAATAGAAATTACTGTTGGATCTGGTGTTGTCAGTGTTTGGAGATCAATCCAGGTTATTGTAACTTATTGAGGGAAAGAATGAATTGCTGAATTAATTTTTGGGTATTTTGGTCATTGTTGTTACATCCACACTCAGTGGCCACCTTATTTGGTACAGGGGGTTCCTAATATAGTGGCCACTGAATGGATTTTGCATGCTCATGGTCTTTTGCTGCTGAAGCCCATCTAGTTCAAAGTTCGGCGTGTTATGCATTCGGAGAAGTTCTTCTGCACACCACTGTCGAAACAGTTATTTGAGTTACTGTTGCCTTCCTATCATCTTGAACCAGTCAGACCATTCTCCTCTGACCTTTCAATAATAGGGTTTTTTTTTTGAGAATTCCGTCTAAACTAATTTTGTCTCAACTTTGTCTTATTAATTTATTGAAGGTACTGCTTTCTTTATGACGAATAAATGAAGTTGCAGCATTTTAATTGTCAGCTATCACTCATTAATATTCTTGATTCTTTTGATTGTTGCTCAGAGTTTGGAGATCAATTTAGATATTTACCCAAACATAGTGAACACAATTGGATGTGTAAAGGTTGAACACTGGACCAAGGCCATACTACTTTCTGATGTAGTTCCAAATCAAGATATTCTGTAAATGTCCAATCACAAGCAAGAGAAAATCTGCAGATGCTGGAAATCCAAGCAACACACACAAAATGCCCTGCAACTCTGCTGCCATTCCCTCTTTGCTGTGCAGAGCAAGGGTGAAATTCCCCTGGTCCTTTCTAGAATCCATTAACAAGATGATCTTTGTATTTTTAGGGAGTGCAAAGTGAGAAAAATCATATTGTCATTTTCAAATGTTTCACTGGTTTAGAATGATTGGCTGCTTTAGGAGATTGAATGTGACCTATGGAGATGATTGTTTCATGGAGTGATTGATTTCTTTCTCACCGAAGCGTTGTTTTTTTTCTCTTGTTAGGTCCAACACAGGTGGTATTATCACCACAGCACGCCGCGCCACCACCAAGGATGGACTTGAATTTCCAGCAGGAACTCCAGAAGATACGTTATCGTTTGGAGGTGAATGAAAACAAAATGATGGAAAAAATACATCTCCTCATTGATTCAAATGCGCAGGAAGAGTTTGCAGAGAGGATATCTGAGTTAGAGGTGAGAATGAAATTATACTAGAATGTAAAATCTTAACTTAAAAACTGCAAATTTTCTATGCATAAGAGTACCTGTATTGCTTCCGATTAATTTTACGAAATAATATGTTAGGGAGAGGAAATTCGTTTCATTTAAGTTGGTTTTTAGCTTTGTGTATTAATGAATCAACAATCCAGTAGGAAGCAAAAAGGCATCCAAGCTTCTTCTGAATAAAGCTTTTGTCTTCATTAGCATTTTGTCAATAAGTCAGATGGATATGGTTTTTATTATCACTTAAGTATTGTTCTAAGTAAAGGAGTCAGAAAATTCAATTGTGGTCAAGAAGAGAATAAAGCAATGCTTATTTGGGTCTGAAATACTGAACTATTTTCTGAATCAGGACGTTGGCAAACTTGCATTGAGTCTTCAGCAATCTCCTCACTGTTTGCACAGGACTTTTTCCCCCAAATTTATGGCTACGTAATAAAGTATCATGTTTTTGCCATGTGATAGATCAGGTTCAGAGAAGACGTGAAACAATTGTGAATGTCATCTTCTGTTGTGGTGTTAGCTGAGGAGAGTGTTTTGGAATATTTGACGGCAATAGAATACCAAGTCTTTGTCCCTTTATTTTAGGTGATAGGCAAATTGGATTTCTTTCAGCTATATGCATACTTTTTTATAAACTTTATATTCTTACTGCACAGTATTTAGTGATGCTTTGAAAATCTGTCACTTCAGCTGCTTTAATTAACAAACCATTTCACCCCTTGTACTGTAACCCATCTTAAACTGGATGAAGTTGCCAACCTCCATAGAGGGCAATATGAAGTGACTTCTGTTTGGTCTGTGTGAATAGACAGTTCCTATGTACTGGCCTCCTGAGCAGAAGCTATTGCTAACAGCACATGAGCTTACTGTCTCGGAGGGAATCAGAAATGCCAGACTGGTACTGAACAAGTACACATTCAATGTTGGGTATAGGAAGGGTGAATGGAGGGGCTGTTCCATTGCAGATGGTTTGTCTCTCTCTAATAGATCATCCTGAAGCCGTAATGATTTGAAATTGAAGTTTAGAAGTGTTGGTGGATTTTTAAAAATCCAATCAAATATTTTAAGAGATTAACAAATTTATGGATTGCATGTAAACGATTGTTATCTAAGGCAATATGTTCTGTTTCAAATCTTGTGGACTGAAATCAAAGGTAACTGGAGTGCAGTATAGGGTTTGCTTAGGAGTATCGACCATTTGGAAGATTTTCCACACCGTACAATGGACAGTTATGTGAAATAGGAAGAGGCTCTATGAAACTACGCTAACAATTCTTTGGCTGATGAGGAGAAATTCACCAAAATAAATTCATCCTGTTGAAAGTCAATAAAATACAGATGTTGGAAATCTAGATACTGTTTACTCTTAAGTTTCATGAGAGCAAGGAATTTCATTTGAACTATAGTGTGTATGACAGTGAGCTAATTTGAAATTAAAACAGAAATTTCTGGAAATATTCTGCAGACGTGGCAGCACCCGTGGATGGATAAACAGATTTAGATTTTCAAGCTGACAGTCTACCATCACTGCTGCTATTTCTCCACCACTGCTACTTGAACTGCTTGTCGTTTCCAGAACTTTACGATTTAAGTTCACACTGTATTCTTCAACAAGTTAGCAAATTGTTTATTATTGTCGCGTGTGCTAGTGTATAGTGAAGAACTTTGTTTTGCCTGCTATCCGCACAGAGCGTTTCCTATCAGTATATTGACATGATGTAAGGGGAGGGCAAAAACAGACTGCAGAGTGTAGTGTTCGTGGCTGTAGAAAAAGTATAGTGCAGGCGCATCCATGATGAGATGGATTGAGGCCGAGAGTCCATCTTATCGTACAAGGGTCGTGGTCGATGATCATATAACAGGACAGAAGCTGCCCTTCGGCCTGGTGACACTTTCAGGCTTTGGGGGCCTGGGGGGGGGGGGGTTGGTTTTTGTTTCTGTGCCGGTCAGTGGGGATGTACTGAGTTTAGTCACTTGAGGTAGAGGCACTGGTGTGCTTTTTTGGCTATAGTGTCCACGTGGTTGGACTAGAACAGGCTTGGTGATGTTCCCTCATAGCAACCTGAAGCTTTCCACAGTCGTGACCTCAGTGCTGTTAATGTTTACAGGAGCATGTGGGCTGCCACACTTGCTGAAGTCAGTGACTTAGTCTTTTTGATTTGCTGATGTTTGGGGGAATGTTGTAATACCATGACACTAGGCTCTCTATCTTCTTCCTGTACTCTAAATCATTGTTATTTAAGGTATAGCCCACTATGGTGGGGGTCTTAAAACTTGCAAGTGGAGTAGAGCAGCATCTAGCCACCTAGTCATGAATGTACAGGGGATAAGGTAAAAGGACTGAGGACACAACCTTGTAGTGATTTGAGATGATTGTGGGTGGAGGTGTTGCTGCTTGTTCTCGTTGATTATAGACTGGGCCAGTAAGTCAAGGGTCCAGCTGCAATTGGAGATGTTGAGTCAAATGTCTAAGGAGGTGAGTTTCCTTGCAATACCATTGGGCATTGGTATCTGAAAATTGTATACAAATCAACTTGCATGAGCAGTGCTTACTTTGAAGTCACTTGAAATGTATCTTGTGTTCTGGAAACTGTTGTAAAATCGGAAATGCTGTAAAATTTTATTCAATTCTTTTTTTTTCCCTTGAATTTCTCCTTGACAGCTTTTGCAAGATCAGTTGAATACAATTGACGATGACTTTATCAGCCTTCAGGATAAATGGTATCGATCACCGAATGCATCAAGCAATCAGAAAGCATATTTTGAAACAGAATTTAGCCGAATAAGCCAAAGATTGAAGAATGGCAGTGACTTTTCCTCGGCCTATTTAGAGAGGTGAGAGGAAGTTTATAGATAAAAATAAAATTTGAAATTGCAGAGGATATAATGTGTGTATCTGTATACATTGCAGTGTTGTAAAAAATATCTGAAATTTATTAACATAATTGTGATGAATGTTGATGTTAAATAATGCATTTATTTTGTTTCAATTCATTGCAGCTTTTCCTAACTTACATCAGATTTTTGTAGTTTCCCTGCGGTTGCTTGCTTGTAATGCTTCCTTAGAGTTCTTAAGGGTTTTCCCTTAAAGGGCGAGCACATTTAAACAGCTGTTTATCACAATTGCGCTCTACTCTTCCTGTGAGAAACACCCAGGGAACCTTGATTTGTTTATGTTGATATTAAGTGGCTAGAAAGTAATTCTGTCATGTGTGGTACTTTACCACAGATGGAAAACAAAATTGTGTGTGTGTATATATGTATAGAATAAATTAGAGACAACGTTATCATTGTCAAGATGATGCTGAAGTAGTCCACTTTCAATAGAAGTTTTGTTTCTAACTGAAGATTAACTTAAAAGGCACTTAATGTTGAGTGAAACAGCTTTCGAAGAGCTTTTAATGTGTCACTTGATGTAATACTGTCTGCTGAGCAGTGTGCCAGTTTGCTGATATTTGTACTTCAGTTTCAAATCTTTCCTTCCTAGTTTTTCATTCCACAAATTTTCTTACAGCATGTAACATGTCAAGCTATACATTCTGTCTGTCACAGTGGAATAGGAATTGTGTTCAAGAAACCTGAGATGCTGCACAGTTTCTGTCACCCTTTCTAGAGATGAGATTTCCTTTGACACAGTAAAGTTCAGAGGGATTTAGTTGCTCTAGTGCATGAATCTCAAAATGCTAGCAGGCAGCTTCGGAAAATAGTTAAGGCAAATTACATTTTGACCTTCATAGAGAAGGTGTGGAATTTAAGAATATGGGGATTTTTATTACAGTTGTACAGGGTGTTCATGAGGCCACACTGGAATACTGCACACAATCTTTGTCCTCTAAACGTTTTTTTGGGAAAAAAAAATGGGATAAGATCGCATTAAAAGATATTCAAAGGAGATTTACCAGAGAGCCTTGTCCTGTCAAGAGAGGCTAAACAGACTGAATCTGTATTGCTTAGAGTTTAGAAGAATGAAGGGTGATTTTATTCAAAAAAAAATTAAGATCCTAATGCATCTTGAAAAGTAGATATTGAGATGTTTTCACTAGTGAGAGTAACAAACAAGGGGACAATGCTTCAAGGTAAGAGCCGGGCCATTTACAACTGAGTGCACAGAAGTTTCTTCTCTGTGTGGTAAATCTTTGGAATCCTTAGTCCCAGAAGGTGGTGGAGCCCAGATCATCTTGAAAGGTAGAAGTGGATGAATGTATGAAAGATCAAGGAATTTAAGGTCTGTGGAAAAGTGGCATGCAAAAGGAGTTGAGGCAATTATAGATCAACTGTAATTAGATTAATGGCAGGACAGGCTTTGAGGGGTTCTGGTGGCCTACGCCTGCACCTATTTTCTTGTGTCTTAGTTATTTAAAGATTCAGCTGAAAATAACGATACTCTCGTTGACACTAAAATTTGCAATTTCTAATTGGCTTCCTCCAAGTGATGATCCAGATTTTAAACTTGCATTGAATATGATGCCCTCACTCGTCTTACCTTCTCTTGCCCCTGTAAGTATTCACTTAATGTAAAATAAAAAGTTCCTCTTCACAGACTGACTTATGTGCCCTGGGGACAAAAAGATCAGGATACTAAAATTCAACAAAACCGGTAGCAGAAATTGTGTGTAATACGTTAATGCAATCCAGCAGATTGTGTTATGACTGAAAGGACCAGGTTGGAGTGTTGTTGGTGGAATCACCCCCCTCCCTCTACACTCTGTGTGGTGTAATATCTGCACACTTGGACTGAAGTTGTAGATACGCTGAATATCAGACACCAGGGCTCTGATCTCCTTCTCTACCACTGGGCTCGCTATAGAATCCAGCAGTGGGTTTGGAAAGTATTGGGCTGGATGATGCATTCATCCCCTCTGCTTTACACCAGGCTGAAAGTTCATTCACCATCTGGTTAGTCTCGTGTTTGCACCCTCTATACATTTGAGCACCTCCAAAACTTTGCTTCCTAACATAAAAATGGAAATTTGAAGTGGAAGAAAGTAGCTGAAATTTTCAGAAACTTTTTGGGTGATTTGTGGAAATCCAGTGGGTAGGGTTTACAGTAAGCAGTGAACTTATGCATGCAGTCCCATTGTGAGGACATAGGGTTAAAATTGGAGCAATTTAATCCATTATAGTTGTGTAAAAGTTATATTCTCATGGCTTCATTTCAACTTGAGCAAAAGGAATGGTTTTGACAATCAATCAGTAGTGATGTTGCCCTTGTTCTAAAATTTTGTGCAATCAGATATTTTTGCATTAAGATATCAATTAAATTTATTTTTTCTTTAGAATGAAAGCATTGAGGTTACTCTTCCAAAATATTCTCGAAGTGGAAGATCTGATAAAAGTTTATGAAGCAAGACTAACAGAAGAGGAGACTGTCCCAATGAGTTTGGAGAAAATCGAATCCTACAGAGACAATCTGAGGGTAAACAGAACTGATGGTATTACTTGCAGATCTTTTTGGGAGCAATTAATAGTTTATTTTGGGTAGTTGATAATTTGGCAGGGCAGGTTCTCCAGCCATTTCACATTGAAATTTGTTGATTTCTGCTGGAGGTGTGCAAACTTCTCTGCCAGGATGTATCCAGATAATCGTAAGTTTACGCTTTTTCTGACTCTTTCAAAAGCTTATTTAGATAAAGTCTGCGTCTACAGAACAAAATGATTCCCCTTTGTGTGCAAGTGATGTTTGATCTCTTGCAATGATGAATGTAGAATTTCTAAACTTTGAAAAGTGATATAGAAGGGATCAAAAAGTAATAATTATTTCTGGCGATCTCATTTTGAGATTTGTTTCCTGAAAATATAATAGTTCCATTTACCCACTTTTAAAAGCCAGTTCAAGTGCTGGTTTCTAGTTGGATCTTCGTGCACTTTGTCAGAAAAGTGCTTTGCTTGTGAATAGCTTGATTGTGGTTATGGCCAAGTTTGATCTACCCATTCGCTTCCAATAGCCATCTGTACATTAAACCTAGCCAACATATTGGTTGTGGTTCTTTGGTTTGCAATTCAAGTAACATTAGTGTTTTTCTATTAACTGAGCAAGTTAATAAATTCTCTATTTAACCCTGGATAAACAACCCCCATAAAGGCAAGCTCTTACAGCTGCTGTGGGCCTGTTTCAAAAAATAACATCAGCTGCACCTGATTTCCGCCCCTTTTTTCACTCAAAAAAGAGTACACTTTAAGATGTCAGTTCACATGAGATTTCTGGAAAATGAGAATGCATAGAGTGGGACACTTCCTGCACACCATGTCTTCTCTGTCCCCCCCCCCCCGCCCATCTCCTCATAGTTAAGTGGAGTTTGATGTGCCTCTGTCAACACACGTGCCACGAGCTAAACTCCATAACCTGCAAGTGCTTCAGCTTTTGTTTTGCTCCTTCCTCTTAGAAAATGAAAATGGAAGTGGATCAGAAGAAGAATTTGTTGACGTTGATGCAGCAGAATATGCAGGAATCGTTCCACATCAATGACGACATAATGCCATCTTTCTACAAGTGTGATATAGATCTTACAAAGTACAATGAGAAAGTAACGCAGCTGTCAGACAGGTGGCAGAGGATCTACAAAGAAATTGATAGCAGGTGTGGGTTTTGCCTTGCCTTTCAAAGGGTTAACAGCTCAGCTGAGTCAGACAACTGAACTCAGTATGTGGTGCTGTAACTGTGGCTTTGATTGTAGCTGGAAAATCTCAGGCTTTGAGATTTGAATCCGAGTGGTGGTGTAGAAAGCAAACAAACCATGTGTAACTGGTGGCATAAAGCAGAGCAGATGCCGGAATCTGGAGCAACACACAAACTGCTGGAGGAACTTAGTGGGTTAAGCAGGACGAACAGAAATTGTTGATGTGTCGGATTGAGGCCCTGCGTCAATACTTGACAATCCATTGATCCTGCATGACCTGCTGAGTTCCACCATCAGAGTGTTTGTCACACTTGCAACTGAATTAATGTATGCAGGTTTGCTAAAGCCATGTTGGGCTTGGTAGATCTGACCAAGATCCTGGACTTCTGTGCATTTCTCTGGGGGTGATCTGTAATCTGAAGGAAGGCCACAATCTCGGACACTGTCCTCTGTCACTGATCTATTTAGTTTTGACTAGTCCAGGTCTGATCATGCTCATGTGAATGGCCTTTGATAGCTCCTTTTGTTCTGTGTTGTTGACTAGAAGCTTGAGACCATCATCTCATAGAAGTTTGTGAATAAGAATTTTAAAAAAACGCTGCAGTGGAGGAAACCTTTTTTAAAAAAAACAGTTGAAAGTATGTATTAATTTCTGTTGGTCACTTGTTCTAAGTAGAAAAGCACTGTAGCAGCATTTCTTTGTAGTCACATGAGAAGAATCCAGAACTGAAAAACAGAAATAAAATTCTGCATTGGAAACACTC
The DNA here is from genome assembly GCF_963921235.1 of Mobula hypostoma. Lineage (NCBI taxonomy): Eukaryota > Metazoa > Chordata > Chondrichthyes > Myliobatiformes > Myliobatidae > Mobula > Mobula hypostoma. The sequence goes on from NC_086097.1 coordinate 126,700,420, forward strand.
AACAGACTAGGCAGCGTGATTTGGAAAGAGAAGTGCTTAGTGTTTCAGCTTGAAGACGAGGAAAGAGACGAAGTAAGTTAGTATGAAGTTGTAGATAAGGTAAAACAAAGGTCATTCCGTGCTACTGGAGAAAGAGCACTCAGCCGATAGCACAGATGAATGTCCTCCAGCAGAAATGCCAAGTTCTGATATAGACTGAGAAAGTGAGTTATCTGAAGTTTGAAAATTCAGAACTGAATCCAGAAGGTTGCAATATTTGTGTTCAAATAAAATTCTGGATCCCAGTTGGCTTGAAACTACACAGTGGAGGGTGTTAAAGTGCCTAGCTCATTAGTGTGTGCTACGGGTTGTATCTTGGGTAATTCCAGATAATAGCACTGATCACTCAAGTACTTAACGGAGAGTAGAATGTGGAAAGCAAATACATCAGACTCTCCATCATAAAGCTGACTGTCCTTTAAGTAACTTCTCTTGTGTTTGGATTTCTGATAACTGTTTCCTTCTAAAGACCAAACATTTCTATAAGTTAGAAATTTTCTTGGGCTAGCAATTGGCTAATAGTTTGCCAAAGAAACGACGTCATATGAACCGTTGCTGTTCTCAAGTATTTAAACATTTGTGTTTTATTTACATCCCCAGGTATTCTGATTTAGACAAAGAACGTAAACAGCTCAGAGACTATGGAGATTTGTTCCAGAAGCTTAGTAAGTGGATTGATGTAACAAAACGCAAACAGGATGGGTTGCAAATCAACAGATGTGAGGATACAAATGTCCTTGTACAGCAGCTAAATGAACAAAAGGTTGGTATTTTTGTGGTATTCAAAGCATTTACATGTAACCATTACACATCAGCTATAACAAATTTTCATTGGAGTTAAATCAAAGTAGTTCAGACAAGCAAAACGTGCAGTTTAAGATTGCATGATTTGATCCCATATAAAACGCAGATAATAATTCTAATTAGCTGCCACAGTAACCCTGTGACATATAGATTTTTCTCCCCTGTCTGAGAGGTGTGCTGGCATTTAGATTCACAAATTGTCCTGGTGTAAATGGGCAGTGGGAGCATTAGGATGTTACTTTATGGGCTTGTGAGAGAATAGTTGGGAGGTCAATAAGTAAGGAATGGGATAGATGAATATTGCCATGGACTTGATGGGCTAAGGGAAATATGAGAGATGAGAAGTGATGCACATTTCCATTTTAAAAAAAAAAGTAAAAACTAATTATTTTTTGTCTGTGATCTCTCTTTTTAAATCTTTTTATTAATTATTATTGAAAATCAACAACAGAGGGAAAAGTACATCAAAATAATCAAGACAACGTATCCATGTGTAGAATAAGAGTTAAGCTATCAACCAGGCTGAACAGTATATCAATAATAATCAAAAAACAAAGTGTTAAAGCTTTTTTTATATGGGAAAGGAAAGAAAGAAAAAAAGAACCCCTACTAACTAAAACAGAGAAAACCCCTAATAACTTTTTAAAAAAAAAAAGGGGGGGGAAAAAACCCCATTTGGAGCACAAACCCGGAGCTATGCGCCATACAAGCTTCCATTTTAAAAAAAAGATATTAAACCGCCAACGAAGTCCATATACCCAAGCATCAGAAAAGGACTATCTTTATTAACTCAAGTCAAATGATAATAACGGGCAAAAGAACCCCACCTTTTCTCGAAGTCAAATCTGGGATTAAAAGTTCGACTTCTAATTTTTTCCAAACTAAGACATAACATCACCTGAGAGAACCATTGTATCAAAGTGGGAGCAGAGGCATCTTTCCATTTTAATAAAATAGCCCTTCTAGCCAATAATGTGACAAATGCAATTACGTATTGGTCAGTTTTAGAAATACTGTGAATATGAAGAGGAATTATACCAAACAAAACTGTCAATTTATTAGGTTGTAAATTGATTTTTAAACTATTTCATTTAACTTCGTTATTAGGAGCTCCTTTATCCTATGATTAATCAATCATTATGAATTTGGTACCAGTTTCGTAAGTTTTTTAATCTTAAAAAATTTAACCTTTTTAGTTTAATTTATCGAAACTATTTATTTAAACCTTCACTTAGTGATCCTACCTTTTCTCTTTGGAGGAATAAAGGAACTTTTTCCTTTATGGACTTGTTTCAAGAAGATTGAGTGATTGATCTCTCAATGCACAGGATAAATAGCTTAAATGCTCATTTTATAAACGGAGCCTGAGGCCAGTGTATTGGAAACACAACCAAGGTCGGGGAAATGAACATTTGAAATTCAGTTTCATCAATGGTTCTTTATCTACAGGAAGGAAAGTGGAATTTGAGTATTGGTCTGAATTTTGGGATTGTGGCCAAAGAGCTTAGATGGCTATTTATTGTGCTGATTTCTGCTAACTTTTAGAAAGCCCCTGAGTGGTTACCCTGTACCATTGTCCATCTAATCCAGCATGGCATTCTTTCCCAGAGCTTGTGATGTGTCGGCAAGGCAATTCTTAGCTTGGCTTCCCAACACAAAAGATGAGTCTGTCCATTGGGATGTGCCTTACCTAAACCAGAGGGTAAATGCTGTATTAAATGGAAACCAGGAGAGAGCAGGGAGAGAAAAATGATGTGCTGAAGAGATAGAACAAAGCACTTTTTTTTAAAAAATAAAAGTGGTTTTGAACCAAGTTAGGCAGACAATTGCTTCTGGGCTATTCCACTGACTGTCAGCTGTTCAGGACTCCACGTGCCTTACACTTTTTGTGTGGCACAATGGTACGACAATCAGCGCTGCTTCTGCAGAGCTCTAACAACACAGGTTCAATCCTGACCTCAGGTTCTGTATTTGGAGCTTAACATTCTCCCTCTGATCACATGAATATCCTCTGGGTGTTCTGGCATTTTCTTGCATTGAAGGGACATGTTGATTGGCCATTGTAAATGACCCCTTCTGCAGATTGGTGACAGAAAAGCCACTAGGAAATTAATGGGAATGTGAGAAATTATATTGTAGGTTGCAGGGCAATGGGACTCGTGGGAGTGCTCTGGGTTTAGACTTGCATGGATGATATTCAGCCCATTGTTATATTGTAAGAAAATATGACAGGTATAAGTCCGAAGTGAGCTGGAAGTTGGATGCAGTTGTATCTGACTACCCACTCTATTACGGAACTTGCCACTAAGACCAGCACTGAAGAAATGGAAAGATGCACTTGGCACTTGGCCCCTCAGCTTAATGGAGTTACTGGTATTGGAGGAAGGTAAGTGCTAGAATTTGTCTCTTTTTTTGGTTTTTTCAGTTTTTTATTAATATTTTTTGAAATTTGTTGGGTTTGTAAAATTATTTAAATTTGATAAGGTCTGTAATGTCTTTTCAAACATTTTAGAATGGCTTTTAAATCCTTTAACAGCTTTGAACTGTGCAAGACTGGGTGTTCCTGGGAGGAACACATAAGACTTCAAGTTACTCTATCAGAAACTTAGTAACTCCTCGGAGCCTGCTCCAACACACTGGGTGCCCATTAGTGCAAAGGGACAGTTAGCCCAGGAAAGGTAAATGCAAGTGGGCAAGTCCCACAGATGTTGTGTCCGGGCAGTGAGGCTGGCGCTACCATTCAGCTCTGTTTGCCAATTAAATTTGATGAAATGAGACTTCACACTTGCTAATCTTGCAATGTCAGTGATGATCCTGAGGCAACCAGGGGCATCTTCTGGAATCCCCTCAATTTGAGAAGGCCAATGATGTTTCCTACTCTCTCATTTGAGAGGTGGCAAATATGGGATGAAACGTTCTACTACTTTAAGGAGGACTTTCTTTGGGCATAACAATGTAATGACCTGAAGTATTGTCTGAGGAAAAGCAGAAAAAGGTTTGCTCCTATTTGTGGCTTAGCTGGTAGATCTAACATTGAACTCCTATGTGGAAGATTACCCAAATAAGACCAGTTCATAAGTTTAAGCTCTAAACTTTCAAGTGAAAATGGTTTTTCATCACATGCTCTGAGGTGGCAGAACTGGGATCTACCTGATAGCAGACGTGGAACTGGTGGGAATTCCTCTAGCTCGTAACAGTTTTGCTTTCCCTACCTGTGTCTGTTGTGACGAGTACACGAAACTGCCAATCACGTACTCGGCCTTGACCACTTGCATTGGAAATGTGGACAATGGCAGTGCCATAAGCAAGCTTCCTCCGGGTGCTCCTTTTTCTTCCCACAGTCCAAAGATGTACTGGTTAGTAGGTTAATTGGTCATTGTGAATTGCCCTGTGATTAGGCTAGTGTTAAATATAGGTAGGTTTCTGGACGGCATGGTTTGTTGTGCAGGGAAGGCCTGTTCTGTGCTGTATTTCTAAATAAATTAAATCCAGTAGGGGCCCGATTCTGTTGGGGAAATACTGGCAGTTCTCTACATTTAAATGTTTTAGTGCCATCGTGTTTAGGATTCCAGCACACATAATGACATCCTAACCTTGCTGACCATGTTTAAGTGACCATTGCACAACAGCAGTCCAATGTGAAACTTGTGTGCAGCAGTAGTGTATGAACCTGTGGGGCTTCCTCAGTTCTCGGCCTGCGGAATCTGTTCTGACACAACGCCACTTTGGAGCTGAAGGCAAGTGTTTGGTAGCCTACATTTTACTTTGGAGGATTAATCAAATGAATTAACATTTGAAAAGTGCACTTTAGTACTTTTATGATTGTGTTTTTTTTTTAAAAAGCCAGGCAAGCTTATTCAGAGGTCAGAACATTTTTCAGTTGTTCTGTCATTAAGACTGCTTTGGCTCTTGTAACAGCATCACATTGTGTTTGACCCGCTAGCAGGAGATTAACCTCAGGAAAGTTTGGCGCCATTCCCACTAACTGACAAAATTGTGTTTTTTTTTCCCTTTGGTTACTTCTTCCTTTGATACATTGAGATCGAATGATACCTGTTGAAAAGAACTTCTTCCTGTTAACATTTTTGCTTTATTGTTGATTAGAACTTGCACTCAGAAATAAAGAATAAACGAAGTGATGTTGAAGAGTACCAAAAACATGCAGACCACTGTGCAACATCTGTAAAGGTAGGAAACTTTTGTCGCCCAAGAAGCGAGTATTGCTGCTTATTCACAATATCATGAAATGAGTGATTTACACAAACTTGTTATTGAACAGGATTATGAGCTACAATTAGCATCATATAGCGCTGGCCTGGAAACACTGCTGAATATTCCAGTCAAGAGACAAGTGGCACAGTCAATTTCCACTACAATTCTTCATGAGGTATGTAAAACATTGTGTGTTTTTGCTACAGCAACCATACTTTGCAATCTATTCACCAATTACAAGTTTAATTCAAAAAGAAAGCAGCTTGCTAAATAGGTAATTGAAGACTTAGACAATAAATTCTAAAGTGAACTGTTTCCAAAATAGTATTGGCCAGAAGTGGCTTATTTAAATCTTATCATTGTATTCAGGAGTGGTAACAATAGGTTTAGAGGCCTTTCTGCCCTTTGAATTCATACTGATTCACAATCTGACAGCTGAGGAATTGACTGGATGCAAACTTTGTTCACGTGGCTGTGTTGCTTGGTGGAACATTGTCAAGGGATAATATACAAGATGCATAATTACTGTAATTAACATGCAGAATGCTGGACAAACTCATTGTGTCAGGCAGTGTCTATGGAAGAAAATGAACAATTGATGTTTCGGGTTGAGATCCTTCATGACTGGAAGGGGACAGAAGATGGAATTAAACATAAGGTTGTGATAGGAGGTGATTTTAACTTTCCACATATTGACTGAGACTCCCGTACTGGATGGGATATAGTTTGTCAAATGTGTTCAGCAAAGTTTCCTTAATCAATACAGAGGTGAAAACCAAACAGGGTGTGATACCAGATCTCTTATCAGGGAATGAGACGGGGCAGCTAGTAGAAGTTTGTGTAGCGAAACACTTTGCATCTAGTGATCATAATTTTATTAGTTTCAAGATAATTGTGGAGAAGGATAGGTCTGGTCCTTGGATTGAGATTCTGAATTCGAGAAAAAACAATTTTGATGGTATCAGAATGGATCTGGCAAGTGTGGATTAGGACAGCTTGTTTTCTAGCAAAGGTATGCTTGGTAAATGGGAAGCCTTCAAAAGCGAAACTTTGAGATGAAGTTTGTACATTCCTGTCAGAGTAAAAAGTAAGACTAACAGATTTGGAGAATCTGAATGGGAGATGGAAAAGGCATGTAAAAAGGATCAAGTTATGATGGTTATTGAGGATTTCAAAATGCAGCTAGATTGGGGAAAATTGGATTCATGTGGGATCCCAAGAAATGCAATTTGTAAAATGCCTACCAGATGGTTTTTTTTTTTGAGCAACTTGAGGTTGAGCCAATTAGGGAAAAGGCAATTTTGGATTAGGTGTCGTGCAATAAACCAGATTTGATTAGGAGTATAAGGTAAAGGAACACTTGGGAGGCAGTGATCAGAATTCAGCCTGCAGTTTGAGAGGGAGAAGATGAAGTCAGATGTAACAGTATTACATAGAAGTAAAAGGAGTGATAATGCATGAGAGAGGAGCTGGCCAAAATTCATTGGAAGGGTACACTAGTAGGGACAATGGCCAACACAATGGCTGGAGTTTCTGGGAGCAATTCAGAAGGTGCAGAATAGATACATCCCTAAGATGAAGAAGCATTCGAAGGGAGAATGATGTGACAAGGGAAGTCGAAGGCAACATAAAACCAAAACAGTGGACATACAAAATAACAAAAATTAGTGGGATGTTAGAGGATTATGAAGCTTTTAAATCCCAAACAGAAGGCAATTTAAAAAGGCCATTGGGAGAGATAAGACGAAATATGAAGGTAAGCTTGCCAATAGTACAAACGAGGAAGCCAAAAGTTGTTATTTTGGGATAAATAGAGATAAGGGATGAGAGAGGATATCAGGCTGTTGGAAAATGACACTGGAGAGATAATAATGGGGGACAAGTAAATGGTGGACAAATGTAATAAGTGTTTTGTGTCAGTCTTCACTGTCACACTAGTAGTATGCCAGAGATTTGAGTGTCGGGGGCAGAACTGTGTGTAGTTGCTATTACTAAGGAGATGGTGCTTGGGAAACTGAAAGGTCTGAAGGTAGATAAGTCACCTGGAACAGATGGACTACACTCCAGGGTTCTGAAAGAGGTAGCTGAAGAGATGGTGGAGGCATTTGTAATGATCTTTCAAAAAATCGCTAGATTCTGAAAGGATTTCGGAGGACTGGAAAATTGCAAATGTTACTCTTCCCTTTAAGAAGGGAGGGACCAGATGAAAGGAAATTATAGGCTAGTTGGTTTGACCTCGGTGGTTGGGAAGATGTTGGAGTTAACTGTTAAGGATTTGGTTTGAGGGTACTTGAAGGCACATGATAAAGTGGACGAAAGTCAGCATGAATTACTTGAGAAATCTTCCCTGACTAATCTTTTCAAGTCAAGTCACTTTTTATTGTCATTTCAACCATAACTGCTGGTACAGAACTTAGTAAAAATGAGACGTTTTCCAGGACCATGGTGCTACATGAAACAATACAAAAACTACACTGAACTACGTAGGAATAAACACAAAAACTACACTAGACTGCGGACCTATCCAGGCTTGAGGAAATAGCAAGCAGGATAGACAAAGGAGTGTCGGTGGATGTTGTGTACTTGGATTTTCAGAAACTATTTGCCAAGGTGCCACACCCAAGACTGCTTAATAAAGTAAGAGTCTATGGTATTGAAGGAAAAATACTAGCATGGCTAGAAGATTGGCTGACTGGCAAGAGGCAAAGAGTGGGAATAAAGGAAGTCTTTTCTGGTTGGCTGCCAGTGACCAGTGGTATTCCACAGGGGTCAGTGTTGGGACCAATTCCTTTTGTATTACATGGCAATGATTTGGATGATGGAATTGATGGCTTGGTGGCCAAGTTTGTGGATGATACAAAGATTGGTGGAGGAGCAGGTACTGTTGAGGAAGCAGTGAGTCTGACAAAGAAGTTGAACAGATTGGGAGAATGGACCAAGAAGTGGCAGATGGAATGTAGTGTAGGGAAGTATATGGTCGTGCACTTTTGGTAGAAGAAATCATGGCATGGACTATATTCTAAGTGGGGCAAAAATTCAAAAATCAGAGGTGCAAAGGGACTGGGATCCTCGTGCAGAATTTCCTAAAGGTTAACCTGCAGGTTGAGTTAGTGGTAAGGAAAGCGAATGTTATAAATGTCATTCAATGTTATCATTCATTTAAAGAGAATTGGAATATAAAAACACGTATATAATGCTAAGGCTTTATAAATCATTGGTCAGACCACACTTGGAGTATTGTGAGCAACCTTTGGCCCCCTTATCTAAGAATGGGTGAGCAGGCTTTGGAGAGAGTCCAGAACTGGTTCCCAAGAATGATTCCAGAGAGATGAAGTGGTTAATGCATCAGGAATGTTTGATGGCTCTGGCCTTGTACTTGCTGGAGATTAGTAAAATGAGGGGAATGTCATTGAAACCTATTGACCATTGAAAGGCCTAGATAAAGTGGATGTGGAGAGATTGTTTCTTTTAGTGGGGGAACTCTAGGACCAGAGGACACAGCCTCATAATTGAGTGATGAGATGAGGATTTTCTTTTTCCCCCAGACAGGGTAGTGAATCAATTGGTGCAGATGGCTGTGAAGGGCAAGTCATTGGGTATATTTAAAACAGATGTTGACAGGTTCATGATTTGTCAGGGAGTTAAAGGTTATGGGGAGAAGGCAAGAGAATGGGGCTGAGAGGGATAATAAATCAGCCATGATGAATGGCACAGTAGAATCAATGGGCTGAATAAAATAATTCTGCTCCTATGTCTTATGGTCTAATGGAAGCTTGGTTTTCGAGGCCTTGGTTAAGAAAAGGGATGAGGTTCATAGCAACTCTAGGCAGAAAGGGGCAAAGGAGGTGCGTATAAGAATGCAAAAGAAGGTTTAAGGAAATCGGAGGGCTGAAAGAAAGCATGAGGTTGCTCTGATAGACAAGGTGAAGGAGAATCTCAAGGGCTTCTACAGATATATTAAGAGCAAGAGGTAGTAAGGAACAAAATTGGTCTTCTGGAAGATCAGCTTGGTCATCTATGCATGGAGCTGAAAGCGATGGGGGAGATCTTAAATGGATATTTTGCATCTGTATTCTCTTGGGAGAGGGACAGACTATAGAAGTAAGCAATGCAGCAGTAAGGTCATGGACCATATACAGGTTAGAGGTAGAGGTGGAAAGGTACCAGGAACAGTGGAGGCAGTGAATATTGTCTCCATGGACTTTAGAAAGGCTGTTGACCAGGTCCCAGATGGGAGGTTGGTTAAGAAAGTTCAGTCACATGGCATTGAAGATTAAATTGGCTTTGTGGGAAAAGCTAGAGAGTGGAGGTAGATGGTTACCTCTCTGATTGCAGGTCTGTTAGTTGTGTGCCACGGGGATCAGTGCTGGGTATCTTCTTGCTTGTCATCTTTATCAGCGATCAGGATGATGATGTGGTTGACTGGACCAGCAGATTTGGAGATGACGCCAACATTGGGGGTGTAGTGGACAGCGAAAAAGACTGTCGAAGCTTTGTGTGATCTGGACTTGCCAGAAAAATGGGCTGAGAAATAGCAGATGGAGTTTAATGCAGACAAGTGTGAAGTGTTGTAGTTTAGGAGAACAAACCTGGGTAGGAGTTGCACAGTGAGCAGTAGGTCGCTTGAGGAGTTGCAGTAGATCAGAGGCATCTGAGAACATAGATCCATAATTCCTTAAGTGGTGTCACAGGTAGATGGGGTTATAAAGCTTGCCACATTGTCCTTCATCAAAGTACTGACTGCAGGGGTTGGGATATAAAGCTGAAGTTTTATAAGATGTTAGGCCTAATTTGGAGAATTGTGTGCAGTTTTGGTCACCTACCTACAGGAAAGATGTCAATAAGATTGAAAGAGTGCAGAGAATACTTACAGGGATGTTGCCAGGACTTGAGGATCTGAGTTACAGTCAGTCAAGTTGGCAGCAGCATCATGAACTCCGTCACGGTGAGCACTGGTGCTCCCCAGGGCTGTGAGCTCAGCCCGCTGAAGTTCACACTGCTGATTCACCACTGCACTGCCAGGTGCAGCTCAAACCGCAGCATCAACTTCACTGACGATACCGACAGCAACAGTGATGAGTTGGCATACAGAGAGGAGGTTGAGGGGCTTTTCAGATGGTGTGAGAGCATCCGGAGTCTCAACGTGGACAAGACAAGAGGTGATTGTGGACTTCAGGACGGTGCAGTCAACCACTCTCCATTGCACATCAGCAGCTCTGCCTTTGAGTGAAGAGTTCCTTGGTGTGCAGCTAATGAGGGATCTAACCTGGGCCCACAACATCACCTCATTAGTCAAGAAGGCACAGCAGTGTCTTCACGTTCTGAGGAGATTGAGGTATGCAAGACTCCCCCACCTCCATTCTAACAAGTTTCTACAGGAGCACCCTCAGGGGTGTGCTGTCTGTCTGCATCATTGTGTGTTATGGAAGCTGCAAGGTATCAGACCACAAGGCCCCACAAGTGATGGTAGTAATTGCCGAGAGGATCACCAGTGTCTGTCACTGCCCCCCCCCCCCCATTTGTTCCATTTACTGGGAGCATTGTCGACTAAGGTCCTGAAGCATTGTTGAGAATCCCTCCCACCCATCCCACAATCTCTTTTGACCCACCACCATCTGAGCATGAGGGCTAGGATTGCCAAATTGGGTAACAGTTTCTTCCCTCAGGGTGTGAGACTAATGGATACCCTGCCACCACCGAGGTCTTGTCACTGTTTACCTATGCTGCGTGGATTGTGAATTGTATTTTTAACTTGTGATAATATTTTGGTTTGTGTGTTATGTTTTGTGGGTGCACCATGGTCCCGAGGAATATTGTTTCATTTGGTTGTATATGTGACAGTAAATTTGAACTGATGCGGAAGGGGCCATACCGGGAGTACCAGATGCCAAAAAAAAAATGACAGCATTAGATTTGAATCTGAAGTGCTGCTTCACCTGGGAGGACTGTTTGGGCCCTGAATTGTTGTGAGGGAGGAGGTGTAGGGATAGGAGGAACACTTAGACCTGTTTGAGTTAAATGCCTGGAGGGTGTGCAGGAATATGTGCACACCCAACCTGGTGCAGATTGATCACTTCAAACACCCTGCAACTGCTGGCATCTGCCAATGCTAATTATTTTAATTCCACCTCTACTCCCACAACTGGCATGTCTGTTCACAGCCTTCTCTACTGCCACGTTGAAGCCAGTCTCCAAATGGGGGAGCAACTTCTCATTCTGTCTTGATTAGTCTGCAACCTGACAGCATGAAGAGTAAACTTCACTTACTTCTGGTAATCAGCATCCCAAGCCCTTTATTTTCCCTTATCCCTGTGGCTACATTACCCCTTCTCTCCCCTACCCCACCCTTACGACTTGCCCATCACTTTCACCTTCTTCACCCTACCCCTGACCCCCTTCAGTTTCCCCTCTCTCTCTCCTTTCATTCCACAGTTAACTCTTCTCTCCTATCAGATCCCTTTAGACCTCTGACTTCTCACCTGTCACCTCCGAGCTTTTTTTTAACATTGATTCCCTTCCCCTCTCTCTGACCCTTTTTCTCCTAGAATCACCAATCACCTGCCACTTCTTACTAGCTGTTATTCGTCCTTGGTCCCTGTACCTTTTTATTTGTGCTTCTGCCTCCTTCCTCTCCAGTCTTGCTCAAAGATCTGAGTCCAAAATGTCACCAGTTCATTTTCCTGTATTGATGCTGCCTGACCCACTGAGTTCCTCCACCATTTTGTGTGTTGATCCAGATTTCTAGCATCTGTAGTCTCTCTTGTGCAACTACTGATATTCTGCTGGTCTTCCTTGCTGGCACACCCATGCTATTGTTAGTTTTACAAGCATCTCATTGATCACAAGCATTTTGGGAAATCAAAGATCTTTTTATTGCCTTACCTTTATTTAAATCCTTTTCTTTTACTCCGCTCCTTCTTTGTGCTACTCCTATTTCTTTATGTATCCCCAGTGATGGAAGATTTTGAGATGGCTGATGCTTTCTGCCAGCAATCTTGGAGACTGAGGTGGTCGACCTCTATGGGTCACTTCCTGCTTTTCAGTGAAAAGAGTATCGGGCACTTTACTGTGCTGTTATGTTAAATGAATCCAGATGCCAGGGACCATTCCCTTAAAGGAGTCAGTAGCTGCGAGGAACAATTCAAATACATCTTAATTTAGACATTGGACCCTGATGCTGAATAATTTTGCTAGGCTCTGAATTCATTAAAAATTGAAATCTGAATTCTACTTTTATTAATAACGTGACAAAAGCTTCAAGGTTATCACCAAAACTTCTATATTTATTCACCAGTCTGCAGATCTGCAGTCTCGTTACATAGAACTGCTTACAAGATCCAGTGACTACTACAAGTACCTAAGTGAGATGTTGAAGAGCATGGAAGAAGCAAAGGTGAATATATTCTTCACTAAAACTTTAATGTGTGTATATATATTCTTACATCTTCCAGCAAATGTTATGGTTTTTGTTGGTTGGTTTTATTTAGAAAGTAAAGTTATACATTTACTTCTGTAATATAGCATGCTTCATTCTTAAAACTGTGTACATTTGTAATATGGACAGTCTGTATTTGTTTTAAATTATAACGATGTAATCAGCTTTTAGATTAATGACTTAATGTTTATATTAAAGAAATGTAGGTTACAAACCAAAATATCACAGGCCACTTCAATCTAATTTTAATTATACAGATAAAAAACACAAAAATTGAGCTTTTGGAAGAGGCACTTAAAAATGCCCAAGATGAGAATGCTGATAGTATGCACCAGAAGAAGTATCTTGATCAACATTTAAGCCAGGTTCAGAGTGAGTACACAGACTTCCGGAAAAAGATACTCCTCCTGGAGGAGCAGAAGAGGAATGCTGAAATAGACCGAGATGCCACGAAACACAGTCTGGATGCACAACTTATCAAAATAAAGGAAGTCAATGAGAAGATCACAAGACTGACGTTTGAAATTGATGAGGAAAAAAGAAAGAGAAAATTAGCTGAAACCCAGTGTGACCAACGAAAGGATGAATATGATAGTATTTTTCGAATGAAGCAGAAGGAGCTTGATGAGGCTCACTGGCTCAAATTGGAGCTTGAGAAATCGATCAAAGACAAGGAAAGAGAGATGGAAAAGCTTAGGGGTGTATTGAAGGAGGAGTCTTTAAGAAGGCAACAACTTGAAAGTGAACTAGATAGGCTTAGGGACCATTTTGAGCAGGAAAAAAGGGTATTGAATTCACAGATTGAAAAAGAGGTTCACATAAGGGAAACCACAGTTGAAAAGTTAACTATGAAGAAGGAAGATGATGTTGCCACTTTGAATATTCAGTTGCAAAAGGCTCTGAATGAGAAAAAGAACCTCAGTGATGAAATAGATCGATTAAAAAGTTCTGCGAGGGAAATTGAGCTGAGTAGGAAAAGAGCAGAAAATGATGTTTTGCAACAGAAATCAGCTAGTGCTGAAGAGTCCAGAAAGAGGATGGAGCTTGAACTAGAAATAGAAACACTCACCAAGTTTAAAACTGAGGAAACTTTGAGGTTTAAATCATTTCAGGAGGATACCTCCAAAGCTATCCATGACAAAGCCAAGGAGATCGAAAGGGTGAAGATCTTACTGGAGGAAGAAATAAATAAGCGGAAGCATTTGGAAAATGAGAATGATGAATTGAAAAAAATAAAAACAGATTTTCAGAAAAAGGAAGCTGAAAATCTTGCTAAAATTAAAATCACAGAGCAAGAGTTTACAATTATAAAGGTGGAACGTGACAGAATATCTAGAGAAAAGGCTGGTTTGGAAAATGAAATTGCACGCCTGCAGAACAGTTTAAGGGAGGTGAACAGTGGGAAGTATAAGATAGATGAGGAGCTGAAACAGCTAAGGAAGAATCTAAGTGAAGAGACTGCGAAGAGAAGTACTGCTGAAGAGAAGTTTAGAAACCTTGAGCAAAAGTGCAGGGAGCATACAAGTTCAATTACGCGGCTTACCCATCAGATTGAAGAAATCTCAATCATGAAGAAGAAGGTGGAAAATGATCTCTTTGAGCAACGGAACACTTTGGAACAGCAACGCAAGGAGAAGGCCATCAGCACAGAGGAGTTGAGTAGGTTGTACACTGACATAGAAACACTGCGTCGCCAGTTGAATCAAGAGAAAGAGAACGTGAGACAGGCTCATCAGAGAAATGAGTACTTGCAGAAAACAATTGAAGAGAAAAGCAAGATTTTGAACGAAAGCATAAGTGAAATAGATAGGCTGCGTTCTGTTGTGGAAAACCTCACCAAAGAGCGACTGAAGTTGGAGGAAGAATTGAGAAACTTGAGGTCAGAATTTGATGATCTCCACAGAAGCCAAAGTGAAACGGAGGGTGAGAAGTCGCAAACCATCTCGGAGTTGAGGATGCAACTTGAACTTTCTAACAAAAGAACAACTGACCTACAGGAGCTAATTATTGAGTTAAAGAATGAGAGGGAAAAATTGAAACTGGAAGTTGAATCATTCCAAAAGCAAGCTCTGGAGGTACATGCAAGTTTTACTGTTTTATCATGTATTATTATTAATCTTTATTATACAGAAATATAAACAATGAATGTTAACATTGTCTAGTATTTTGCCACTGAAGGTATCCATAGCTTTCAGGAAATATGAGAGTGAATTTGGATAGAATTTCTGTAGAATTTTCAGTCAGCCAATTGGGCTATCATTTTCAATCTTCTGTAGAACTTCATTCAAATTGGATCAGTTAATGAGCTTACCTTTGCAAACATTTTGCAATTACATCAAAATTTGGGTGACCACTTTATCGAGCACATTGGCTCCATCCACAAAAAAAAAAACAGGATTTCCCTGTGGCCAACCACTTCAGTTCCCATTCCCATTCTGACATGTCAGTCCATGGCCTCCTCTTCTGCGTGTTGAGAGCACTCTTAGGTTGGAAGAGCAGCATCTTGTATTCACCTAGGGAGCCTCCAACCTGATGACATGAATATCGATTTCTCCAACTTAAGGTAATATTTTTTCCTCCTTTCCTCTTTCCCTCCTCGTTTCCTCTCTCTGCCCCCCGCCCGTCTCTTTTCCTTAGCTACCTATCACCTTCCCCAGTGCCCTTGCATCTTCCCTTTCTCCCTTGGTCCACTCTCTTCCCCTATCTTCTCCTACCTTCTCCAGCCTTTTACCTTTGCCACCTATCACCTCCCAGCTTCTTGTATCCCTCCTCCCCCACCAACTTGGCTTCCTGTCACCTTCCAGCTTGTACTCCTCCTCCTTCCCGCCCTCCTCCATCTACCTATTCTGGCATCTTCCCGCTTCCTTTCCAGCCCTGATCAAGGATCACGGCCTGAAATGCCAATCATTCATTTCCATAGATGCTCTCTGACCTGCTGAGTTCCTTCAGCATGCTATGTATGTTGCACTGGATTTCCAGCATCTCCAGAATCTAATCACAAACAAGTGAAAATCTTCAGATGCTGGAAATCCAAGTAACGCACACAATGCTGGAGTAATTCAGCAGGCCAGGCAGCATCTATGGAAAAGAGTACAGTCAATGTGTGTGTGCTTAGAATTTTCCTGAATTCTAATTGTAACTTGACCTTTATACTTACAAAACCCTAGACCTCTCTTTCATGAAACTATTTGGGTTAATGGCTAGTAAGCCAAATAGTAGCAAAAACTTTCCCTGTTCCATTTATTACCAAACAGAACATGGATGACTAATTTGCGTAAAGGTAAGAATTCTATTGTATCACAACAATTTTGGTTCTAGTTTGCTGTAACACCTATGTTAGCCAAGAAAACAACTTTTAACTATTGAGATGTTGTTGGTAGGTAGTGCAGAGGCCTCTCATCTCCAGGACCCTGGGTTCAATACTGCCTCCAGTGCTATCTGAGTGGATTTTGCATTCCTCATGATCATGTGGGTTTTTCCCTAGGTGTCACAGATTTCTTTCCATATGCCAGATGTGCCAAGTGTTGGGTTGATTGGTTACTGTAAATTACATCCAGACTGGGTAACGAGTGGATGAATCAGGTGGAGGTTGATGGGTATATGTGAGAGATTAGGTTATCAGGGAAGAGGTGGGGATTGCTGTGGCATAGAGATTTTTGGGATCGGACGCCCGTGACCAGAGAAGTTCTACAGGAATCGATGCTGGGATAGTCCGTCCCCAGGTAATGAACTGGTTCCACTTTTACAGATGTTCACAAGTCAATTTTGTTAGCAAGTCAGAAAATACATTTCTTTTAAAAATCACTTGATATGGTAGCCATGATTCTACAGTATCACCATAAGTGGTATCAACAACACACACAAGGTTGATCAGATTAACTGCAAGTGGAGAGAGAAAAGTGGTTTTTGCTATATGCACATTCAAAGTTCATTTATTTTCCAAGTATGTATACTATATACAACCTTGTGAAGCGTCTCCTTTTGGGCAGCCGCAAAACAAAAGGAATCCAATAGAACCAATTAAAAAAATAAATAAATAAATAAAAATTAAAAAATAAAGACCGCCCAACACCCAGTGTGCAGGGGGAAGAAATCGTGCAAACAATAAAAGTAAGCAAGTAACATTCATAACTGAAGTTCACAAAAGTGAGTCCACAGCCACAAAGCTAGTCATTGCTGCAGCCGATCCAGGAGCCTGCTGCAGGCTACAGCACAGTGAGGGGGCATACAGGGACATGTATCAGACTTTGGAGTTTAACAATGTATTAGACTTTGGAATTTAACAGTTGTACGTGAGCTTGTTCGTAGATAGAGATGTCCATAAGTTGGGCATCTGTAACTGAAGGACAGCATGTATACCCAAGTCATCCACATACATGTGGGAAGCATGATTTTAAGTTCACAGATAACATGAAGGTCAATGTGAGGTGATGCATTTTGGAAGCACCGATGAGACTAGAATAAAAACTACGAATAGTAGGGACCTAGGGAGGTTTAAAAACAGAGGTACCTTGGCATGCGAGTCCAAAGATCCTTGCATGTAGCAATGCGGATGGATAGTTTGATTAAGAAGGCGTATGTAACTCTGGCGTTCATAGTTGAGGCATTGAATATAAGAGCTGTGTTCCAACTTGATGAAACATTAATGAGTTCTCAGTAGAAGTACTGCATGCAATTCTGTCCGTTATGGATATAATGGCATTGCAGAGGAGATTCACCAGGCTGTTGCATGAGGTGGAGCATTTCAGCTTTCAAAAGAATTAGAGAGGCCAGGTCTGTTTTACCTGGAGTGGGGGTGAGGTTAAGAGGAAACATGATACAGTGATATGAACGTGTGGGGGTGTAGGTAGGGTGGACGGCAGTAAGCCTTTCACCATTTAAGGTGAATAAAAGCAGGGGTCATAAATTTGGGGCAAGGGTAAGAGATATGGAAGGGATTTGATGGTTTTTTTTCACCGAGTGCAGTGAGTACCTGGAACACGCTGTCTAAGAGAGTGGTGAAAGCAAAGTCCCTGACAGCGTTTATGAAGTGTATAGATGAGAACTTGAATTAACTAGGCATAGAAGACTGTTGGCCAGGTGCTGGAAGATGGGATTAATAAGAATGTTGCCCACTGATCAGCCTGAATGTGGTGGGCTAAATGGTTTGTTTCCATGCTAAAGGACTCTTAAATAGCTGTCCAGTTAAAAGAAAAGGTTGCTCCATAATTCCTCAATAAATGATTATGTCATTAGCACAGAATGGAGAACCCACTGTGCAAATGCTAATAGAGTTTACAAAATAATGAGAGTATTTAGATTGCATGGCCCAAAAGGAGAGAAGCCACAATTGTTTTCTGATGGCAATGATTTGCAGTAAAGGAGAAAGGAGTGATGGTGGTGTTGGGTAGTTGAGGAGGTGCAGATTTGCCTAAAACTTTGTGTCTACCATTTTCCTTGGGTCTGCTTGGATATGCCAGATTATAACTGATCCATGTCATACATGGATTTTCAGTGAAGAACACTAGCCCTTGGTTCTGTTTTCCTAAGTACATTTATTCCTGAGAGTGTTGGGTGGAAGATTTGCCTTTAACCAGGCAGATACTTGACATACTTGGGTCTTTGTTCTACTACCTGCACCATTTAGGAAGGAAATTTCACAACCTAACTGGTGTGCAAGTCACCTTATCGGCAGACTTAGGACACTTGTGTCTTTGGACAACATTTTCCCATTCTGAGTAGATTAAAAGATCTAGTATTCAAGGTTGCTCAAAGTTATCTGTGTAGGGCAGTAGGTGATTCTTATTCATACATCAGAATGTGGAAGCCCCGATGTTATTATCGTTAAGGTGGTGCTGAGTTGCCTGTCTGAACTGCTGCAATGGTTCTGCTGAAGATACCTCCACAGTGCCGTTGTTTGGGGAACTCCAGGATTTGGAACCAGTCAATGAAAGAATGGAAATGTATTTACGTGTATGGATGGAAGGGAACGTCAATATGGTGGTATTCCAATATACTCCAAACCCTTGTCCTCTTTTGGTAATAATGAACGTGAATTTGGGAGAACCAGAGTGCATTTTGTAAATATACACTTTGAAGCCACTGTGTAGAGATGATGGAAAGAGTTAATGTTTCAGGTGATAGACTATGATTGGTACCCCATCTATTTTATCCTCGGTGGTCTCAGTCTTGAGCAACATTAGAACTGCATTCATCGAGATCTATGGATTGATTCCAACACAAATCTGATGTCTTGTAGATAGTGGAAACACATTTGGGCATCGTATGGCAAGCCACTCACTGCAGGATACCCAACTTCTGGCCTGCTATTGTAACCATGTAATTTATAGGACTTGCTGGTCTATTTGAGCTTCTGATCAGTGGTGACTCCAAGCTGTGTGGATGTAGGAGATAGGGTGATGGTAAAGCTATCCATTGTCAAGGGCAGGTGGTTAGAATCTCTCTTGCAATGCATATTGATAGACATTTCTGTGGCGTGAATGTTGCTTGAAAGTTATCAGCTGAGGCCAAAATCTGTCCAGGTTTAGCTGTGTACAGGCAATGACTGCTTCATTTGCTGAGGAATTGCAAATGAAATTGAACATTATGAAATAATTGGGCAGACTCACTCCTAATCTTGCGATGGAAGGAGCACCATTGATGATCGGGATGCAGCTGGGGTGATTAAATTCTAAGAACCAGAACCACCTTCATTTTGTGCGAGGGATGACTCCTACTATTGCAGTTTTTACCCTTGGTGCCCATTAATGTTGATGTCTTTGATATCTCTCCTGAATATCAAAATCTGTGAGGTCTGCAACCAAATGGCCCGAATGTAATCTATTCTGGGTTTTGGTAAGAAATTTATTGTGTCTCAGTATCCCTGGCTAGCATGGTTGATGATGCCATCTATGACTTAGATAATAGAATTTGGGCTGAGTTTATGGCATTCAGCTGAATTGGATAAGAGAAGCTTTGTGTGAGCAGGATGAACCTAGCCAATTTTAGAGTATCGATCTTCAGTATTACAGTGGCATTATCTGGTCTTATTATCATAATTCTGTTCAGTGTCCTCAGCCATTTCTTCTTACATGGGGTCAGTTGAAATGGCTGGTCTAGCTTACGAAATGGTGGATGTCTCAGAAGAAATCTAAAATGGATTATACACTAGTAGCTGAAGATGGTTGCCAATGGTTCAGCCTTGTCTTACTTGCTCCAGTGTTGTGCCCTGTTATCATTAAGGGTATTGATGTTTATGGCTCTGCCTCTTCCGGTTAGATTTTTTTAATTAAACACCACCATTTATAATTAGATGCTTGGATCTAATCTGTTGGCAACTCCTTAAAATGCTTTAACTTCCCTTGATTTCTTAATGCATTGATTTAATTTAATTGTGAACATAATGGACTACCATAATCAAAATTAATATTCAGTGAACTTTCACTTAAAATCATAGGTATGTTATGCCAAATCCAATGCATGTAAGTGTTACCAAATAAATTTTGACTTAAATGAATCTGGACAGCACTTTCAACTTTGGAGGAGAAGACATTTCTTCACCCAGAAGTTGATGAATATTTGAAATTTGTGGCCCATGGATACTGAGATGTTAAATACACCCCAGATTCGTATTGTGGATTTACCATGCCGAAGGGAAATGGGAATTGTGTTTGACAGTTGACTTGAGAAGCTTGGCCGTGATCTTACTTGAATAATCGAGTTAAGCTGAAGGGTTAGGCTGGCCAGTTCTTTCTACTCTTCTGTTGAAAATGCAAACTGTAGTTGTTGGTAGCTAACTTAGTGCTTTTGAAACTTTTGTAAAAAGGGGAAAACACTGTAGCAGAAAGTCAGGTTGATGGACACTGATTAGCCATATCAGTCTGTATCTAATTAGTGGTATCATAGTAGCACGAGAGCTGAAATTTTTGCAGTTGTTCAGCTAACCTTCGCTCAGCCGACCATCTCCTGCCATGTCTAGCAGCAGATGTTCTGCTCAGTGGGTGAGTGCTGCTACAGTCTAACATTGTGTACAGATACAAACTTGATAACTTTTTTGACCTAATCATTTTTATGACAGATGAAAATGGCTTCAGTTTTGACTTATTCATGTAAATGTAACAAAATTCCAGATGTCAATTTTTTTTGTTCGTTTCATAGAAGTAAGACAGCTTGGAAGCAGATCCTTGGGCCCAATTTGTCCATGATCCCAAAAGTTTCATTTGCATATGTTTGGCCCATATCCCCCTAAATCTTTCCTATCCATGCACCTATCCAAATATCTTTTTAAATATTGTAATTGTACCCACACGCATCACTTACTTGGGCAGCTTGTTCCATTGACTACTTGCTGATTTAAAAAGAATCTGAAAGATGAATCCAAATAATTCATGAACAGAACAACACCTTTGCCAAAAAAGTGCTTCATTTTTTCTGCTAAGACATGTCATTTGCTGCTTTGATTAAGTAAAAGTGGTTGTGCTTCATTGCAAATGGACCACATATTTTCACCAGAAAGATGGCACGTGATATAAATTAAAGGGAAACTACACTGAAATATTTACATCATTTATATATCCCTTTAATTGTGCCATCAAGCCAACCCCTGCCATATTCAGAGATGAGTACAGCTATAACTATTATTCTTCATTACTTTCATATCATTGTATGCTGGCATAAGTTTCTTCTGTTGCAAGATGAAATGACAAACAAATTTGTGTCAATTTAATTACTAAAAAGGGTTAAAGTTATAGAATCAATATCACAGTTGCTGTAAACATTTTAAAGGCAATATGTTTTTTATCAATATGTGCAATCTTTCTATCCATTTTCCTGTAACTAACAGTATTTCTTTTCATGGTTTTCCATAAAACATTCTTCTGTCAACTTGATCTCTGTTTGGACATAACCAAGTTATAATTCCAAAAAAAAACCCTATGTGCCTTTCTTTAATTGGGATTTGTTAATAGCTAAGTATACCTCCAATTAAAAGATTTTGCTTTACAACAGCATTCTAATGCTGAGAAGCCTGACCCTACAAGCTTCCAAGACAAATAATAAAATTTGGAGACTGATGGCTAACTTGTTAGTTCATTAGTCTGGGATTGAGTTCAAGAGCCATAGGGTAATGTTGCAGCTCTACAAAACTCTTGTCACATCATTATAGGAAGGATGTGGAAGTTTTAGTGAGAATGCAGAGGAGATTTACCAGGATGCTGCTTGGATTAGAGAACATGTTTTGTGAGGAAAAATTTGAGTAAGCTGGGAAATTTTCTCTTTGCAGCAAAGAAGGATGAGAGGTGATCTTGATAGAGGCATATACTGTGATAAGAAGCATAGATAGAGTGGGCAGCCAGCCCCTTTCTCCCAGGATGGAAATGGCTAATATGAGAGGGCATCATTTTACAATGATTGTCTAAAATATCTATGACATCCCTCTATATTTTTCTCCACAGTGGTGGGTGTGTGGAGTGTGCTGTCTGGGATGGTGGAAGAGCCAGATACATAAGAGACATTTAAGAGATTTGAATAAATGAAAGAAATGGAGAACTATGTGGGAGCAAAGCATTAGATTGACCTTGGAGTAGTTTAAAAGGTTGGCACAGCATTGTGGGTCAATGGACCTGTTCTGTGCAATGCTCTGCTATGTTAATCCTCAAAGAAAGAATTTGATAACTGGAATCACTTGTGTTAACAATTTTTAATGCCATTTAAATGACTAGGTGAAGGGTGCAGTTTTTCTGTGTTGCCTTTCACACATAGTAGCAGCAAACACTTGATGGGCAGTAATAGAAACTTGCAGTGGCCCTATTGATGGGAGAATTGATTGAAAACCAATCTTCTGCTTTCACTTGTGATAAAGGCGCTAACAATATAGAGTCCTTTAGATCTCTAGAAGATACCTTAAGACACTTTCACCCAATTTCTTCTAGGCTTTCAGTTTTCCCAACAGTTCATTCAGTGAAGTTAAATATGGCAGTATATTAAATCTCTTAGTAAATATACCTAATCATTAACTGTTTTGGTGTAATCATTGAATAACTGATGAGAAATAATTTTGCTATAACAATTACACATAGTAACTAAGATACTAAATTAAGTGAATAGTTGCTTGAAATGAAAAGATTTTCTGAAAGAATAATTGTATATAAAGCAATTTGTTTTATAAATATAATTTTAAATATCTTCATTTTTGGCCTAAAGCTAAAACTTTGAGATGTGAAAATATGATTATGTTCTATCTTAACATTTAGGCAACCAATATGATTAAGCAGACACATACTGCTCATAAAGACATTTTGCAAGAAAAAGAATCTCTGCTGCTGAAGATCAAACTCTTGGAACAGGATAAGGCAAGGCTTCAACGTTATGAAGATGAACTAAGTAGAGTAAAGGCACTCCTTGAAGCTGAATCCCGCATGAAGCAGCGACTTCAGGATGAAGTCGATATCATCAGAACTGACATAAGCTACTGGAAGAATCAGGCAGAAGTGCAACAGTTAGAAAAGGGCAAATCAAATAGTGAGTTTGAGCGTTTGAAAGCTGAGCTAGAGAGACTGCAAGCAGAACTGAGAATGACTGAAGAAAGATACAGACGGAAGCTTGAGGATAGTGAAAGAGCGAAGAGGATGGAGCTGGAAGCACTTGAAGCCAAAACAAAATTAGAAATTGAAAAGCTCAGTCAGACACTGCCAACTTTCAACAGACATGCTCAAACAGGTAATATGGTTGTGGTTGATTCTGCAAAACTTTTGTTTGATGGAATCCGTAAAAAGGTTACAGCAACCCAGTTGTATGATTGCCAGCTAATAGATGAATCAACTTTAGAAAAGCTGCTGAGAGGAGAAAGAACTTTGATGGATGTTTCCAACGACATTAATGTGAATCTTCATGGGTTGGAGAGTATAGCTGGAGTCTATTCACAGTCAAATGGAAAAAAACTCTCAATATCTGAGGCAGCAAAAGAGAATATCATTAGTCCTGATGAGGCTATATCACTTTTGGAAGCACAGGCAGCTACTGGATTCATCATTGATCCACACAGAAACAAAAGGGTGACTGTGGATGAAGCTGTTGCAACAGGCCTTGTGGATCATAAAGACAGGGACAAACTCCTGGTAGCAGAAAAGGCTGTAACTGGATTTAAAGACCCATTCACAGGAAAGGTTATCTCACTATTTGAAGCAATGAAGAAGAATATCATTGACAAGGTGACAGGCCTTCGCTTGTTACAGGCACAGATTGCAGCAGGTGGAATAGTTGACTCAATTAACAGTGTGTATTTGCCAAAAGAGCTGGCATATAAACGTGGGCTGGTTGATGCAGAAATGTATCAAAAGCTTACATCTCCTTTTGATGAATCAAAAATCTTTGTTGATCCAAACACAGATTCCAAAGTTTCCTATCAGCAGCTGAAATTAAACTGCAGAACAGATCCTGGGACAGATTTATTACTTTTGCCTTTGCAAAAGTCAGAAATGGAATTACCAGGAATCAGAGCACCTGTTCTACTGCAGGATCTTGTAAATGCCCAGATTATAGATAGAAAAACAGCAGACCAACTTAAACATGGACGGCTCACGATAGATGATGTTGCTGCCCAGTACAAGGGCTACCTGCAAGGTGACAGTTGTATTGCAGGAGTGTTTGTTGAAGCCACACAGGAAACACTGCCAATCTATCAAGCCATGAGGAAGAGCTTGATTAGACAAGGCACAGCCCTTGAGCTACTAGAAGCCCAGGCAGCCACAGGTCATATAATTGATCCAATTAATAACCAAAAGCTAACTGTTGAGGAAGCTGTTGCAAAGAAACTCATAGGTGTGGAGTTCAAAACAAAACTACTTTCAGCAGAGAGGGCTGTTACTGGTTACAAGGATCCTGAAACTGGGAAGATCATCTCGTTGTTTCAGGCAATGCAAAAAGACTTGATTGAACACAATCATGGAATTCGCTTACTTGAAGCCCAAATTGCCACTGGTGGAATTATTGATCCAACGCACAGCCATCGCCTGCCAGTTGATGTTGCTTACAAGCGTAATTACTTCAACAAAGAATTGAATGAAATTCTGATTGATCCCAGTGATGACTCCAAAGGCTTCTTTGATCCCAACACAGAAGAGAATTTGACTTATCTTCAATTAAAGGATCGGTGCTTTACTGATAAAGTCACGGGCCTTTGTTTATTGCCTCTAAAGCAAAAGAAAAAGGAGTCTACAACTTCCAGGTCATCTGCAGTAAGAAAGCGTAGAGTAGTCGTTGTGGATCCTGAAACAGACCGAGAAATGTCAGTACGCGAGGCATATCACAAAGACCTGATAGATTATGAGACTTTCCTTGAACTTTCTGAACAGGAGGCAGAGTGGGAAGAGATAACAATTAAAGGATCAGATGGAAGTACCAAAACAGTGGTTGTTGACAGGAAAACTGGAAATCAGTATGACATTGAAGAATTGTTACAGAGAGGCATAATTGACAAGAAGAGTTATGACGACTACCGGGCTGGAGCTCTGACACTTTCACAGTTTGTGGATTTGTTTACTGATAAGGATAATCTTACTGCATCTAAAGTGAGCAGTGTAATGAACAGTAGTCCAATTCCATCACTAAGTTTAAAACAGCCTTTTGATTCTTTGGAGGATGCTTCTCCCATTGCCGCCATCTTTGATGTTGAAACATTGGAAAAAATAACAATTTCTGAAGCCATGTGTCGCAATATTGTTGATACAATTACAGGGCAGAGGCTTCTAGAAGCCCAGGCCTGTACAGGAGGTATAATAAATCCTGGAACTGGTCAGAAGCTATCCATTCAAGATGCTATATACCAATGCATCATTGATGAAGAAATGGGAAAGCGGTTAAAACCGGCCCAGAAAGCTTTTGTCGGTTTTGACGACGTGAAGAACAAGAAAAGACTCTCTGCAGCAGAAGCAATGCAAGAGAATTGGCTGCCACATGAAGCTGGGCAACGTTTCCTCGAGTACCAGTGTGCTACAGGTGGACTTGTCGTGCCAAATGTTGCAGGACGAATTACCATTGATGAAGCATTAAGGAGAGGCTTGGTTAATGCCAAATCAGCTCAGAAACTGCAGGATAGCAGCAGTTACTCAAAATGTATGACTTGTCCCAAAACAAAATTGAAGATTTCATATAAGGAGGCAGTAGATCGTTCAATGGTTGAAGACAAGACTGGCCTGCGGCTGTTAGAAGCGACATCGTTTTCTACCAAAGGAATTAATAGTGCATACAATACAGGTGGTTTCTCTGGACCAGGTTCCCGACCAGGTTCCCGTTCAAGCTCAAGAAGTGGGTCAAGACGAGGAAGTTTTGATGCCAGCTCTTCCATTTTAACTAGTAGTCATATAACCATTAAATCCTCTTCTATTATACATTAATCATTTGTTACTAGTATCCAAGTATGGTAGTTTTTGAAATGTGTGGAAGATCCAAATTTATATTCTTTTCAAATGCTTTCAAATATAGCTGATTCATACATTGGTGCCCTGTTAAGATCATTATCAAAATCAGAATCAGAATCACTTTATTGCCGGTATGTAAAATGTACCAGAATTGATGGTGGTTCAGTGTCAAGCATAAAACACAGGACAATATCATAACAGACAACACCATAGAAGCCAACAGTTTACCAGGACAATAGTGCAAACAGTCATGAGCAATCAACTGTTATCAGAAATGTCAATGATTAAACGTGTAAATGTAAACAAGGGCTCAGTCATTCTCAGCATTAGGAGGAGAGCAGGAAGGACCATTTAACAGATGTTGTGCAGGAACAATTGGGGTATTACACCTGCATGAGTTTTGTTGAAAAGCTGGATAGCTCCAGGAAAGAAACTTCAGAGATGATGTGTAGTCATGTTGGTGATAGACTTGCAGCATTCTTCCTGTTGGCAATTTGGTGAATAGGTGATTGCTATAGCATGGATGGAGTCAACAGTAAATTTTTTTTCAGCTCTTTTCTTCACTCTGGCGATGAACATGTCGGGTAGCTGACAGCCAATGATCTTCACCTGAGTGGACCAATCACTGTAACCTGGATTTGGAGAGGAGGAGGTGGTGGGAGACCAAACGATGGTGGAGGTGGTCACAACACTCTTAATGATGAGAGTTAAAATTCATCAGGATATGCCTGAAGATATTAAGTTTCCCAAGCTGGCGTAGGAAGAACAAAAATCGCCGCTGGGTGTACTGGTCCCACTTCAATGTATTGGTAATGGTAGTTCCCAAGAATTTGAATGACTTGACCACAAACACAGCCTGACCATTTGTTTCCAAGGTTGAGGGGAGAGGGACAGGTAGGGGGTTGCTGAAAGATAATCCTCATTTCCACTGTCTTGATAGCACCAAGTTGTTAGAAGCACAGCCTGCTGCAAGATGGTCTACCTCTCTTCGATAGCAAGTCCCATCATTATTAGAGATGAGACCAACTACAGTTGAGTCATACACAAACTAGAATTTTCATGCATTTGTCTGTGGAGGTACAGTTTGTGCGAAATGTTAACCAGAGTTACAATTGAGTAACCAAATCCAAAGGTTGCTGATACAATGAGGAAATTTAACGTAAAACCCTTGCCAGAAGAGACTTCTCTTTCACAGTTAATATTGTCCAACAGTTTCAAAGTTACAGAGGATCGTGCCAATAAAGTGGGCTGTTAAATATCTCAATTCTTTGTATAGAACTAATTGAGGTTTCAGTTTGTTTCATACTAAATTTTCTATAGATTTAAAAACTAATTGATCTTAACTTGGCTTCATTGTATTTACTGTATGTAATCTTATGGGATATTTTAGCAGGTGCAAAGGAAATTATACTTTTTCTAATGTTTTGATGAATATTCAGTACATGGCCAAAAACATCTGTGTTAATAAAAAAAAGTTTCTTTAAAACTTGCTGAATGAAGTGTATGTATTTTTCTTTTCATGTTCTTAGTATTGTGACTATTTAAAGATATACAATCATTTGATTATTGAAAAGTTGCATGTGCAGGCAAATACACATCAAATCTTACAAGTGGAGACTGAGCAAGTGAAAAAAATACTCAATTTCTTGAAATGTATACCAACTAAGATGAAGCGGCTTCTGTGTTGCTAACTGGGTGAATAGTTAGCCTGTACTTAATTTTGAGTAGGTCATTATTTCAGAATTCAATGCAGCAATTTAAAAAAAAAGTAAACTTTACATAACTGGAATTTCCAGGTGGTTTCACTAAGTGTTGATAGAATCTCTGGAGTAAAGCTGTAAACTTGCAGCTCCGTGGAGAGTCAAAACAGATCATGTTCAGATTCATTTACTTATCACATGTACATCAAAACATACAGTGAAATACATCATTTATGGTTTTAAAAAA
This sequence comes from Mobula hypostoma, assembly GCF_963921235.1. Taxonomy (NCBI): domain Eukaryota; kingdom Metazoa; phylum Chordata; class Chondrichthyes; order Myliobatiformes; family Myliobatidae; genus Mobula; species Mobula hypostoma. Next base: position 126,728,251 of record NC_086097.1, read on the forward strand.
AAACAACACTCAAGGTGTACTGGGGCAGCCCGTCATGCTCAGCAGACCTTTTCCCCACATGGTCTCCTTCTCATTCAATTCCAGGCCTCAAATCTTTGTTCACTGGGCTTTGACTGCTGAACTTCTGATTGACCTCAGGGCTTCAATCTTTAGTATCAACCCCAGACGAGCTGAGGACGGGACCCTGAACCCTGGGATTTGTTGGGCTTTGTGCTATCTCATCCCTTTTGTTTGAATAGGCATCCAATATGGGAACTCCCTGACATTAGAAACTAGGAAAAGATCAAAAAGTGATACAGGACAAAAGGATTTGGGGCAGCATTGGGGAAAGACGCAATCAATTTCCCCGGGGAAAGAATTTGGATAATGGGAGATTTAGAAAATTAAAGCAAAAGCATAAGAATGAATGAGAATTAGTATGATAGAGCATTGAATAAGATTGCAGCAACAAATAGGGTCAGTGAAATGGTTAATAGAAGGTTCTATCAGATAAAAAAAATAAAACAAGCTTTAACAAAGGACTATATTCAATTTGATAAATTCAGGTTTAAAAGTTGGGTGTCAAAGAAAGTTGCATGCTAGATAAGAAAGGCAAGCTGGCTAAAGCAGATAGGATATTAGGTTAAGGCTGAAGACTTATTTACACAAGATATAGGAGCAGAACAAGGCTATACAGTCTGTCAAAACTAATTTGCCATTGAGCGTTACATACCCCGTAACTGGGTTGCCAAACAAGCAGAAATGGACCACTTAGTTGGAGTCTGGATTACTGGAACTAAGAAAGTTTTATTAAAGAAATAAATAACACAGTACTCTAATCCTAAGGATATAAATGCAATGGGTTAGCAATGATAAAACACACATGTACACAGAACTAGGATAATAGGAATCAATCAAGCTCTATCGCTGTCTAGGGGTAAAATGATCAGTCTCAAGTGATGCAGAGTTCAGTTCAGCTTAGTACAGTTTGCAGCAATCGCTGTTGTGCCGTTGGAGAGAGAGAGAGAGAGAGCGAATGATATGCAAATTGGATTCAAACAGACCTTTGATATTCCTCGCAGTTAGCTTTCGGGCAAGCCCTTTTTAATGTCTTCTGAGGTCACCGACTGTGACCCCTCCATTCCGGATACATTCATTCTTCCGCGGTGAACCCGGCACCCAGGTAAGGGCGACACACACACCAGGTTCCAGCAGATTATACCTTTTCACCCTGTGCGTCTATGGTCGATCCCGCGATCAGACCGCCAAAACTCTCACCAACTTGTGGGGGAACACTGCACTTCCAGGGTCTCATTATCTCGTGATCTCGTGGTGTCTGTCTTGCCTTAGCGAACCTGTTCCTTTTATCCCCCTGCTGGGGTATCGCCTGTCCATCAAACTTCAAACAGTTCAGGTTCAAAGCAACCGGTCTGTCAATACTCGGAACTGTGTCACTTTTTGTTAATCTCTCTCGTCTCTCATTAACATTTTGAATGCTTCTCCCTTATCTCTCTTATTTGCACCAATCTTCTGATAACTTGGTCCTTCGTCACATGAGTCATACCTGATTTTCTTCAACCACATTCTCCTGCCTTCTCCCTATGATCCTTGGCCTCCCTCAAATCAAGAAGCTATCAATCTTTGACTTAACTACACCCAATGACTTGGCCTTCATGACCCTCCATGGCAATTAATTCCACAGACTCCCCTCCCTCTGGCTGAAGAAATTCTTACTCATCTCAGTTTTAAAAGGACATCCCTTGATTCTGAGAATGTGCCCTTGGATCCTACACTTTTCTATTAATGGAAACATATTTAAAGATGTATTTCAAAATTTCCGACAAAGATCCATTATGGAGAAATAAAGAGAATTGCAGCTTATCATTCACGGCTTAATAAAGAATGGAATTAGTCTGAAATTAAAGTATATGTTAATAAGCAAAGATTGCTAGTACAGTGAAACCCCGTTATAACACGATCGTTTGGGTCCATAAAATGTCATCGCGAAAAAAAGTGGGGTCGCGCTAAATCAGGGGGGTTGTTACTGCAGAAATTAGAACACAAATTAATTTTTAGTAAAGCTTTTTAATACACAAAACAACAAATAAAAACATTCAAGAATATTAGCAATCTCTCTCCTCACCCTATTACTGCTATCTTTGGACTACCTAAATTTCTAGTAATCTTTCCCCTTCAGCCCGTAGAATGATTGCATTTCTTACTTTAATGGCGAAAAGATGTATTTTACAACATTGGAAAGAGCTTAATGCTCCAACTACCTTTTTTTGGTTTTCTCAGACGATTTTATGTTTGAATTTGGAGAAAATTAGAAGTAACCTTTATGATTCTTCATTTAAATTTGAACAGATTTGGGGACCTTTTATTCGATATTTTCATTTAATGTAATATTTACCCTTGTTTTTTTTTCACTGTTTTTAATGGAGGTCGGGATTGAGGACGTGATTTTAAGTTTAACTCTGTTTGGTTTCAAGTTAGCCCATTGCTTTGCTTTGCTTTTAGTTAGTTGCACGGTGGGGTTTTTTTTGGGGGTTTTTTTTTCTTTTTTTTCCATTGATATATATAAAATTTAGTATACTATTATGTTATCTTGGTTTCTTATGTTTAAATTACATTGTAGTATTTTTTTTGGTATTGATACCTTTTGGAATTTTATTATACTTTAACATTGTATTAATGTTTATATGGCTTACCTTTTTTGTATACTTATTCAATAAAAAGATTTAAAAAGAAAGAAAGAATATTAGCAATCATTTACAGTTTATTTCTTTAAAAAGTGATCGAGTGTTCCTTGTTTCTCTGCCTCATGCACATCTTCCTCTGTGAAGCGGTACAAATCTGGCTGGAGAAGGGGGGAGTATGGATTGACATAGACATGGAGTCCAATGACTCATCGTGTTATATCCAAATTTGCGTTAAATTGGGGCGCGTAAAATCAGGATTTCACTGTATATGTAAACATTGGAAATATTTTAGAAACCAACAAAGAATGACTTAAAATATGAAGATCGAAAATGGAACATAAATATAATGAGGAATGTAAAACATTGTGATAGGTTTTACAGGCATGTGAAAAAGAAGAGTCCTTCAGAAGCTGAAATGAACAATAAGGTGGAAAATGAAATGCAGAAACATTTAACATGCTTGGTGGACTTCTAGCCTTCTGTTTCTATTCTGTTCCAGGTAGAGTATTGTGTGCAATGCCAGCTGCCACAGAATATGAAGACAGGAGATATTTTATTTGCCTGAGTTCCAATTATGAGGAGATAGTGGACAGGTTGGGTTTGGTTTCTTTGGAGTGGAGGAGGTTGTGAGAAGAGTGCTTGATAGAAGTAGCTTAGATAGAAAGTTGTCTTCCCTGCTCTCACCATAATAGAGTAATCTAAAAACAGAGGGCATGGATTTAAGGTGAACACTTTCATAGAATCTATCGAAATTTCTTTTTCACCCAGAGATTGGTTCAAATCTGGAACTCAACTTGGAGCCAAGTTGTCTCCCAGCATTTAAGAAGTATCTGGATTAAACTCTGAATTATCAATACATTGAAGGCTATGGATCAAATGTCATAGAGTGATAGGACGTGAAACCATGCTGACGAAGGTACCTTCCTGAGCTAGTTGGCATTTGCCTGCATTTGGTCCATATCCCTCCATCTTTCCCAACCATGTGCCCAAGTGTGGGTAAAATTTTTTAGTAGAGATTGGTCTAGAGTCCTGTTTCTGTTTAGTGTGATTCTAGAATAGACAGATTTTCTTCATTTAGTGTTGTCAGAATACCAAATGCAGGTTTCTCAAAACTTTGCGAGCTTCATGGTCACCCTCACCATCACTGGCTTGTAATTCCACATTTTGTTCAGTCATTTAAATTCCTGAGGTGCCATGTCTGTTTAGGTTTTTGTAAATAAAACAGCAGAGGCATTTTAAGTTTAAGGGAAACTGTAGCAACTAACTTTATTGTCAATCAAATGCAGGATGTAAAGCCTGGTAGAAACCTTCAAGTCATCATGTCACCTAGTCAGACACAGCCTCTTAAAGTGAAACCCAGCTCAATGTAGGTGGTTGTGAACAATGCGTATGTTTCCACCCATTACACTCACCCCCAGAATTTACCAAACCAGCATTGTGACCTTGTCCGGAACACGGACAAGATGCCCAGTTTGGGTCCTACGTTCCGTGGGTGGAGGAACTGCAGAGGCCTCTGACTCACCTAGAGGTGTGTTGACATGCTCATTGTCAAGTCATGATACCAAGGGCATGGTAGCGGAATCCTCCAAATCTTGGTGGGCCGGATTAAGGTGATCTACCAAAATACATTCAGGTTTACCCATCTAATCTGTGATAAAAGTCTTTTTTCTCTGTTCCAAAGCACAGAACGGGCCATCACAAGGGGACCTAGGGGGATGTTGGTGTGTATCGTGGTGGACGAAAATGAACGAGTTGGAATGTAGGTCTATTCCAGCCCAAGAGTGCTGTATGCCGTGAGGGGGGGTAAGAATATGTGTAAAGGAATTGAGTTTACAGAGGATGTGAACACTGCTGAGAGGCCGACCAGGCGGTCATGGGGTCAGGAATAAAATAAGATGGCACTCGTAACGGCTGCCCGTACACCAACTCAACCGCGGACGACTGCAGGTCCCCTTTTGGAGCTGTCCTGAGCCCCAGCAGGACCCATGTGAAATAATCATGCCAACACTCATACTTCAGGGAAGCCGTCAGAGCAGCCTTTAATGAGTGGTGAAACCATTTGCATGGGCTATTGGACTGCAGGTGATATGCCATGGTGTGATGTAGCCTAACACCAAGATTCTGGGCCATCACAGCCCAGAGGTCTGATGTGATTTGGGGATTGTGGTCAGAGGAAAGAACAGATGGGGTGCCAAACTGAGCCACCCGGGTGCTGAGAAACATCCAAGCCATGTCTGCGGCTAGAGGGATAACCTCTGACCACCTGGTGGTACAGTCCACCATGGTAAGAAGGTGTGTGAAACCGCGGCAGGGAGGGAAGCGGACCAACAAGGTCTACATTGACACAGTCAAACCGTCACTCAGGGACCTCAAAATGTTCCAATGGAGCCAGAACATGATAGTTAATTGTCGCCTGCTGGCAGTCACCCAGGCTGTCGTCCAATCACACATGTCCTTTCTAGGGCCGTGCCACACAAACTTTAGTGCAACCAGTTTCTGTGAGGTCTTTGGGCCCGGATGTGAGAGGCCGTGAATAGAGTTGGAAACAGTAGGCCTCCAGTTTGTGGGCACTGTGAGGCGAGGGCAACTGTTTGAGACATCGCACAAGAGAGAAACACCAGTTTCCCCTAACTTAATGTCAGCCAACCACAGGCCCATGACTGGTCAGCTGCTATGCCAGTATAATATTTTGGCCATAGTATGCACGGGGGGGCTTGTAGTCAACGTATGCTGTGAATTGGCAACCTTGTAGAAGAAAACAAAAATGGTGGACAGCCAGATAGAGACCGAGAAGCTTGTGGTCAAATGTGCTATTCTTCCTTTTGGGGGGATTGAGCCTTCAGCTGAGGAAGGTGAGCAACTGCAACATGCCTCTGACCAACTGCTCTTCATGCATAGCGCCTGCAGCAAAGTCTGAAGCGTCAGTAGTAATGGCTATAGGTGCATTGTGGAATGGGTGCACCAGTAGGGTTGCGTTGGAAACAGCTCATGATCAGATGCTCTGGTCATGTCCGCTGACCAATCAAGCACATGATTAGGGGCATTGCCTTTAAGGGTATTATACAAGGGAAGCCTAAATACAGCAGCTTGCGGAACGAGTAGTTTTTTTTAATAGTGTGGAGTGGTGGGAAGTCCATAATAGTAGCAACTTTAGATGGGAGCGGTTTTGCACCTTCGGTGTGTAACGCGCTGTAAGGTTTCATTGCTAATGTAATGGCCTCTCTGTAATGTTTCACTGCTAATGTAATGATTTCTCTGTAGCAGCAGTGTTTGGGTTATGACTAGACATAACGGGAGCTTTGGAATGTGCACCATCCAATGAGAGGCAGGTTGTTTCTTTCTTGTGGGTCTGACAGAAGGGACTTTGTGGTGTTTTGTTTGGCGCAAGATGGAGAGAGAAGATGCCAGAATGGGGAAGTTATAGACTGCAGGACAGAGTGGACTTGGAATGGGGTCAGGAGTCGACACCCAGGGAGAAGGACAGACGGGAAAAACATGAGCTCCAACGTTGCGAAATTGACTGTTTAATGAGAATGGGCCAATTTTTTTTGTTTCTTTACTAATCCTATAGACAACTTAAAGATTATAAAGCTCAATCGTTTAATTGCATATTGCGTACGGTTTGTTATTTCGTGTTACTGATTTGTAACGGGAACACATCACACAGCATTCACCCAAACAAGATTTTTCAAGTTTGGCCGGGCCGGGGGCTGTCTTTCCCTGGAGTAAGTTGCCAGCCGAACATGAGGGTTACATGCGGAGATGCATTGGCTGAGAAAGTCAATGGTTGACAACCCAAACTGGCATTTATCAGGATTAATAACCAACCCGTGTTGGCTTAAGCACTTGAAATGTGTGCGGAGATGTGATACGTGTTTGAATTTGGATGCACTGGCAACAAGTATGTCACCCAGGTAAACAAAAAGAAAATCTGTCTTAATACAGAGCAACACACACAAATTGCTGGAGGAACTCAGCAGGCCAGGCAGCATCTATGGAAAAGAGTACACAGTTGACGTTTCAGCCCAAGAACCTTCATCTGGACTGATGCAGGGTCTCTGCTTGAAACTTCGATTGTTTACTCTTTTTCTTAGATGCTACCTGCTCTGCTGAGTTCCTTGGATTTCCAGCGCCTGCAGATTTTCTCGTCTTTTAATACAGAGTCCATCATTTTTCAGCCCAAGCAGCATGCACAGAATCTCAAAGAGGCCGGATGGGGTTATCACAGCTGTTTTGGGAATGTCCTCTGAGCACACAGGCAACTGATGGTAGCCCCTAATTAGAAACATAGAAAACCTACAGCACAATACAGGCCCTTTGGCCCACAATGCTGTGATGAACATGTACTTACTTTAGAAATTACCTAGGGTTACCCATAGCCCTCTATTTTTCTAAGCTCCATGTACCTACCCAGGAGTCTCTTAAAAGACCCTATCGTATCCACCTCCACCACCATCTCCGGCAGCCCATTCCACGCACTCACCACTCTCTGCATAAAAGACTTACCCCTGCCATCTCCTCTGTGCCTACTTCTACGCACCTTAAAACTGTGCTCTCTTGTGCTAGCCATTTCAGCCCTGAGAAAAAGCCTCTGACTATCCACACGATCAACGCCTCTCATCATCTTATACACCTCTATCAGGTCACCTCTCATCTTCCATCGCTCCAAGAAGAAAAGGCCAAGTTCACTCAACCTATTCTCATAAGGCATGTTCCTCAATTCAGGCAACATTCTTGTAAATCTCCTCTGCACCCTTCCTATGGTTTCCACATCCTCCTTGTAGTGAGGTGACTACAAATGAGCACAGTACTCCAAGTGGGGCCTGACCAGGGTCCTATATAGCTATAACATTACCTCTCAGCTCTTGAACTCAATCCCATGGTTGATGAAGGCCAATGCACTGTATGCCTTCTTAACCACAGAGTCACCCTGCGCACCAGCTTTGAGTGTCCGACAGACTCAGACCCCAAGATCCCTTTGATCCTCCACACTGCTAAGAGTCTTGCCATTAATACTCTATTCTGCCATCATATTTGACCTGCCAGAATGAACCACCACACACTTATCTGGATTGAACTCCATCTGCCACTTCTCAGCCCAGTTTTGTATCATATCAATGTCCTGCTGTAACCTCTGACAGCCCTCCACACTATCCACAACACCCCCAACCTTTGTATCATCAGCAAATTTATTAACCCATCCCTCTACTTCCTCATCCAGGTCATTTATAAAAATCACGAAGAGAAGGGGTCCCAGAACAGATCCCTGAGGCACACCACTGGTCACCAGCCTCCATGCAGAATATGACCCACCTACAACCACTGTAGGCAAGCCAATTCTGGATCCACAAAGCAATGTCCCCTTGGATTCCATGCCTCCTCTCTCAACAAGCCTTGCGTGGGGTAACTTATCAAATGCTTTGCTGAAATCCATTAACACTACATCTACTGCTCTACCTTCATCAATGTGTTTAGTCGCATCCTCAGAAAATTCAATCAGGCAACTTAAAAAAAAAATTAACTTTTCAGCTAAAAGTGCTGAAAGTTCTTGGATGTGAGGGACCGGGTAACAATCAGGGGGTGGTGGCCTCATTAAGGTGTTGGTAATCGCCACATAGGTGGCAACCAGCATAGGGCTTAGGGACAATATGGAGGGGTGAAGCCCAGGGGCTATTTGACTTGTGTATAATGTCAAGCCTTTCCACATTGGCAAACTCAGCCCTCACAGTGGCCAGCTTTTCTGGGTCCAGTCTACGCATGCAGGCAAGGACTGGCTGATCAGGTGTAGAAATGTGGTGCTTGACCCCATGTTTTGTGACTGTAGTGGAGAATGTGGGCTCAGTGAGGTTTGGGAAATCACCCAGCAGTCGAGCAAACTCACATGCGGTGGTACATGGGCTTGACAGAGTTGTTGTGGGGAACTTACTGAGGGAGCAGGGTAATGACCCAAAGTCCTTGACATCCACAAGCCAGCAGTTCTTAAGATCAACTAATAGTCCTTGGGCACACAGGAGATCTGCATCGAGCAGAGGTCTAGCTACTTTAGCCAGGACGAAATCCCATGTGTAACATTGCCTACTGAAGCAGAGTGTCACCCGTGGTGTCCTGCCGGCCTGGATCCTGTTGCCTCTAGCTAGGCCTTGTCACTCTTTGCCTTCTGATCACTAGGCGACGCTGGCAGTACATTCATTTGCGCACCTGTGTCACGTAATAAGCGTGGCCCTGAAAGGGTCTCCATAATGAACGGTAGACGACCCTGGAAGCTGGAACCCACAGTACTCGCAGACCTCTGATGTTCCGATGTGCTGGCACTGACGAAGCTGGGAGGGGGTCAGCACTTCTCGGTGTTTGTACCTTAGTGAGCATGGTAAAAGCACAGACCTGGTGTCTGTTTCACAGTCATGGGTGTGCTTGGGTTGGAGGCCCAGCAGACCGGGCTTGAGGGAAAAGAGGAGGAATTATGACCTCTGGTTATCAGCCATCTTAGCAAGCTCCCTATAATTATTCACTGGTGTATTAGTGAAGGCTATGCAAATATAATCAGGCATTTGCTGTATGAAGAGTTCTTTAAAAATAAAACGAAGGTTATTTCGCAGGAGAGACAGCGTGTGGTCCATTAGCTCTGAAAACCTAGCAGCCCCCAGGCCAGGCGAAGACAGCAACTGTTTGGCACGCTCAGATTCTGTTAGTCCAAAGTCTGTAATAGGTGAGTTTTCAGTGTGCCAGAGTTTTCGTGTTCAGGCAAGTATTCAAGCACTCTCGCTGCCGTGGAAATACTGAACGATGCCACTACGTGCTAATAATCTGGGGTCACCTGCAGAGATTTCTCGCAGTGCAAATTGGCCCTCGACTTGCACAAATCAAATGACGGTATTTTCAAAGTGACTGCGTTGGCCAACATGCTCAATAACTCTGGAAACGTCCTAGAGCATTGGGGTCACTGATGCAAGTTATCGTAAATAAAAGGCCAGAAGAATTTTAAGCTTAAGGGAAACTATAGCAACTAACTTTATTGTCAACCAAACGTAGAACATAAAGGGCGGTTGAAACCTTGACGTCATCACGTCAGACACAACTTCTTGAAGTGAATCCCAATTCAATGTCGGTGGTTGTGAATTACGCCTACGAGGAGTGATTGATAAGTTCGTGGCCTAAGGGAGAAGGAGTCAATTTTAGAAAACCTAGCACATCTATTTTTCAACATAGTCCCCTCCTACATGTACACACTTAGTCCAGGGGTAGTGGAGCATACGGATCCCTTCTTTGTAGAAGTTCGTGGCCTAAAGTAGAAAGAGATGAGTTATTAACTTCAAACTTTCTGCATTATCATTCAAAGAGTTGAACTACACATGCATGTAACGAGAGCGTCTTGGACCTCCAGGTGGTCCACAGCAGGGGTGATTGATAAGTGTGTGGCCTAAGGTCGAAGGAAATGGGTTATACAGCTCTCGTTACATGCACATGCAGTTCAACTGTTTGAGCGATAATGCAGAAAGTTTGAAGTTTCTCTTCATCTCGTTCTACTTTAGGCCACGAACTTATCAATCACCCCTGCTGAAGAGCACTTCTGGAGGTGGAAGACGCCGACTTCTGCAAAGAAGGGATCCGTATGCGTCATGACCGCTGGACTAAGTGTGTAAATGTAGGAAAAATAAATGTGCTAGGTAGGCCACGAACTTATCAATCACCCCGTCGTATGTTTCCACCCTTATATTACCCTCCATCTGTATCTCTTATGCAGGTCTGTTGATACCTTAGTAAAATTAAACTCTGTAAAAGGTGTTATTTTTGCTAGTGGGAGTCCACTGAAAACGTGTCAGGCCACTTTCGAAAACGGTTGAATGAAAGGATAACCGCACTTTCCCAGGATGATAGTGAACAGCAGCAAATAATAGACCCGGAATTGACGTAGTGAAAGGGGGCGTATACAGACGGCGCACTTCCGGTCGGCGGGTCAGACGGGACGGCCTGTGGGTCACGTGACGTTAGCGGCGCCATGGCGGCCGTGGAGCTGGACGAAGAGGAAGCCAACATCGAGTACTCGAAACGGTTGCAGAGCCGTTTGGAGCGAGTGAGCGAGCTGGCGCGGTTCACCCAGCACTGTGCCCGGGCCATGGAGGGCGTACTGAGCGCGCTGGGCTGGAGCAGCGAGGGCATGGATCGGCAGCGGCCGGTGAGAGGCTGGTTCAGATTCAGTGGCACGGCCCCTCCACTGAGCAGTTGGGGACCCGGGCACAGAGGCTTGCTGCTGTTGGATGGGTCACGCCTTATCCTTGCAACTGATCTCAAAACACACAGAATCCTGAAGGAATTTAGCAGGTCATTGTTCTTTCCCTTCACTAATGCTGCCTGACCTGCTGAGTTCCTCCAGCATTTTGTGCATTGCTGAAGTCTTCTAGCATCTGTAGAATCTGTCTGTGTTTGTCTTCTATACTCCTAAACGTTTCCTATGTATTTATCCAAATGTCAATACTGTCCCTCATTCAGATACTCCTATGCCACCTGGTTTTTTGGTTCCCTTTCCCTAAGAATTAGATTGTGTGCATTCCTTCTATCTATGCCCCTCATTATTTTAACACCTCTAATAGGGGGTTATCTGTTAGTCTCTTAACATTCCAAGAAATGAAGTCCTTGCCTACCCATCCTTTCAGACAATTGATTCTTGGCCACATTCTCATAAATTTTCTTTTCACTCTTTCCAACTCAGTGATACATAAACCACCTGGTACTCCAGCCTTAAAAGATGTACTATACCTCACTCATGTCTTCCCCAACTGTAATGTCACTTTCCAACCCCTGGACTCAGTACCCTGATTAAGATCAGTATGTCAAATGTTGCCTTCTTCACCTTGTCTAGCCATGACGCAGCTCTCGGTGAATTTATGTACTTGTACTCCTAAGTCTCTATTCCACATACTCCCTATGATCTTGCTATTCGCTGTATTCCCTATCATCGTTTAACTTCCCAAAAATGCAACACCTCTCACTTAACAGAATCAAAATCTACTTCCTAATCCTCAGCCTACTTGCCTAGCTTATCAAGATTTCCTGTAAATTTTGATAACTTTCTTCCCAGTCTATGATACCTCAAATTCCCTTTATTATGGAATGAGGGAATGTTTTGTAATATGGTGAAAGGTTTCAGAATTTTTGAGGATTTAACTTAAATCCAAAGATGCAAGCAATTGTTGGGTTACGTTTATATGGTGATCTTTATATGAATTTGCCTACTATTTATGTTGTCTACTATTTTCATTGGTATTATTTTGTTAAAAATCCTGTAAGTAACTTTGGATCCCATCAACTTTTCCAGCCTGATCCAATGGTTATTTGTCCATTTGATGCAAATCACCGTCTTCCAAAATCTTCACTGGAAAAACATGTTACATCTTGCAGGCTAAGAAAACTGGGATATTCTAAAGAGGAAGAGGTTTGTAGTTTGTTACAGTTTTGTTAATTATATGTTTAATATATGTTTTTTTTCTAATCAAATTTATTTTTGAAAGGGGTTTTGACTTTTTTGCATTCAGAAATATTGAAAGTACTTGGTATTTTTAGCTAACGGCTATATTGGTAGGATTTTTTCTTCTGTTGAAGCCGTACTTGATAAGGCCAAAACTACATGTTGTAGCAGTTAGGATTTCATCAAAGCCATATATAATTGCAATTTTATCATTTTTTTAATCCTCAAATCCTTTTTAAAAAGATGAAAATGTGGCATTAATTTATTTAGTTAACACTTGTTATTCCTGCTTGTTAAACTTCTATTTACTGAAGTGTTTTGTTCACCCTGAATAAAAATATTTTGTTGTTTCTCCTAATTTTAATAGCAGATTATTTACAAAGGTGGATAATCACATCTTTTTCCCACATACTGTATTTTTCACAGACCTCTCTGGTCATTTTTATTTTATAGTTTCTCTACATACTCCTTGCAGGGCTACTTTCCCAGCTAGTCAGTATAAGATTATAAGACATAGGAGCAGAATTAGGCCATTCCATCATGGCTGATTTATTGTCCCTCTCAATCCCATTCTCCTGCTTTCTCCCTGTAACCTTTGACACTCGGACTAATCAAGAACCTATCAACCTCTGCTTTAAATATACTCAATGACTTGGCCTCCACAGCAATGAATTACACAGATTCACTACCCTATGATGAAAGAAGTTCCTACTCATCTCCATACTTAATAGTCGTCCCTCTATTCAGAGGATGTGCCCTCTAATCCTAGACTCGCCCACTATAGGAAACATCCTCACCACTCTATCTAGGCCTTTCAATATTCGATAGGTTTCAATGAGATCTCTCCCCACCCCCCCACTCATTCTCTAAGCTCCAGCAAGTACAGACCCAGAGCCATCAGCCACTCTTATGTTAACCCTTTCATTCCTGGAATCATTCTCGTGAATCTTCTCTGGACCTTCTCTAATGAATTTTCTGCAAATATGATAAAGTTGCAATCTGTCCTCTCATCTATTGTAAATAGTAAATTGTATTAGAAGTATTAGAATTGGTTTATTATTGTCACATGTACCGAAATATAGTGAAAAGCTTTTGATTGTGTGCCATCATTGAGGTAGTAAAAAGAAAAATGGAATGCAGAATAAAGTGCTATAGTTTCAAAGAAAGTGGAGTAGAGTTAAAGACATAAAGTGCAAGATCACAACAAGGTGGACTGGGAAATCCTAAGTTAATCTTTTGGCATGTGAGAGTCCTTTAAGAGTCTGATAGGTTGAAGAGAACAATGTCAGACTTGACCTTTATAATCTTAGCTGCTCATTTTAATATCTCCCATAATAAGTCCCAGCAATTTCTGTATTACTGATGGACTTGCTTTTCAAAGACGAAAAGAGAAAAGGTCTGTTTTGTTGTAATGTTGAATTTGTATAAGGCATTGGTAAGGCCAAATCTGGAGTATTGTATACAGTTCTGGTCACCGAATTATAGGAAGGATGTCAATAAAATTGAAAGAGTACAGAGGAGGTTTACTAAAATGTTGCCTGGGTTTCATCTCCTAAGTTACAGAGAAAGGTTGAACAAGTTAGGTCTTTATTCTTTGGAGCGTAGAAGGTTGAGGGTAGACTTGATAGAGGTGTTTAAAACTATGAGGGGGATTGACAGAGTTGACGTGGTTAGACTTTTTCCATTGAGAGTGGGGAAGACTCAAACAAGAGGGCATGGGTTGAGAATTAGAGGACAAAAGTTTAGGGGTAACATGAGGGGTAACTTCTTTACTCAGAGAGTGGTAGCTGTGTGGAACGAGCTTCCAGCAGAAGTGGTTGAGGCAGGTTCTATGTTGTCGTTTAAAGTTAAATTGGATAGATATATGGACAGGAAAGGAATGGAGGGTTATGGGCTGAGTGCAGGTCGGTGGGAATAGGATAGGGTAAGAGTTCGGCACGGACTAGAAGGGCCGAGATGGCCTGTTTCCATGCTGTAATTGTTAAATTGTTTTATATAGTTTTATCATCCATGGGGATTTTCCTAAAATCTAAGGAACACAGGAAGATGAAACCTGTGGTACAGGTAATGTCAGGTGTGCATTCCAAACTTCTTGGGTTATTTTCACCAGTAACGTTTTATTACTTTTTTTCCCTTCTTCCTCCTTATTTTGCCATGTGGCTAAAATGCAAACTTTGTGAAAATGGCCCACTTGTCCTGTGCACAGTTCCTGCCTGTACTAATCTGCTCTGATGTGGAGCATCAGCCAGGCTGGTTCTCTGTACCTCAGATGAGCCCTGTGACTTGGAGAGGTTGCATTTCTGGGAGTAGACCTTAGGTGTCAGATGCTGCCAACAAAGACCCTTGGAGCTATGGCTGGAGAAATTTTTCTTTGGTGCATTGGAAGATGAGTGGATATCAGGTTCTAAAATTATGAGAGGCAAGCTGTTGGTTTTGTGAACAGGCTGCCAGAAGTGGTCATGCATCCAGCCGCCTTAAGAGGCTTTTAGATAGGCAAGTAAACATGTAGGGAATAGAGGATATGGATCGTGTGCAGGCAGAAGAGATTTGGTTTGATTTGGTATTGTGTTCATTGCAAGTTTGAAGGCTAAAGGTCCTGTCCTAGTGCTTTAATGTTCCACGCAAAAAGTTACATAATTAATAAGAAGTTTGATTGCACACATCTTTAAAGTGATAGAATGTATTTAAAAACAAAACAAATCAGTTAGATCACGACTTTATCGTAGTGCTGGTCATCTTCTAATCAATAAGGCCTCAGTTGCTTTGCAGACCAGTTGTAGGCTGAAGCCAAGGGGTTGGATATGAATGTATCTGTCATCCATGTCCTGATGGTTCAGCTGCTGGACTTAACAGCATGTTCAGTTAGCATCTGATTTGTAACTTCCCTCAGATTTGACTGCTTATGCAGATATGTGACATGAGGTGAGCCAAGAACCTCAGATATATTGTTTTGTGGAACTACCAGCTGAAAGTAGACTCATTTTGGACCATACAGCAAGGCATCCAACTGCTTTGCATGCCTCGGGATCAGAAGTAGAATCAAATTTATTTTCACTGTCTTATATGCTGTGAAATCTGTTGATTTGTGGCACCAGTACAGTGCAAAGTTGTAAAAATTAGTATTAATGGTAAATAGTATCTAAGACGTCTTCAAGGAGTGGTGCCTCAAAAAGGCAGCGTCCATCTTTGAAGACCCCCACCACACAGAACATGCCCTCTTCTCACTGTTACCATCAAGTGGGAGGTACAGAAGCCTGAAGGTACATACTCGGCGATTCAGGAACAGCTTCTTCCCCACCTGCCATCCAATTACTAAATGGACATTGAATCCATGAACACTACATCACAATTCTTAAAATTTCTGTTTTTGTCTTATTTAATATATATAGCCAGGTGGCTACACATCGAGGAAATGGAAGTCATCCAAAGAACGAGGGATAGATCTATCTGGAAAACCATGGTCACCACATCTGCTTCGGATATGGTACCTAGACAGACAGACACATATACTTAATGAAATTCGCAGTTCTTTCCTATATTTATCATGCATTGAATTATCCTGCTGCCACTAAGTTAACAAATTTCAAGACACGTGCTGGTGATAATAAATCTGATTCTGATTCTCAAATAGAATGTTTCGATGTACATGTGACAAATAAAGCTCATCTTTAAATTTTTAATGGTAATGTTTGAAAAATAATAAGTACTGTTCATGGACTGCTCAGAAATCTGGTGGTGGAAAAGAAGCTCTTTCTGTAAGGTGACCAGAAAATCCATGACATTGCTTGTTGCTGTGTTTTAGATTTGTGATACTATTTTAAGTGAGGAGTCACTGACTGATAATACTAAACTTCTCATGTTAACTGTGTGTCCAAGCCTTTCATTCTTACTTTCTTGTCTTAAATACAAAGTTAAGCACTTTTTTTTAATGTTTCCTTTAATCTCATAACATTTAGGCAGAAATGTGTGACCCGTCATTTGCCTATGAGAACACTCTGGTACCTACGTTTAAAATGGGTAAGTATAATGTCAGTGTTAAAGGAGAGTAACTTTATTGGCACAGCCATAATTTCTAAATTTAATAAGCATGTTGACAGTGTTAATGAGAATATGTTTATTGGCTTTGAGTTTAAAGATATGGATAGGTATAACTTAAGGTGATGAGTGTCAGTCTTAATCCTTCTCTGAGACCATTTCTAATGCATCCATCTGACACTTTTCTATTATGCTAGTAATCTAAAGGTTATTCTCAACCACAAAAAGAGATGGGGAGGAATTGAAACATGTGCGGAGGAAAAGATCAAGGGGCTAAAGAGGAATACAGGAGAGAGCTGGAGAACAAGCTTGGCCAGAGTAGCACATGGGAGGTGTGGAGAGGCAGGAAGAACGTCACTGGCTTCAACCAGACTAGCTGTAGAGCCTCAGAATGCAGCCGTGAATGGGCTAATGAGTTAAACCAATTCTTCAGTAGGTTTGACAATTGCCCTCCTGTTCACACCCCTCTCAGTACACCAATCCAGATGCCGAGGCACCCAGTGCTCCCTCAGCACCAACCCCTCCCCTCCTCCTCCCCCCTCCAGTTCAATACGTGGATGAGTAACACAGCTATCACTGTCTACATCCCCTCCTTACTCTGCACCTACCACCACACCTCCACATACCAATTGCTATCGTCCCATTCTTCACCTCCCCCTAGTCCCCTCCTTCTACCAACTCCCCAGTCACCATGGACTCCCCTTCACTGCTGAGCAGGTGAGAAGGATCTGGGAAACTCAGACACGGCAAAGCATTGGGACTGAGTGGTGTGAACCCCAAGGTCCTGAAGGAGAGTGCTGAGCAGTTGTGTGGAGTTCTCCAGCACATTTTCAATTGGAGTCTCAGCCTGGAAAGTGTCCTGACTCTGTTGAAGACATCATGTCCCAGTATCCAAAAAGGGCCAACCTAAAGTCTTGAATTACTACCGTATAGTGGCCCTGACCTCACACATCATGAAGACCCTAGAGAGGCTGGTCCTGGCTCACCTCCAACCCCTGGTTAGATCAGCCCTCGATCCCCCTGCATTTTGCCTACCAGCAGCACATTGGAGTTGATGATGCTGTCACCTACCTGCTGAACAGGGTCTACTCCCATTTGGATAAGCAGGACAGCACTGAGAGGATCATGTTGTTTGATTTCTCAAGGGCCTTCAGTACCGTACAGTCCTCATTGCTGGGTAAAGCTTTGTTCAATGCAGATTGGCACTTCCATTGTATCTTGGATAATGGACTACCTGACTGGCAGACCACAGTTTGTGTAGCTTCAGAGCTGTGTGTCAGACATGGCTATAAGCAGCACTGAGGCCCTAAAGGCTCCCTTCCTGTTTACCTGGGACTTCAGATTCAACACTGCTTCATGTCACCTGCAAAAGTTCTCTGATGACTCAATAGTAGTTGGGTGTATAAATGAAGAACAGGAGGATGAATACAGGGCCCTGGTGGAGGACTTTGCCAAATGGTGCAAGCTGAATCATCTGCAGCTCAGCATCGGTAAGACAAAGGAGATGGTGATGGACCTTAGGAAGACTAAGCCTGCACTGCTTCCTGTTACTACAGATGGTGAGAGTGTGGATGTGGTGAGGACCTGCAAGTACCTGGGGGTGCCCCGGATGACAGACTTGAGTGGAGCGCAAACACAGGGGCTGTGTACAAGAAGGGCCAAAGTCGCCTCTACTTCCTGAGGAGACTGAGGTCCTTTGGAGTATGCAGGCCTCTCCTTTACATGCTCTACTGGTCTGTTGTCACCAGGACAATCTTCTATGTGGTGGTGTAATGGGGAAATGGCATCAACATGGGTGATGCCAACAGGCTCAATAAACTGATTAGAAAGGCTGGCTCTGTTATAGGAGTCAAACTGGACACACTGGAGGCTGTGGTAGAACAAATGACCCTATGGAAAATGCTGAAATTCTGGACAATGTTTCTCACCCTCTGCATGCCACCTTGGCTGAACAGAGGAGCACTCTTAGTAATAGATTAAGACAACTGTGCTGCTCCAAAGAGTGCTATATGAGATCGTTCTTACCCTCGGTCATTAGGCTCTTCTAATGAGTCAACTATAGCCAAAGAAGTGATGACCTCCTCCTTTTAGACTGTTTGAGGTAACTTGTTTATTATTCATTCTTTCTTCTAATATTTGTATATCTGTGTACTTGTAATGCTGCTATGACACAGTAATTTCCTTTGGGGTTAATAAAATATATATTGACTTATCTATTAGAACTATATCTTTAAATTATCAGTAAACTCTTGAATTTATTGGATCAGTGTCAGGGGAAGTACTCTTTGAAGTTTGGAAAGTTGCATTTAGATAGGATGATGTGTCATTTTGAAAAGTGAGGTTGACTTTTTGCTGTCAGTAAGAGTCATCCTTTTGAATGACGGAATATGTCAAACAATCACACCCAACTTTCATTTTGGATTTCCTTAATGTCGTTGAGTGGCATGGTATGGAAAATAGTCCCTTTAGCCAAACCGGTCCACGCCTACTAAGATGCCCGCCCAAGCTAGTCGCTTCGGCAGCGTTTGGTGCATAACCCTCTAAATATTTCCTCTGCACGTTGCTAAGTTACAATTAATTGGAGAGATGCAAGAAGCAGAAGTGCAAGTACAGATTCTATGAAATTACATACCTTGTAAAAGCTGACATTGTCTACCATTTCAAGTGCTCTGGATTTTCTTCCTTGCCTAGGCACATATAGGTAACTGAAGTGATTATGTATTTCCGATATTTATTATAAATATCAAAGGAGACTTCATTTAAGACAAAAGACTTCAAGTTCATTTTGCATTTCATATACCTGCTTAAACAATTTACAAAGTGCGAAGCCATTACACTTCAGCATACAAAAGTGGGGATGGTGGTCAGTCCTCATTTCTTTGCACACAACAGCAAAGATATGATAATTGATGGAGGAGTATTTCACAAAATTTGCAGTATAATAGGATATTATTAAGTTCCGGAGATAATTTCGTGTCTGTCAGTACCTCAGTGAATTAGATAACGCTTTGTCTGATTACCCAGTGGAATTTGCATCCATCTGGCAAGAAATCTGATTGTCTGCCTGCCTTTATGATTCCTTCATTAGTGCAAATTCCAGTACAGTAGCTCTACTAGTCCATGCCTTGTCACGTTCTCATAAAAAACTCATGAAAATTCAGCACCATTTTTATTTTTTCGAAGTTCTTCACAGCAAAATGAATCTGCATGAAAAGCCACTTCACAGGGTTACAATATAAACAAAGGACCACAGCATGACAAATGTAACTGTGTTATACACCAGCTGATTGTTTTGCTATTTCTGTTAAGATTCAACAACTTCTGCAACTTCAGTAGTTCTGTGTGAAGTAATATTTGACAGCTAAACCATACATAACTGAACTACTGTTATCAATTATTAAGAGAATTTGACTCTTGCAAGTGGTGATTTGCATTTGGCAATCTGATGGGCCAGTGATACAGTGCTTGTAATGCGTGTAATAGGTTTTCTTGGAATGCTAGTTTATCCTGCTTCCATTGGGGGAAAATCCACTTGTGCTTCTTTTAAGTTTTAGTATTTGACCTCAAGAATATGAATAATTTTGGAAGTTGTCATATTGTTTCATAGAATTAGATCACACAGTATGGAGGTTTGAGCTTTAACTGTTGCTTGCATGGAGCATACCTTTATGCCTTTTTGTTTTGGCTTGAGAAAGATGATCCAACTGCTTTTCACATACAGTATGGGAATAAATTTCTTGTTTAATATGCTCTTAAACTCTTAATTTCAGTTGAAAATAATGTTCAAATATAATTTAAAATAGATGGCCTAAAGCTGCACTCCTACTTCCATTCAGAAGTCTAAAAATCTGTCATTATTTTCCTTAAAATATCTTATCAACAGTTTTTAGTCTGTTCTTATGGACTTGTAAAGCTACCATTGGGAATCTACACCAATTCACAGACCACTGTTGAGGAACACTGTTCCAGAGTATCCCTTTATGATTATCTGATTTGTTCATTTCTTGTGTTTATGTTACATGTTGTACAAAAAGGCCTTTATTATCTTGTTCTATTTAGACAAAGATTTGCAAACTCGGATTATACATGAAGCAAGAAGTAAAGCTCCACTTGGAAAAGAAGAGAGAGCATATTCACAAAGTATGTGAAAAACTTTATTTTCTGCTATTTTTCACCCAACATATGATTACAATGTAAAGTTGATGTTGTCTACTGGCACTCCTACTGATAGTGCCTCTTCAAAATAATCACCTTGAAATAGTTATTTTTGTCTGTAATTTATAAACTGGAGCTTCAGTTATTTCAGTGATTATATAGTTTACTTTCAGTCACTAAATTGAATCGTGTCTGTGATATTGCACACAATGAATGAAATACCAATATGGACATTAGGAATAAAAGTACACCAGGCCCATTAACGACGAGTCTGCCCACTAGATGTAAACTGTTACGTGACTGTCGTCTGTCAGTTGAGGGAGATGAATATTGTGTATAATCAAATTTGGGAAATTTTTCTGGAATACAGGTGACTATTTCATACAGTTCGTTATTGGATTTGTGGTATACTTTTCTCCATTTTCCTCCGGGTATTAGGAATATCTAAGAGGCTTTTGATGTTGGGTCATTTGAAGCTCAAGATTAATAGATTTCTTTTGGGTTGGGGTACTTAAGAAGCAACTTTTCCAGCTGTACAGCAGAATAGGCTTGAAAGGTTAAATGATAGGCTGGTGGATCTTTAATCTCACGTGCAGAACTAGCGCCAATCTGAAATCACCATCCCCATCTGTTACAGTGACTGCATTGGACACAGATTTCTGGCACAATTTCTGCATCCTTTCAGTAGCTTTGTCTGGAACTGAGAAATATATGATTTTATTTGAACAATAATATCTTGAATGTCAAATATATTTTCTCAAGTATTACTGTTGTATTAAATTGAATATTATTCTAATATTCATTTTTACTATATTCCCTTGAGGGTTTAAAATGAATTGATACTTTATTGGTGACACTTAGAGGTTCAATTTTTTTCCTGATTTGAAGATCCTCGGTTTACTTGATATAATTTATCGATCACATTTAAATAACCAAAGAAGCAAATTGTAGGATTTAAAGTTGTTCACATGTAATTGCATTTTAATACTGTAACCTGTTAATGATGAACCCTTGATAATTAATTAAT
Organism: Mobula hypostoma; assembly: GCF_963921235.1. Classification (NCBI taxonomy): domain Eukaryota; kingdom Metazoa; phylum Chordata; class Chondrichthyes; order Myliobatiformes; family Myliobatidae; genus Mobula; species Mobula hypostoma. Next base: position 126,749,612 of record NC_086097.1, read on the forward strand.
CTTTGTTTTAATTTATCCTGGCTGATATTGAAGATTGCCCTTAGTATGATCTTAATTGAAATTATTAGTCTGCTAAAATTAAAATAAAGGTAACACGTGTATGCAAGGGTAAAAGACTGTTGAACTAGAATATTTTGTAATACATTTTGTTTCTTTAAAATGCCTAATGCCTTTGAACACCATGACTCAGTTTTCTTCATGAGGTGGTACAGAATGCTGTATACGGAATTTTTGCTTTCATCAGTCAGCACTAACACTGGGCAGCAGCTTTTTTGAAAGTGTTGCTTCCTCAGTGGTTACAATAGACTGCTTAAAGCTGAACACAAATATAATTTCAGACTACTTGTATCATGTAGGAATTTGGAGAAACAAGAAATTAACTTTTATTGAATATAATGCATTTAACTGCGTAACAGTGCTGATGTTTTGCAGTATTCAACTAACCTAAAAAATGTTGATGATTTTCATTTGTACTCAGTGTCTGAGGCTTCTTACTTAAGTGTCCAACAATAATCAACCAGCATTGATGGTTTCCAGTTGCCCTGATGCTGTTTTTCCATGACATAAGGTCCTGGTGAAACCTTTCAGTGTGCTCGTCACTGACAGCACCAAGGTTTACAGGGAAGAACTCTAAATGGAAGTGCAGAAAATGAATCTTTAGTGACATGTTACATTTCATGGTTTTGTATGCTTGAAGCATGTTGTCAATCAGCCGCATGTAGTTTGGTGCTCTGCAGTTGCCAAGAAAAATTTCAACTACATCCTTGGATACTTCCCCTGCGATTTTCTACACACAGACACACTCTCTGTCTCTGTCTCTGAGACAACAAAAATGCCTGCCTTAATTTTAGCATCAGTTATTCTGGGAAACATCTGTCTTAAATATTGAAATCCTTCTTTCTTGTTCATCGCTTTCACAAAATTTTTCATAAGCCCCATTTTTGTATGATGAGGAGGCAAAAATATATTTGGTTCTACAAGTATCTTATGTGCCACCCTTTTTACCCTGGAACCACCTTTACGGAGTGGCCAATCCTGTCCCATTTGCAAATGAAACAACAGTACTTGCTGTATCAGAGCTTCATGCCCAGTAGCAACACTGCTACTTTCAGATCACCACAAACGTTCCAGTTGTAGCTGCTGTACTATATCTATTTCAACAAGACTTCCAAATTCTGGTGGCTTTCTTTCATGTGTACTGCATTGCTGATTGGTATTGAAGGGTGGACACTGCAGCTGTGTAGCAGCTTAGCTTTCAGGCTTGACTGTGAAGAATCAATAAAAGACACCATTGTTGTGGTCATGCTGGCAGCCCAAAGCATGACCAGGCATGCCTGGACAAGGTAGAAAACTTTTCAGCTTATATTGTGGGCAACATTTTAATTGACTTGAATTATGAATTGAAATAACAAATAGAGGCAATTCCAAAAAATTGTGCACGATGGGGAACTTTCATGGTGATTTTCATGATCAGCATCTAAAAGTATTCAGGAAGCAAAATCTTTGTTGTCCAGTGTAAATATTTAGTGTATAGGACTGATATAATTAACAGAACAAAGATCACTTTTTCTCATTGACACTCACAGTTAAGAAAGGAGGCTCGAGATAACTGGAAATCATTGTTCTTGTAAACCTGGAACTGTTGCTGAGCCATGGTGAGGAATAAGAGTTCCTCATTTGTTCCATCAAATGGTTTGCTTTATTGAAGGACTATAAATTTAAGTGCTTACTCAATATATTTCTTTTTAAAAAATGGGTGATATTGTTTAGGACAGGGGTTCCCAACTTGGGGTCCACAAATCACTCAATGGTATTGGTCCATGGCATAAAAAAGGGTTGGGAACCTCTGGTTTAGAATAAAAATATGTAATTATTCATTTTGTTTTACCATGTGGTATAAAGCTCCACTCCCACAATGTTCTCAATTGCAACATTTTCTCCTGAAAGTGTCTTACTTGCAGATGTAACCAGCAATGCTCCCTCTAAGGTGTGTATGTGTGCATGCACACATTTCTTTTGCTACTAACACACAAAGGAGTTGCACAAAGAATTTATATGGTGATGGACTTTAGGATCCAGGGGAGCCAGGGAGTTCAGGAACCACCGCCCACGGCTGCTGCTGAGTCCTGAGTCAGGAGTAAGTCGGTGTAAATATATATTTGCAGAGAGTGAAATAAACATGATTTGAGAATTATCGATCCATTAATTTTAATGTGTTAACGGCATTGCCAACTGAGCAGAAATACTGCAATTCAGCAGTAGCCGCGGGCGGCAGTTTCTGAGCACCCCCAGGTCCTGAAGTCTGTCCTCATGAGGCAAATTGTTTGTGCAATTCCTTTATGCTCTGTTAACAAAAGATGCGTGTGTGGCAAACACCTTGGAGGGAACATTGGTAACCAGTTATTAACTATCTTAAAACAGCTATACATATGATATGGCATACAAGTCACTCCCTGAAATAAAGCCATGCTAGATGTTTATGTATTGGATCTCAGTCTAGGTCAGGGGTTCCCAATCTGGGGTCCAAGGACACCTCAGTTAATGGTAGGAGTCCATAGGATAAAAAGGTTGGGAACCCTTGGTTTAGGTGAATAAATCAGCAATTTAAATATAGAAAATATATACATCTGTGCAAAAATACAATTGGCTTGGTACCCTTTCATTTAATGATCGCAGCTTTTGGCCATGGGTGTAATTTAACTTGTTTTATATCAGCTATTAACTTTTAGTTCCTGTAACCAATTATAAACTTTAGGTGATGCATAATAGTTACACTGTTACAGTGACAGCCAACTAAATTGTAATTATGCACGTTTCATTAAATATTTAACTCATTTTGAATATGATAATTTAAACTTTTTGGTTTTTCTCTTTCAGTAACAGGGGTGAGTATATTTGACAGAGGAATGATGAACATGAAAGAATGTTCTCCTCATGTACAGATTTGCACAGAATTTTACTTGATGTCATACAGTATCCTTTTAATATTATTATATCCTTTAAAAATGAACCATAAGCGGACTGGTTAAATAAAATTTCAGATTTTCTTAAGAGTTATTGATCTTTGCTTAATGTTTTCTGAGTGGACCTTTTTAAACCCAATTTCTTTGCATTAAAATACTTCATCCTAGCAGGCCTGTACTTTGGTGGTTTGCTGTATCTGATTTCATTATCTGGGGGAATAAAAGTTGAGATTAATTACTTAATTTTCAGTGAGTTTTTTTGCTGCACAAAGCTACTGCTAAAAAATTAAAATAACTTTAAAAAGGATATCTTTAAAAGTTAGAGAAAAATGAAATTCTTATTGTGATGGAGGAGCTTAGAAAAGTACAGAGATTTAAAAACCAGGTCATTTTGGAATCAGGGGCCAGTATAGGCCAGTAAATGATGGATGGTCAGGATATGAGCTATGAAGTATTGGGTGAATTTTCCTTTTTGAAAAAAGGAGATGCAGGTGGGGGAGAAATGGGGTACGAAATGAACAGTGAGTAATTGGATCTAGATGAGAGTTTCAGTAGCCAATGAGCTGAAAAAGGTAATAAGAAGCTGGAAGAATAATTCCTACTGGAGAAGTTAGGGGTTCAAGCTCTCCTCTAGTGTACATAGAATGCCCTAGTTGGAAACAATTTTTGTTTTATTCTGATTAAAACATCCAGAGAGATGTTTTAATAAATAAGCAATAATGAAGGTAAGTATGTCTTGCATACATTAGTGGTACATGTTTCATTGCCAGTAGTTAACAGATTGTAAATGCTTTTTAAGTAAGTAGTTAAATGTTGAGTATTTAATCTCAATGATGCAATTCTTAAGGTGGAATATTTAACATTGTTGACTGATCTGCCATCCCAAGTGTATACCAAACCTAGTTTTAAGTTTTAGGATCAATAATTGGATTTGCTTTTCTGTGTGACTTTTATCTCTATCTTCAGTGCTTTTTGCAGACCTTTTGTGATTTGTAATTTAATATGACATTGAATCATATTGCTCACTTTTTAACCAGATTTTTTAAGCTTCATTTAACAGATTTGGTTTGACTTCAGTTCTTTTTTGTTCTACGAAACCTTTTGAACTTAAATCTTCAGCAATAAGATTTTTTTATTGTGAGCTGTTTAAATTTAATTGTTTTAAATTCATTATGTAAAATGAATTGTAAAAATCTAGATTTTTTTTCAGAATGTGTACTTGCTGCATTTCTTTATAACCACTTGTTACCTAGGCTTTCTTATGCATAGTCATGGCTACCTCTTCACTTGTCCTTTGGCTAAATTGGAAGTTGACTTAATTTTTACCAGGTTGTAATTAATCCAGTAAAATGCTAACGTCGATGATTCTTGTATAGATGTCACAATGACTCCCAGACTTCTGAAGCAATTTGATGCATGGAACCACCACCTCAGTACTAAATTGTCTTGAAATGATTCTCATCTGTGATACCACTGTATAAATAATGCAGAAGTTTCACTCTTGGCTGGAAAATCTAATGGCTTTGTAAAGCTGTCAAGTTTTCCTTTATTTGATTTCTGGTAAGAGCTGACCAATGCAGGCAGACCTCAGGTCAGATGTGTATCAGTTACCATCCTCAGTTTGGTCCTTGTAATTGGAAGTGTACTGACAGGAGGTTGCAGACTTCTTGCCCGCAATTTCTGAAGATGTACTCCAGGCCCCCATTAATTCTTGATGGAGTGATCTAAACTTTGAATGAATTGGGAGAAGACGTTCCAGTTGAAAATAGCATCCTAATTGAGGACCTCAAGTTGGTGGCTCTGTTCAAGAGATGACAACTTCATTGTTTTTAGGCAACTTTGTTGTTTTGTTGTTTCTAATATCCAGATAATTGTGTTGATAACACTACAAGAGTTGTGAGTTTTTTAAGATGTAGTCTTTGGAAAGATACTTATAGATAACTAGATATCTTCAGAGATATAATTCAGTAATTGCAAAAAAAAATATGAGAATTGGGGGTTTTAGCAGTACACAGTAGTCTATTTTCCAATAATCGAAGTTATATACTTGCAAATTTTTTGGAAATTATGTGAAGTTTAGGAGTAATTAAATAAATTGTTAATATGCATAGGTGATTATTCTTCAGTACCTCTTGAAGTTCCTGAGAATCATCAACATTCCATCTGTGACCTAACTCCTGCGGATCGCCTGGCTATTTATGAGCATGTCATCAAAGAAACCAGTCAGCAAAAAAACAAATCGAGGTCCTTTGAAAATGACAGTGATTTGTACGTGGACCTTGCTGCAAAGCTCAGCCAAGGTATGTACTTAATTTGTTATTGAACAGCTACTTAGTTTAAACCAGCTAAGCAGATGTTTCATTCAATGTTGTAAGTAAAAACAACACAAGGTCATTAGTTTCAAATGTAGGGTGAAGCTATGGAGTTTTAATCATCATTTGTACCAACTGTATTATTTAACTTTGTTACAAGTTTGATAAGGAGCTGCTTAACCATGTTTGATGATCTTCAACACACGCAAAATGCTGGAGGAACTCAGTGGGCCAGGTAACATCTATGGAAATTGAGTTTTGATGAGGGGTCTCGGCCCAAAACATTGACTGTACTCTCTTCCATAGATGCAGCCCGGCCGACTGAGTTTCTCCAGTATTTCGTGTGTGTTGCTTGGATATCCAGCATCCGCAGATTCTTCTCTTGTTTGTTGATGATCTTCAAATTAGTTGTTGCCGAAAGGTACAAAAGGATATTACCAGAATGTGGGGAAGACTAGTGCTTGCATTGCACTTTCACCTATTAGGATATTTACTTTCAATCTGAGATTAATCTTGGGGGAATTTCTAAATAGAAGGAAGTCCACATTCAGAAACTATGAAACTACTAGATATGAGACAAAAGATAATATACAAGGGTAATGAGATGTTACTCTTTAACAGCAGGAAGCTAAAGTACAATAGACATTATATGTATAAAATGTAGTGGTGGGCTCCATATAAAGCTTTGCATTTGATCCAGACTGCCTCTTTTCAAGAAGTTTATAAGTGTATGTGCAAGTTCATCAGAATACCATTTTCTAAAGATTTTCAGATAGGCTGTGTAAAATAATTTTCACTACAGGCTGGAATATTTAATAAATTGAGGTATTCAGGAAGGGGAACACATAGAAAGAGATCCTCTGTTGCAGATGTGAAGTGGGAGAAGGGGGTATTTCCTTTGTATTTTATAAAATTAGAAATTTAAATTGATATCAAATTATACCACCAGTAGTCAATGGCCCAAATTCTTCTTGGGAGCTAGGAATGTTTTTGTTAAGTATACTAATTCTATTAAACTTAAATCATAATTAGAATACTTTGATAAAATTATAACTTAATGCCTTTCTATGGAAGATAGGATAAATGAAATAATCCAGTGTTCAAAACAAATCCACTATTTTTTAAGGTATTTGATGTTGATGCATTTTCTTATTTTAAGTTGTCATGGTGTGTAAGGAAAGCTGTGGTTCAGGGAGTAATTCAAGAGGGGGGAGAGAAAAGAAATCTGATTGGGGCTAGTATAGTCAAGGGAATAGATACAGTTCTCTGTCACAGGGTTCGAGAGTCCTGAAGGCTGTGTTATCTGGCTGGTGCTTGGGTCCAGGACATCTCATCTGAGGAATCTGGAGTAGGAGGAGAAAGATCCAATTCTAATGGTCCATGTGAATACCGACAATGTAGAAAGAACAAGGAAAGAGGTTCTGCTGAGGGAATATAAGCAGCTAAGGACTAAATTAAAGAACAGAAAGAGGAATTTCTTTAGCCAGAATGGTGTATCAGAGAACCTGTTGCCAAGTCTTTATGTATATCTAAGGCAGAGGTTAATAGATTCTTGTTTGGTCAGGGCATGAAGGGATATGGGGAGAAGATAGGACACTGGGGCCGAGAGGAAAAATTGATCAGTTGTGATGAAATGGTGGAGCAGACTTGATGGGCCATATGGTCTAATTCTGCTCCTTTATCTAATGGTCTTTTGGAATAAAGGCATAGACTTTTCTAAATGGTGAGAATATTCAAAAATCAGAGGTGCAATGGGACTTGGGAGTCCTTGTGCAAGATTCCCTCAAGGTTAACTTGCAGGTTGGGTCAGTGGTAAGAAGGCAAGTGTTACGTGAGCACTCATTTTGAGAGGACAAGAATATATGAGCAAGAATGTAATGTTGAGGCTTTATAAAGCATTGGTCAGACCTTGCTTAGAGTATGGTGAGCGGTTTTGAGTTCCTTATCTAAAAAAAGATCTGTTGGTATTGGAGAGGTTCCAGAGGAGGTTCACGAGAATGATTCCAGGAATAAAAGGTATGAGAATGTTTAATGGCTCTGGGTCTGCACTCGCTGGATTTTAGCAGGATACAGGGTGGAGGTGGATTTCATTAAAACCTATAGAATATTGAAAGACCGAGTGGATGTGGAGAGGATGTTTCCTGCAGTGGGGTTTCCAGGACCTGAGGACACAGCCTCAGAACAGATGGAGCAGAGATGAGGAGGAATTTAGTTTTCAGAGCCTAATGAATCTGGAATTCATTTCCACAGACGACTGTGGAGGCCAAGACCTTGAACATAGTTAAAGCAGAAGTTGATAGGTTCTTGATTAGTCAGGATGTCAAAGATTACAGGGAGAAGGCAGGAGAATAGGGTTGAGAGGGATAATAAATCAGCCATTACGAAACGGCAGGGCAGACCCATTGGGCTGAATGGCCTAATTATGCTCCTGTGTCTCATGGACTACTTTGCATCACTCTTCACAGTGGAAGACACCAGCAGCATGCCATAAATTCAGGAGTCAGGAGGCAGATGAGTCCAGTTGCTTTTACTAAGGAGAAGGAGTTTTGGAAGCTGAAAGGTCTGAAGGTAGTTAAGTCACCCTGACCAGATGGACTATACCTCAGGGTTCTGAAAGAGGTAGCTGAAGAGATTATGGAGACATTAGTCATCTTTCAAGACTCACTAGATGTTGGAATGATTCCAGAGGCCTGGAAAATTGTAAATGTTATTCCACTCCTTATGAAGGGAGAGATGTAAAAGGTGAGAAATTATAGGAGTTCGCTGGTTGGCAAGATGTTACAGCCCATTTTTAAGGATGAGATTTCGATGTACTTGGAGGCACATGATAAAATAGGCTGAAGTTGGTATTGTTTCCTAAAAGGGAAGTCTCACCTGACAAATCTTTTGGAATTCTTTGAGGAACTAACAGGAGAATAAGCAAAGGGCTGTCAGTGGATGTTGTTTACTGGGATTTTCAGAAATTCTTTGACAAGATGCAGTACATGAGGCTGTTAAACAAGGTAAGAACCTAAGGAGTTACAGGAAGAGTTGCTAGCAAAAGATTGCTGAATGGCAGGAGCAAAGAGTGAACAAAGAAGGCCTTTTCTGGTTGGCTGCTGTTGGCTGGTGGCTAGTGGTGTTCCGCAGGGGTCGGTGTTGGGACCATTTTTTTCACAGCATATGTCACTTATTTGGATGGCAGAATTGATGGCTTTATGGCCCAGTTTGCGAACGATACAAAAATAAGGTGGAGGGGCAGGTAGTGCTGTGGAAGCTGGGAATGTGCAGAAGGACTTAGACAGATTTGGAGAATGGGCAATAAGTAGCAGATGGAGAGTAGTGTAGGGAAGTGTATGATCATGCACTTTGGTAGGAAAAATAAAGGCATAGAATAGCCTCTTTTCTAAGTGGGGAGTGAATGCAGCAATTGGGACTTGGGAGTTCTAGTGCTGGATTCCCTAAAGGTTAACTTGCAGGTTGAGCAAGCAGTAAGGAAGGCAAATGCAATGTTAGCATTCATTTCAAGAGGACTAGAATATTAAAGCAAAGGTATAATGCTGAGGCTTTATAAGGCATTGATAAGACTGCATTTGGAATATGGTGAGCAGCTTATCACCCCTTATCTGCGAAACGATGTGCTGGCTTTGGAGAGGGTCCAAAGGAGGTTCACGAGCATTATCCTGGGAATAAAAGAGTAGTGTAGGGAACTTATGAAGAGCGCTTGATATCTCTGGGCCTGTACTCACTGGAGTTGAGAAGAATGAGGGAGGACCTCAATGAAACTTGTTGATTGTTGAAAGGCCTAGATAGAGTGGATGTGGAAAGGATGTTTCCAATATGAGAGTATAGGACCAGAGTGCACAGTCTCAGAATACAAGGATGTCCCTTTAAAACAGAGATGAGGAATTTCTTTAGGCAAGTATAATGTTTTTTGTGTTTTTATTTAATTGGGTTCTCTTTATCTAGTTTTAGGACTTGTGTGAAGATCTGATCACATTTTAGGTCATATTTATGCAGAAATAGGGAAAATTCTAAAGGATTCACAAACTTTCTAGCACCACTGTATTAGCCAAGATTGAATGGCTGGGCAGACTTGATGGGCCAAAAATGGCCTAATTCTGCTACTATGCCTTGTGGTCTTAAAACCGGAATAACTTCATTGGTATGACAGTAGTGTGTGCTATTTGCTGTCAGAAATGTTATTGCACATATCATCTATACTTAGTCATAGCACATTTTGTACGTTAAAATAAATCTCTTTGCTCCTATGTAGAGGAGGAACAGAAAGGACCGAAGTCGCACCTTGAAATACTTGCTGAAATGAGAGATTACAAGCGTCGTCGCCAATCCTACAGAGCCAAGAATGTTCATATAACAAAAAAGTCATACACAGAGGTAAGAACGAGTGAGCCAGTCTATTGTATTAATAATTAGTCAATGGTACAGCACTCATCATTGGTTTTCTGTTCTTTACTTTGTACTTTAAGTGAATCTCATTAAGTATTTAAAATACAAATCGAGAGCAAAAAATGTCTAGTAGAATTATAATAATGAATCGCAATGAACTTGGCTTGCTCTTTGAACTTGTATCAGCCTAATCTTGACTGGATGCAGAGTATTGAATGAATGATCCTTCTGCATCTGTGAGACCTTGCACGGCCTCAATGGCAGCAAAGCAGTGGGCAGTGTACTGCTGAAGCCCCTCCCTAAAACACCTGGAATGCATTTTAACAGAAAGCTAGGCTGTAGATGCAATCAGAAGTCATTTTTCAAAGTAGGCTTCTAGTATATTAAGATCTTATCATTTTGTCATTGTGCTGCATTTCACATTAAATCCTATATATTGAATCTTAACTTGCAGATAATTAAGGATGTTATTAATGTGCACATGGAAGAATTGTCAAGACAGTGGAAAGACCAAAGTGATTCTGATAATGTGGAAGAAGGCCAAAGTTCTTTATCTTTAAAAAGCTCTGCAAATGCACATAGGTATGTAGACAACATTTATGCTCATTTTAGTTTGAAATGAGTGGCAAAAATCCAGATGGATTCAATGAACTGATCTTTCAGTGAGGTTGTATACCTCTTTGTTTTTCCAAATAACCCACAATTAACATCTGTAGGCTAAATATAGAATAGAGAAATGTTGAGAATCAGTATATTATCACTGATAAATGTGAAGTTTGTTGTTTTGTGGCAGTAGTACAGTACAATACCTAGTTACTGTAAATTATAATAAGAATATGTTTAAAAAAAAACAAAACATTGAAGTATTGTTCACGGGTTCATGGACCAATGAGAAATCTGAAGGCAGAGGAAAAGCAACTGTTCATAAAATGTTGAGTGTGCATCTTCAGGTTTCTGTACTACCTCCTCAGTAGTAGTAATGAGAACAGGGCACGTCCTCGATGGTGAGGGTCCTTCATGATGAATACTGCCTTTCTGAGATGCCTTCAGTGGTGGAGAGGCTAGTATCCTTGTGGTTGAGTCTTAACCCTCAACAGCTTTTTCTGATTTCGACAGTGATGCAACCAGTCAGAGCGCTCTCCATGGCACATCTGTAGAAATTTTAAATGTTTTTTTTTGCATATGTCTAATTGGATAGTTGGGGCAGTGATAATCTTTTCTTTGCAAAATATTCATTGTGGCCCTCCACTCTTTTATCAAGAACAAGGACATTAAATTTTGATATTTTGTTTCAAAAAAAATAACCCACCCAACCCCTTTGATAAATGTATATATGTTTATCCAACGTTTAATCTACAAAATTAGTAACCTGTTACATATGATGGGATCATTGATCTTAAAATGAGCTTTTTCTTTCACTAACGTGCAAGCATAATTCCAAAAATATTATTGTATCCTGAACTTAAAGAAATAAGTCAGTTTATTAGTGATTGAATATGTAAAATCAGAGCATCTCAGGCAGATTTGTAAATATTGAATATGGCATTTCTTAAAGCAAGCTTCTAAGCTTAACCAGGGTAGTGTGAGGGAGAGAAAAGGCCTATCTGCTGCATTTACTCCTAGTGTGAATAGTTCACTGGGTTGTTTAAATATTGCACTTGTCAGAAAATTGTGGGGTTGATCACATCACACTGTTAGGACTGAAAGAGGCCCAGGAGTCCTTAAGGAACTGGTAGAAAATGAATATAGTTTTGCAGACTTGTGTGACTGGGAACATTGTTCAATTTTACAAGAAATGAATATACTCCTCTCATTTCTTGTACTGTGTACCCTTGTTTGTAATTTATATAAGCAATTTGGATATGTAAGTTAGTTGGATATTTGGTTAGTAAGCTTGTAGATGATGTGGATTGTGTAAAATTACAGGATCATGATCAGCTGTGCATGCAGACTGAGGATTGGAAATGGCTTTCAAACCAGAATGAAATGAGGTAGCGTAGGACTTGTACAGTGAAAGGTATGGCCCAGAAGTGTGTTAGGAATCAGAGGGACTTAACAATTCACATGCATGATTTGCTAAAAGTGGTGTCATGAAAGATATGAGGGTGACTAAGACATTTGGCTGGCTTTTGTCAAAGCACTGAGTATCGGAGTTGGAAAGTTGTGTGACCAGCTATTGGTGAGGCTGCACTTGGAACATTGTGAACAAATTTGGTCACCCTGTTATAGGAAAAAATGTTATTAATCCAGAGAGAATGCAGAAAAGATTTGCCTGGATGCTGCTTGGACTTGGGGCTCTTGCGTACAAATTATAGGTTGCATAAACTATGACTTTATTCCCTGGAACATCGGAGTATAAAATGTATAAAATCGAGGCGCATAGGGTGAATATATAGAGTCTCTTTCCCATGTAGGGGGTGTAAAAACAAGAGAACGTAAGTTTAAGGTCAAGAGATTTAAAACAGACATCAGGAAGTTTTTTGTGCAAAGGGTGGGGCGTATCTGGAATGAGTAGCCATAGTTAAAGGTCAAAGGTGAGCACGTTATCAACATTTAAAAACCATCCATATCAGTACAAGAATAGGCAAGGTTTTGGCGGGGTTGCGGATGAAATGAGGGCAGATGGGAGTAGCTGGATGGACAACTTCAACATGGATCAGTGTGCTGAAGGATCTTTTTCCATGCTCTTGACTGTTCCAAGTTCAAGTTTAATTGTCATTCAACCATACATGAATACAGCCAAACAAAACAGTTTTATTTTGTGCAACACACATCAAAGTTGCTGGTGAACGCAGCAGGCCAAGCAGCATCTATAGGAAGAGGCGCAGTCGACGTTTCGGCCTGAAACGTCGACTGCGCCTCTTCCTATAGATGCTGCTTGGCCTGCTGCGTTCACCAGCAACTTTGATGTGTGTTGCTTGAATTTCCAGCATCTGCAGAATTCCTGTTGTTTGAGTTTTATTTTGTGACCTAGGTGTAAAACACAGTATCAACAGACACATGGCACAAGGCACAGAGAGCACATGTAAGATACCAGTAAAATACAGTCACACAAAAAAATATAGTCCAGGATCCTGAGTTCACGAACATTGCTGAAATCCTGCAGTCAACCTCAGTACAGCTTGTCTTCTGCTGAGTGAACACTGGGGGGCAGCACCGACTGCAGATTGGATGTCGCACCATATCATCTCCAGTGGAGTGCACTGACTCTGCCTCTCTCCTGGGCAGCTCTCACCTGTGGCGCTGAGGACTAGGCCTTAGGTGACACTGTGGCTTGAAGCCTTGTCCTTGCTATGACCGAGGCCGTGCAGTTCCCTTGCCGTCTGCCAATTATTCAGTGAATTGGACTATTGTAACGCTATTGAAAATATTCAGGATTATTGTGCAGCAAAGGCATTATTTTTTGAATCTGGGTATATATTTCTTTCTGTTGTAGAAAAAGATCCATTGACAAAATATCTCCTTCATCTGAATGTCAAACTATTGGAAGTGGTAGAACTGTAGATCGTGACAACTGGAAAAGGAATCGCAGTCGAAGTCCACGGGAGAGGAAAAGAAGTCCAGAATGGAGTAAGGAGAGAGATTCAAGGAGAAGGCAAGAGAAGTGAGTGCATCATATACTGTAAAGTCATGTATTTTTGTGTCATTGATACAGATATAACATTTTATGTGCAATTTCAGAGACCATCACTCACGGGACGACAACCGCCATCGAAGTTACAGACGGCGAAAGTGACTTGGAACTGCTGATGGAAAGAAGATCAGAAATTAATTAAAATATACAAAATGTGTATAAACACTGAACTTTTTAAAAACTCTAAATGAATGTTACACACATAAAAGTTGCTGGTGAATGCAGCAGGCCAGGCAGCATCTCTAGGAAGAGGTACAGTCGACGTTTTGGGCCGAAACCCTTCGTCAGGACTACCTGAAAGAAGAGCTAGTAAGAGATTTGAAAGTGGGAGGGGGAGGGGGAGATCTGAAATAATAGGAGAAGACAGGAGGGGGAGGGATGGAGCCAAGAGCTGGACCCCCTCCCCCTCCCACTTTCAAATCTGTTACTAGCTCTTCTTTCAGTTAGTCCTGACGAAGGGTCTCTGCCCAAAACGTTGACTGTACCTCTTCCTAGAGATGCTGCCTGGCCTGCTGCATTCACCAGCAACTTCTATGTGTGTTGCTTGAAATTCCAGCATCTGCAGATTTCCTCATGTTTGCGTTTTTAAATGAATGTTACAGTTGTATAGACAAAACGACGGACAAGTTTCCATGGAATATCTTTAAATATCATCTCCATATAGCTACTATCATTGGTTCCCTGATTTAAAAAAAACAAGGCTAAGACGTTTCCTATCAAAGTACATGGTTGAATATAACACAAACATTTGCTTCTTATTTCAGAAGTTTACATTGTACTTCATATTTTTTCGCATTGGTAAGAAATGTTGAAGTTTTGAAATCAATCCAAAGTGCTAATCATTCTCCAATTTCCGTCAACTGAATGTGTTATTTGAGCACTTTTCTTAAGGTTGTTTTTCAATTAACTGCTTGATGTATATAAAATGTATTCAGGTGTTGAACCAAATAAAGCTTCCTTGCAGACAGCTGTAGATTTTCTTAAGTGAAGAATAAAGGTTGAATTTTACTGAAGCAGGGTGTTGACCCAAAGCATTGTATGTTCCTTTACTCCAACAGAGTCTGCTTGACCAACTTAGTTCAGATTATTGCACCAAAGGATCTTTACAGCTCTGGCACAGGTGCTGTTCATTTAGACCTCTGTGCCAGTGGCAGGTCTTTTAGCAGAGAGCTGCCCCCTACTTGCCTTAACTCTTCCGTATGGTCCTGTCATGTTCTGTTTTGCGCAGTGTTTTATATAGCATGTTAATAGATGTGCAATACAGTGGTACTTGATCATAGTTGTGAAGAATGTACTGGAGTAACAGCAGACTCAGGTTTAAGCTTGTATGGGTGTGACAATTTTTATTACACATCGATGTATGTCATCATCATGGCTCCCACTGTCTAAGTAGACAATGGATGCACCTGTTCGGGGGCGCAGACCTGGGCGATAAATATGGAGATCCTGGGCTGCCCAGACATCAAGATCTCCCTCTTGGCCTCACGGATGTGGTCCAAAGGAATGCAAAGCAGTACATTTGGCATCAGCTTGGCTGCAGGAGGTGTCCAAGCGCCTTAGGGGCTCCACTCCGGATTTGTGTAGGGTTTACTCCTTAGCCTTCTCTTCTCCTGAAGATACTCACGAGGCAGTGGGATCCGTAACCCTGGATAGGGGTCCATACCGGGTACTGTCAGCCAGAGCCAGCTGAGCCCGGGACTCATGTAAGGCAGGGTTGTCACGCCCTGTAGTAGTGATATATGGAGCCACTGTCCACTACCTATTGACTGGAATTGGTATACGTATGATGTGCGATTTGATTAAGTGGCATATATAGATATTGTCAATCATGTCTGCATCCTACTTTTACAGCATTCTTTTCCTCATCTCCTTGATTCCTTTTTGGCTGTTACAAATAACTACTGGTTTTTCTGTGGTTTATCCAGTTTTATAGGATTAGTCACCAAACCAGAATTTGTTTCCTGAATCTGGAACATCGCTGTAGTTTCTGGGCAGAGCTTATTCATTTCAAAATATTATATCATATCTTTGGGAAGGGGATTTGGAGCAGTCTGTTTCTAAAGCTGAAGAGATTTTGTTTTGGTTTTAGTTTTCCTTTATTTTATCAACCTATCTTGTAACAAGTTGCATAGTTGGGTTTTAAATTTTCTTGTGTTCAGTGCAATAAAGCAGCAAAGTAAATACTCTGCATTTTGCTGTACTCAAAATAGCTTTTTAATTAAAAACTTAAGTAGAAGGCTACACTTGGAGCAATAGATGTGCCAGATACAAATTGGTGACTGGGTTGGGAAGAGGAATGTTTGCCTTGAAGAACTCAGGAATTTCTCACTTGGGCCTTGGAAATTACAAAGGGATTAAAGCTTGCATTGGAGCAGCCTACCACAAGAGAGTTAGATGTCTCTCGCCTTGGGAGGAGTATTTAAGAAACTGGCCACTGCTGTGGTCAATTATGAATGAAGAAATTTGAATTAGCAGACAGCCATCATATTGGGACCTATTGGAAGGAACCAATGGCAGATATAAAAGTAAAGGTAAGAATGTTGCTATTTGCAAACAGTGAAAATTATTGTTAAAAAGTGTTGGAAGGGGAACCAAATTAACTGTCAACGCATTATTTAGTTCCGTATAACTTGGTTTCTAAATTTAAATTTAAATTTGATATAAACATCTTTAGTTCAAAATGTCTGACTTTAGATGAAGTCTAACAACTTACTGAAGTTTCTTGTGTTGGTGTCAGAGGCTGAGGGGAGACTTGATAGAAGCTTACAAATTTACAGGAGGATAGATAGGATAGACAAGCTTTTTACCAGGTGTTAGAAACGTAAAGTACTATATATGTTGTTAAGGTGAGTGGGAAAACTTAAAGGAGATGTGTGGGGCAAGTTTAGGAGTGGGTAGGTGCTTGAAACTGGCTGCCATGGGTAATGGTGGAAAGAAATAGGCTAGTGGTATTTGTGACTGCTGATGGTTTAATTTGGCATAGTGTTCAGCATAGACATCATGGGCCAAAGAGCCTGATCCTATGTTCTATGTACAAGAAAGGATAACTCGGTAATAGAATGCATGACTGCAAATAAAATAAAATGCATATTTGGGAGAAATGTTTCTACAAACGTTATACCACTTCTATCCCTCAAGGGTGAGGATAGCTGATATAAAAAGGGAAATGACTATTAATAATGTAAGTGGTAAACACCAAATGCTTTGCATTCCAAAGAAGTTTGGGACATATCACCTAAAGTAGCAGCAGTTATGTCTAGTTGTAAATTAAATTGACTGCTTTTGATACATGCAGGCAGTTTAGCACCTCAGCAATCTTAATAGTAAACCAAATAAAGCTGGATTTGCATTGATGTTTAAACTATTAAAAATGTGTTGTACTTTCATTTGATTAGATTACTTGAAATTTGAACATTTTTCTAAAATTACATACTTTGCAATATTTATAAAATAAAATGTTTATTCAAAGAGCAGCTAAATGCCCAGCAACTTTATGGGTGAGAGAGGATACATTTAAAATATTTGCATTGTTTGTCTTTGAAAAGAAAATCGCTGAAAAGGTGCTATGTACAACCATGCTATTTAGATTGCTTCTAGTGTTTATAATTTGTTTTAAGATATGCAGAGTTAGTGTTCATTAAAGTTAATGGATTAATTATGCACTAAATATTTTACAATGACTTCTGAATATCCAGCAAAATTGTTGAGAATCTTAAAAGTTTAAATGACTTATAAAGACCCTTGAGAATTTATGGTTCTCATAAGGTAGATGAAAGACAATGATGTTCTCTGCTCATCTATGGACCCATCATAGGTGGGAATATTGAATTTTATATTTGGTTGTGCAGCTACAGAGTTGAGGTTTTGTTTATTTAAAAACACTTACATGACAGGTCATTCAAAGACCTTTAGATTAAGAGTTCAGAAGAGGCCATTTTTGCCTTTAAGGCTTCAGGAAAGTGTTTATTTTGTTACTTAGATACGTTATTGCAACTGCTGACCATGAAGGTATCCATAGGCTGACTGAAACAAGGTTAAAGGGAAAGATCATTGAAGACGTTAATACTAACCAGACAAAGTTGAGTTATTATAAATGGGGAGTGAAAGTTATTTCCTAACAAAAGCATAATGCTGGAAGTCGGGGAAGAAGAAAAGGATGGTTGCTTCCCAGAATACCTCCATTCACACCTCAGGGCTACTCTGACCTTGCAGATTGTCACTTCAATTCTCTATCTCACTCCCACTTTGAATTTTCTATCTTCAGCTCCTACTTTGTTCCAATGATGCACGACATCAGCTTACAGAACAGCCCTCCTACATTATCACCCTCAGGACGTAGTAAATTATTGAGTTTAACAGTTTCAGTTAACCTTTTCTCCCTTTTTACACAGATGCAAAAGTAGCTTAGTTTCAGTTTATTTTGTTTGAATTTGTTCAATTACAGCACTATTGTTCAAAGTAAGTTTTATTATCAAAGTACATGTATGTTACCCTATACAACCCTGATATTCATTTTCTTGTGGGCATACTCTACAAATTTATAGAATCAGTGAATAGACCGTCCAACTAGGGCGTTCAACCAGAGTGCTATAATTGAATGGATGATTGTATTCAATAGAGCTATCAAACAGCATTTGCTTAGCAACAACCTGCTCTGTGGGTCATACCAAAGTCATTCAATTCTTGACCTCGTTGTAAACTTGGTCATCGAAGACCCACTGTCACTATTGCCTTAACATAGAAGAGCATGGCACGAGCAGGCCATTTGGCCCATAGTGTTGTGCCGAAACAGCTAAGAAGCAAATCTAAAACCATCCAAACAGTAATTCTTCCTACCTACACCATGTCCATATCGCTCATCTTCCTTACATCCATGTGCCTATCCAAACAGCTCTTAAAAGCGTGTAATGTATTTGCCTCTACCAGCGTATTAGGCAGCACATTCCAGGCATCCATGACTCTTGAGTAAAAGGTTTACCCCTCATATCCTGCTTGCACCTTCCCCCACTCGTATTGGACATTTCAACCCTGGGAAACAGATACTCTCTGTCCGCACTATCTATGCCTCATAATCTTGTAAACTTCTATCGGATCTCCCCTCAGCCTCCAATGCTCGAGAGAAAACAACCCGAGTTTATCCAGTTCCTCATGATAGCACATGCCCTCTAAATCAGGCAGCATCCTGGTGAACCTCTTCTGCACCCTCTCCAAAGCCTCAACATCCTTCCTATAGTGGCAGAACCAGAAATGAAACTAGCTTTCTATGTCTTGTTAATTCAGGTACAGATCTTTTCTAAATGTTAGGGGAGTTTCTCACTCATTCAAGCAGTGCATTCTGGATCCTAACAGTTTTCCTCTTTAAAAAAAAAACAAACTGAGAAACTCTGGGACAGATAGCATCTGTTGAGGGAAATGGACAGTGGACATATTGTGTCGAGACCCTTCATCTGAACTGAAAGATAAAGACCATAAGACAAGACAAAGGGGAAAATGGCCAGTCGAAAGAGGTACTCAACCCTCATCAACACCCTTTGTGCAAGCTACCTTCCCTCTACATTTCAGTCCAGATGAAGAATCTCAACCTGAAATGTAGACCATCCATTTCCTTCCACAGTTGCTACTTGACCCACTGAGTTCCTCCAGCAGTTTCTCACTGCAGATTCTGGCATCTGCAGTCTCTTAATCTTCCAGTCTTTATTTGCTTGCCCCTCCTTCCTTACTGAAGGACTTGATTGTGCCGAAGCATAATTCCCTGGGGTTTGAAAAGCCTTGCAGTCAGTGTACAAAGTTTGCATCTTAAAATGTATTCTTCCTGCAAGGGTAGAATAATAACTGGAAGTACTTAATTTATCCCCTCTCAAACATATTGCAAAGCTTAATCAGTATAAGTAAATTTTAGGCGTGATTTATGCATGGAAAGACTGCAATATCTGGAAGAGTACTTTCAGTTCTTAGTAGGTGTATGAAAGTCACTTGTATATGAAGTGTAACTAGTACAAAGGAGATGCACATTACATGAAAGAGAGGCTATCTCTTTGTATTTGCACTCAAGATGGAGTGAAGGAGCCAAACCAAACAGGCTGAGTGATGCACAGATATCCCATTCATCCCTGTGTACCTGACAAAATGTTCGTAACTTTATGTGGAATGTCTCTCCTGCAGTGGGAAATGCTTCTGGTCTTAAGTTTTATCCAAATTCAGCAGATTCACTTTGCTGCTGCTTATCTGAATTAGCTTGTACAACTTGATAAATGTTATCTGGCATTTGTTCAGCACGATTTAGAAATTTTTAAATTTGAAGGGGCAACATGTTCAAGCTTTGAAGATGTCCACTACCCAGTGAAGAAAATATTATTATTTTTCACTATACAGATTGAATATCATTCAGCTGTTCCTTTTGCATTCAAAATGGCA
Organism: Mobula hypostoma; assembly: GCF_963921235.1. Taxonomy (NCBI): domain Eukaryota; kingdom Metazoa; phylum Chordata; class Chondrichthyes; order Myliobatiformes; family Myliobatidae; genus Mobula; species Mobula hypostoma. The sequence continues at coordinate 126,769,324 of NC_086097.1, forward strand.
TCAACTTTGATGCATGTTGGTGTTTATTTTCTTACTGATTTTAATTCCATCTCACTATTGAAAGTGTTATGTCCATGCTGGGTACAGTCCAGAAAGGTTTTGCCCCAGTGCACAATGTGTGGAAAGAGAAACAGTTAACATGTTCAGCCTATCTGAGAAAGAAAGAAAATGAGTTTTGTATTTTTTTTCTCCCACAGATGCTACCTAACCTGGTGAGTGTTTCCAGCCTTTTCTGGTTTTATTTCATACTGTTTAGAGCATACTTCCAGCAGAAGTCACAGAGTAATTCAGAAGCATCCAAATGTTTTCTTCCTCAAATTCATTCTATATGCAATATGTGAATGCTGTGCCACTCTTATACAAATGGTGACTATTTCTAGATCAATTGCTGGTTTCAATTATAAAGTCAGCAGACTCAATTTAAGGTAAGGTACCAATGAATATTGGGCAATAGCAATATATGAAGTTATGACCTCATTGAGTTAGAACATACTGTTCTGGTTGCCACACTAGACTAGAGATAGATAAATAGATATACTTTATTAATCCTGAGGGAAATTTGGTTTCGTTACCGCCACACCAACCAAGAATAGAGCATAAATATAGCAATACAAAAAAACCCCAACAATCAAACAACTAAATGCAAAAATATGCCAGATGGAAAATAAGTCCAGGACCAGTCTATTGTTTCAGAGTGTCTGACCCTCCACGGGAGGAGCTGCATGTTTGATGGCCACGGGCAGGAACGACCTCCCGTGCCCCCAGGTGTTGTACCATGGTGGAATCACGGAGGAAGGATGTAGTAACAACAGAGAATTCCCCACGACATCTAAAATAGAGGTCTGTAGTTATAAGAGGAGATTAGACAGCCTGGGTTTATTCTTACCGGAGAATAGGAGGCTGAGGGTGATTTTATGGGGGTCTACACACTTATGAGTGGTGTAGATGGGATGGACAATCAGAATATTTATCCCAGGGCAAGGGAATCCAGAACTAGAGGGGACAGAATTGAGGTGAGGAGAGAAATTTAATGGAAATCTGACAGGCAAGTTTTTAGGTGGTGGTTATTTGAAATGAGCAGCTAAAAGCCGAGGCAATTGTTACATTTAAAAGGAGATTGGTTGGGTACTTGGATAAGAAACGTATAGAGGGATAGGGGCCTAATTCATGAAAATGGGGTTAGGATAGATGGATAGATATACTTTATTGATCCCGAGGGAAACTGGGTTTCGTTACAGTTGCACCAACCAAGAATAGAATATAAATATAGCAATACAAAAACCACAAACAATCAAACAACAAAATGCAAACTATGCCAGATGGAAAGTAAGTCCAGGGCCAGCCTATTGGTGCAGGGTGTCTGACCCTCTATGGAAGGAGCTGCAAAGTTCGATGGCCACAGGCAGGAACAACCTCCCGTGATAGATAGACAAGGTTAGCTTGGTTAAGGTGGGCTGAAAGAACTAATTCCTGCTCTGTGCATTTCTAGATTCTATCAGTGCCAGAATGGACTTGAAGGTGATAGCTTGCTCTTAATACTGCATTAATCCATTATTGTTAACTGGGCAAAGAATGGGACTACATTTGCAATCGAGATTTATGTGGTTCTGTTATTTGCAATAAATTTGGGTGCCCCCTGTGATGATCATTCATTGTGTTTCTTGCATTTTCTGTGAATGTCTGCGAGAAAATTAATCTCAGGGTTGCATATGATATATGTTCTTTGATAATAAATTTACTTTGATTATAGCTCAAAATATTCACTTCCAGTAGTGCTTGTGGGGAAAATGTGTTAAATTATAGATGACAAGGAAAAAAGCCCCCTTTTAAAAAATGATTCTACAATGCCTCACAACAGATTGTGAAGTTAACAGAGTTGTGAATGATATGCTCATTTCTGTATTTATTTGGAGGCTTATCTATTCCACAGTAATGTAAATTGATCATCAATGAAAGGTATTCTAAAGCAGTTTTGTTTTTAAATCAATGCTAATTATTATTTGAAGATAAGACACCAGTTTAATTTCTCATTACTCTGATATTTTGAGACAAAAAGTTAACATGATTTTTTTTTATCCAATCCCTTTACAACTGTGACTGAATAGCAATACATTTTAATATATGAAAGGGCTTTGCATATGGGTGAAAGAGTGTTTCATCTATGGCACCATTGGAATCCAACAAGGATGAAAGGTCCCTCTGTTTGTTGGCATATGTTAAGTATTCGTGAGTGTTTGTATTGAGTATGCACCAAGACACTGATGATGCTGAAAAAGGCGGTCTCAAGGGCACTGGCCAATTAGTGCATATGTTCAGTTTGTGTTGGTGGTGAATGACAGGCATTTCTGAAGGTAAGAGGTACTGATGGTAAACAGTGCATTACTCTACACCTAATCCATCAGTCAGTTTATTATCTCACTACTTGCATCGCCATCATGGGCTACAAATATACATGGATGCTAGAATTACTGTAGTAAGTGCACACCTGGAGTGGAGGCAAAAAGTGATTGGAGTTGTTTGACTTGGATAGAAAGAGCATAGAAATGCTGAGAGCTGGGACAGACTAGATCATCATTTTGCTCACCTTGGCCATCTACGGAGCTCCATACTGCAACTATTCAAATTTGCCTTCCCACTACCATGTCCGCCCCTGGCCTCCCCTATTGTCGTCCTGAGGCTATGTGCAAACAAGAGGGAAAAACTTCCTATACCACCTGGGTGATCTATAACCGATGGAATAAACATTGAATTTTTCTTCAATTTCAAGTAAACTGCTCCCTCTCTGTCCCTTTTACTTTTCTCTCACCTCTAATCTACTCAGTTCCTCCTACACCCACATAGCCCTCTACATCATCCTGTCTCCTTCCCATCTCCCCATCATCCATACACATCATCTACTGGATTCCTATTTGCCTAACGTATGTTCCTGATTTGGTTCTATGCTCCACCTTCCTTTTCCATTATCTGCTGGCCTTTATTACCTCCACCTACCACTCCCCTCACCCCTGCACTCTTTCTGTCCATTTCCACTCTTCCCTCCTCTATCTGCATATCGCTCCTCAGCTGGATCACCCTCTGGTTTGGCAGTTGTTGGTCCTCCCCTTGCCCCTAACTACTTTTTACTGGCTATATCCCTTCTACCTCTCAGTCCAGATGAAGGGTGTCAATGCAAAATATCGACTGTCCACTCCCCTGAGTTCCTTCAAAGTTTTGTGTGTTGATGGAAATACCAAATAAGTTCTTTCTCTCAACCAGGTCGTCACCCTCCTAGTTCATGTCAACCGTAATTACCCATTAATAGTAACTGTAAACTCAACTCATTTTATTTACATCACCTTGCCCCAGACTATACCATTCATCTCCCCATTGGGGGAACTTTACAGTACAATAGCCCCGCCTTTGAGACTTTTTTTTTACCATGCCCATGGTCTGCTCTTTATCAAATTACGGTATTGCTTTGCACTGTTGTAACTATATGTTATAATTATGTGGTTTTTGTCAGTTTTAGTCTTGGTCTGTGTTGTGTTTCTGTGATATCATACTGGAGGAGCATTGTATCATTTCTTAATGCATGCATTAATAAATGACAATAAACGAGGACTGAGTGTCCTCGTAATGTAAATAGCCAATTATCTTGCCAATGTACAAGTCTTTAGGATGTGGAAAAAAAACAGGGAACCCTGGTTACAGGGACAGCATGCAAACTCGACACAGAAGGCAGCACAAGTCAGGAATGAGTCCCAGGATGCTGGGGCTGTGAGGCAGCAGCTCTAAAGATATTTCCTTATCCTACAGTCATTAATTTATTAATTTCTTTTTAATTCAAACTTGCAGGTTTCTTTTTCGTCACCAAGCTGCTGTGTGCTGTGGCTTGTTACTCATTTTCTAATCTCTCACTATTCACTTGACACTTACTGTCAGGAGTATTCAGGCTCTGTTTCTGGTGAGTAGGATCTGAGAAGATAGTTTAATATTAAATGATATATGCCTGCTTCTTCCACCAGCCTGTATGTCTATTGTAGTTTTACAATTTGACGGACATCTTTTCAAAGGTTAAAACTTGATAGTTTTCCAAAACAAATGAAAACAAATAATTCTATAATACCTCTATTGTGATCAATTTTGATAATCTGTTGTTCTTATTGTATACATGCAGCACCTAAACAGTTTTTATGCAGCTACAATATGCCTGATGTTAAATATTTGGTGAATTGATTACACTCCTGTGATGCATCTTGAGTGGTTTTGCACCACAATGTCTTTCATAAAAGGGAATTGTTGATGTGTACGTACTTTGTTTAGTTTCATTTCGTAAGTTAGCTTATTTTTCTTAAACGTCCTGAAATACTCTGAAAAATTTGTCTTGTGTACCATCCGTGCAGTTCATTTCATTACAACACCACGTTGAGATTTACAATAACGGAATGCAGAAGGGAGGATTACAGTTACAGAGAAAGTGCAGTGCAGAAAGAAAAACAAGGTGCAAGACTGTATTGAGGTGGTTTTAGAGGTCAATAGTCCATCTTATCTTACTAAGGGTCTGTTCAATGGTCTTAAAACAATGGGATGGAAGCTGTCCTTGAGCCTGGTGGCATGAGCTGTCAGGGTTTTTTTTTCTTTTGCCCGATGGGAGGGGGAGAGAAGAGAGAGCTTTACCAAGGCAGTTGACAGAGTCCATGTGAGAAAAGCTATTTCTCTATTCTGCAATTTGGACTTTCTGTAGGATAATCTTAATTATCATTTCTAATATCTCTGGCAAAATTAAAACACCTATATTTTTGTTTATTTTTCAAAAATAGCTGCCTGTGTTACAGACTTTTTTTTCTGTCTGCAGCTTATTTTCTGACCTTTTGCCAACATTTTACTGTGTGTAAAGTGCATAGCTCATTGTACAGTTAATTGTTTCAGGCTCACAAAAAAAAATGCAATATTCTTAAAAAGTCAGAATTATTCCATGAAGTCAAGCTGGAAACATAAAAGCTTGCATTTTGCTTTGTTGCAGCGGTTTGCTCTGTACACTCCTTAATGACCAAGAATGCATTGATACATTGTGAATCCGGTATTAATGATTTCTCATTCCTGCTTATATACTGCATGCTTTCTGTAGAAGTACTATGAAATGAACTTATGCTGTTGTATCTCATTGCTGGTGTTAGTTGAGTATGAATCAGGGCACAGTGTAAACGTCCTGAAAATACATGTGATTTATATAAAACTTCCACTGTAACTGTCCACAGAAGTAGTTTAGTGCCAGGCAGATGTACTAAATAAAGAAATGAGAGAAGTTAAAGGTTCCATATAAAATGTAGCATTTATTTAATATTTTTCTATGAAGATGCATTATTTGGCGTTACATTGTAAAATTATGAAATCCTCAAGGACATGCATACAATTAGCGAAATAGTGGGAGGAAAACAATTGCGGACATTGTGTCTTTGATCTCTGAATTTCAAAGGGGACATTTGTTTTGAGATAGTTCCAGATGACTGCATTGCTCCCTTTAATATCAGTAATTTTGAAGATTCTTAAATTGTTGTGAGGTAATAAAGTGTAATTAAATTGGAAATGTTTAGTAACTGTCAAAGGCTTCAAAACCTCCAATTGGCTTAAACATAGAACAATACAGCACTGGTCAGTCCGTTCAGTCTATGATGCTATTTACGAGGGGTGATTGATAAGTTCGTGGCCTAAGGTAGAAGGAGATGAGTTATTAACTTCAAACTTTCTGCATTATCACTCAGTGTTGAACTGTAGGTGCATGTAATGAGAGCACCTTGGACCTCCAGGTGGTCCACAGCAGGGGTGATTGATAAGTTTGTGGCCTACGGTAGGAGGAGATGATTTATACAGCTCTCGTTACATGCACGTGCAGTTCAACTCTGAGTGAAAATGCAGAAAGTTTGAAGTTTCTCCTCATCTCCTTCTACTTTAGGCCACAAACTTATCAATCACCCCTGCTGTGGACCATTTCTGGAGGTCCAAGACGCCGACTTCGACATAGAAGGGACCTGTGTGCTCCATGACCGCTGGACTAAGTGTGTAAATATAGGAAAAATAAATGTGCTAGGTTTTCTAAAATTGACTCCTTCTACCTTAGGCCACGAACTTATCAATCACCCCTCATATACTAAATGTATTCCTGTTTATCATCCACTCCCTCATTCTTATATGGAGTTAAATGCATCTTAATTAACCTGCCTACTTCCTGCACTATCCCTGGTAACCTCTTCCAGGCAGCTACCACACTCTGTTTTAAGAAAAAACAACTTGCCCTCACGTTACTTTTAAACTTCTACCCTCTAACCTTTATTGGAAAGTACTTATTTAGTACTAAGGTCTTCAGTCAGCCTTGACACTCTCGAGAACAACCCAAGTTTGTCCAGCTTTCCCTCATAGCTCATACCTTCTAATCTGGGCAGCATCCTGGTAATCCTCTTTTGCATCCTCTCCACAGTCTCTGTAGAAAAACTAGAATTACACGCAATATGTAGTCAGACTGAAGTTTGTATACGTAGCTGCAGCATGACTTTGCTACTCATAGTCAGACTCCTACCGATGAAGATAAGCATGCCGTATGTCGTCTTCATCATCTTATTCACTTGCATATATGGACCAGGACCACAAGATCCCTTTGTACCTGAATACTATTAAGGGGCCTACCATTAACTGGAAATTTTCTTCTTTCATTTGACTTCCCAAAATGTGTCACCTCCCCCCTCGCGCCCCTCCCCCACCCCCCGGCTTTCCTGGATTAGTCTGTCATTTCCCTGCCCATATCTGTATCTGGTCTATATCCTGCTGTATTCTTTAATGGTCCTTTACACCATCCACAACTCCACCGATCTTCGTGTCATTCTGCAAACTTGAAATCCATGCATCTCCACTTTCATCCAAATCATTGCTAAGTGTCAGAAACAGAGGTCCCAGCACTAATACTTGCGGACACAATCGGTCACAGACCTCCAGCCAAAATGACAGTCTTCAACCCCTACTCTGTCTTTATGGGCAAGCCTGTTCTGAACCCAACTTACAATTCACTCTGGATCTCATGCATCTTTACCTTCTGAATCAACTCACCATGAAGGACCTCATCAAGTGCCTTTCTAAAGTCCATGTAAATGATATCCACTGCCATAAATCTCAAGCTCCTTTGTCATCTCAAAAGATTGACGAAAACTTCATAGTTCAATGTAGTGATCCTGGCTCTAAGTTAATCCTCTTTCCCCACAATAGTCCTAGCATTGAAATAAACAGTGTTCTGCCCAACACTCCCACCATGTTTATTAGCTTGCCCCTTGCTGTCCATCCTTTCAGTCTTGCTTGTCATACTGTCCTTCTTGCCCTCAACCCTACTACCCGTTGCCATGTTTCTGTGTTTCCCACTCCTCTGCCACTCTAGTTTAAATTCTTCCAAGTAGCACTAGTAAACTTCCCAGCGATATTGACTCCCCTATAGTTCAGATGCAAACCATGTTACACGGAAGTGGATTCAGTAAGTGGGACAAAAGACACTGATTGTGAGTAAGCACATTAGCTATTTACAAACAACAAAACACTCAGCTAAACATCTATGTCAAAGAAGTACTTATCTAAACTCTTCCCCCAAGTTACAAAATTGCGATACTAAGCATTCAATAACACTTCTAACTTAAATAGGAACTTCGTTAAATCCCCCTACACCCCCCCCCCACACCAAGTTACACAGCTACAACACTAAACATTTAACAAACAGGTACTTGCCTAAGTGTGCATGGGGGCCCTCCTTTCTGCAGCACACTTTCCCAATGGTCCTTCAGCTCTGGTCACGACCCAGCCTGACGGGGAGCCCTTGACAAAAAGGGGCAGAGGGTATCGCACTCGCTATTCATGTGCCTCTGGGGTGCCTGAAACCAGAAGCCGGTGCCATGGCATGAAAGCCAGCCAATGGGAGAGAGCTGCCACATCCTTCAGATGGGCCAATCAACTACTGGCACGGTGGAAGCAGCTTTCAATCGGCAGGTAAGTTAGCCCTTCACTTTACAGCCATCTTGTTTGTACAGGTCTCATTTGCCCAGCAGGAGAACCCAAATGATGCATAAATCTGAAGCCGCCTGCACCAGCTCCTTCACCAAGTGCTACATATATATTTCTCACCTCAGTAGCACATGGCCCAATGATCGATATATCCAAAGCCCTCCCTTCTGCACCAGCTCTTTAACAATGTACTGAACTGCACTATTTCTTACCTCATTAGCACATGGAATTGGTCGTAGTCTTGAGCTTTTGAGATTTTCTTTGTCTAGTCCCATTTGTTATATTTTTTTAAAATCTTCAATAACCGATTCAGTATTAAATCCTTCCAGGATTTGCTTACTGGAGGAAGTCTTCTTTTGTTTGAGCAAATGTCAGCTAAATATAGTTTACCCAAAACTCACTTTTTTTTGTTATTTACAAATTAGAGACTTTCTGCGTTCTCAACTATATACATTTCCTATACGTTACGATAAGGACTTATTAGATGTAATTTTTAATTTTAAACCTTTTTATAATGGTTCAATATCCAATAGTTATAGTACGTTGCTAGGAATGAGAAATGCTCCTATAGACAAAATTAAAAATCTTTGTGAACAAGATTTACAGACTTCAATCTGAGGAAACTTGGAATGAAATTTTTAAATTGGTTAACACTTCATCATTATGTGCCCGTCATTCCCTCTTACAACTTAAAGGGCTCACATATCTGAAGATAAGCTATCTCATTTTTATTCGGATAGATCTCCTTTCTGTGATAGATGTAATAATGGAAAAGCTTGATTAATTCTCATGTTTTGGATATGTCTGAGCATTGAAAGATACTGGAAGGAAGTATTCCAAACTTTTTCGGTACTCTGCAAGGTAAATTTTAAGCCTAACCCTTTGTCCACATTATTTGGTATTGCTGGAGGAAAAGACTTTATTTTGGAGATACCTGATTTGCATATTTTGGCTTTTATCTCTCTTATAGCTAGGAGAGTGCTCTTGCTAAAATGGGAGGATGCTGTTCCGTCTACTCATGCTCAATGGTTACGTGATGTTATGTCATGCTTAAATTTAGAGAAGATCCGTTGTTCAGTTTTTGAATCATTTTGTTGAAGTCTTGAATCTAGCCAAGACATTTGTACATTTTGGGGACCATTTTTGAGTTATTTTCAAAACCTTTGATTTGTTGTAAAAGTACAGATGGTGGTTAATAATATATTTTATTATATGATAAGGGTTTTTCCCCCATTTTTCTTGCTTTTCCTAACAGCTCTGACTTTGGTAGTGGGTTTAGATTTTTTTCTGTATAACAAAATGATTATATTTCAATATTACAATTTAATTTAATTTTTATGAGTACAGGGTTTTGTGAATGTAACATAATACAATGTATTTGGTACTATTTTATTTTTTATTTTGACTTATAATGTATCTTCTTGTAAACTGTATTCTTCTATGGAAAAACTAATAAAAATATTGAAAGAGATTCTGAAAGGTCACATTGCCACCCCCACCAACCCCTCCCAACAGTACCTGCCTACTTTCCTTACTTCTGGTGGTCACCTATCTGGCTGTAGCCTGTACTTGCTACAACCACCTCAGGAAAACTCATCTATGATATCCCCAGTCTCCTGGATGATCCTGAGTATATCCAGCCGCACCTCCACTTCCTTGACCTGGTCTTTCATGAGCTGCAGCTGGGTGCACCTGACTTCCCAAATCTTAAAGGAGGAGTATTCCATTGCTCTGACTGGCATTTTGTCTACACTATCAAAGGTCACAGATAAAAAGGAAATTAAACGAAAAACTCAGCCTTGCCTTCCCACCAAAGCCTCTTTAGCCGAAGTATCAGCTCAGCTTCTCACTCTCAAAATGGCCATTCTGCCCAACCCTACCTTCTTTTTATTGGCTGAGTTGGCACACACTTAACCAATTTTAATAAAGCTGTTGGCTCCTCCCATCTATTCTAGCTGGAAAAATAAGCTCTCAACTGAAAAGTTAACTGCTATAAAGCTGCTGGCTAATCCCCTCTGCTGCTCTGGCTGAACCTCTTTGTCACAAATCCCTTTAGCTGTTCGGGGTGGAATGTTGAAATCCTGCTGAGTAGATATTAGAGAGGGACAGAATATATTTTGCTCCAGACCCGTGTCAGAACTTCGCTTATACAGCACGTTATAGATGTTAGCCTTGCATGTCACCTTTGAAATACTAGATCTGGTGGAACATCACTTCTCCATTCTATAGCAATCGAAGTTTGTGCAAATGCCAGCAGCAAACCTTCTCTTGGATTGACCTTCCCATGCAATTATCACCCAAAATGCACAGCACAGTGGGAAGAGATTTGCAGCTGCTGCCTCCCAGCTCCAGACACAGGGGTTCAATTCTGATCTCCAGTGCTGTCTAATTGGAGTTTGCACATCTTCCCTTCTCAATGTGGCTTTCCCCCATGTTCCCTGGTTTCATCCTACATTCCACAGTTGTGTGGGTATGTAGATTGATTGTCTATTATAAAATTAACCCTATTGTGGATAGGTGGGGAACTGGTGGATGACTGAGAGGCTATATAGTAGAATAAAGAGGTGTACTGAAAGCCTCAAAAGGATGGCATCAACATAATAATCCAAATGGCCTCTTCTGTTCAATAAGGAAATTGGAGAGTATGAGAACTATATCAAATATATATACAGGAGAGGTCTACCATGCCCAGTTGTCTAACTCTCTGGGGTGGGTTGGTACCATGGTAACAGTCAGGGTGATGGTTCAAAAACATCAGTTCTTTCTACTCAAACACAAGGAAATCTGCAGATGCTGGAATTTCAAGCAACACACATCAAAGTTGCTGGTGAACGCAGCAGGCCAGGCAGCATCTCCAGGAAGAGGTACAGTCAACGTTTCGGGCCGAGACCCTTCGTCAGGACTAACTGAAAGAAGAGCTAGTAAGAGATTTGAGAGGGGGAGGGGGAGATCCAAAATGATAGGAGAAGACAGGAGGAGGAGAGATGGAGCCAAGAGCTGGACAGGTGATTGGCAAAAGGGATATGAGAGGATCATGGGACAGGAGGCCTAGGGAGAAAGAAAAGGGGGAGGGGAGAAAAAGCCCAGAGGATGGGCAAAGGGTATAGTGAGAGGGACAGAGGGAGAAAAAGGAGAGAGTGAAGAATGTGTGTATATAAATAAATAAATAACGGATGGGGTACGAGAGAGAGGTGGGGCATTAGCGGAAGTTTGAGAAGTCAATGTTCATGCCATCAGGTTGGAGGCTACCCAGACGGAATATAAGGTGTTGTTCCTCCAAACTGAGTATGGCTTCATCTTTACAGTAGAGGAGGCCATGGATAGACATATCGGAAAGGGAATGGGACATGGCCACTGGGAGATCCTGCTTTCTCTTGCGGACAGAGCATAGGTGTTCAGCAAAACGATCTCCCAGTCTGTGTCGGGTCTCACTAATATATAGAAGGCCACATCGGGAGCACCGGATGCAGTATATCACCCCAGCCTACTCACAAGTGAAGTGTCACCTCACCTGGAAGGACAGTCTGGGGCCCTGAATGGTAGTGAGGGAGGAAGGGTAAGGGCTTGTGTAGCACTTGTTCCGCTAACAAGGATAAGTGTCAGGAGGGAGATTGGTGTGGAGGGATGGGGGGGACGAATGGACAAGGGAGTTGCGTAGGGAGCGATCCCTGAGGAAAGCGGGGGTGGGGGGAAGAAAAGATGTGCTTAGTGGTGGGATCCCATTGGAGGTGGCGGAAGTTACGGAGAATAATATGTTGGACCCGGAGGCTGGTGGGGTGGTAGGTGAGGACAAGGGCAACCCTATTCCTAGTGTGGTGGCGGGAGGATGGAGTGAGAGCAGATGTGTGTGAAATGGGGGAGATGCATTTGAGAGCAGAGTTGATGGTGGAGGAAGGGAAGCCCCTTTCTTTAAAAAAGGAGGACATCTCCTTCGTCCTGCAGATGCAGCAGAGACGGAGGAATTGCGAGAAGGGGTTAGCATTTTTGCAAGAGACAGGGTGAGAAGAGGAATAATCCAGATAGCTGTGAGAGTCAGTAGGCTTATAGTAGTTCTTTCTACTGCTCACTCCTGCCCATGCACTGACCTGGATACAGAGAGGAAAAAAATGGTGTAAATCAAAATTGATTTGGCATCTCCTGAGAGCAAGGGGTGTAGATGGGGTGGAGTTTGTTAGGTGTGTTCAGGAAGGTTTCCTGACACAATATGTAGATAAGCCTTCAAGAGGAGAGGCTGTACTTGATCTGGTATTGGGAAATGAACCTGGTCAGATGTCAGGTCTCTCAGTGGAAGAGCATTTTGGAGATGGTGATCATAATTCTATCTCCTTTACCATAACATTGGAGAGAGATAGGAACAGGCAAGTTAGAAAAGTGTTTAATTGGAGTAAGTGGAATTATGAAGCTATCAGGCAGGAAATTGGAAGCTTAAACTGGAAACAGATGTTCTCAGGGAAAAGTACGGAAGAAATGTGGCAAATGTTCAGGGGATGTTCTGCATAGATAGGTTCCTATGAGATGGAAAGGATGGTAGTGTACAAAGGCTGTTGAAAATCTAATCAAGAAGAAAAGAAAAGCTTACAAAAGGTTCATAAAACTAGATAATGGTAGAGATCTAGAAGATTATAAGTCTAGCAGGAAGGAGTTTAAGAATGAAATTAGGAAAGCCAGAAGGGGCCATGAGGAGGGCTTGGCGGACCGAATTAAGGAAAACGCCAAGGCATCCTACAAGTATGTGAAGAGCAAGAGGATAAGACATGAGAGAATAGAACCAATCAAATGTGACAATGGAAAAGTATGTATGGAACTGGAGGAGATAGCGGAGGTACTGAATGAGTACTTTGCTTCAGTATTCACTATGGAAAAAGACCTTGGCGATTGTAGGGATGACTTGCAGTGGACTGAAAAGCTTGAGCATATAGACATTAAGAAAGAGGATGTGCTGGAGCTTTTGGGAAGCACCAAGTTGGAGAAGTTACTGGGACCGGATGAGATATACTCCAGGCTACTCTGGGAGGTGAGCTGAGCCTCTGGTAATGATCTTTGCATCATCAATGGGGATGGGAGAGGTTCTGGAGGATTGGAGGGCTGCGGATATTGTTCCATTATTCAAGAAAGGGAGTAGAGATAGCCCAGGAAATTATAGACCAGTTAGTCTTAATTCAGTGGTTGGTAAGTTGATGCAGAAGATCCCGAGAGGCAGGATTTATGCACATTTGGAGAGGCATAATATGATTAGGAATAGTCAGCATAGCTTTGTCAAAGGCAGGTTGTGCCTTACGGGCCTGATTGAATTTTTTGAGGATGTGACTAAACACATTGATGAAGGTAGAGCAGTAGATGTACTGTATTTGGATTTTAGTAAGGCATTTGATAAGGTACCCCATGCAAGGCTTATTGAGAAAGTAAGGAGGCAAGGGATCCAAGGGGACATTGCTTTGTGGATCCGGCATTGGCATGCCCACAGAAGGCAAAGAGTGGTTGTAGACGGGTCATATTCTGTATGGAGGCTGGTGACCAGTGGTATGCCTCAGATCTGTTCCCTTCTCTTCATGATTTTGATAAATGACCTGGATGATGAAGTGGAGGGACGGGTTCGTAAATTTGCTGATGACACAAAGGTTGAGGTTGTTGTGGATAGTATGGAGGGCTGTCAGAGGTTTTGCATTGATAGGTTGCAAAACTGGGCTAAGAAGTGGCAGATGGAGTTCAACCCAGATATGTGTCCGCCATCTCCGTCTCCAAGGCCATGACGTGGAACTCTTTTTCCGACGGCTCCGTCTCCGAGCCTACTTCTTCAGCAAGGACTCTCCCACCCCCACCGATGACCCCTTCTCCCATCTTCAACCCTCCTCCTCTTCATGGACACCTCGCTCTGGTCTTCTGCCTGCTCTGGATCACTTTATTGCTAACTGCCGACGGGACATCAACCGTCTCGACTTCACCACACCTTGTCCCCATTCCAACCTCACTCCTTCCGAACGCTCTGCTCTCCACTACCTCTGCACTAATCCTAACCTTACTATAAAACCCGCCGATAAGGGGGGTGCTGTTGTAGTCTGGCGTACTGACCTCTACCTTGCCGAGGCTCAGCGACAACTCGCTAATACCTCCTCTTATTTATTTATTTATTTATATTATGAAGACATGTAGTCCTCTTTTATTGTCATTTAGTTATGCATGCATTAAGAAATGATACAATATTTCCTCTGGTGTGATATCACAAAACACAGGACAGACCAAGACTGAAAAAACTGACATAACCACATAATCATAACATATAGTTACAACAGTGCAACAATACTGTAACTTGATGAAGAAGTCCATGAGCATAGTAAAAGTTCAACGTCTCTCAAATGTCCCACATCTCACACAGACAGGAGAAGGAAGAAAAACTCTCCCTGCCATGCCGACAACAATCCGACTCTGAGTCATCCGAAAACTTCGAGCTCTGATCAGCTCTCCGACACCGAGTACTGAGCGCCATCTCTGTCCGATCGATTTGACCTCCTTCTCGGTCGCCAAAAGCAGGCAAGGCTGGGGATTTTGAGGCCTACCCTCTGAAAGATTCCCTACCACGCAATAAGGACAGCAGTGAATGAGCGTTTCAGAAATTTCTCCAGATGTTCCTCTGTGCTTTCACGTCCATTCTAAATCAAATCAGAATTGTCCACGGCCCCTATTTAACAGATACGATATCATTTTTCACTGGAGGGCTGCGCCTATGCAGGCGCACCACCATCATCTCCTCCCACCCTGTCGTGACCTCACTAAGGAGCACCAGGCCGTTGTCTCCCACACCATCACCGACTTTATCCACTCAGGGAATCTCCCATCCACTGCTACCAACAGTATAGTTCCCACACCCCGCACTTCCCGTTTCCACCTCCGACCCAAGATCCACGAACCTGCCTGTCCTGGCAGACCCATTGTCTCAGCTTGCTCCTGCCTCACCGAACTCATTTCTGCATACCTCGACACAGTTTTATCCCCCCCTTGTTCAATCCCTTCCTACCTATGTTCGTGACACTTCTCACGCTCTGAAACTTTTCGATGATTTTAAGTTCCCTGGCCCCCCCACCGCTTTATTTTCACCATGGATGTCCAGTCCCTATATACTTCCACCCCCATCAGGAAGGTCTCAAAACTCTCCGCTTTTTTTTGGATTCCAGACCTAACCAGTTCCCCTCTACCACCACTCTGCTCCGTCCAGCGGAATTAGTCCTTACTCTTAATAATTTTTCCTTTGGCTCCTTCCACTTCCTCCAAACTAAAGGTGTAGCTATGGGCACCCGTATGGGTCCTAGCTATGCCTGCCCTTTTGTTGGCTTTGTGGAACAATCTATGTTCCAAACCTATTCTGGTATCTGCCCCCCACTTTCCCATTGCTACATCGACGACTGCATTGGCGCTGCTTCCTGCACGCATGCTGAGCTCGTTGACTTCATTAATTTTTTCCCCAACTTTCACCCTGCCCTCAAGTTTACCTGGTCCATTTCCGACACCTCCCTCCCTTTTCTAGATCTTTCTGTCTCTATCTCTGGAGACAGCTTATCTACTGATGTCTACTATAAGCCTACTGACTCTCACAGCTATCTGGACTATTCCTCTTCTCACCCTGTCTCTTGCAAAAATGCCATCCCCTTCTCACAATTCCTCTGTTTCCACTGCATCTGCTCTCAGGATGAGGCTTTTCATTCCAGGTTGAGGGAGATGTCCTCCTTTTTTAAAGAAAGGGGCTTCCCTTCCTCCACCATCAACTCTGCTCTCAAACGCATCTCCCCTATTTCACGCACATCTGCTCTCACTCCATCCTCCCGCCACTCCACTACGAATAGGATTCCCCTGGTCCTCAGCTACCACCCCACCAGCCTCCGGGTCCAACATATCATTCTCCGTAACTTCTGCCACCTCCAACGGGATCCCACCAATAAGCACATCTTTCCATCCCCCCCCCCCCGCTTTCCACAGGGATCGCTCCCTACGCAACACCCTTGTCCATTCGTCCCCCCATCCCTTCCCACCGATCTCCCTCCTGGCACTTATCCTTGTAAGTGGAACAAGTGCTACACATGCCCTTACACTTCCTCCCTTACCACCATTCAGGGCCCCAGACAGTCCTTCCTGGTGAGGCGACACTTCACCTGTGAGTCGGCTGGGGTGATATACTGCGTCCGGTGCTCCCGATGTGGCCTTCTATATATTGGCGAGACCAGACGCAGACTGGGGATCGTTTCGCTGAACACCTACGCTCTGTCTGCCAAAGAAAGCAGGATCTCCCAGTGGCCACACATTTTAATTCCACGTCCCATTCCCATTCTGATATGTCTATCCACGGCCTCCTCTACTGTAAAGATGAAGCCACACTCAGGTTGGAGGAACAACACCATATATTCCGCCTGGGTAGTCTCCAACCTGATGGCATGAGCATTGACTTCTCAAACTTCCGCTAATGCCCCACCTCCCCCTCGTATCCCATCCATTATTTATTTATATACACACATTCTTTTTCTCTCTCTCCGTTTTCTCCCTCTGTCCCTCTCACTATACCCCTTGCCCATCCTCTGGGCTTTCCCCCTCCCTCCCTCTTTCTTTCTCCCTAGGCCTCCTGTCCCATGATCCTCTCCCTTCTCCAGCCTTGTATCCCTTTTGCCAATCAACTGTCCAGCTCTTAGCTCTATCCCTACCCTTCCTGTCTTCTCCTATCATTTTGGATTTCCCCCTCCCCCTCCCACTTCCAAATCTCTTACTAGCTCTTCTTTCAGTTGGTCCTGACGAAGGGTCTTGGCCCGAAACGTCGACTGTAGCTCTTCCTAGAGATGCTGCCTGGCCTGCTGCATTCACCAGCAATTTTTATGTGTGTTGCTTGAAGTTCCAGCATCTGCAGATTTCCTCGTGTAAGTGTGAGGTAGTTCATTTTGGTAGGTCAGATGTGATGGCAGAATATAGTATTAATGGTAAGACTCCTGGCAGTGTGGAGGATCAGAGGGATCTTGGGGTCCGAGTCCATAGGACACTCAAAGCTACTGCACAGGTTGACTCTGTGGTTAAGAAGGCATACGGTGCATTGGCCTTCATCAACCATGGGATTGAGTTCAAGAGCCGAGAGGTATTGTTGCAGCTATATAGGACCCTGGTCAGACCCCACTTGGAGTACTGTGCTCAGTTCTGGTCGCCTCACTACAGGAAGGATGTGGAAATGATAGAAAGGGTGCAAAGGAGATTTACAAGGATGTTTCCTGGATTGGGGAGCATGCCTTATGAGAATAGGTTGAGTGAACTCAGCCTTTTCTCCTTGGAGCGATGGAGGATGAGAGGTGACCTGATAGAGGTGCATAAGATGATGAGAGGCATTGATCATGTGGATAGTCAGAGGCTTTTTCCCAGGGCTGAAATGGCTAACACAAGAGGGCACAATTTTAAGGTGCTTGGAAGTACGTACAGAGGAGATGTCAGGGGTAAGTTTTTTACTCAGAGAGTGGTGAGTGCGTGGAATGGGCTGCCGGCAATGGTGGTGGAGGCGGATACAATAGGGTCTTTTAAGAGACTCCTGCGTGGCTACATGGAGCTTAGAAAAATAGAGGGCTATGGGTAACCCTTGGTAATTTCTAAAGTAAGTACATATTCGGCTATCATTGTGTGCTGAAGGGCCTGTATTGTGCTGTAAGTTTTCTATGTTTCTGAAATTCAAGTTGACCTGAATAAAGGTTGCTACTGAAGATAACTATTGTTTCCTTTAGGAGATGTCAGTTCACCCTCCTTGGAAGCGTCTGCCACTGAAGATTTTCACAGACAATCATCAGAAAGAGGATCGGGAAATAGTTCCCCTGAAATATCTGGTGATCTGCATATAACCACACCAAGCATTTCCAATATCATTGAAATCCCACTGGAACTTTATCCTGAAATATCAGTTTCTGGAGAATCTGACCAAGAGGGAAGTGGGTCTCCCATGGGAAGTGTGCAAATGCTGACAAATGGAGGTAACGTTTCTCCTGGCAGATGGTTCATCACCCTTCATTTCCCACCCCCTTCAAATCTTTCCATTCCAGCCAGAAGAGTTGTTAATCTCAGTCAGAATCTCACTGAACACTGGATGTGGAGATGGAGTTGCTTCCATTCTGGGGATCTGGCTGTTACACTGAGGCCAGAGTCCATCTCCACAATGGTGAGTGTTGTGGAATCGAGGGATTGGGATTGCAAGGGCACAGTTTGCTGAAAGCAGCCACACAATGTTTAAAAAAAAGAGTTTAGCATGCTACCTTTCATCAGTCAGGCCATTGGGTATCGGAGCAAGGACATTATGTTACAAATGTACAAGTCATTGGTGAGACTGACTTTAAGTTGAATTGCCCAGTTGGCCTCAGCTGGATCCTGCCGAATGTTCTCCAAGTTGGCCCTGCTCCAGTTCAGGATTTGTGGATCAGTTCTATCTTTTTCCCTAACTATTTTAAAACTAAGAGTAGATGGTATAGGTTAAATTGTTCCTTTAGTTCCTGCTGACTAATGGGGAGGGTGTCTACCAAGGTGACCATCCCTATTTCTAAGTTCAACCTAAATGGAATTAAGCATTTTGAGATGATACACAAATCTTAAATTTTAAATCAAAGCCAAGTTGCCTACACATTTCAATCTTAATAAAATTGCTTTCTAATGAGATAGTATTCTGTGTAAACATTGTAACTCTGTTATCAACTTTCCCAAATGTAAGTTGCTCAGTTTAAAGTACCCAGTTGCATTTCTTCATAACAGAACAGCATTTTGCACAAAACACTTAGCACAGTGACCACACAATGTAGTATTTTCAATAAGACCAATGAGCAGCATTATCCTACATTAATATTTCAGCACTAATACCAACTCATGGCACACCAACATTTATATCACTCATGGCCTTGCTCAAACTCTTTGAAATCCTGCCCAGTGCTCATTTACTTGTTGTACTCTGTTCAAAAATGTTGGATGAGAAATTTCTGCAGAATTTCTGGTGATTTTGTATAGAGAGTGAGAGAGAATAAGAGGGGTTGAGAGGGAAGCAGAAGGGTGGGGATTAAGGTGAGAGAGAGAGTGACTGAGATTGAATAGGTTAGGAGTGTATACCCTGAAGCTTAGAAGAATGAGGGGGTAGTTGATAGAAATATACAAAATTGAGGATTTTCGATAGTGTAAATACAAGCAGGCTTTTTCCACTGAGGTTGTTTGAGACGAGGACCAGAAGTCATAGGTTAAGGGTGAAAGGGGAAGTGTTTAAGGGGAACATAAGGCAGAACTTCTTCGCTCAGAGGGTGGTGAGAGAGTGGAATGAGCTGCCAGCCCAGCAGAAGTGGGGTGGGGGGGGGGTGAAAGTTTGATTGCAACATTGAAGAAAAATTTAGATAGGTACATGCATGGGAGAGGTATGGGGGGCTATGATCGAGGTGCAGGTCCATGAGAATAAGCAGAATAATAGTTCTGCATGGACTAGATTAGCAGAGGGGCTGTTTCTGTGCGGTAGTGCTCTATGACTCTAGGAGCAAACAAGATAGAGAGCGAGACGGACAGACAGAGACTTACATGGGTGCATGGTCTTGGCTTCTGAATATTTTATACCATACCTTCACTACACCTTACCACGTTGCAATAATAGACAAAATAACTGATGCCTAAGGGCTCAGTTATTTGTTTCTAAATCTTCCAACTTGGTTTAGTTATTCATATTATTTGTTGTGAAGAAATCAAAAGCACTCCAGCATGTTCCATGCTCTGGCTCCCTTTTCTTTAAAATTCAGTGAATGCAGCAATTAATGGTTGTCCTTCTTCTAGCCGTCAGTGATGGGTAGTGTCCAAGGGCAGATTACTACAGACAATTGAAATGCTCAGTAGCTCATGCCATCTGTGGAGGAAGAATCGTTGTGTTTTTCCTTCGACTGCTATTTTAAGAAAACAAAACTGAAATGAAGCATTTCTCATCCTTTCAAACTAAAACAACAGTACAACCCTCAAGTGATATGCAATATGCATAACTAAGGCAATTCCACGCAGAATGTTTGTATCACTTCCCATCACTACTGCATTTCCAGGCCACTTTCTGCCTCGCACTGTGCTAATACAATGGAAGTGACAACAGTTAATGCTGAAGTTTGCAGTATTGTTGCGTGATGTGGATAAACAGCCAAAGTCCTGGTGCTAAATATGCTTCTGCTGTGTTCTAGTTATTAACATGTTGGATGCATTAAGAGTAACCACTGCAGCTGGAGTCCATGAAGTGGAAGGACCACAAGCTGACTTAATGGCCTATCGCTTAGAACCAGGACTGCAGATTAGGAGAGAAACAAGGTACATAATGTCACATAGGATGGTGAATTGTATCCTCTGATCATCAGGACTATTAAATAAAAACGACGGCATGATAAAGTAGCAGTTTGCATAATACTATTCCAGTGCCAGTGACCCAGGATCAATTCCACCATTGTCTGTAAGGAGTTTGTACAACCACACAAAATGCTGGAGGAACTCAGCAGGCCAGGCAGCATCTATGGAAAAAAAAGAGTACAGTCGACCTTTCGGGCTGAAACCCTTTGGCTCTCCCCGATACTGCGTGGTTTTCCTTCGGGTGCTCCAGTGTCCTCCTACATTCCTTGAGGTTAGTAGGTTAATTGGTCACATGGATATAAATTGGGTGGCATAGGCTCATTGAGTGAGTAGGGCCTGTTAATCTGCTCAATCTGAAAACAAATAAATAAACAAACTATCTTGAAATAACACTAATACATCATGTACCTTTCCAACATCCCATTCTCAGTACAATCTACTTCTTTATGGTAGAAAACAATCTATATTGGTGGATTTTTCCCATCATGACATAAACTATTTCATTCCCAAATGACGTCGTTACTGTGTTTTGTAGTGCTGAAGAAATACATAAATACTCAAGATGTCCCAAAACAGAATTCATGTCAATGGGTTCAATGCAATTCTGTTTTCTCTATTGGGATTACATCCATAAATAAATCCCCAGAATTACAATAAAGTGCTTAGTGGTTGAGCACCACTCTTATGATCCTGGTACATCTGCCTCCTGAACTTCTCTGGCCTTACTTGATGAAAATGATTGTTGCCAAAGATACAAGAGTTCCTCTAGTAATTAATGCACCACTAACTCTTTTATTTTGAGGCCGAATTTGAACCAAAAAAATGTGTGTTTAATAAAAATGTTTGGATTCTGGCAATCAGCTAATCTCTTGTTAAAACTATAGAATTCAATTGTCTACAGTTTTTTAGGGGAAAGATTGTATATTTCTAGCAATGAATGCATGAGTCAGATTTCCCTCATGAATATTAAATTCTGGCAGAACTGAATGCAGTTATCCGGAGAAGAAAGGCCTTCATTTATATAGCATCTTTCATAACCATATGCCAAAGTGCGCAGAATTTTGCATTTGTACAAATGAAAGAGCAAAGGCCTTGAGATTCAGTCACATAATCCTGTATTTTTCAGCATTACGCAATAAAAAATTGATTCAATACGGAGTGAAATAAAGTATAAAAGAACTTCCAGTTTGTTTCACCCGTGAAGAAGTTCAATCCGGCTAATGCTCAGTGTGTGTGTGTGTGTGTGTCTGAGACCAATACCCTCATCCGTCATGTACAGGGTGTTGCAATTCCTGTGCAACAGTGCTTATGTAGCATTACAGAATAACGTGGTTGAAATTGTGCTGGGAATGACTGTTGCTAGTCACTCCCACATTGCAATCTTTTAGGGACACAATGCTCCCCTGCAAGGTAAGCAAGCCTCTTATCGTTCATCCTTCTGGCTGTCCTCTGAAGAAGACTGACCACTGTCTCCCTCTGTATCCCAGATCCGGCTTCTAATCTCCCCAAAACAACCACCCCATCCTATCACTCCAAGGTCCTGTAGTCCTCAGTTCCCTCTCCTTTGTCATCAATCCACTGAGAAAATATAAATAACTCTGGGGTTTTGTCCAAAGTAAAAAAAAAGTCAAAGTTGAGTTTATTGTCTTCTGCACAAGTAAGTGTATGCACAGGTGCAATGAAAGATTGACTTGCAGCAGCATCACAAGGATGCAGCATCAGACAAAATGCATTTACGAGAAAAAAGATAGATTAAACATAAATTATATGTAGTTCTTTACAAGACCGAACACAACTAGAACAAGCAAAAATCCAAAGTCCATTGTGGTGTAAAGTAGTACAGTTGACCGGCCGAGGTACTGGTTAGGCCTGTGCTGGTTTGTTCAAGAACCAGATGGCTGAAGGGAAGTAGCTGTTCTTGAACCAGGTAATGTGGGACTTCAGGCTTCAGTGCTTCCTGCCTGGTGGTAGCTGCAGGAAGCTAGCATGGACCAAATGGAGGGAAACTTTTGCCATAGATGTTGCCTTCTTGAGGCAGTGTTTCATATAGATACTAACGATGGCTGAGCGGGATGAGCCCATGATGTGACTGTGACTGCTACTTTCTGCAGCTTCTTACATGACTAAACTTTCAAATTGCTGCACTAGGCTGTTACGTGACCAGTCAGGATATTTCCAGCAGTACACCTGTAGAAGCTTGTTAGTGTTCAATGACGTGCTGAACTTCCTTAATCTTGTCCTTGCATTGACTCTCCCTCCCAGCTGATCATCTGCGGTGGGCCTCAATCCAGGGTGGCACATTTTCCATTACTGGAAAGCCCATGACCAAAACCATAAGTAGTGATTATTTGGAGGTCTCATTCCTACAGCTAGAGTTGATATGGGCAAATCTGCCACCCCAAGTCAGAGGGTTTACTGTAGTATTTCCATCCATGTTCTTCTAATGGACTTGGGAAAGGGAACAGAAGGGAAGAGTTTCAGATGGAATGGCTGTAGTGAGGAAGCTATTATCCACATTCAGATTAGTTTATTGTCATATATACCAGGCTGCAATACATTTCTTTGCTCAGATGAAAGAATTGTGTGTGTACGTAACACACATAACAACTTGTGCAAAGATAGAAATTGGAAAAGTCGTGAGGTAGTGTTCATGGATTCAATGTCCATTCAGAAAATGGATGGCAGAGGGGAAGAAGCTGTTCCTGAATCGCTGAGTGACTGCCTCCTTCCTGATGGTAGCAAAGAGAACAAGGCATGACCTGGGTGATGGGGGTCCTTAATGACTGACGCTGCCTTTTTGAGGAATCGCTCCTTGAAGATGTCCTGGTAAAGAGTATGCATATTAATGAATACATCAATAAATACAACACCGAGTGCAAAAACAACGCGATATAGTAGAATGATTTGGTGCAAAAAAACAATGCTGAAGTGGCAATAAAGATTTTCTTGTACCTGGGTCTTCAGAACACAGAACTATAAAATTGTATCAGAAAACAACTTTAGTGCATAATGTGAATGAAATGATCAGCTCCACAGGAACTAGATTTCAACTGTGTAATAGGCTTACTCCCTGCTGATAGTGTTTGTATCTATTCCCGGTGGCACTCTGTATTGTTTGCATTATCTGTGCTAGTGCTTGGCTGCTCAGTGGTATCTTTCCATCAATGAGTGGACAGTTTGGTGTCCAGGAATAGAATGGGAAGAAAGGAGTTGTGAAATGGTGTGGATATACCACTTAGGCTTGTTCATGGATCTTGAGCAGGCAATGATCAACAGGGGCATGACTTGACAGTATTCACTAGATCCTACCGAGCTGGTTTCCCATGGTTCATTACTTTCTCCAAACAGTCTTTCAAAGTCTTATGGGTGCAATCACTTTGGAAGTAATAATTAGTCTGGGCTCATGCATTTCTGTTACAATAAATAATGCATTTGTTCACAAGGCCTTCATTTGCTCCAGATCCTGCTGCAATTTTCCATGCTTCCTCATGACTAGTAATGAAGATAACACTGTTCCCTTACCATTCAAGCAAGCTGGACAACAGGGATTTTGGGAAAGCCTAGTGGGACAAGGTGAGGGCAGAGCCGCAGGTACTGCTATCTACAGGCTTGGGATCGTAAAGGCTCTGAAGAGGGAGTCCTTGATTTCCCTGCCTTGGTCCCACATCCACTCGACTCTCCTGGCTTGAAACATGGTACAAAATCACTTTGGTGACAGATTTTATTTTAATATATTTGAATTCGTAATGTACTAAAAACAACATTTTGCTCTTTATTTGCTTCTAAGATGTAGTAGTCTTTGGCAATTATTGTCCATTCCATATTATCCACAAACCAAGGAACAGTTAAGAATCAAACACATTGGGCGCCGGGGGGGGGGGCGTGGGCGGGGGGGGGAGCGGGGAGGGAGGGATGGGGTCACATATAAGCCAGACATGTTATGGACAAAATATTTTCTTCCATTAAGAAGGCAGTGAAGTAAATTGATATTTACAACCATCCAATAGGTTTCCTAGACACCACTGCAGACATGTTCTTTTAAGTAATGAGCTGAACTTAAATGTCCTTCTTGTGTTCGTTCCACAGTAAGACTGTGTAAAAAGTGAATTATTGGTGGCCTATCCTTGCAAACCTTCCTCTTCTTTCAGCAGCTGGAAGTCATTGAGTCATTGCTCTTTGGTCATAGATCTAAAGTGGTGACAACTATCTGCCACTCACAGTACAGACAAAGTGAATTTCAATTTGATTAGCTTCACTGGAGAGTACAATGCAAGGGCTGCTCTTCAACACTTAATTAGCATTACTGACTGATTCCTCCTCCGTGGCTTTGCTTGAACTTGTATTTTGTCCCTCTGAACATCATTCCACTGTTCTATATAATTTGTTTTCTTTTCTTGTCAATGCTGCTTGTATAAAGCTAAGTGCCCATGATGTTGTAAGTTTTCCATTACACCTGTGCACACATGTACTTGTGCGTATGAGAATAAACTCAACTTTGACCTTTGACTTGATTTTGGCTTTGTCCATAACAGATGGGTAGAATTGGAACAACATTTATTTTCTAAGAATTATGAAAGCTATTGCCGCTTAAGTTTTGGAACGTATCCCTCAAGTTTTACCTTCATCTTTCAAAAAAAGATGGCATTTTTGTGATTCTTACAGACTCGTGCATCCATATGGATTCCCGACAGAATTCTCCATGGTCACAACCTTTAGGATGAGAGAAGACACTCCGAGGACGGTGTGGGATTTGTGGGAGATAACTGACAGATATGGTGACAAGCAGTTCCGACTTCGTCTGTACAGTGAGATCAAAGCTGTTGAAATCTACAGTGTGGCAGCAGTGGGAGGGGGCGTCACCACCTTTGAGAATGTGGAACAGCTGTTTGACCGGGACTGGCACAAGCTCTTACTCGGTGCGACAAGGACCCAGTTGACTTTATTTGTTGATTGCCAGCAGGTTGGCACAGCTCCCATCCAACTGCTCGGATCCATTGCCATTGATGGAGTTAGTGCTATAGCTAAAGGAGCAACGACTGATGCTACACTTCCTGTAAGCACCTTGTGTTCTATAATGTCCCGGTCACCAGTTCTTTATCCTCAGAGTTATATAAATTAATGTTGAATATGCTTGTAATAACAGTAAATGTGACCATTGTTAATAATGAACTATATTTTGGGACTTTCTAGATTGTTTCATGTAATTTCCAGTGCACAAGTGTAAAGGAGAACAAAATTACTCCTACTCCAGATCCGATGCAGCACAAACAAAACACAGTAAGATTAGGAACACAATAATAAATATAAACACAATCAATTCAGTATAATTACCTTAGATAGCTTATGTACATAGATGGATTGCATGTCCATAAAGTGATGCTAGGCACAGGAGTGTCAGTACGTAAGGTGATTCTGATAGGAAATGATAAAATAGTGGTGTTGAGGGGTGTGGTGGGGCGGGTTAGTGAGTGGAGATCCTTACTGCTTGGGGAAAGTAACTGTTTTTGAGTCTGATGGTCCGGGTGTGGAAGCTACGTAGCCTCCTCCCTGATGGGAGTGGGATGAGCAGGGTGGGTGGAATCCTGCATGACGTTGCAGGCCCTTTTCTACCACCTTTCTGTATATTTGCCCTTGATGGCGGGTAGGCTGGTGCTAGTGATGTATTGGGCAGTTTTGATTACCCATTGTAGAACCTTTCTCTCTGCCACAGTGCTGTTTCTGTACCAAGAAGTGTTGCAGCATGTTAGCATGCTCTCTACTGCACATCTGTAGAAGGACATGAATAAAGACGTGCATAGTCCAGCTTTCTTCACCCTCCTCAGAAAGTAGAGGTGTTAGTGACCTTTCCTGAATCTGTGGAATGTGTTTCGGGATTATGAGAGGTTGTGCAAGACGTGCACTCCCAGGAGTTTGAAACTGTTCACAGTTTCCACTGCTGTGGTAGCGGTGTAAAGAGGGGTGTGAGTGGTGCGAGTTCTCCTGAGGCCGATAACCATCTCCTTTGTCTTGTTGACATTGAGGAAAAGTTATTTGCCTGGCACCAGGCCTCGAGCTCTTCCACCCCCTCTCTGTAGGCAAATTTAAATTTAAAGCAACTATCTCATGATGTTTGAATTCAATTCATTTTTCCTTTTTATGTCTTTTGACATTTTTGACTGAGGGGGATTTGTATGGAGTAAAAGTCATTTGAATTCTTTTACTGTGTGATAATGAGGGGGTAGCTCAACGAAGCTGGGAGATGTTGCTGTTAGTTACATATGGGTGGGCAGTGTTTATAATTTTCCCTCTTGATATGCCAGTAAAACACAGGTGAAGTAGCAAAATATTTAAATGCTATAAACCAGACAAAGCACAATAATAATCAGCATTTCAGATTGAAGCCCTACATCCAGATTGTTTAACATAAAGTGCTGACAATTCCTTTTCCCCTTACAGATGTTGCTCAGTCTGCTGTATTCTTCCAGATCCCAGCAAAAATAAACTTCCTGTTCCTTAGATAATATTAATAACTCATTTGGTTCAAGTGGCTAAAAGTGTCCTACCGAGCTGTTGAAGTTCTTTAGGGAAAAGCTGGATGAGGGATGCATTTTACTACTTGTAAGTCACAGAGTTCAGAGCACTAGTTTCAGACAGTGATTTATATTCACTTGCACAGTAGTGCAGCTTAGTAGAACTGCTGTCTCACAGCTCCAGTGACTTGGGTTTGATCCTGTCCGTGGGTGCTGTTTGAGTGGAATTTGTATATTCTCCCTGAGACCATGTGGTTTTCAGCCATGTGCTCCAGTTTCCTCCCACATTCCAAAGACACAAATTTGTAGATTAACTGGCCACTGTCAATTGCACTTGTGTGTTGTGGGTGGTAGAATCGGAGGAATGATTTACAGAGGTAGTTAGGGGAATTGGATTGTGCCATGAGCTGGCATATACTTGATTGGCTGAATGGCCTCTTTTTAAGCCGTATGGAAAAACGGAAATGTGGTTGTATGCTCCTCTTCAGACTCATTCGTTCTTCTATGTACCAGGTGGATGTACAACAATTCGAGATCTACAGCAACCCAAACAAGGCGGCTGAGGTATCCTGCTGCAACCTGTCAGGTTCTGTAAGTACACACCCCACTGGAGCACATTCCCTATGCCCACTCTCCTAAAATGAAAAGTTTTCACTGTGATTTACTTTCACTTCCTGATTCGGAGCTTTGTGGTGACAGTTTCTGCTCCTGTGAACTCCCAAAGTCTCATGTTGAACGGAAAAGTTGGTGGGCTTGCTTGCGTACCTCAGTTGTCAGATCAAAGATGAAACCAGCAGAGAGCTGAAGTTTGTTTTACTTCTCTGACTTTCAGCTTTTTCTATTTCAAAGATATACTTTATTCATAATACAGCGGATTCTGGTCAATTGGGCCATTGGTTAATTGGGGCAGCCGCTTATTTGGGACTACTCTTAAAGAATCAAAAACTAATCGAGAAAATAGCCGGGATTTCCTTTGTACCCTTGGGAAATTACGTCACTTAAACTGGGACAGGAGACTGTTGCCAAACGGGTTCTAACTAGTCGATTGCACGCTGATGTCACCACAACAGGTGATGAAATGTTTGTGACCTAACCTCTAGGTTCGGCAAACAAGCAGCCAACCCGAGCTACCGATCTTCTCTTTCATTTTATCCAACAGATTTGTCAGGCCAGCTTCTCTCTCATGCCCTTTACTTCACTGTAATACTGATACACCTGACTTTATCCTCTCCCTCCCAAACTGAAGAGTGAATTCTCTCATATTATGATCACTATCTCCTTCGCGTTCCTTTTCCTTAAGTTCCCAAATCAACTCTGGTTCATTATTCAACACGCAATCCAGAATTGCCTTTCTCCTAGTGGGCTCAACAACAAGCTGCTCTAAAAAGCCATCTCATAGGCATTCTACAAATTCCTTCTCTTGGGATCCTCACCAACCTGATTTTCCCAATCTACCTGTAGGTTGAAAACTCTCATGACTATCATAATATAGCCCTTTTTACATGCCTTTTCTATCTTCTGTTGTAATTTATACGCCACATTCTGGATACTTTTCGGAGGCCTGTATATAACCCCCATTAGGGTCTTTTTTACCTTTGCGATTTCTTATTTCTATCCATAAGCATTCCATATCTTCCAATCTATGTCACCTCTTTTGATTTCATTTTTTACCAACAGAGCCACCCCAGCCTCTCTGACTTCCTGCCTGTCCTTTTGATACAATGTGCATCCTTGGATGTTAAGCTCCCAACCGTGATCTTCTTTCAGCCATGACTCAGTGAAGCCCACAACATCATTCCTGCTAATCTCTAAACACGCTACAAGATCATCTACCTTATTCCATATACTACGTACATTCAAATATAACACTTTTAGTTCTGTATTCATCACCCTTTTCAAATTTGCCCCTGTGTTACAGGAAGTTAAATTCTTACTTCTTCCTAAATCTAAACAACAGGAATTCTGCAGATGCTGGAAATTCAAGCAACACACATCAAAGTTGCTGGTGAACGCAGCAGGCCAGGCAGCATCTGTAGGAAGAGGTGCAGTCGACGTTTCAGGCCAAGACCTTTCGTCAGGACTAACTGAAGGAAGAGTGAGTAAGGGATTTGAAAGTTGGAGGGGGAGGGGGAGATTCAAAATGATAGGAGAAGACAGGAGGGGGAGGGATGGAGCCAAGAGCTGGACAGGTGATTGGCAAAAGGGATATGAGAGGATCATGGGACAGGAGGTCCGTGAAGAAAGACAAGGAGGTGGGGGGGACCCAGCGGATGGGCAAGGGGTATATTCAGAGGGACAGAGGGAGAAAAAGGAGAGTGAGAGAAAGAATGTGTGTATATAAATAAATAACAGATGGGGTACGAGGGGGAGGTGGAGCATTAGCGGAAGTTAGAGAAGTCGATGTTCATGCCATCAGGTTGGAGGCTACCCAGACGGAATATAAGGTGTTGTTCCTCCAACCTGAGTGTGGCTTCATCTTTACAGTAGAGGAGGCCGTGGATAGACATGTCAGAATGGGAATGGGATGTGGAATTAAAATGTGTGGCCACTGGGAGATCCTGCTTTCTCTGGCAGACAGAGCGTAGATGTTCAGCAAAGCGGTCTCCCAGTCTGCGTCGGGTCTCGCCAATATATAAAAGGCCACATCGGGAGCACCGGATGCAGTATATCACCCCAGCCGACTCACAGGTGAAGTGTTGCCTCACCTGGAAGGACTGTTTGGGGCCCTGAATGGTGGTAAGGGAGGAAGTGTAAGGGCATGTGTAGCACTTGTTCCGCTTACACGGATAAGTGCCAGGAAGGAGATCAGTGGGGAGGGATGGGGGGGACGAATGGACAAGGGAGTTGCGTTCACCAGCAACTTTTATGTGTGTTTCTTCCTAAATCTGTTGTCTCTTTTGTATTTTGGGGACTCTCGTAACCTCTGCTGCACTCTGCTTTTTAGTTTATCTTCGCTTTACCCAACTGTTTACCTACTATTTAGTTTAAAGACGTATTTTAACCTATCCCAGCCCTGATAATTGACTTCAACTTAAGAACAAGGCTTAGGCAGTAAAAGTTCATTGAATATATTTGATAAAGCCAAGAAAAAAAGCAGACATTTATCATAGCCACAATAGCAAATTAATTGAAATCAAATTCATTACAAAGATGTTTAAATCTTCTGTATAATCAGGATTATTTAAGGGAAGCAATACATTCTGATACATCATTTCCATTCCAGAGAGAATTTATTTATTTTGACTTCTTAGTGAATTTCACTGTTGGAGATTTAATCAGGCTTCCATTGGGTAGAATGTAGTCAACGTTTTCAAGCACTAATAACAAAATAAGTTTTCTTAGTTTGTGAAACAAAATGGACAGGGACATTAAGCAGAGAATGCCTACATCTATTTATACATAAATTAGCAAAAAAAAAGAAAAACATATTGTAATTTGTTGACTGTTCCTGCACACTCCAATATAAAAATTTCAAAGATGGAGTATTTATAATGATCAAATAAAGAACAAAATGGGGCAACACCATGGCACAGCTGGTAGAAATGCTGCCTCAGAGCTCTAGGTTTTAACCTGCACTGCTTTCTGTTTGAAGTTTGCACGTTCTTCATGAGCTCATGTGAGAACCTAAGTTTTCTCTATATGTTTGGGTTTCCTCTCATATTCCAAAGAATTGTGAGTTGGCCCTTTAAAATTACCCCAAAATATGTTGGTGAGTGGTATAACCTCAGGGAGGTTGATGGGAATGTGGAGCGAATAATAAATGGGATTAATATAGGATTGGTATGAATGCTTGGTTGATGATTAGAGTAGCCTTTGTGTGCCAAAAAATCTTGTTCCCCTACAGTAGAAGTCTAAAGCATTACAAACAAAAATTGCTAATGAATGATTTTTTTTATAACATACTTCTAATGCAGAAACAGATCTCTCATGAGATTAAAAATTAATGACATTAAGAGTAGAAACACTCCTACCCGTGTGCTCCATAATTCTGGATTGCTTCATGTCATTTTCAGCACACAAGTGAATGAAATAATGGTTACTCCAGATCCAATAGTCACTTAAAAAATAATAGGATAAAGAACACAATAATAAAAAGAAAACACAATAAATAAAAGCACATAAAATAGCTTATGTGCGTCGATTGTATGTCCACCCAGTGACCTTAGGCACAGGTGTGTTTGTACATAAGGTGACTCTGACAGGAAAAGATAAAATAGTGGTGGGGGGGGGGATGTGTGGAGGTGTGAATTAATGGGTGGAAGTGTTGATCAGCCGTTCTGCTTGGGGAAAGAAGTTTTTGAGTCGGTGGTCCTGGCGTGGATACTATGTAGTCTCCTCCCTGATGGGAGTGGGACAAACAGTCCGTGAGCAAGGTAGGTTGGATCCTTCCTGATGTTGTTGGCCTTTTTCTGGCACCTTTCTGTATACATGGTGGGTAGGCTGGTTCCATGATGCTGGGTAGTTTGACTCCGGTGATGCATTGGGCAATGTTGACTACCCATTGTAGAACCTTCCTGTCTGCTGCAGTGCAGTTTCTGTACAATGTAGTGATGCAGCATGTGTAAGCACTCTTTACTGCATATCTATAGAATGAAGTGAGCATAGATGTGCATAGTCTAGTTCTGTTCAGCCTCCTCAGAAAGTAGAGGTGTTGGTGAGCTTTCCTGATAGTGTATAATGGTTTTTTTTGGGACCAGAACATGGTCAAAAGTTGGTTGGTGAAAATGCATTCTGTTTTACATGTTGGTAGCATAAGTTACACAATGAAGCATGTAGTAGTGAGATAATACTTTTGTTGACTGCAGGGGGTTGTTGGATACACAGGTCCACGGGGGTATCCAGGAGGAAAGGGAGATATTGTAAGTATCTCACTATGTATTATCAATTATATATAGTCATGGAGAAAGCACTACAGCTCAGAAATGGGCCCTTTAGCATGTCTGCACTGAACGATTATTCTGCTTGGTTCCATTGACCTGCAGCTGGACCATGGCTCTCCATTCTTCTCTCATCCTTCTACTTGTCCAAACTTCTCCTAAGTGTTGAGATGAAACCTGATTTCATCACTTCCACTGGCAGTTCGTTAGACACTCTCACCACCCTCTTGAGTGAAGAAGTGCCCTCTCATGTTTCCCTTAAACACTTCACCTTTCAACCTTAACCTGTGACCTCTAGTTTTAGTCTCACCAAACCTCAATGGAAAAAAAACGTCTTGCATTTATGCTATCTAAACCCCTAATAATTTTGTATACCACTATCAAATATCCCCTCATTCCTCTATGCTGCAAGGAATGAAGTGCTAACCCTATAAGTCATGTTTTATGCACTTTATACAGTCCTGGGTAGGTCTGTAGTCCAGTGTAATTTTTGTGTTGTTTTACGTAGTTCAGTGCAGTTTTTGTATTGTTTCATGTAGCACCATGGTCCTGAAAAATGTTGTCTCATTTTTACTGTGCACTGTACCAGCAGTTATAGTGGAAATGACAATAAAAAGTGACCTGACTTGACTCAAGTCCTGACAGCATCTTTGTAAATTTTCTCTGTAGTTTTTCAATCTTACTGATATCTTTCCTGTAGGTAGGTGACCAGAACAACACACAATACTCCAAATTAGGCCTCACCAATGCCTTATACAACTTCAGTACACTATCACAACCCCTGTACTCAATACTCTTATTTATGAACCTAATGTGCTGAAAGTTCTCTTTACTTATCTACCTGTGACACCACCTTCAAGGAATTATGGATCTGTATTTTCAGATTCCTCTGTTCTACCACACTCCTCAGTCCCCTGCCATTCACTCTGTAACTCAATACCCTGGTTGATCCCACCGAAATGCAACACCTCACAGTTGTCTGCATTAAATTCCATCTGCCATTTTCAGCCCATTTTTCCAGATCCTGCTGCATGGTTTAACAGACCTCCTTGCTGTACACTACGCCTCCAATCTTGATGTCATCTGCAAATTTGTTGATCCAGTTTACTACATTATCTTCTGGATCTTTGATATAGATGGCAAACAACAATAGACCCAGCCCCAATCCCTGTGGCAACCACTAGTTGCAGGCTTCCAGTCAGAGAGGCAACCATCTACTACCTCTCTCCCTTATGGCTCTTCCCATGAAGCCAATGTCAAATTAAATTTGCTACCTTATTTTGAATGCCAAGAAGCTGAACCCTGTTGACCCAACTTTCCATACAGTTGGTTAGGAAAGTTCAGTCATATAACAGCACTGTTATTGCTCAGTCATTATAACAACCTATAGTTAAAATATTAGCAACATTTAAGAAATTGTGAAGTGATATTTCTAAGTTTTATTTTAAGGGTGAAATAGGAAGACCAGGTGAAGAAGGCAGTGGAGATTCTTTTGGTGAAGTGGTAAGTGAAACTTCATAAAAATTCAACACAATAATCACTCAAGAATTTCATCATCTATTTAAAAATTTGTAAAGATTTCATGTAAATCTGTTTGGAAGATATTTGGTATTGCATGACTAAAGATGACTGACAAAGTATAATTCCCTATTTGAACAGTGTTCCAAATGTTAACAACCTGGAGCAAATGAATACACATTATTGCACATCAAGCAAGCCAGAGTTTGTGTTGTTGTCCCTCTTCACGCCTTGTGGCACATCAGGCGGCAACTTTACCGTTTCTTTAGCATTTTTGCCTGTTTTTTATGAGGCTGAGTTGCTAGCTTGATGCTCAACCCAGCATGGATAGAAAGTGTGCAAGGAGCCAGCCAGATTTGAACCTGGGACCTCTCACCTCGAAGTCCGGTGTGAATGCCACTACATCACCAGCCGGCTATAATTAGTTTGTAAATAGGATAAAAACTATAAGATGTATATTGGAGGAAAGAAGTTAGCAATAAATATTAGAACTAAAAAATTACTTAGAAATTGGTTAGTGCCTCTAAATCTGTACTAACTGGATTGTTCATGACGGGATCTCCTGGTATGTCATTGATAGCTCATGAGGCTCAAGGAAACCAGCCCAAGGACTGGGGTGTAAGTCTGTTTGTGCCCAGGTCAGGTGCATCATCCAAGTGGAAAAGGTTGGTGAGGGTCAGGGATTGGAAGCAGGAGCTCATTAGCAAGGCTAAGCAATGAATAGAGAATTGGTGAGTTGTTACCTTGGTGGCTGGGGAGGAGATGTATATGTGAAGATTGGAAATCAAAGATATGATTATTGTAACCATTAGTTGGATGATGATGTACTTTGAGGTGATGGTTTGTGTGGTGTGGTGTGCAACTTCAGGGGGTGAGTGTTGGCTATGACTTAGGGGATCAGTGGTCAGTTGTTATTTAGTGGGGTGGGCTGAGTCAGGCCTGAAGGTTGGTGGGTTGCAGACATGTTGGTAAAATTCCTGCTTGAGATGGGGGTTAGGGTGTTTCAGTGCCCTAAGGACTTCGCAGTGCTTGAAAAGCCTGCTACTGCATGAAGTGAAGCGATCTACCTGTATCTCAGCCACTGTGAAATCCTCCTTCTGGAGGTGTGGCCCAGGGACACTGGATTAACTGAGAATCACCACTGTGACCTCAGGCATCACAGGGACATTGCATCATACAAGCAGTATTCACAAGCAAAACATAAATTAATCATAGTTGTACACAATTTTATAAGAAAGAAAAACAGTTTGAACAAAAAACCCAAATTCATTTTTATTGCAAGTTCTTCGGAGTGCCCTAGTGTTGCTAAACAGTAGTGGTGATTAGGGAGTTTAGGGAGATATTTATTTAGGTAACATTAAGTCAGTGGGCACTTTATTCATTACCTCCTGTGCCCAATAAAGTGACTACTGAGTATATGTTCATGGTCTTCTGCTGCTGTAGCCCATCCACTTCAAGGTTTGATGTGTTGTGCATTCAGAGATGTTCTTCTGCACACCACTGCTGTAATGCGTGGTTATATGAGTTGCTGTCGCATTCCTGTCAGCTTGAACCACTCTGGCCTTTCTCCTCTGATTAATAAGATGTTTTTGCCCAGAGAACTGTTGCTCACTGGATGTTAGTTTTCTGTTTTTCACACCATTCTCTGTAAACTCCAGAGATTGTAGTGGATGAAAAATCCCAGGATATCAGCAGGTCTAAGATGCGCAAACCATCCCATCTGGTATCAACAATTATTCCACAGTCAAGGGCACTTAGATCACATTCCTTTCTCATTCTGATGTTTCATCTGAAAAACAACTGAACCTCTTGACCATGTCTGCATGCTTTATGCATTGAATTGGTGCTCCTATAATTGCCTGGTTTGATATTTGCATTAATGAGCAGGTATAGCTAATAAAGTGGCCACTGAGAGGAGTGTTGAAGCCAGAAGTCAAGTTACAGGATGAAGCGCTCTGATCATGTATTCTGTGGTCTGAGTGGTTTCAATCTGGAGCTATTAGTTTGGGGAGTGACTGTCTTAGCATTTTTTAACAACAACATTTTTCTGTACACTACTTGCAAAACTTGAAGCACAGAATAACAATTTCACCCTTATGGAACTTGTGAAAACAAAATAAACACAAAATGTCTACGGAAAACTGACGATGATTGCAGGCTACACACACAAGATGCTGGAGGAACTCAGCAGGCCAGACAACATCTGTGGAAAAAAGTACAGTTGACATTTTGGGCTGAGACCCTTTGGCAGGACTGAAGGAAAAAAGATGGGAAGTTGACTGGTGAAAGAGATACAGGGCTGGAGAAGGAGGAGTCCGATAGGAGGGAACAGAAAGCCATGGAAGAAATGCCCCCCCCCCGCCCCCCGCCAGCTCACCAGTCCCCATACTCTTTTCCCGCTCTCACCTTATCTCCTTGCCTGTTCATTGCTTCTCTCCGGTGTTCCTCCCCCTTTTCTTTCTTCCATGGTCTTCTGTTCCCTCCTGTCGGACTCCCCCCTTCTCCAGCCCTGTATTTCTTTCACCAATCGACTTCCCAGCTCTTTACTTCATCCCTCCCCCTCCCGGTTTCACCTGTCACCTTGTGTTTTTCTCTCTCCCCTCCCTCAACTTTTAAGTCTACTCCTCATCTTCTTTTCTCCAGTCCTTCCGAAGGGTCTCGGCCCAAAATGTCAATTGTGGTACTTTATTTCAATAGCAGCTGCCTGGCCTGCTGAGTTCCTGAAGCATTCTGTGTGTGTTGCCTGGGTTTCCAGCATCTGCAGATTTTCTCTTGGTTGTGAAATGATTGCAGGCTGTTGGTTCACAGCAGGAGGCCACTTGATGGATTTGCTTTGCAATTGACAAAGTAATCTCTTCTATCAATGCTTGCAGCTGCCTGGTTACAATAGGAGGCCACTTACAGTGTGTGCAGATTTAACTGGAAAGTTAACTGGCATTACCTCCTCTTATTTACCCCTCGATCATGACCCCACTAAGGAGCACCAGGCCATTGTCTCCCACACCATCACCAACTTTATCCGCTCAGGGGATCTCCCATCCACTGCTACCAACCTTATAGTTCCCACACCTCGCACTTCCCGTTTCTACCTCCTACCCAAGATCCACAAACCTGCATGTCCTGGCAGACCTATTGTCTCAGCTTGCTCCTGCCCCACCAAACTCGTTTCTGCATACCTCGACACGGTTTTATCCACCCTTGTTCAATCCTTCCTACCTATGTTCGTGACACTTCTCATGCTCTGAAACTTTTTGATGATTTTAAGTTCCCTGGCCCCCACCGCTTTATTTTCACCATGGATGTCCAGCCCCTATATATTTCCATCCCCCATCAGGAAGGTCTCAAAGCTCTCCGCTTCTTTTTGGATTCCACACCTATCCAGTTCCCCTCTACCACCACTCTGCTCCGTCTAGCGGAATTAGTCCTTACTCTTACTAATTTCTCCTTTGGCTCCTCCCACTTCCTCCAAACTACAGGTGTAGCCATGGGCACCCGTATGGGTCCTAGGTATGCCTGCCTTTTTGTTGGCTTTGTGGAACAATCTATGTTCCAAACCTATTCTGGTATCTGTCCCCCACTTTTCCTTCGCTACATCGACAACGGCCTTGGCACTGCTTCCTGCACGCATGCTGAGCTCATTGACTTCATTAATTTTGCCCCCAACTTTCACCCTGCCCTCAAGTTTACCTGGTCCATTTCCAACACCTCTCTCCTCTTTCTAGATCTTTCTGTCTCTATCTCTGGAGACAGCTTATCTACTGATGTCTCCTATAAGCCTATTGACTCTCACAGCTATCTGGGCTATTCCTCTTCTCACCCTGTCTCTTGCAAAAATTCCATCCCCTTCTCGCAATTCTTCCCTCTCCGCCGCATCTGCTCTCAGGATGAGGCTTTTCATTCCAGGACGAGGGAGATGTCCTCCTTTTTTAAAGAAAGGGGCTTCCCTTTCTCCACCATCAACACTGCTCTCAAACGCATCTCCCCCATTTCACACACATCTGCTCTCACTCCATCCTCCCACCACCCCACTAGGAATAGGGTTCCCCTGGTCCTCACCTACCACCCCACCAGCCTCCGGGTCCAACATATTATTCTTTGTAACTTCCGCCACCTCCAACGGGATCCAACCAATAAGCACATCTTTCCATCACCCCCCCCCCACTTTCCACAGGGATCGCTCCCTACGCGACATCCTTGTCCATTCGTCCCCCCATCCCTTCCCACTGATCTCCCTCCTGGCACTTATCTTTGTAAGTGGAACAAGTGCTACACATGCCCTTACACTTCCTCCCTTACCACCATTCAGGGTCCCAGACAGTCCTTCCAGGTGAGGTGACACTTCACCTGTGAGTCGGCTGGGGTGATATACTGCGTCCGGTGCACCCGATGCGGCCTTCTATATATTGGTGAGACCAGACGCAGACTGGGAGATCGTTTCGCTGAACACCTATGCTCTGTCTGCCAAAGAAAGCAGGATCTCCCAGTGGCCACACATTTTAATTCCACGTCCCATTCCCATTCTGATATGTCTATCCATGGCCTCCTCTACTGTAAAGATGAAGCCACACTCAGGTTGGAGGAACAACACCTTATATTCCGTTTGGGTAGCCTCCAACCTGATGGCATGAGCATTGACTTCTCAAACTTCCGCTAATGCCCCACCTCTCCCTCGTACCCCATCCGTTATTTATTTATATACACACATTCTTTTTCTCTCTCCTTTTTCTCCCTCTGTCCCTCTGACTATACCCCTTGCCCATCCTCTGTTTTCTCCCCCCCTCCCACTTTTCTTTCTCCCTAGGCCTCCTGTCCCATGATCCTCCCATATCCCTTTTGCTAATCACCTGACCAGCTCTTGGCTCCATCCTTCCCCCTCCTGTCTTCACCTATCATTTTGGATCTCCCCCTCCCCCTTCCACTTCCAAATCTCTTACTAGCTCTTCTTTCAGTTAGTCCTGACGAAGGGTATCAGCCCGAAATGTCGACTGTACCTCTTCCTAGAGATGCTGCCTGGCCTGCTGCGTTCACCAGCAACCTTTATATGTGTTGCTTGAAATTCCAGCATCTGCAGATTTCCTCGTGTTTGAGTTAACTGGCATTCCGGGTTCTTTTTTTGTAATATAGTTTTTATTGAATTTTCAAAAAGAATACATGAAAAAAAAGAATCTGCCCTCCCCCCTCCCCTTAACCCTCCCCCCCATATATAGTCCTACCTAAAAAAAAGAAAAGAGCCGCCTGGGTATTGGAAGGTTTCCACATGCTCCATGGGATTCAAAATAAATTTGGTATAATTATTCGTTACTTTCCCCAAGTGACCAAAGTCTTTATCGGAGCACTTAAATATGCCATCCTATCTTTTGTAAATAAGGGCGCCAAATATTCAAAAATGTTACATATTTATCTCTTAAATTATAAGTAATTTTTTCGAGTGGAATAGAACTAGCCATTTCATTATTCCAACGATCCATACTTAAATACGAATCAGATTTCCAAGTAACTGCTATAGTCTTCTTAGCTACTGCCAATGCAATTTTTATAAATTCTTTCTGATATTTATTCAATTTAAGTTTCGGTTTTATCCCTTCAATATCACCTAATAAAAATAATACAGGGTTATGTGGAAGTTGAGTTGCAGTAATTTGCTCCAATAAGATTCTTAAATTTATCCAGAAGGGTTGAATTTTAAAACAAGACCAAGTAGAATGTAAAAAAGTACCAATTTCTTGATTACACCGAAAACATTTATCAGATAGGCATTCCGGATTCTTGTAGCAACCTCTGAGGTCTAGCATTTTCTATGGTTCAGCACCAGGCTAGGGAGTTTCAACTTGTTGTTTAAAAAAAATATAGCTGAAAAGTCTGAGAGTTAGATAAAGATATTAGGAGAGTTAAAATATTTAAAGAGGTAAACTTCATTGAACCAATGCTTGTTCTTCCCCTTTTTAAATTTACCAGCTTTCTGAATTGCCATCTTTTTTCCCACTTTGATTGAAATGTGACAGGGGTTCTCTGGAGATCCAGGATTCTCAGCAGAGGTGAGAGATCTGGAATACGTGGTAAGCTTTTGCAGTCTCAAACTGCATATTCAAGCAATCAATTCACTACAGCGTGCGACCTGTTTTATGGTTGTTTCTATATGAATCTTGTTGTCATTAATTGAAACAGCATATAACAATTACTAAAGGTAAAGCAAGCCATGTGAAAGAAGACAGAATTATAGACTGGTAGGATCTGCTTCAGGAGTCAGAAAGTTCATGGACACCAGACTACGTTACCTCTTGTAATTTACTTGAGGAATGTTGAATGGCAAGTGGGACAATTTAAAGAGCTTTCAAGGGGTGAACATCAACAAGATGGGCTGAAAGGCCAAAGGATTAATTGATTTTTATGAATAATATAGAATTGTTTCACCCTTTGAAAGGGATACTTACCAATATAACAGGGAACAGGGTTTTCCGGCCCAGCAAACTGCCTATTTAACAATAGCCTAATCACAAGACAATTTACAATGGCCAATTAACCAACGAACTGGCACGTCTTTGGACTGTGGATGAAACCAGAACACTGGTGACAGGGAGAACGTACAAACTCCTTACAGAGAGCACTGAAATTGAACATCGAACTGCAGAATGCCCTGTGCTTAGGGCTATGATACTGTGACTCCCAGATCAAGGACAGCTTCTATCCTGCTGTTATAAATTCATTAAACAGTTCCCTAATACAATGAGGAGGACTCTTCACCTCACAATCTACCTCATTATGGCATTGCACCTTATTTTCTACCTGCACTGCACTTTTTCTGTAACCATAACATTTGATTCTTTTATTGTTTAATATTATACAACCTCTATGTACTGATGTACTGAAATGATGTGTGTGGATGGTATGCAAGACAAGCTTTTTGCTGTACCTTGGATATATGGAAATAGTAAATCAATTTACCAATTTTCCTATCTCTGTTTTGGAAACTCTATTAAAGGAATATATAATAGTCTAAAGAATATATAATCTTCCCAACCCAAAACATTGACTGTCCACTTCCCTCCGCAGATGCTGTCTAACCTACTGAATTCTAAGAGCAGTTTGCTTTTTGTCTGGATTCCAGCATCTTCAGTATATTATATCTTCCATATAAAATATATTACTGTTTATAAATAAAAAATCTTTACTATGATACTTTATTTTAGAATATCTGAATTAATGGTTAACATTTCGCAGTGTTTAGATTTCATTGACAAAAGTTGTTAAGCTGTGGAATACAACCAGAGGATTTAGTTTAGAAACTAATAGGAAATATCTTATTCTTGATGTTTGATTTTTACTAATCAAATCGTCTTCCTAAAACATAACTACTTTGTAAATCAAAGAATACCTGCAGTATGCAATCTACTCATCTAATACAGGTATTGAATAAGTTTTGAGCAAACATGGTTAAACCATACTCTTTCAATACCAATGCATCTGATGGTTATTATGAACACTTACTTTAAGTACAATAGAATTGCAGCTGTTTTACAACTCCAGTACAAGTAATTGACATCATCCTCTATAGTGGCAAGTCTTAAATATTTTGCATATTTTTTCCATTGACTGTCAAAAATAAGTTGCATGTTCATAGAAAGCTGTTTTTTTTTTAAATCATTCTTTTAGGGATATGCAGTGTCAATAGGGGATAAAGAGGCGCAAGGCAGAAAGGTAAGTGGAGACCTCGTTATTGAGTCATTAACATTTATGCACCACAGATCTGAATTTGTTTATGCATCTTCCTTTAGGGTTCACCTGGATTTCCTGGAATGCCTGGTAGTGATGGTTTACCAGGCAAAGATGTAAGCTGAAATTATAAACAAAAAATTTTTAAAGGGAAATATACAAGAGAAAATAAAAAGATCTTATTTTTTGACTTCAGGGCCCACGGGGAATACCAGGAATACAAGGGGAAAGCGGGTCAATGGGACCCAAAGTACGTAGTTTCACATGTCTAATTCTGCTGTGTTTTAAATATTTTTAAAGTTCACCAGTTTAGACCTCTTTGCTAAGTTATTGGTCTATCAGTGGGACTTGCCAGGGAAACATTTTCTGTAATTTGTACCTAGGGGCAGAAAGGTGATCCAGGATCCAGAGGACCACAAGGCCCACGTGGTTTATCAGTAAGTTATATTTTATTCTGCATTGAATTTTCTGTGACCTTTCTCAATTCCATTTGGCGGCATAATGGAGAAATAGTTGAAAGCTCAATAATATTGTTATGAATGAAGTTCTAGTTTGAAAATCAAAGTTGCTGGTGAACGCAGCAGGCCAGGCAGCAT
Organism: Mobula hypostoma; assembly: GCF_963921235.1. NCBI lineage: Eukaryota > Metazoa > Chordata > Chondrichthyes > Myliobatiformes > Myliobatidae > Mobula > Mobula hypostoma. The sequence continues at coordinate 126,810,895 of NC_086097.1, forward strand.
CTCTAGGAAGAGGTGCAGTCAGCGTTTCAGGCAGACCCCTAGTCCTGACGAAGGGTCTAGGCCTGAAACGTCGACTGCACCTCTTCCTAGAGATGCTGCCTGGCCTGCTGTGTTCACCAGCAACCTTGATGTGCGTTGCTTGAATTTCCAGTGTCTGCAGAATTCCTGTTGTTCTAGTTCGAAAATGTTTGGTGAGACAAGCTGTGCTTCAGATACTGGAATAGGGTTTTTCCACAATGCCTGGAGATAGGATGTACATGTTTAACAGGAAATTAAACCAGGTATCCAACTTGTCATCTGCACTTATTCTTTGTGACCCAATGGACCCTTTCAAACAGTGAGACCTATTGCTGCAGCCATCCCACAAGACAAAATGGTGGATCCTGAGGGCCTAAGGCCGGTGAAAATTGAAAATGGAAATCTGGAGTCTGGAGCAACACACAAACTGCTGGAGGACCTCAGTGGTTCAGCAGCATTTATAGAAGGAAATGAACAGCTGATGTTTCGAGTCGAGACCCTTCATCTGGACTGAAAGATAGAGAGGAGATAACCCTTATAAAAAGGTGGAGCGATGGGAAAGAAAGAGCCAGCAGGCAACAGGTGGGTCCAGGTGAGGAGAGTGATAGGCAGATGAGAGAGCATCAGAAGCCGATTTAAAATATTGACTTTGTAGTTTTGCAAACAGTTGGAAATCGCGGTGTTATGACTGATTAAGGAAATGGTTTTGACCTCATCTGACTACTTTTCTGGAGCTATTTATAGGTGATGTTTTTTGTTGTTATTCACCAGGGGCTAAAGGGTGATCCAGGTGAACCTGGAATAGCTGGGGAACCAGGATCTCAGGGAGCAAAAGGCCTACAAGTAAGTGGATTTGCCATTCAGACCATTCTAGGTAATAAATCACCTCTTTTTGTAATATGTATCGATAGTGTTGTTTTTTTTTTCATTACAGGGTGAGCCAGGTGAAATGGGTCCTGATGGTCAGAAGGTAAGACATCTGTATTGGAAGTGAAAAAAGAAAACTATCAACCAAATTGACCTGGTGTTAAAATAATGGATCAGGTCTTCCAATGGAGTTTTGGCCATCGGGCTTACCTGGGCCACTGTGGAGTACCCATCTCCCAGACCGTTTGTACCCAGTTGCACAAGAGCATGGTTCTAATAGTGGCTGGATGGCACAGAGATGAAATCCCATCTTTGGAATGCCACATCCACCTATGGAGCTGGTGATGAAGATTGTAGAATTCAGAGACATTTAAAGTCTTTAAGTCTTTAAATGTGAAGTAAATCATGAAGTAAATCACAGTGCTCGACCATGGTTTTCAGTCGGGCACCGGACGCTCGGAGAGATTCGGCGGGGGGGCGGGTGCCCAGTGCTTGGCCGGGGGCCATGGTCGAGTGGTCGGCGACTTGGGCTGGCTCCCCCACCGGACTTAGTCTGGTGAGGAGGGTGTGAGGACACCCAGCAGGACTAAAGAAAAACAAGACCTGACAAAGGGCAGATGAGCTTCTTGTGAGCCAACGGCCATCTTCCATGGAAGAGATTAAAGCCTCACCAGGTACCTACGGATCGTATGCTATGCACTTAGTTAGAAGAGACATGATGAACTTGGGGCTGCACCGTGTGCCTGGACCTGCCCAAGGCCTCCGTCTAAGGAAGGGCCAAGCTCGAAGAAGCAGCCGTGGCTGGAGGCCGACACGGCCTCGGGCTCGAGTTTGGTGGGGCCGGCAGTGGGTGGTGCCAAGGCTGCCAGCGAGAACAAACTGGAGGACAGGCTGTACTCGGTGCCGTCACAAGATCGAAGAAGATGGAAGTGCATAGCCGCCAACCCCAGATTCAGGACGGCACCCACTGACTGACTGACTGAAATCATTAAACATTGTTCTAGAATTTAAAAAAAAATCTAAAAACACAAAGTTGTGAACAGTCAATTGAAGCAAAATAGTGTTTCAAAAACAGTCTCAGTCACTCCTAATTATTTTTCCTGCAGATCCCATTGAAATCAGAAATGTTTCAGATCTTGTCAGGGCTCAGGAATCCCAGTTGCCACCGAATCTCATGTCAATATCATGCTTGTTCGATCTTGCCAATTTTTATGCTGTCACCTATCTTTGGCCAGTTGGATTGCAAGATTATCAGATAATGCTGCTGTGCTATCCGACTTCTGGAGAAATTATTCAGATGAAGTAGACCGTCCATTAACTTCTTCGTCCCTCCTAACTTTTGGGGAACTGCTGAAATCTGCTACCCTCATAGTATAACTGCGAGTGAAAATGTGAAAAATAGGCCTTGACAGGCACGCTGTTTGTTCATCACACACTTGGGTAACTTTGGTAGAGAGTTAGCCTTCCTGCAACTTTGTGTGAAGGAACATTCAGGGTTTTATTTTACTGTCTAAAAAAGGTAACTTTACAATCCAAATCTTCTTATTAGGGTGAGACTGGAACAACTGGAGCCAAAGGAAAATCTGGACACAAGGTATTTTGTATAAGCTGGAAATAAACTTAATAATTCTGTTTGAAAATTTTCATTTTTACATATATTTATTCTTTTTCTACCTAGGGTAACCAAGGTGATAAAGGTGACAAAGGACAGGTTTGTAATCACATTTTCAAGACAGGTACAAACAATAAAAGTAACAGAGAAGAACTATTTACAGCATATTTCTTTTGAGGTATTAATATCGTTCTTTTGATTTTTTTGTAATATTTGTTATTGCAACTCTACTATAAGAGAGTAACCATTTAACTTTGAAATCGTCAAGTCGCAAGTAGAAATTGCCTTTTAAACTCACGAGAGAGCGTTGGCCATCTACTTTTTGCTGTCGGTGTTTCTGCAGCAGGCAACTTCTTTTTTACAAGGTCAAGTTGCTAGCTCGACGCTCAACCCAGCACGGATGGAAAGCGCGCCTGGGGAGCAAACTGGGTTCGAACTCGGGAGCCTTCGCTCCAAAGTCCGGAGCTGATGCCACTACGTCACCAGCCGGCACAAAGCATATGTCAGGAGCATAATCCATGCTCTTCACGTGCCTGTATCTGTGCAGATCCAACAACAATTAAGATGCTTGCCTTTATCTAGGATGAAGCAATCTCTTTAATTGGCAATCTATTCGCAACTCTGAACATTAATTTCCCAGATGAAACTTCAGTCCAACGCAGTAGCGGCGTGTACCATCTGCAACATGCCATTTGCCAATTATAACCTGATAACACGTCACAAACCCATGACCTCTACCACCAAGGAAGTCAAGGCCAGTGGGCATATGGGAACACCTCTACCTGCAGTGTTCTGGTTACCATCAATGGATGGACTGCTTGAGTAGTTTCCCAGCCAAATATTCATAGAGTTGTCATGTCTTGTCTCATAGGTGTGGGAAGCTAGTAATATTATCCCTCCAAATCCAACCTAGATAACACTGGGCATGTGACTATTCTGGACAAAAAAACAATATCTTACTGTATAAATCAACATCTGCAAAGTTAAATCAGATAAAACCTTACAGCCAAAGTAGCTGGAGTAGAAAATTAAACACTTAGATAAAGGTTGGGGTGGAGAGGGAGTATTTTGATAATTCAATATGCAGTTTGGATGGCTGCCTCTGATTGAATTGACTCACTTTCCTCCAGCCCTTGGAGATCAATTTAAGAATGCTCTTTTTCAAATGTTGTCACTTCTTTCTGAAGATGATGGATTCTGTTTCTGCCGCTGTTTTGTCTAAGTTTTTCTATTTTTCTCTCATCCATGTGTTTATCTAGGAGTCTCATAAATGATACAAATGTTAATGTATCTGCCTCTACCACCACTCCTAGCCGAGTGTTCCATGCACGTACCTCTCTCGTGTACAAATTTTACCTTTGACATCCCCCTATACTTTCTATCAATCATCTTAAAATTATGCCCCCTTGTATTAGGCATTTCCATCCTGGGACAGTCACTGGTTCCCCACTTGATCTGTGCCTCTTATCATTTTGTACACCTCTATCAAGTTACCTGTCATCCTCCTTTGTTCCAAAGAGAAAAGCCTGAGTTTTCTTCATGTAGACATGTTCTAGCTTGTTAGCCTGTTTTACGCTGTTCTTACAAATGTAAAGGCCCCTCTCATTGGTGAATACTGAAGCAAAGTATTCATTAACAACTTCCTGTACCTCCTGCAACTCCAGCATGTTTCTTCTTCATCCCTGATCAATCCTACCCACACTCTAATCATTACCCTGTTCTTCACATACATGTGGAATGCCTTGGGGTTTTCCATAATTCTACTCACCAAATCCTTCCCATGTCCCCTTCTACCTTTCCTAAATCCATTCTTAAGCTTCTACCTTGTAACTCTCTAGAACCATATCTGATCCTTGCTTCCTTAACCTTAAGTAAGCTTTTTTTTCTTGACTAGATATTCCACATCTCTTGTCAACCATGGCTCCTTCACCCTATCACCTTTTCCTTGCCCCAAAAAGGACAAACCTCTCCAGAACCCACGCAAGTACTCTCTTAACAACTGACTCTCTTCTGTTGTGCACTTCCCTGAGTACATCTATTTCGAGCATATCCTTCCATGGGTACTGAGCAGACAAAAAAAAATCTCTGCTCTCCTTTTCTTACCTGAGAAGAGAGATCTTTATATTGTATTTACTCACCTGGGCGTTCCTCAGTGCTGCAGAAATTACCCCCATTTCCTGATGAGCTGAGGACAAGAAACACATTCAAAAATATTTGCAAAATCTTGCTACAAATTTAATCACAGTGCTGTTTATATGTCTGTACATACTGTGTCCTTGTAATCTATCTGCCCATTTCGTATGAAAAGAAGAATGAGTTCTGCAACTACACAAAACCATTATTATATAGATCATATTACTGAGACTATTTTTCATGTAATTCTAAACTGGCGGGCATTTCTGGCCCACATGCAAACACCAAACAAAAAAGTAGATTAAGCTAAATGAGTAGAAATATGAGTAACTTTTCCTCAATATTTGTATCCGTTACATGGCTTTACACAAATGGAAAGTCTAACATACTGTATTCATTTACAGGATAGTTTAGTCTTTTGATAATTAAATTGTGCCCTGGAGGCAGTTACATGTAGTAATAGAATTTCATTTTATTTGAATACAAGGAGTTGAATTCAGTCAATATGCTGGAGGAAGATGATAAATATACAGTAAATTATTGTAAAGGATTTTTCTTATTGTTCAATCACAGATGTGATTTATAGTCCATCCCTAATTGCCCCTGAATAGAGCAGGCAGTTAATAGTCAACCTCACTGATGGGTCAGAATGAGTAAGAGTTGCAGATTTCCTTTTCTAAAGGACTAAAGTATGTTTTTATAACAATGGATAGTTTCAAAGTCAGTTACCCAGGCTTGGCATTTAGAAAGAAATCTTATTTATATAGTTAGTCTTAAGTTCCCCAGCTGCCATATCTCTAGATCTGTCATTCAGAACTCTGGCTGGTAGTGCAGTAACTTAACCATTATGTTACAGTAATTAAACGGTTTTGAAGGTTAGATTTTTTAGGATTTTTAACAAGGAAGTGGATACATTTGTTTTGAAAGTTTAAGGAGCTGGCACAGAAGAGAGGAGCCCTGGGGCAGATTAATCACTGTCATATTGCTTTCTATTGCTAATGACTGGCAGGGCAGATTTGAGGTACCAAGGGGTTTACTCTTTCTTGTGGGATTCAGTGAACAAGAGGGGAGGGATTGTTCAAGGACAGAAGGTAACCAGATTCCATATTGGAAAATCAGGATTCCAGGATGATGTCTGCACTTATTTGTGGAGAATCTGGCATCAGTCTGATCACTATCTTAATGAGACTTAGCACATGAGTTAAAGTCTACACTCATGCCTTTTCCTGACTACTAACATTTTCTAGTAACCTGTTGGATGGCACAGTGCTGTGAAAGCCTACAAGCTTCTTTGCTCCAATCTATAGCCATGGAAGCAGTCTGAATTTTTCTGGAGCTTTCAGACACTGGGTGACTGCTGCTGCTGCTGGAATGAAAGCTGCAAGTTTGGCCATCAGATACTACATAGCCATTGGTTCCTGATGTGCAAACATAGCGTCCATGTTATGGGTTGGATGTTCTGTCCCCGGCTTCTGCACTCCCCAACACTGCTCCAGCCCCGGGCTTCATTTAGGCCAGAAACAAAATAGTTCCCAACTGTCAGAGGAGAGAGTGGACTGCTGATTAACTGGAGCTTCATGTGCTCAATAGAAGGCACCTTGAAAGGAAGTAAATAGAAGGACAAGTTCATTAAAGGGACAGAAACTTTAAGGAGATTAAATGTAAAATTCAGATGGCCGTGGCAAGGCAGAGGTTCAGTGTGCATAGTTGAAATTTGGGGCAGCTGAGAGCAATGTGGGGAATTGGAACTGAACTAAGAATTCAGGGTAGATTTAAGACAAAGGTTGACAGGAGTGTAGGCATTCCAGTGCAGAAGGTGCACTTTAGGGGGTAGCATCCATTTTGATCTTGTGGGAGCTTTAGACTTGTATTTGAATCATAACAAAATGAATTTGGAGCACCCAGGTTCTGTAACCGAGCTAGAAGATCTGTACAGACTCTCAAACTCAGTAGCAGAAACAACAAGATATAAGGATCAGGTTTATTATCACTGATGTTGGTCAGTAAATTTGATGTTCTGCTGCATAAGTATGAGACACAAAATACAGTATTGTAACTTAAAAATAGTGAAAAGGAGGAATAATGTGGTAGCATTCATGGATTTGTGAACTGTTCAAAAATCTGATTGCAGAGGGGAAGAAATTGCTTCGGAATGTATTTCTTCTAAGGACCTTTCCATATTTCCAAGTCTCCATAGACTTGTTGCTGTAGACTAGAAAATAGATTATCATTTGAATCTGCAGTTAAGAATTCCTAAAGCTATAGGAAGTGTAGTTAAGAAATCCTAAAGCCCTTTTACAGCTGAAAATGAATAATACAGTAGCAGTAAATGATAAAATGTTCATAGCTGAACTCTACTTATGGTTTGTATATGTTTTTGACAGCTAAGTTGCAGCAAATCTTTGTTTTAATTTAGCCTGGCATACATGGTCCACCAGGAAGCATTGGAACAGCAGGCAGACGAGGTGTACCTGGAGTACCTGGACCACCTGGATTCCCAGGGCCTGTAGGAGAGACTGGTGAACCTGGACCAAGAGGGGAGCCGGGGCCTGTAGGAGTACATGTACGTCCAAAAGCATCTCGCAAGAGCTCTCGGAAAATAAATAGCATTCTGATTAATCTGCCGTCATCAAAGGATAATGTTCAGGCTTTTCCAAGGTTTTCTGATTCCTTTATTTTAAAGTATAATATTATTCTTTAACAGTATTTAGGTGCTGAAATAGGGCTGCATATACACACTGCCCTAATCAGTTGACTGGCCTATGCTCAATTTAACAAAAGCTCATTTTGGCTTATTTCAAGGAACTCTGCTGCACTTGTCAGATTCTATTTTACATGGAAAATTATTTTACACCTTCTTTAGTGAGTACTCAGTAACTATTGCAGCATGGCCAGATTTAACTGATAGCTAAATCTCATTTGATGAACCAATCAGACTTTTTCCCATTCACTTGAAGTACAATCCAGTTGTAGTACAAGGTAATTTTTGTTCTGTTAGTAAAGTAAATAATCTCAAATTTAAAAATTGTGGCTCATTAACTATCCATTTTAATGTGGTTGTTTCTTCCCCCCCCCCCCATTGGCTATTTGTCACTGATTTTTTAATCTTTGATTTTAATCCAGAAAACAAAAGAATCTACCTCCAAAGTTGATCCTAGGATCAAGATTGCCTGTGATAAATAAAAGTATTCTGGTACTGTGATGCTAAGTGACATCTTGCCAGTGGTTGAGGTCAACAGCAAAGAAGATCACAATTTGAGTTTTATGCAATTGGAAAAAGATTAGATATTCTTACTTCAATAGTTTTACTCATAAGTGTAAATGCTTGGAAAATTAATGAGATGGAAATGTGAATTAATGAATGTACTGTTGGCTTAAGCTCACTGAAATAAAGACATGGGGTCAATCCTATATCTTTGAAATTCTCTCTGGAGATCAACTCAGCCACAAAGAACTTCTCCCATTAAGCATTTGTATGACATAGTGCTTTGCAATTGAATGCATATAGACGCAATTAAAAATACCTTATTCTTTAGTGTTCTCTGAAAAAAAAATCTACTGGTATCTGTGTAGAAGGAGTAGTAGTTGCAACACATTAATTTCAAAAAGGATGACACAAGAATGTAAGACATGGGTGGCTGGGGGAAAGGGGACAACTGCTCAAAAATACATTGTATATTGATAGAGTTTCTTCAAAAACGATTGTATTTATTTTTCTAATGTTTATGAGGAATTTGTATTTAGTCAGAAATCCATTGTAATTTCTTAAATGTGTTGGCAAATGCGTTTCAATAATGAGGTTATTTTGTGATAAGTTAATTGAAAGAGAAAAAAATACATTTCTTTCTTTCAGCAGTACAGTTTAAGGTAAAATATTTTTAACAAGCACATTTCTGGCTATTGTAGCAGAAGTGCAATTGATTTGAAAACAGAAGAACCTGCCAGTTTACAAAGCACAATATCTGTTAGTTTGTATTTTCAAAATCCACTAAATGTCCAACCATGATAAATTATTTGTGTCTCTTCTAGGGCCCAGGAATGCCTGACGATCAGCTCTATGAATTGTGTGAAAGAGTAGTGAATGAACAAATAGCCATCTATGCATTTTTGATCCAACGGGTTTGTACGAGGGCCTGCCCGACCAAAAATGCAACATTGATAGGACCCCCTGGTTCTCCTGGCTTGCCAGGAGAACGAGGACGGCGAGTGAGTTACTGCCCACTCCCTAATATTATGTTTGTGTTTTACATGTACAGTACGATGCTGATACTTTGTCTGATTATTTGGAAATCCCTATGGCACCTGGCTCATCTGGTGCTATTCTGACACCCCTCCACTACCAGGGTCCTGCTCCCTCTGCTCCGACTAACTGGTGCCCTGGTCCCTGCATTCACTTTGACACACAAGGCCCAGTTTCCTGCATTCCTTTACACACACAGGATTCTGGTTCCAATACACCCTTGCTCCTTCCCAAGCTCGCTGCTTCCCATGTTCCCTTTAAACTTACTGTGTTCACTGGAAAACTTATTATAAAACTTAATATCTAAACAAATGTGAATTTAAAGTGTGATAGAACATAACAGAGTAACATCCAATAATCCAGGCAATCTGCCAGTCTGGTGCCATTGAGGTACTTAAGCAGCAATAGGGTTTTACAGTTTGGTGTGAATTATGCTCTTCCTAGCCCACTGCCTCATCTCCCACCTTTGGAGATTCAAGGGACTTAGCAAGCTGAGCCTGCAGAAGAGGTAGTGGGATGTGATGGTGGTTGTGGTGGGGAAGGGTGAGTCCTACAAGTTTAAGTGGATTCTACCTCATGAGCAGTGCTCACAAATTCGCCGCTGTCCAAGACTCTGGAACAATTCTTGAATGCCTCTGACACTTCTAATAACCTTTGAAATTGCTTCAAGCAATTAAAATATAATAATTATTAAAGAGACAAAATATAATTTAAATACTTTAAGTTATAACACAATCAATAGCTGTTAGTCAGCAGGATTCCTGCGTTGTGAATTTTCTCTCTGAGTTTTGGAGTATTGGTAGGGAATGGGCAGGTGTTAGTATTGGAGACAGGAAACTCTGCACCATGACTCAACACAGGCATAGATAGTACATCTATTGTCTCACTGATCCTGTGATGCAGGTTCAGTTCAGGTTGGTGTAGATGGTCATAACCTTTTGACATTTCCATCCTGGTATAACACTCGATAGCATAGGTGTATGGTGAGAGGGAAAACATTCAAATTATAACATAATTAATAGAAGTCTTGTTTCAATAGGGTGATTCTGGTAAACCAGGATTGGTTGGTAAACCTGGACCAAGAGGTAGAACAGGATTACCTGGACCAATAGGTGCTCCAGGACAAAAAGGTAACCCTTGCTTTGGAGTTCAACATGAATGGTTTCCATAAAGATCCTTCTTGGGGTTCACTTTTGTGATTTAACCATAATTGTTCTCTGTTTTAGGAGATAAAGGTGAAAAAGGTCCAACTGGTGTGCAAGGGTGTGGACTTCCTGGAGCAGATGGAGTACAAGGACCTAGAGGTTTATTTTCTTATACTTTGAAAAGCAAAACCTGATTCTGTCTAATTTTATTATTTTTCAAGTGCCTCTCCAAAATATCGTTTAAGTTGGGAATAAACATTTCTGGCCAGAATTTGTTTCTGATTGCTTGGACTCTGATGATAGGAAATCAAATCATATTCAGACTAACATTGTGGCAAACAAACACAGCTGTGGCAAGTTCAAAAGAAAAGCAGGAGCCAGTGATGAGAACAAAACAGTAGTAGCACTTCAAATAGATGAGCATTCTTCAGGAGACTGTAGGTACTGGAATCTGGAGCACCGTAGGAGCTTAAAGGGTCAGGCAGTGGGCATTTCAGGTTGACTCTTCATCTGGACCTCCAGCATCTTTTGTGTTGAGCATTCATGAGGACTGTTGTGGTTTGAATCTATGGCTGGATGAGAAGGGAGGTACAATATGTTAGAAGTGTTTTTAATCAGAAGAATTAGAATCAGGTTTAATACCACTGGCATGCATCATGGAAGTTGTTGTTTTGCAGCAGTAGTACTGTGCAATACATAATGGAAAATGGTAAATTACAATAAAAATATTTTTTCAAGATTTAATTAAAAGTAGTGCTAAAAGAGAGCAAAAGTAATACTGAGGCAGTGTTCTTTGTCCATCAGGAATCTGATGGTGGAGGGAAAGAAGCTGTTCCTAAAGCATTGAGTGTGTGCCTCCAGGCTCACCTCCTTGATGGTAGCAATGAGAAGAGGGCACGTACTGGGCAATGTGGGTTCTTAATGATGGTTGATGCTTTTTTGAGGCATCACCTTTTGAAGACGGGATGCTACTGCTTATGATGGATCTGGCTGAATTTGCAGCTTATTCTGATCCTGTGCAATGGCCCCTCCATACCAGATGATGATGATGCAACAGTTGGAATACTCTCCATGGTACATCTGTAGAAATTTCCGAGATCCTTTGGTGTCATACCAAGTCTCCTCAAGCTCCTGATGAAACGTAGCTGCCTTGTAATAGCATCATTATGTTGGGCCCAGGATAGATCTTCAGAGATGTTGATACCCAGGAACTTCAAATTTCTCAGCATTTCTCCTGCTGATCCCTCGATGAGGACTGGTGTGTGTTTCCTTGACTTCCTGAAGTCCAGAATCAATTCCTTGATGTTGAGTGCAAGGTTGTTGTTATGACACCACTCAACCAGGTGGTCTATCTCACTCCTGTCGCCTCCTCATCACCAGAATCATGTGTGTTGAATATTTTTGGTTAATAGGGTCCTCTGAAATTGATATGAGTCAGAACATACTTTGGTAGGGATACTGAGTTTTCTGGGCTTATTCACTTTCAAATCAAGTAGGGTGCCATGGTACTGCAGCTGTTAGCATCACAAAATTACAGCTCAGGGTGTGGTGTTCAGAGTTCAATTCTGGCATCCTCTGTAAGCAAATTTCCTTCCCATGTGCGCGTTGGTTTCTTTTGGGTGCTCCAATTTCCTCCTACAGTCGAAAGACGTACCAGTTAGTAGGTTAGTTGGTCATTGTCCTGTGATTGGGGTTAATCGGGTGATTGCTGGGCAACATGGCTCAAAGGGCCAGAAAGGCCTGTTTCATGTTGTATCTCCGAATAAAATAAAGTTACCATACAGAACTTCATCACAAAGGTGACCTTTTCTGGAAATGTTACAGCTTGCCCATTGACATGAAAGTCATTGTCTCTCTCTTGTCATTTAGGATACCCTGGGTATCCGGGAATTGCTGAAGATGGAGAACCAGGCCCACAAGGACCAGTTGGATACAGTGGGCCTTCAGGCCCACCAGGACAGCCTGGAATACCAGGAATTCCTGGAATATGTGAATCTAGAAACTGTGGAATCCATACTGCTGCCGTTCGGGCTCAACATAGACACCTGAAAGGTTCGATTTACTAGTGTTCAGCCGCAAACAAAAGCCAGTATCTAAAATAAAAGCATAACCAGAGACGACAAGAACTGATCATTACTCTGAGAAGTGATGATCAATATTACACTATATAGCTTTGTATCTCTTGGTAAAACTGACATTATGTAAGGTGTTAATGCACAGCTGTTTTAAAGGATATAATTTTGTAGTTCGATGTTAAAATTGCATGTAAGAATTATTCTTCAAATAATGTGCTTAATTAAACAAAATATTTCTTTTTAATGCTATGGATTTTTCAATCCAATAGAATACTTAACATTATATCCAACTGCTTATTTATAAATTTCAAATAATTTCAAACTTTTTAATTTAAAATAGTGAGTAAGGTAAAATTAAATCAACAAATACTCGGGTAAAAATTGACACGTTACTCAAAAATAGGTTTATTTTGAATATTGTTAAAATAAAAAACAAAATAAAAAAAAATGTCAATCTGCTATTCTTTACACAGCTCACAACACTGTGCTGGCTCAGCTCACAAGTCTATGAGGCTCGACATCACACATTCACTTAAAATTCCTTGGTATCATTTTAGATTTAAAACTAAAATTGAAACAGGAATGTATATTGTTGTGGTTCTACAAGCTACTCATGGTCATATAATAATAAAGCACAGAAACAGGACATTTGGCCCAATACATCCATGCCGAGCGAGATTGCCATGTAAGCCGGACCCATTTCCCCCTCAGCTATTCCTATCCATGAATTGTTCAACTGTTTTTAAAGTGTTATTAATGTATCTGCCTCAGTCACTTCCTCTGGCAGCTTGTTCCATACGCCCACTATCCGTGCGAAGAAATTGCCCCCTCAGGACCTTTTTAAATCTTTCCCCTTTCATGTTAAACCTATGTCCTCTAGTTTTTGTTTCTCTTTTGCAGAGGATTAAACAGCTGTGTGCATTCACCTATCTATGCCCCTCATGATTTTATACACCCCTATAAGGTCACCCATCAGTTTTAATTTCTCTTCTGCCTGTCTGATCTCTTGTTCAGAAGTTCCACAGTTTCAACAGCAACTTACCTGTACTAGCATGAGAAACCTCCAGATCTTTCTTGCCCTGCTCAGATTTGAAAGGAAATCGATTTTTTAACCCATTTCTCCCTTCCCCCAAAATCCCATACAATGATCAAAGAAATCAGTGAAAACTAATGCTTTACTGATCCTTTTGTCTAAGGAAGAAGCAGAAGAGTTTTTATCATGTTACCGATGCGATAAATCTGTGAATTGGTGTAAGGTTATGAGGTGAGCTCCCTTATTGGAGGAGATTACAGGGAAGATGATGGATAGGATGTAAAAATGTTTAGAAAGTTTCTTTGAAAATGTGCAACATTCCCACTAATTCCTGGGTATCTTTGGTATCCCCCATGAACTACCACACTGTTATATCAGGCACACTTCATCTACTCAATCTGCAAAAGAGTCTGCCATCCACACTGGCCACCTCTGAATCAGAAATCATAACACGAACCAGCTTTTATTCTAGGGAATTGCCTAAGAAGGAGAAGGACATAGATTATTAATTCTGTTTAACAGAAAGACTGATATTAATACTTCCTAATTGTATTTTTAAACTTGAGTTAAGCATTAAAATTACTCAATTGGGTATTTACAATGAAATAGTGTAAGGCAAGGCAAGTTGATTGGTGCAGCACTTTTCAAACACAAGGCAATTCAAAGTGCTTTACGTAAAACAAGATATAAAAATCAAACATCAAATTTCAGACAATATAAGGAGAATAAAATCACACATAAGAATAAAGAAACAGAACTTACAGTGCAGGAGGATCTAATTAAAAGCTACAACAGAAAGAAAAAATTTAAGCCTCGATTTAAAAGAGCTTAAGGTTGAGGCAGACTTCAGATCCTCTGGAAGGTTATTCCAGATACGTGGAGCATAATAACTAAAAGCTGCTTCACCGTGTTTAGTTTTGACCCTGGGGACAGTAAGCAGACCTGCCCCAGAACACCTGAGAGCTCCAGAAGGATAATAATGCAGCAAGAGATTGGAGATGTATTTTGGCCCTAGACCACTCAGTGCTTTATAAACTGGTAGTAATATTTTAAAGTCAATCCTCTGATGGACAGGAAGCCGGTGCAGTGATCTGAGAACTGGAGTGATATGTTCTACTTTCTTGGTCTTAGTGAGGACTTTAGCAGCAGTGTCTGAATGAGCTACAGCTGTCTGAGGGATTTTTTATAGAGACCTGTGAAAACGGCATTACAGTGGTCAAGCCTACTAAAATTAAAAGCATCGACAAGTTTTTCTAGATCTTGCTGAGGCATAAGCCCTTTAACTCTCGCTATATTTTTATGATGGTAGTAGTGCACTTTGTAATTGTCTTAATGTGGCAGTTAAAATTTAAGTCTGAGTCCATCACAACACCATGGTTTCTGGCTTGGTTTGTGAACTGTAATGACAGGGATTCTAAGTGAGCACTGACTGAATTGATGTCTAATTCCTAATCATACTATCAAAAAAAAAACTTTTTGTCCTAGTGATGGCTGGCATGCAAAGCAAAGTTTTTCACCGTATCTTGTACACATGACAATAATAACAAGTTACCAAATTATTATCAACAGAATCAGATACATCATGTTCAATCAGATACATCATGTTCAAAGTTCCGAGTAAATTTTATTATCAAAGTACATATGTGTCACCATATAGAACCCTGAGATTAATTTTATTATGGGCACACTCAGCAATTCTATAGAATAGTAACTATAACAGAGTCAATGAATGACTGGCAAATTAGGGCTTTCGACCAGAGTGCAAAAGACAACAAACTGTGCGAATGCAAAAAGAAGAAACAGTAATATAAATAAATAAACAACAAATATCAAGAGCGTGAAGTAAAGGGTCCTTGAAAGTGAGTCCATTGATTGTGGGAACATTTCAATGATGGGACAAGTGAAGTCGAGTGAAGTTATCCCCCTTGTTCAAGATCTTGATAGTTGAGGGATAATAACTGTTTTTAAACTAGGTGGTGTGAGTCCTAAGGCTATTGTACCTTATTTCTGGTGGTGGCAGTGAGAAGAGAGCATGTGCTGGCTGGTGGGGGTGGGGGGGGGTGGTCACTGACAAATGGATGCTGAACACAAGTTTGTCAGACGCTGTTGAAAGAATGCTTCATTCAGGAGCTCAAGCTTCAGCTCTTTCCCCTTTCTTTAACCTCATTCAGCTACCAGACCACCAAATGCTCCCGAAGGTATATTAATGATAGCAGCTGATTGACTTCCACTAGCAGAGTACAAGGGCTAGAATGGGTGTTGGTATGCTGGAATAGGGAGTGGGAAGACTTCATATACCTTGATCAAGGTCAAAGTTGAGTCTACTCTCAAATGGACACAGATGCACATGTGCAATATAAGTTTTACTCACATCAGCATTACAGGCCCAGGGCATCACATAGCAGTACTAACAAGAAAAACATAAATTATACACCACTTTTACAATTAAAATAAAAAAATGAAGTCCAATTTAGTGCAAGGTGATCAAAGTGGTCATAGTGTTTCTATATTGAGGTAGTGATTAGGGTTGTGTAGTTGTTGGTTGTAGGGAGGGAGCTGTTCCTGAATCTGATGACGTGGAACTTCAGGCTTTTGTGCCTCCTATCTGATGGTGGCTGTGAGAAAATGGCACGGTCCAAATGGTGAGGTTGTTGCCTTCGTGAGGTGGTGGGGAGGAATGTACTCATGATGCAATGGAAAGTGTCCACTGCTCCCTGCTTTAATGTTCCTGCGCATTTGAAATTGCTGAAACAGGCCATGATGCAACCTATCAGGGTACTTACAACAGTGTTTGGGAAAGAGACCTGACTAGGTGCATTACATCTGGGTTGGGTTGGGTTGTATGGCCCAGAATGAGGCCTATAGCCCATCGTATCCATATAGACCTTATGGGCATCAATATGCCTTAATAATGCTTTAAGGATGAACCCTGGGTGCCCTCCCAAGACTATGGTCAACACACTTCTAGAAGACAGTGGTGCGGCTAATGTAGATGAACTGAACACACTGATGAGGGAGAGGGAGAAGTGGAGAGTCCGTCATCGTGCCCGACGCCGGCCCCCTAGGCCTGAGTCGACGTAGTAGTAGTCGTAGTAGTTGCCATCAATATTAATTCCTCTTGTTTGCATTAGGTTGGTATCCTTCCAGTTAAACTCAGGTGACTATAGTCAAACCCAAGTCGTGCAATCAGCATGGCAAATTCTGCTCTCCATGTGGTGTTTGCAGATGTGACTCCCATGTTGGTATCAGTATGGCCACTACATTTTCACACCAGAGCTGGGCAAACAATTATGGTCAACACTCAATGGAAACATGATGTCTGTTCTTAAAGCTGGCATTAAAGCATCTCCCAGTATCCTCGTCAATGATGTTCCATGAGCCAATACCATCAAAGTCATTAGTTCAGTGAACAGTATTGGCCAGGATACTTTTCTCTGTCAAATTCCATTTATTGAATGTGAGATCCTGCTGTAAGCAAATTTGCAATTCAGCAACCTTTTTTGTATTTAAATTTAAAGGTTTTGTTTGCTGTCTTAAATGCTCCATTTGTTCTTTCTGTTTCGAGATGCAGTCAGGGAATACTTGATCAACGATTATTGTAGAAATTGCCAGTGGAATGGCGGGGTGGTGGGATGAACCTGCTGACCATGGCTGATGCTTGAATATTTTCCAGATTACTCTTCAGACAAGCACCTGGTCATGCACTAACTACATGGTGCTGTTTAAACAGCAAAGACTTCTAGCGTAATTCTTTAAGCAAAAACTGAAAGTTGGTTGATGATTTTATAATCTTGACCCTAATATAATTATTCAATCGTCATAAATTATGGCAAAATTTTGTTGTAGTTAGGTACTAAATTTCAGAACTGTTTGAATCAATTATAATCATTCCTATATAACTTCTTATAGATTTTCTGATCTTATCTGTTTTGGGTACCTAAGGATAACTACATTTAAATGATGAATGAAAATTTAATTAAAGGTACAGTCACAAAAGACTTTGTGTGATAATAGACTTACTCTCAATTTTCCACCATATACTGAATGAACTGCTCTGGAGCTTCCTTGTGTTTACAACGTTTTAAATGGTAATTGTCACTTCAGCTTCATATAATGGATGCAACTTCATCAACTCAGTTTAAAAAATCAATTACATTCCCAAATGCTTTGACCTCTTCTTGGTACCTTTTACACAACTTTACTTAAATGATTATGAGAGCTTAACATACATTTCAGTTTCTATGTTAAGTGAATGTTTGAAACAGAATGAATATTTTAAAAAAAGAATTTTTCAGCAACTTGGCCACCAGATGGAGATAAGTGTCAACAGGTGCTTCAGCACAAGTATCAGGATTCTAATTCAGTCTTTCTGAAATCAATATTGACAGGTGCACCAGCAATCCTAGGATGGGAATTCGAAATTAAATCTGAAACCTGAGTAACATTTGCAACAGAAATGTTTCCAGTGGATTTAATTCAATCATGTCAGTGATTCACAGAATCACAGAAGAGTGCACCATGGAAACGAAGCCTTCAGGCTGACTGTGATGCCTATCTATGTTAATTCCATTTGCCCATATTAGGCCTTGAGCCCTCAGAGCCCTTCCTACACGAGTACTTGTCTAAATGTGTTTTAGATATTTTAGAACATAGAATAGTACAGCACAGTACAGGCCCTTCAGCCCACAATGCTGTGCCAACCCTCAAACTCTGCCTCCCATATAACCCCCCACCTTAATTTCCTCCATATACCTGTCTAGTAGTCTCTTAAACTTCACGAGTGTATCTGCCTCCAACACTGACTCAGGCAGTGCATTCCAGGCACCAACCACTCTCTGAGTAAAAAACCTTCCTCAAATACCCCCTTGAACTTCCCACCCCTTACCTTAAAGCCATGTCCCCTTGTATTGAGCAGTTGTGCTCTGGGGAAGAAGCTATGGCTCTCCACTCTATCTATTCCTCTTAATATCTTGTATACCTCTATCATGTCTCCTCTCATCCTCCTCCTCTCCAAAGAGTAAAGCCCTAGCTCCCTTAATCTCTGATCATAATCCATACTCTCTAAATCAGCAGCATCCTGGTAAATCTCTGTACCCTTTCCAATGCTTCCATATCCTTCCTATAGTGGGGCAACCAGAACTGGACACAGTACTCCAAGTGTGGCCTAACCAGAGTTTTATAGAGCTGCATCATTACCTCGCGACTCTTAAACTCTATCCCTCGACTTATGAAAGCTAACACCCCATAAGCTTTCTTAACTACACTATCTACCTGTAAGGCCACACACATTGTATCTACCTTCACTACCTCCTGTGACAACTCATCCCAGATTTCTATACCAAACATATCCCTTTAATTTTTTGCCTCTCTCTTTAAAACTGGAAACCGTACCTCCAAAATTCCCTGTATGATAAGTGTGAGGTGGTTTATCTTGGTAGGTCAAATATGATGACAGAATATAGTATTAATGGTAAGACTCCTGGCAGTGTGGAGGATCAGAGGCATCTTGGGGTCCGAGTCCATAGGACACTCAAAGCTGCTGCACAGGTTGACTCTGTGGTTAAGAAAGCATACGGCGCATTGGCCTTCATCAATTGTGGGATTGAGTTTAGGACCCGCGAGGTAACGTTGCAGCTATATAGCACCCTGGTCAGACCCCACCTGGAGTACTGTGCTCAGTTCTGGTCGCCTCGCTATGGGAAACCATAGAAAGGGTGCAGAGAAGATTTACAAGGATGTTGCCTGGATTGGGGAGCATGCCTTGTGAGAATAGGTTGAGTGAACTTGGCCTTTTTTCCTTGAAGCGACAGAGGATGAGAGGCGACCTGATAGAGGTGTATAAGATAATGGGAGACATTGATCATGTGGATAGTCAGAGGCTTTTTCCTGGGGCTGAAATGGCTAGCACAAGAGGGCACAGTTTTAAGGTGCTTGGAAGCAGGTACAGAGGAGATGTTAGGGATAAGTTTTTTACACAGAGAGTGGTGAGTGCATGGAATGGGCTGCTGGCGACGGTGGTGGAGGCAGATACGATAGGGTCTTTTAAGAGACTCCTGGACAGGTACATGAAGCTCAGAAAAATAGAGGGCTATGGGTAACCCTAGGTAATTTCTAAGTTAAAGACATGTTTAGCACAGCTTTGTGGGCTGAAGGGCCTGTATTGTGTTGTATGTTTTCTATGTTTCTGCACTTCCTTTATTGTTACCACATCCTTCTTTAGTCCAGTATCCAGAACTGTGCACAATACCTTATGTGCAGCCTAACCATGCTTTTCAACTGCAACATTATGACCCAACTCTTAATGCCACGACTTCTGGAAGTAAGCATACCAAATGCTTTTTTTCCTATCTTGTGTCACCTGTGCGGAGAACCGAGAAAAATAACTTCTCAGTAATACACACAAAATGCTGGAGGAGCTCATCAGGTCTGGTTATTCTGTGGAAAGGAGTAAAGAGTCAATGTTTTGGGGTGAGACTGTTCATCAGGACACATGATATGAAGAAGAATTTATCATATATACTGTATGGAAACAGGCCCATTGACACACTGAGACAATAGTTACCATTAAGTACTCAATAGCACTAATCCCACACTGGTCCTATTTTATTCTCTGAGCTGAAAGATATTCACTCGTAATTAATTCTTCTTAAGACTTGAATTATGTGAAATGTTGGCAATGTAAATGGCTTCTGGGATGTTGCATTTTAATTGTGTTAACTCCTTCAGTGAAACCATTATTGGCCTGGAATGTTACACAAGGGCACAAAAAACAGGGGCTATAAGAGGCCATTGGGCTCCACCAGCATGTTCCACTATTCAATGTGTTCATGGTTAACTTGACCTGTGCCCTGACTTCATTTTCCCATCTGATTCTTCAGTTTCTTGCAATACAAAAATCCATGTATATCAGCCATGAGTATACATAATTTCTTTCTTAACACCTAATAAAAGTATCAAACCTGCAGTTCTTTTCCTATGCTCCAGTCTGTTTGGGTGACATACAGTATTCCAATGAGTTGTTTTGGCCCCATTTTCAAGCATGTTAGCCTTATGTATTTCAGTGTTAAACCTGACCTCACCTGAGACCTTTCATTGTATTCCACCTGTTGCAATGTTACTTTCCTGTTCACATCTTTTTATCTTCTTCAGTTCAGACATGAGTTTACTTCTAAACAAAGTCAGTCAGTTATTTGTTCTGAATGAACTTCAGATTGTTTATTTGACCCCTAATTAAACATTGCACGTGGCTTGAGATCATCAGAGTTTTGCTTTCATTATAATTGGAATGATCAAATATATTCATGTCATCTCATTCTGATAAAAAGTGTTAAAATCATTCCATTTGTTAATTTTTTACATTACATATGTATGTAAGGGGTTTCTTCTTTTATGTTATTGCTAAGGCTAATAAAATGGTTTCTCTGTGATGTTAACCACTGAGACAGTGGTTCTCTCTCTAGCAGCTAGTTTGGGTTATATTACTGATAATGAGAACTGTATTAATTTGCTGCCCAATTGGGATAGATGTTATTCTTTCTTGTGTGTCTGTAAGCTATTGTTTTCGCGGGCTTTGGGCAGAAGGCGGATGGGGGCAGAGAGGGGAGACGCGATGCTGTTGCTGGGTGATGGAACGGACCCCGAGCGGGAGTCTGAGGCCCTGGGTCTTCAGCGAGGAGAGGAGACGAGGACAGACTCGTGTGGAGCGTCTGGTCGACCACCGTGGTTGGTCCCAGGCTGCGGGTCGAGGAGGTCAGAGGAGATTGAATGGTGGAAAGAAGACTCCGTTAATCAAGCTCCAACGGTTGTGTATGAAGTGGTTGAACTCTGATAGGTTTGGCGCCTTCTACTTTCCCTTTTATATTGTATCTCTATTAAATACATAGTTTCAGTAAGATTTATAAAGTATAATTATTTAATCGCATATGGTGTACTGTTTGTTATTCGGTGTGGTGGGGTATATCACACAGCATCTACCCAAACTTGATTACCCAGTTTGGAGGGGTTGAAGGCTGCTCCCCCTAGATGAAAGCGAGCTGAGTGATAATACATGTAAAATAGTCATAATACTTATTGTTATGTAAGACATTAGTTTGAGAAGCCCATGATTATAAACAAAGGGAAAGTTGACAGCACTTAGATATGGAAGTAGAGGATAGTTTCATTGTGCAGAAGAGCACAAATGTAGTTGGCGTGCTCTTGAGAGTGGCAAGCTGGCTTTGAGAAACTGAAGATATGGCTATGATTTAAAAATACTATAATCAAGGGCAATTTTGGAGAGAGCAGCAATATAAGAAAGAAGATCAGAAGCGGCTGCAGAATTGGAAACAGAAGAAGAACTAGGATCGCATTGATAGCAGATTAGGTCACTGGTGTAATAGATGACATGTGTAGGAGCAACTCAGTGTGTCAGGCACCATCTAGGAGGGAATGCACTCGGCATTTTGGGTTGAGACCCTTCACCTGAACTCTCCTAGATGCTACCTGTCCTGTTGATTTCCTCAAGCAGTTTGTGTTTAGCCCTTCATTCCACCATCCACAGCGACACTTTGTGTTGCTCTACCGTATGTAGCCTGGTTTTCAGGGCATGATCCAGATGTGGTTTCTGGCCATTGTATTAAGTAGGCTAAAATATTTTGGTTGCTTGCAATAGTAACATTTTCACCGATTTGCTTATTTTAGTAGTGAAGTTTGTTCAAATATGTATACATGGGGAATTTTTGGTTCAAATATTGTAAGTTAGTGGGTTAATAATTTTTGATGCTGCACAGAAACAGTGCTGCCAGAGAGTGGAGAGAAGGGGAGGAAGGTGGAAGGAAAACGTTTGGTCAAATTCCCTTTGGCAGTGCTTCATATTTAGGTCCATTTGTTGCTTGATAGATTAAAGAAATATTTTGTTTCAGACTCAAATGTTTTTGTTAGTGTAGACAGAAGAAGGTGCTTCTTCTGACCGGTGAAATGGTAATCTGACAATCCAAATTTAAGATAATTATTAACAGAACTAAATAGTGATGAGGGGAAAGAAAAACAATAATGGTGAATTGTTCTGATCTGTTATGCAATGCCTGAAAGGATGGTGGAAATTGTTTCAGAAGGGCTTTGGATGTAGACATGGAAAGGGATATGTTCTAGTGTGAAGAAATGGGCAATAAAGTGGGACTTACTGGAACTCTCTTTCAAATAGTAGAGTGAAATGGGCCAAATGGCACCCTTCCACAATGATGCAAGTGGGTTTTAAACCACTTGTTGTCCAGGAGACCACCACAGTCATCTGAAGAGACCTGCAGCACTATTTCTAAGTTATTTCATCCCAGTAACTGGAAAGCAAAAGCTGGGAATCTGAAATATAAGCAGGGGTTGTTGGAAATACTTACTAGGTCATGCAGCATCTGTGGAGGGAGAAGTAGAATCACAAAATCATTGAATGAGTACAGGAGGGAGGCTATTCAGCTCATTAAATCCATACTGTTTCAATAGTCCTGCTAATCCCTCTCCCCTGCATTCTCATCATGGACCCATTTGATTTCTTTTCTTTCAGACATCTGTCCAACTCACTTTTGAAATCTCCAGTTTAGCATTTGCACTCTGCATTCCAAACCCTAAACATTCATGGCATAAAAATTATTCTTTATGATACTCTTGCATTTTTGCCAATCACCTTCACTCTCTCTCCCCTATTTTGTGACCAGCCATCAGGAAATATTTATTCACCATCTACATTGTTCAAAGTGATCCGAAACACATCCATCCAAAAGACTTTCTGAAGGTCCCTTCAGAACCATCTCAATGCTATTTTACCACTTTCTCAACTTGCCCATCTACTTTTAACAATCTATGCACATGTACCCCAGATCTGTCTTTCTTCTACTCTTTAGAGACTTCTTATTTCTGTTTATTTTGACTCTTCACATTTCTCAGCATGAATTTTCACCTAACAACACACAAAGTGCTGGAGGAACTTAATGGGTTAGACAACATCAACGAAGGATAATGGCTAGTTGACGTTTCAGATTGAGACCCTTCATCGAGTCTGACCCAAAACATCAATTGTCCATTTTTCTTTATAGATGCGGCCTGGCCTTCTGAATTCCTTCAATTCCTTTGAGTGTTGCTCCAGATTTCCAGCACCTACAGTTTCTTTTGTGTTTGCAATAATTTTCACCTACCATCCATCTGCCCATTTCAACAGCCTAAGTACATTATCTACATGTACTTTAAGTAAATCACTATCTGGTCTAAATGTTGTGTCATCTACAAAACTGGAAACAGTACTCTCTACATCTAAACCCAAGAGAAAAATAATCAAAATACATTGTTTTACACTTGCTTCAGTCTGTAAAATGACCTTTCATTATTTCTTTCTGATTCCTGTTACCTAGCCAGCTTTTGAGCTGTGCTTCCAAGGTTTTGTTTGTTCCATGGCTTTAATTTTGATGATAATTTTTATTAAACATCATTCAGAAGTCTGTATAGACCATATCAACTTCATTTGCCTCTCTGTTACTTCATCAAAAACCCCCAATTTAGTTGGACACAATTTGCCTTCAACAATTACATGCTGGCTTTCTCTAAACCTTCCACATTTGTCCAAGTTACAGCTGATGCTGTTTCTGGTATTACTTTTCTCAGGTTAAGTTGGGTTGTAATTATTAGATTCATCCCGTACTTTTTCCTAAATAGGTGTAACTTTTGCAATTTCCAATCTATAACTGCTACCTTAATCTGTGGACGTATGTAAGATTATGACTTGACCTTCTGCTACCGCCTTTCCTATTTACCTCAGCAACCAGATGAACATTTCATTGAAACTAGATTAATCATCCATTTTTAGTACAATTAGATGTTCAAGACCCAATCTTTTTCTTTAGCGTTTGCAGAATAATGTCTTCCTTTGCTGAGACACCTAAAATGTCTAGAATTTTTAATACTAAGAGATCCAGTGCAATGAAAGTAACTGGGGGCTTTGTTTAGATCAGTACAATTGAGTACATTCACACACTCACACACTTCAATTTGGGTGCCCAGTTGGAAAGTTGCATTAAGTTTTCCACTGTGGGCCCCAGGAAAGAAACACTGCAAAGCATAGCAACCTAATAAAACACAAGAATACTGCAAACACTCAGCAAGTCAGGCAGAACCAAAGTTAATGCTTTAGGTTGGTGACCTTCCATCAGATTTATTTTCTTTCCCATATTTGATGCAAGATAAAGCAATAAAAATGTGGTATGATTGGCTTACTGTTCCAACAGCAAAAGCATTTATAAATGATTTTCTGAACAAGGTCACCACGGTAGCATAACGGTTAGCGTGATGCTATTACAGCTTGGGGTGTTCCAGAGTTTGGAGTTCAATCCTGGCGCTGTTAGTAAGGAGTTTGTACGTTCCACCCATGGCTGCCTGGGTTTTCTCCAGGTGCTCTGGTTTCCTCCCACAGTCCAAAGACATACTGGTTAGTAGGTTCATTGGTCATTGAAAACTGCTTGGTGATTAGGCGAGTGTTAAAGAGATGGATTGCTGGGTGGTGAGGCTCATTGGGGTGGAAGGGCCTGTTTGGTGCTGTATCTCTAAATAAATAAATAAATAAATTAAATGTGCATGAAAGATTCGTTAGTCTAAAAGGTATCACATCTGTTTTTCATATTTCAATAGAAAAAGGCACATACAATGCTCTAAATAGTTTCATAATTTGATGCTAATTGCATCAAGATTTATTTAATTAAACACTGTCATAGTGTAGTTTGTATATTTAAATGATAAAGGACCTTCCATGAAGTCTTTCTTTTGAAAAAGTCTTAATCTAATGTATGAATCTTTACACAAACTGAAAAGTTCATTAATATTAATTGCTTGCTTTTAGCAGATGACTGTAAGGGTTCATTTCCTTTAAATGTGACCATGGGATTAATGGTTGTGTGTGAATTCCAACTGATTTGTTGAGGGATTGAGATGCTATAGGCAAAGGCGAGAATTGACTATTTTGGTCTGTCTGATAAAATGCTCCATTTGCTCTAAAGAAAATTACACTATAAAGATTATCTGGCAGATCAGTCAGCAGAACAAATCTACAGAATTTTTCTTGAAATGAACTAGTGGGCAAAGGAAGCAGTGAGTAATTTATGCACA
Source organism: Mobula hypostoma (assembly GCF_963921235.1). Lineage (NCBI taxonomy): Eukaryota > Metazoa > Chordata > Chondrichthyes > Myliobatiformes > Myliobatidae > Mobula > Mobula hypostoma. The sequence continues at coordinate 126,836,138 of NC_086097.1, forward strand.
CTGCCCAGAACCTTGTTTACACCTTTAAGTCTAAAACTCAACCTAACCATTGCCAGTCTGAATTGGAAGTGGGTCCAACACTTATAGTCAGGTCCCTCTGAGCTCATGTTGGCTGGACAGACAGTAAATAATGCACTGCGCCACATTTATAAAGAGATCACCCAGACAGTTTTAATCCACACCCAAAGGATTGCTGTTTTTTTGATGGTTTGCTTCCATCCAGGTTGTTTTGGGTAGCCAAGCTCAAAATACCTCAACACTAAAACTGCACTCCTCTCCCTCATTCTCAAGAAAGGTGTCAGCTCAATACCCAAATGTGTTACACTTTTTAAGGAACTTATGGAGAGTTCTGCCTGTGACACCCTCCCCCTCCCCCTCCCTGAAACCTGAAGGATTCTCAGGTGATGGATCCAACTTCTGTGACTGAAGTTCCAGTTTGTGACTGAACCTGGCTGGATCAACTTGTCATTGCTTTCCAGGGTCTGGCAAACCCAACAATCACTGTTACTTTCTGTGGAGAGAATATTCACAGCAAAACAGCACTGCCTTATGTTGCAGTAGATCTTGGCTGCTTTATCCCAGCACAATGCTTTTCACTGTAACTGGTAGGGTTGAGTTGAGTTGGATAAGGTCTTACCTTTGTCTGTGGTAGGACCAGTGTTCTCTATTCTCCGTCAAGCATGTGTGCAATGTAGCAAGTCCTTTGTGTGCAAATAGCTGTGTTGAATGTGAAAAATGTTAAAGCTCTTTGGATTTAAGTTCAGTTATAATTTAATATCCAGTGAGATCCTTGTCTGAATGAAACTCCAGACAGGTCATGAACCTACTGTCTCTATCTGCTGAAGGATACATTCAGACCAAAACTTCTATTAAAACAATCCACTAACTTGCAGCCATTGTTCAGTTGGGTACTATGGTCCTCTCAACTTCCTTTAGAGTATTCCATTGTAAAGTGTGCCCTGTTGGAGTAAATCCATGTGCACCCGAACCTGGATCACTGGGCTCTAAAATTCACCCAAGCTCAATGTGCTACTGATTCTTCATTTCACATCCCTCAGGACACAGCAACAGACACGATGTGCAAAACATCTGGATCTTGCACTCACTCATTCATCAGAACCTCTCTGAACCACTGCACCCTCTCCTCACCACCCCCAACTCAGCACATAGTTTAGAAATATAGAAAATAGGTGCAGGAGTAGGCCATTCAGCCCTTCAAGCCTGCACTGCCATTCAGTATGATCATGGCTGATCATCCAACTCAGAACCCTGTACCTGCCTTCTCTCCATATCCCCTGATCCCTTTAGCCACAAGGGCCATATCTAACTCCCTCTTAAATATAGCCAATGAACTGGCCTCAACTGTTTCCTGTGGCAGAGAATTCCACAGATTCACCACTCTCTGTGTGAAGAAGTTTTTCCTCATCTTGGTCCTAAAAGGCTTCCCCTTTATCCTCAAACTGTGACCCCTCGTTCTGGACTTCCCCAACATCGGGAACAATCTTCCTGCATCTAGCCTGTCCAGTCCCTTTAGAATTTTATACGTTTCAATAAGATCCCCCCTCAATCTTCTATATTCCAGTGAGTATAAGCCTAGTTGATGCAGTCTTTCATCATAGGGAAGTCCTGCCATCCCAGGAATCAATCTTGTGAACCTTCTTTGTACTCCCTCTATGGCAAGAATGTCTTTCCTCAGATTAGTGGAGCAAAACTACACAAAACTCCAGGTGTGGTCCCACCAAGGCCTTGTACAACTGCAGTAGTACCTCCCGGCTCCTGTACTCGAATCCTCTTGCTATGAATGCCAGCATACCATTCGCCTTTTTCACCGCCTGCTGTACCTGCATGCCCACTTTTCAAGGAAACCTTTCTATATTGCTACCCACACCTTGACAATATCGGTGAGGACATAGAGACATAGAAGCATAGAAAATAGGTGCAGGAGTAGGCCATTCGGCCCTTCGAGCCTGCACCGCCATTTATTATGATCATGGCTGATCATCCAACTAGAACCCTGCCCCAGCCTTCCCTCCATACCCCCTGATCCCCATAGCCACAAGGGCCATAGCTAACTCCCTCTTAAATATAGCCAATGAACTGGCCTCAACTGTTTCCTGTGGCAGAGAATTCCACAGATTCACCACTCTCTGTGTGAAGAAGTTTTTCCTAATCTCGGTCCTAAAAGGCTTCCCCTTTATCCTCAGACTGTGACCCTTCGTTCTGGACTTCCCCAACATCGGGAACAATCTTCCTGCATCTAGCCTGTCCAATCCCTTTAGGATTTTATACGTTTCAATCAGATCCCCCCTCAATCTTCTAAATTCCAACGAGTACAAGCCCAGTTCATTCAGTCTTTCTTCATATGAAAGTCCTGCCATCCCAGGAATCAATCTGGTGAACCTTCTTTGTACTCCCTCTATGGCAAGGATGTCCTTCCTCAGATTAGGGGACCAAAACTGCACACAATACTCCAGGTGTGGTCTCACCAAGGCCTTGTACAACTGCAGTAGTACCTCCCTGCTCCTGTACTCGAATCCTCTCGCTATAAATGCCAGCATACCATTCGCCTTTTTCTCCGCCTGCTGTACCTGCATGCCCACTTTCAATGACTGGTGTATAATGACACCCAGGTCTCATTGCACCTCCCCTTTCCCTAATCGGCCACCATTCAGATAATAATCTGTTTTCCTATTTTTGCCACCAAAGTGGATAACTTCACATTTATCCACATTAAATTGCATCTGCCATGAATTTGCCCACTCACCCAACCTATCCAAGTCACTCTGCATCCTCTTAGCATCCTCCTCACAGCTAACACTGCCACCCAGCTTCGTGTCATCCGCAAACTTGGAGATGCTGCATTTAATTCCCTCATCCAAGTCATTAATATATATTGTAAACAACTGGGGTCCCAGCACTGAGCCTTGCGGTACTCCACTAGTCACTGCCTGCCATTCTGAAAAGGTCCCATTTATTCCCACTCTTTGCTTCCTGTCTGCAAACCAATTCTCTATCCACATCAATACCTTACCCCTAATACCGTGTGCTTTAAGTTTGCACACTAATCTCCTGTGTGGGACCTTGTCAAAAGCCTTTTGAAAATCCAAATATACCACATCCACTGGTTCTCCCCTATCCACTCTACTAGTTACATCCTCAAAAAATTCTATGAGATTCGTCAGACATGATTTTCCTTTCACAAATCCATGCTGACTTTGTCCAATGATTTCACCGCTTTCCAAATGTGCTGTTATCACATCTTTGATAACTGACTCCAGCAGTTTCCCCACCACCGACATTAGGCTAACCGGTCTATAATTCCCCAGTTTCTCTCTCCCTCCTTTTTTAAAATGTGGGGTTACATTAGCCACCCTCCAATCCTCAGGAACTAGTCCAGAATCTAACGAGTTTTGAAAAATTATCACTAATGCATCCACTATTTCTTGGGCTACTTCCTTAAGCACTCTGGGATGCAGACCATCTGGCCCTGGGGATTTATCTGCCTTTAATCCCTTCAATTTACCTAACACCACTTCCCTACTAACATGTATTTCGCTCAGTTCCTCCATCTCACTGGACCCACTGTCCTCTACTATTTCTGGAAGATTATTTATGTCCTCCTTAGTGAAGACAGAACCAAAGTAATTATTCAATTGGTCTGCCATGTCCTTGCTCCCCATAATCAATTCACCTGTTTCTGTCTGTAGGGGACCTACATTTGTCTTTACCAGTCTTTTCCTTTTTACATATCTATAAAAGCTTTTACAGTCAGTTTTTATGATCCCTGCCAGTTTTCTCTCATAATCTTTTTTCCCCTTCCTAATTAAGCCCTTTGTCCTTCTCTGCTGAACTCTGAATTTCTCCCAGTCCTCAGGTGAGCCACTTTTTCTGGCTAATTTGTATGCTTCTTCTTTGGAATTGATACTATCCCTAATTTCTCTTGTCAGCCACGGGTGCACTACCTTCCTTGATTTATTCTTTTGCCAAACTGGGATGAACAATTGTTGTAGTTCATCCATGCAATCTTTAAATGCTTGCCATTGCATATCCACCATCAATCCTTTAAGTGTCATTTGCCAGTCTATCTTAGCTAATTCACGTCTCATACCTTCAAAGTTACCCCTCTTTAAGTTCAGAACCTTTGTTTCTGAATTAACTATGTCACTCTCCATCTTAATGAAGAATTCCACCATATTATGGTCACTCTTACCCAAGGGGCCTCTCACGACAAGATTGCTAATTAATCCTTCCTCATTGCTCAAAACCCAGTCCAGAATAGCCTGCTCTCTAGTTGGTTCATTGACATGTTGGTTCAAAAAACCATCCCGCATACATTCCAAGAAATCCTCTTCCTCAGCACCTTTACCAATTTGGTTCACCCAATCTACATGTAGATTGAAGTCACCCATTATAACTGCTGTTCCTTTATTGCACACATTTCTAATTTCCTGTTTAATACCATCTCTGACCTCACTACTACTGTTAAGTGGCCTGTACACAACTCCCACCAGCGTTTTCTGCCCCTTAGTGTTACGCAGCTCTACCCATATCGATTCCACATCCTCCTGGCTTATGTCCTTCCTTTCTATTGCGTTAATCTCCTCTTTAACCAGCAACGCCACCCCACCTCCTTTTCTTTCATGTCTATCCCTCCTGAATATTGAATATCCCTGAACGTTGAGCTCCCATCCTTGGTCACCCTGGAGCCATGTCTCTGTGATCCCAACTATATCATAATCATTAATAACAATCTGCACTTTCAATTCATCCACCTTGTTACGAATGCTCCTTGCATTGACACACAAAGCCTTCAGGCGCTCTTTTACAACTCTCTTAGCCCTTATACAATTATGTTGAAAAGTGGCCCTTTTTAATGCTTGCCCTGGATTTGTCGGCCTGCCACTTTTACTTTTCTCCTTAGTACTTTTTGCTTCTACCCTCACTTTACACCCCTCTGTCTCTCTGCACTGGTTCCCATCCCCCTGTTGTGAACTAACCTCCTCTCGCCTAGCCTCTTTAATTTGATTCCCACCCCCCAACCATTCTAGGACAGATGGATTAGATCCAGAACAATAAAGTTGAATCTAATCTAATCTAATTGTACTTGGAAATTGTGGAGTGAGCAGGAGATTGATTTGTTCGAAAGTACCCAACAATGAATATCCCTCAGTTAAGACCATAACCACATTAAACACTTCAATTATTTTTAATATTCTGCTTTCTACCGTGGTTATTGGTCCAGATTTTCCCTGGCAGCCATTTGTGACCTTGCAGTTTTGGCAGAGGCTTTTCATCATTTTTCTGATCACAATGTGACAACTGATAAATAACACAGCCTGTGGAGCAGACAAAAGAATTTAAGGATGGCACTGGCCTGACTTGACCTTTATTGTTCTTAACTAAAGCGACCGCACGGTAACAGGCCATTCCAGCCCAACTAGCCCACACCGCCCAATTACCTCCATGTAACCAATTAACCTACTATCCTGTACATCTTTGGAATGTGGGAGGAAACCAGAGCACCCAGAGGAAACCCACATGGTCACGGGGAAAATGTACAAGCTCCTTACAGACAGTGGCATCTCTCTTACCCTGGTAGGGGAGGAATTGAGATATGGTAATCATGGCCATCAAGAAAGGATGTACCCAACTGTGGTTATTGTAATCACTACCCCTCTGCTACAGGGAAATCACTGCCAGAATCCTCCTCAACTGCATGCATCTGGTGGCTGAACAGTTCCTTCAAAAGTCGCAACAGAATCATAGAGTTGTTTAGCACTGAAATAGGCCCTTTGGTCCATCACAGCTATGCTGACCCTTTTGCCCAGCTACATTAACCCCATTTGCCTAGTTAGGTCCATATCCTCCCACGGCTCGTAAATGTAGTAGTTGTATCTGATTCCCCCAATCCCTTGGGCAACGTGTTCCATGTAGATTCTGGCCTTCAAGATGTACAGTGAATATGATCTTCATTATGGGATGTCCAACACAAATATAGCCAGTAACAGAATCCATTCTGTCTGGCTCTCTCTGACCTCACAAAAGCCGTCGGCACCAGCAACCAAGAAAGGATATTGGGAGCCCTCCTCAATTTTGGCTCTCCTTGGAAATTCATTATCATCTTACATTTACTACACAAGATCATGCCAGCTGTGATCCTAATAAATGGGTGCATCATTCAGCTTTAGGAAAACGATGTCATCACCTACTCACTCTTCTTTGGTGCAATAATTTGGAATGAGAGTTCATCACAGGACCAATGGTTCATTCTTGTTTTCTACTCCAAAGCTAAGATTAGCTGTTACAAATGCAGAACACAATAGACAATAGACAATATAACACACTACCACAAAGCATTCTTGTGGATGAACTAATCCTAGATTTTCAGAAAATATATCGTGAGATGCTGCATCAATGGTTAATGAAAAATAAAAGCCACGGCTTAGAAGGAACTTATTAGTGTGGATAGAAGAAAGGCAGGACTAGGCATACATTTTTTTTGTCTTTCTGGTTAGCGGGATGTAATAAATTCAAAGATTGGAAGTACACTTATCTGTCTTCCCACAGACAGCCACGAAACAAAGAAACACCATGGAACTCGTTCAAAGAAAATTTTAAGCACCCAATGTGCAAAAAGAAGAATGCATTGCGCAAACGGCAAAAATCGAGTGAAAAAGGCAGGATATAAAACATCAAACCACAGTCATTGAAACAGTCCAGGAATGTCCACTCATTTCAGTTCAATTCATCGCCGTGTCATTCGTTGATGGCAGGCCGCAGAACCAGTCGGCCCCGGTCAAAATCCCACAAAATAGCCATCAAAAAGGAGAAGTCCAGCTCACAAACCGCGTCGATTAAACCTTGCCCAGGACCCAAGACCCAAGACTCTGGTAGCAGCGAACGAGAGACCCGTCAAACGCAGAGAGGATTGGATTGACACATGGCATCCCGGGTGATGTTGACACAAACAGCAATGGGAGCCTCGAACATCTGAGTGTACCCTTCACCTGCCCCTGCGAGTCTGCCGATTGCGCACAGGACCCTTCAAGCTCCTCAGAACACACAACTGGAGTGAAAGCAAGTCCACAACAGAAGGACAGGTGGGACCCCAACTTGCAGCAGTTTTTCTCCACCAATTTTTCCCCCAGACATCCTGTACCAATTTGGACTCGAAGTGTGAAGCATGGAGGAGGTATTCCTCGATTCGTTGCCTTGGCGGAGTACACATTTTGCCGAGAATTTATTTTGAGATGCTTGAATGTTTTCATGCATTTATTTCCAAGATTAAAAAAAAAATGAAATGCTATTTTACACTTTGCCGATGCTCACTATGAAGTGCTAAAAAAAATACCCTGGATCCTCCTCGGGCAGGTGTGCGGAAAGATCAAAGAAGTAGAGCTATGTTAACGCAGCCACAGGATCCGAAAGTTACAGTGCGCGCGCAAAGGCTCGTGCAACCGCGAGCTCCCGCGCGCCTGTCGCCCACACCTGAAACCGAGAGCCCATGCGCGTGGTTGTGGGTCTCCCCTTGGTGGGGTGGGGTCTCGCGCTATGCGGGGCGCGTCACCCTGTTCCCGAGGCGTCACGCTGCAAAGGTACAGAGGTGCAAGTGTTGCTGCGACTCTTTAATAGGGAGCGCAAGGTCTGGGCAGTGCAGAGGGATTATAATGCATTGAGCGCATCAGGGACCAGATGTCTTTAAGCCTTGCAGAGGTTAACCGGCGCAACAGTGAGAGGAGCGGGGGAGAGCAGGAGTGTTGGACGGATAGACAAGCAGAGAGTGACCGTGCAGAAAGCGACGGAGTTGCTGATTCCAGTGACTGAACTCTTTAAGTACCGATCACTCGGAAGTACCTATTAGTTCAGTGACAGCGAACAGCAACCAGAGCTTCTGTACTGTGTCCGCCGAGCCAGCATCCCACCAGCTCGATTTTAACTGTGAGTGCGTAATTGTCTGCAAACAAGCTCTCCTTCCCTTTAAGACGGTCGTTTTCAGTTGTAGCTAAGAGCTTGGCTGTGAATCAAGTGTTTTTGTCCTTCTTTCGGGAATGTTGTGCTATTTAAATAGTTGCCTTGTAGATTAGAATAAGATTTGTTCAACTTGTAATATATTATTTTACTGATAGCGATTCTGCTACAAGACCTCTGTTATACAGTTGTAAGGTGTTAATCTGATGATGTTTGGCATCAAATCCATACTTACTAGATAATTACCAACTTGTTATAGGCTTAATATTTTTTTAAGAATTCTTGCGTTGCCTCCAGTAATTCAAGCCTGTGATCGTCACACCCATATACTTTTACAGGATGTGTTCACCTATGTAAAGCAACCAGTTTTTTTGTCTTAAAACAGGACCAAATGGAAATGTTTTTCTTACAAGGCATTTCATAAAAGGACGGGAAGAGGACTTGGGGTACCTACATTTTAATAAAGTTAATTTGCTGTATGTTTCACACAAAATACTAAGTATTGTGGAGATTAGATCATTCAGGATTTGCTTTAAATGCTCAAGAAAAAGAACAGCATGTGTGAATGAAAGAAATTTGAAAGGTTTGTATCAGACTCCCAAAAATCATTTGGGAGGGTTCCAGGGGAGAGACCTGTTGCAAAAAAAAGTGTGCACTGCATTAAACTAATGGTGCCAGATTGAGAGAAATCTGGGGACAAACTTTCAGAGGTGTAGTTCAGAAAGCGTAAATGCAGATTGACCTGCTAAGTTTTGTGGTCTTACCCATATTTCCAGCATTTTTTTTGGCTTATTTTTATACAATTGCAACCTATTGTCTCATTTTGATTATAACACAAATTCCATTTCCATTGTACCTTTAGCATTGTGAAAATATAGCAAGTATTTCACAGGAACATTTGGAAGCAAACAGTTGAAATAGAGCTATATTGAAGTACTTGGATAGTTTGCTGTAGGTTACTGTGGGATATAGACAGGATGTAGAGTTGGGCAGAGGTGGTGTTCAATCTGGGAAAGTATGAAGTGATATATTTAGGACGATCAATTTTGAAGACACATGCCACAGTAGCGTAGTGGTTAGCACGATGCTAACACAACTCTGGAGTTCGGAGATCAATTCTAGTGCTGTTTTAAAAGAAGTCTCTGTGCATTCTCTCCATGGAATACGTGGTGAATGACATTATCCACACCAGTTCAGGAGCCTGATGATTGTGGGTTTTACCTGTTCATAAACCTGGCGATGTTGGACCTAAAGCTTCTGTGCCTCCCACCTGATGGTAGTAGTGAGGAGAGAGCATAGTCTGGATGGTGGGGGTCATTAATATGGATGCTTTCCTGTGGCAGTGCTCCAAGTCAATGTACTCAGTTGTAGGGAGGGCTTCTCCTGTGATGGACTGGGCTGTATCTACCTCTTTCTGTAGTGGTTCTCTTCCTTCCTATACCCAAGTGGCAGAAGAGCTGGTTATGCTGTATTCTTAACCTCAACTTGGGATCAAATGCTACACTACAATGATCAATCACAGAAAGCCACGTGGTGCTGGGGAATGCCATTCCTGATGCTGGGTAGCTTTTTGGGGGTAAAGATGCTGATGCATGTTTTTCAAATATGGTAGCTCCCCAGATTACAGAAGACCTAACTTACAGAAACTTGACATTACAAAATCCCCCCATAAGTTTTTAAATGATTTTTCTAGAGAGAATGACTCCTTACAGTACATGTGCCTTTAATTATGGGCAGCGTTAGGATGAACATAGAAGATATTCACTGAAATGGAAGAGTTTATAGGAAGTGTATGCAGAGCAGTACAGTATGAGTAGCAATGGGAAATGGATGACAGAGTAACACAATACAGTAGTACTTCGGGAAGGGGAGGCTCGACTGTTTCATATAATGGGCTTTTATCTTGGTTTTGGAGAAAATTGTTCATTTACATTATATGTTACGGAAGAATTAGTTTACGGTCAGTTCTCATGAACAGAACCCTTATGTAAACTAGGGACTTCCTGTAATTGATCTGGGCAGCCCAGGATCTCCATATTTATCGCCCAGGTCTGCGCCCCGGAACGGGCGCATCCATTGTCTACTTAGACAGAGACAGACGGAGCCATGATGATCCTATAATTGTAAGAACAGCTCACTCAGTCGTAGCTGGTAAATGCCTCTGAGAGAGGTGGAGATGAAGTCCACAAATGGAATCTTATGCCATGCTCTCCATTGGTATTGCAGTGGAGCGCCATGCAGATGGGAATAATGTTGGCCAGTGACAAATCCCTGCAGGACACCATGGTAACAATGCTGGGTGATTCCCTGGATAAGTGCTAGAAAAGTGAGGATGCCAGTAGGTAATGATGGTCCCAGCCCAGGCAGCTGGAATGCATCAGAGACACTGGAGGTGCTTTGAGTACTAATAGCTGAAGGGAAGGAGGGACAGGTTACATTGGATGTAATCACAAAAGATTTCATTGTGATCAGTGCATTTCCATTGGTGTAGTAGTGAGGATCCTTGAATTTGGGGCATTTCAACAAGGTGTTCCTGTTAAGGATAGGAAGAATTTAGGATCTCTAGCATAGGAAGAGGGATATAAGAAGAGATGGGTTTTTCTTGGGAGGATCCTGGAAAAGTGGACTGTTAACTGAAGTCCAGCCAGGTCTGATGGTGAGCATCCAAATTAGCTTTTCAAATCTGAATTCTTTGGTCATAAGGGGGTGGAGATGAAGATTGTATTATTGAAATGACAGCTTGGTGAGTGCATTGGTTTTAAAAAGGCTTAGCTGAAGTTAGGTTGATTGAGCATGTTTGTAGCTGCAAGAATATTGTAACAATGGTTACATAGTTGAGTCTTTAAAAGTTTTTTTTAAAGCCAGGGCTGAATACAGATGGAAAGAAGTTTGAGAAGAGGAAGATGGGTAGAGAGAGAGATACAAGGAAGTAATCAGAGGCCTATCTGTGATTACGATAGAGGGAATAGCAAGGCTATGAGAGTTGGTGAGGTGCTATTTTCATGGAGGGAAAGGTTAGACATTTAGTCTATGGTGATTGTGCAGGCTTGTGTCTTATCAGTTTAGATATTTTGATTTCTGTAAAGGGCATATTAACAGATGTGCACTCTCAGCAGGCTTGTAGAAAATAAACACCCACATGAACTAAACTCCATCTCCACATTTTTATTAGTCATGATATTGGTGATGAGGAAAATTGTCTCAAAATCAAGCAGTAAGTGATTGGATGAATAAAAATGGGGAGAGACAAAGTCCAACCATTACCTGCTTTAAAAATATAAGGATAGAAAGAATTGCCATAAATCTCACTGTAGCATTTGACTCTCAGATCTAGTCAGGGGAAGAATATTTTGAGATACTGTACTGTCAAATTTCTTTGCTGCATGTGACATTGATGATGCAGACAGGTTATAGCCTAAAGAGTGCATCAAGTGCCCCTACATAAAGTTTATTGTGAAAACTGGAAACCCAATTGTTAAATGACTTGAAAACAATTGGGAAAACCCAATTGTTAAATGACTTGAAGTGGAGGTGGATGGAAACTCAAGAAAAAGCCCGTGTTCACCAGAAATTATTCATGTGATGCAAAACCCTACTGTCCTGGTGGCACTCCATCTGATGATAGGTGGTTCTGAAATCCAGTAGGGGTTATCTCCAGAAACCCAACAGCAGAAGAGGGAAAATACATATTTAAGCCCATCACTCCTACTGGGCATAGGCCACCAACAGCAGCTTATCAGAGTCCTCTGTCCTGGGCCAGTCTTTCAAGTTGTCCCCAGGTGTAGCCCATCTTTTTGGTATCATTCCTCTCCCAGAGATATCTTTGGAATTTGTTTTGGCTTTTCTGTAGCTCTGGGTTTGTTACAGAATGGGGTTGCTAGCCCCATGCCAAACACGCCTTCACAGCCAGGCTTGGCAGTATTCGTGGTGGAGTTGAGAAGGAAAGTACTCAGCTGGATAAAGTTCTAGGCATGTTCAGAGTAAAATGGTTTCCAGAAGTACATTTCATCATTCACACAGACCGCAAACCCCTTTCAGGAAATGAAGCTAATGCATCAGCTAGTTCTCCTATGGGTTGAAAGATTGTCTTTGACCTGTTCAGATCTGGAAAATACCACAGAAACATACATGCGCTCAGTGATCTCCTGATGATGGAGGAAGACATGGCCAATGGCAATGATGAATCATCTGGGCAATCCTGCAAGTACTATGCAAATTGGAGAGCAGACAGCAAAATACCCTACACTGTCAAGTTCAGGAGTACATCGTGGGAGGGGGCTTACAGAGAAAATACCACAGTTAATGTCCTACCATTCCGGTACTTATAACTGAGTATTAGGAACAGATACATCATGTGAAGAGCTGGAGCTTTGAGTTCCCCTTAAGGATGGGCATTGTTTCCAAAGGAACAGTTCCAGGAATTATATCAGTATGTGTCAGCTGGTTGATACAAGTGGACTCTGACAGTGAGCAAGAAGCACAGTCTTGCATGAAATGTAAAGAAAACATTTGGGAATGTTGGAGTACATGCCATGTTGATTATGTTGGACCATTCTAAGGGAAGATGTTCCTGCTGCTAGTTGATGTTTAAAATGGATTGCCGGAGTTATGTTTTATAACTCCAGAAACTAATCAGAAGAAAAACACGAAAAGCCAAGAAACATGTCAACTTAGCATTTACTTTCCTTTAGTGAGGCGCTCCCATATGATGTGGTGGTGTATGAGTGTTTTCGGTTGGATATCTGCAGACCTCAATTCAGTGTCTTTGAAATGCCATTCAAACCCATTTTGTGGATTGACTGAAACTGCTGAGCCAGTGTCCAATTCATAGAAACATGGAAAACCTATAGCATAATACAGACCCTTTGGCCCACAAAGCTGTGCTGAACATGTCCTTACCTGAGAAATTACCTAGGGTTACCCATAGCCCTCTATTTTTCTAAGCTCAATGTACCTATCCAGGAGTCTCTTAAAAGACCCTATCATATCTGTCTCTACCATTGTCACCGGCAGCCCATTCCGCGCACTCTCCACTCTGCGTTTTGTGACGAAAAACCAAGTTATCAGAAGATTGATGCTAATGAGAGAGAGAGATAAGGGAGACAATGGAGAAACGTTCAAAATGTTAATGAGAGAGGAGAGAGAGATAACGAAAAGAGGCACAATTCAGAATATTGACAGACCAGTTGCTTTGAACCTGAACTGTTTGAAGTTTGATGGACAGGCGATACCCCAGCAGGGGGATAAAAAGAACAGGTTCGCTAAGGCACGACACACACCACGAGATCACGAGATAACGAGACCCTGGAAGAGTGGTGTGCCTCCACAAGTTGGTGCGCGTTTGGAGGTCTGGTTCGAGGGAACCGACAATAGACTGACAGGGTGAAAAGGTACGATTGGCGGGAACCTGGTGTGTGTCCCCGCCCTTGCCTGGGTGCCGGGTTCACTGCGGAAGAACGGTCGTATCTGGAACGGAGGGGTCACAGTCGGTGACCACAGAAGACATAAAAGGGTCTGCCCGAAAGCTAACTGCAAAGAACATCAAAGGTCTGCTTGAATCAAATTTGCGCGCTCTTCTCTCTCTCTCTCTCTCTCTCTCCTCTCTCACTGTCTCTCTCTCCCTCCCCCCCATGGCACAACAGCGATTACTGCGAACTGTACTAAGCTGAACTGAATTCTGCGTCACTTGAGACTGATCATTTTTCCTCTAGACTGCGATAGAGCTTGGCTGAGTCCTATTACCCTAGTTCTGTGTACATGTGTGTTTTATCATTGCTAACCTGTTGCATTTATATCCTTACCATTAGAGTACTGTGTTACTTATTTCTTTAATGAAACTTTATTAGTTTCCAGTAATCCAGACTCCAACTAGTGGTCCATTTCTGCTGGTTTGGCAACCCAGTTACGGGGTATGTAACAGTTTAAAAAAAAAACTTACCACTGACATTTCTTCTGTACTTACTTCCAAGCACCTTAAAATTATGCCCGCTCATGCTAGGCATTTCAGCCCTGGGAAAAAGCCTCTGAATATTCACACTATCAATGCCTCTCATCATCTTATACACCTCCATCAGGTCACCTCTCATCCTCCGTCACTCCAAGGAGAAAAGGTCAAGTTCACTCAACCTATTCTCATAAGGCATGCTCCCCAATCCAGGCAACATCCATGTAAATCTCCTCTGCACCCTTTCTATGGTTTCCAATTCCATTCTGATTAATTTACCATTCTCTTGTGGTGTAAGCCATATTGCTTGTCCCTCATTAGTTTTCTCATTTTAAATCTCAAGGCTAACAAGTCCTGCGTTATTCTCATTATCAGATTTTCATCAACAGCTTGCAAATTAATGCTCTGTTTGAAACTGCAACTACACTTTTATTTTTTTCTTCTTCCCTGTGCGGACCATTTATTTTTGTCTGCCTGACATGCTCTTTTTATGTGCCCTACTTTGTCACATTTTCTTTAAGTTTCGCCTTTAATCTTGTATTGGTCTGGTGTATGTGAGCCCCTGCCACAACACTAACACGATTTGTTTGTTCTGGCAGATTTCCATTTAGACATTGCAATTTTGTTCAACACTCACTTTCATTCCGGGCTGCAACTCACTTGTGCCTCTGGTTGCTGTTTTCATTGATACAGCTATTTCAATTGCTGTTTTAAATGTGAGTTGTGCTTCAGTTAGGAGCCATGTTTGAATGCTTTTCTGTAAGACTCCACAAACTAAACGATCTGTCGGTGCATCATTAAGCCAATCATTGAACTGACAATACTTGGGAAAATTTCTTCAATTCAACTACAAATGCTGGAATGGACTTCCCGTCCTTTTTGATTCCAGTTATGAAACCTAAAGTGTTCTGCAATCAACAATGGTTTCAGTTCTAAGTGTTCCTGCATTGCATTCATGATATCAGCAAAGCTTATTTCAGCTGGAGCAGTGGAACTTCTAAGCAAACTGTATGCCTTTCTACCTATTACATTCAGCAACACTGCTTTTATTTATTATTACTATCACCTGGTTCTTACTGTTTATGAACCCACGATTTTCATTTATTTTCTACCTTTTTTTGAACTCTACCTTCTTTCTCCCTTTCTGAAGAAACATCTCTCTCCTCCTTTAAAAACTTGAACATCTCTCTCCTCCTTTCAATGAAAAACGAGCTGTGCTTTCTTAAAACGTGAATGCCTCGCTGAGCTTCACCAGGTAGGTAGCTGTCTCAGGTTCGTTTAAAACCTGCTCATCGCCTCTATTATGTTTTGTAACTCCAGACACTAACTGAAAGAAGAACACAGGAGCCAGGATATGCTTTGTCTCCTTGCTTTTTATCCCTTCTTCCTTTTCCTTTAGTGAGACGCTAACGTATGAGGTGGTGGCGTAATGACATGTACCATTCGCCTACTTCTTAGATAGAAGTCATAATGAATTATGTAAACAAAGAATGCTTAAACAATATATTTACAATATTACTCAAATATTAATGAAATATTAAATGCACTACACATGGTGTCAGACAATAGAACTTGTTTTATGAGTGTGAAGTTTGAAGATTCCATTGATAACAAAATGGCATAAATGATCTTGCATCTGTCCATTGTCATCCTTCCTTTAATGGGAAAACAGAGTTGTTCAGACTTCCAAAGAAGAATGAAGGAAGCAGCAATGAAACTAGTCTCTTTGTTCCTATTTGGTCCCACTTTCACTGCAATCGACAAATGGGCAGTCTCTCGTAGAATTACTTATGGTAAAGAAATTGAGGTCAACTTTACTTCTCATCAGTCACAATCTAAACCAATCATACAGCACAAAGCTGAAACATACTATGACAAAATGCAAAAATAAAGTGATAGCATGGGATGCTGTGTACATATATCTATTGATGCTTCTGAACACATCTTCAGTGATGTTCCTGGAATCATTGGGTGTTTCGGGTCTTTCAACATCATACAACCTCCTCCAGGTGACCCAGCCGGGGCTGATCAGACCCCAGCTTGTGTCCAGATGGCTAGCTACTTATGACTCCATGGCTCCCCTCTTTTGAGCCACAGCCATCTCGAGGCCCTCTCTGCCGCATCGGTGGTACTGCGGATGGCTCTCCTCTTCCTCTCTCCCTCAATGCCCAAAACGCTGAAGGCTCTAACTAAAGAACGGGCTACGAATCCCCTACAACCAACCTCCACTGGGAGACACCTCGCTCTCCATCCAGCCTGCTGACAGTTGCTGACCAGTCCTGCGTACTTGGAGAGCTTCCTTTCAAAGGCCTCTTCCAAGCTATCTTCGCATGGGACTGTCAGCTCCAGCAGCACCACTTGCTTAGTAGACTCAGACACTAGGACAATGTCTGGTCGCAGGGTGGTGGCTGTGATGTGATTGGGGAACTTCAGCTGCCCTTCGGGGTTCACCAACAGCTGCCAGTCCCTTGCAGAGGTCAGAATGCCTGCAGATGTTCTTTTGGCAGGTATTGGCTGCTCCCCAGCTCTGACAAAGGCAATGGTCTGCTTGGAGGGTCGGGACTGCTTCGCCCACTCAACTCCTGCGCTGACAGCTTCAGCGATGGTCTTCAGGACCTGATCATGCCTCCACCTGTACCGTCCCTCACCAAGTGCCCTTGCACAGCCGCTGAGGATGTGCTCCAGGGTTCTTCGCTTAGAGCACAGTGGGCACGCAGATGACTCTGCCTTGCCCCATGTGTGCAGGTTTGATGGACTTGGAAGCATATCGTACACTGCCTGGATGAGAAATTGGATGCGGTGTGGTTTGGCTTTCCAAAGATCAGCCCAGGTCACCTTCCTCTCAACCGCATTCTCCCATCTTGTCCAAGCTCCCTGTTGCTTCATTCCCACCGCCTTGCAGGCTCTCATCTCCTCCACTACTGCTCTCACCTCCTCCTGAACTAGATGACGCCTTTCCTTCCCTCTGGTGTCCATTTGGGGAGTTGGAAAGGATCCTAGCCCAGCTCGGCCTCGTGTGACCACTCCCACCGGCCTCGTGTGACCACTCCCACCAGCCTCCTGTGATGCAGCCTCGCCTCTGCCTCCTGAACAGCTTCCTCTGCCCTCCACTTCCTGCCAATACTTACTTGGATCCCTGCTCTAGCCACCTTCGGGTCACTTGAGTCCCTATACTGTAGCACTTCTCTGGCTCTTGTTACCTTGAATTCTTCCTCCAAGGATTTGAAGGGCAGTTGCAGTTTGTTGTGGTGTCCATAGAGTGCGATGCTGCTCAGGCTCTTTGGCAGCCCCAGCCATCTCCTGAGGTGGTTGCTAACCCTCCTCTCTAAGGTTTCGACTGTCGAGATCGGGACTGCATAGATGAGGAGGGGCCATAGGATTCTGGGAAGAATGCCATGCTGATACATCCAGGCTTTAAACTTCCCAGGTAGGCCAGACTTGTCCACAGATCTCAGCCAGCCATCCAACTCGGTGCAGGTTGCCTGAATGGATGTTGTGGCCCTTAAAGAGCTGTCAAAAACTTTGCCTATGCTCTTGACTGGCTTTTCTGTGATGGTTGGGATGGCTGTGCCTGCGATGCTGAACCGGAACTTGTTCTCCACCTTCCCTTTCCTCAGCACCATCGATCTTGATTTGGCAGGTTTGAAACACATCCGGGCCCACTCCACCAGCTTTTCGAGCCCTTGCAGAATCCTCCGGCAGCCTGGGACTGATTCTGTGGTGACTGTGAGGTCATCCATGAACGCCCTGATCGGTGGTTGCCGTTGAACAGAATTCATTCTGGGCCCTCTGCACTCTGGTTCAGCAGACTTAGTGAGCATGTTCATGGCTAGGGAGAACAGTGTCACTGAGATGGTGCACCCTGTGATGATGCCGACCTCCACCTTGTGCCAGGTTGATGTAATTGTTCCTGAAGAGACCCTCATCCTGAAGTTGCTGTAATAATCAGCGATAACTTCTCTGATTCTGCTGGGGACGTGGTATTTGGTCAGTGTGAGCTGCACCAGCTTGTGCGGAATGGAGCCATATGCATTTGCCAGGTCGAGCCACAACACTGACAGGTTGCCCTTGTTCTTTCTGGCCTCCCTGATGAGCTGTGTCACCACGCCGATGTGCTCCAGACAGCCCAGCATCCCTGAAATGCCACTCTTCTGGACTGATGTATCAATATAGGTGTTCTTTGCTAGGCAGGTGCACAGCCGTTTAGAAACTGCACTGAAGAAGATCTTCGCCTCGACACACAGCAGGGAGATGATGTGAAACTGATCTATCTGGGTGGCATTTTCCTCCTTCTGGATCCACACCCCTTCAGCCACTCTCCACTGCTCTGGGGTTTTCCCCCTTCTCCAGAAGATTCTCAGGATCTTCCACAGATGCAGCGGGGGTTTGGGGCAGTTCTTGTACACTTTGTACGAGGTGTTGCTTGGTCGTGGAGCCGAGCTTGCCCTTGCTTTGCGGACGACCTCTCTGACTTCCTTTAGCTGCAGCTCTGACATGTCGAACTGCACATCTGGTTCAGGTGGGTCTATTAGGATGTCGCACTCTCCCAACTCCTGCTCTCTTTCAGGATCATTATATATCTTCTTCAGATGTTGGTCTATGTCTTCCTGCGAACAGGCCAGTTTCCCACTGCGCTTCTCCCCCAGAAACTCCTTGGTGAACTTGAAGGGGTTGGTGATAAAGGCAGCACGTTTTCGGGCCCTTTCACGACGCCGCCTCCAATGCCACTCTGCCCGGCAGAGGACCCTGATCTTCTTTCGTAGTATGCACGTCAGCTGGGCCAAGCCATTGTGCTCCTCTTCTCCTGCCTCCTTGTATTGGGACTTCAGCGCTTTCATCTCCTGCCTGATGTTGTGGATCCTCAACGCTCTTTGGTTCTTCGAGTAAGATGTTTTGGAGCCTTCCTTCTCCTCTTCTCCGAACCGTTCAGCTGCGATACTGACAATAATTGTTGTCATGGCTTGCATCTTCCTATCAACCCCTCCCTTCGCCGTTGCCTCCAGAATTTGGTTAACATCTTCATCAAACTGCTTCCACAGTGAAGTCATGTTAGCTGCAGGCCATTTGATCCGCCTCCTGTTAGACTTCATGTTAGAGGGATTAGTTTGCAACACTTGGAGGTTCCGGGCACTATGGGGTGACTCCAGGCCTGGCCCCTCCTTCGTCTCACCAGGTTGGACACCTGCGTGTTGTGCTGCTCCTGCTCCCGCCAAACGCTTCATCCTTGCTTGGTGGATCTTCAAGCCACGATCGTTCTTGCAGATTCTGCCACATGCACACTGCTCCCTCATCGTCGTTTGTTCATTGCCTGGGTCTGATGTTGTTGTGTCCTTCCGACTGGGGTGCTCATCCTCACCACCCCCCCCACCCCCCGTGCACCCCTGGGGGTATCTTTTCCTTAGATTCTTTGTAGCTTTTGTGGGGGTCCTCCTCTCAGGGGACACAGATTGGGTTGTAATATTTACACATAACTTCAGTTTTGGATTCTGGGATTGAGATTACAGGGCAATTGTCACATCTAATTATTCTGGGAAATGCAAGCAGGGCAACTACTCAGGATAAGCAAAGGTCACTGGGATAATGAGGTAGCAAAGCATATGGTACATGAGGTGACTTTGGACAATTGTGCGTCAGCACATTGTTGTGATAGAATCTGGGGCCAGAATCTTTTGAAGCTATAGATCAGTGGACTAAGAAATAGTCTGTCCTATCGTAAGTGGATGTTAGCCCCTCTTCGAGAGAGAGAGTGAGAGTGAGAGTGAGAGAGAGATTGGCAGTTGTTGAAACATTTTGTAAATTTATTTCTGGAACTGGCTTTGGTGATTGGTGTGTTTGTGGGATGAGGAATGTGCTAATGCATTTAATTTGTTTAGTAACATGTAATTGGGTGCATATTGCAGTTGATAATTCTCTTCTAAGCCAGCGAAAGTCTCGGTGGTTTTGGATGCTTGTCTTGTGGCTCATTTTGAGCTTTAGCAGATGCTGTTTTGGTTGATCCCTGAAAGGAGCAATAAGATACAGGAGTCTAATGCGGCCATTCAGCCGACTGAGTCCGCTCTGCTGTTCTATCATGGCTGATTTATTATCCCTCTCAAACCTAGTACAGGCCCAGAGCCATCAAATACTCCTCATACATTAACCCTTTCTTTCCTGGAATCATTCTTGTGAACCTTCTCTGGACCCTCGCCAATGCCAGCACATCTTTTTTTAGATAATGGGCCCAAAACTGCACACCATACTTCATGTGTGGTCTGACCAATGCCTTTAAAAGTCTCAGAATTGCATCCTTGTTCTTGTAGTCTAGTCCTCTCAAACTGAATGCTAACTTTGCATTTGCCTTCCTTACCACTAACCCAACTTCAAAGTTATTATCACAGTATGTATACATTATACTGTGGCGACCCACTTTCTGACACCCATGAACCGGCTCACGAAACAGCGCGCGCAGGCAGAGGGCCGGCAGCAAAAAGGGCAGGAATGGGAAGGCTTTAAAGCGGGCCGCGAAGTTTGAATAAATCTCTTTCATCGCAACTCCAACTCACTGACTCCGTGTGGTTATTCTAGCGCTGTGTGTAGCACATCGCTACAATTGGTGACCCCGACGGCCCAAACGATATTTGGACCAGAGATGACCGACGCTGCATCTGTTCACGCAGTTTCGTTAAAACTGCCAAGCTTCTGGACGCTGAGACTCCATTTATGGTTCGAACAAGCAGAAGCACAATTCCACATTCGGCAGATAACCTCGGAGTCCACTCGCTACTACTACGTGCTGAGCTCCCTTGACCAGGAGACTGCTGCACAAGTTGAGGAGTTTATACAGTCGCCCCCGGAGGACGGCAAATACACAGCATTCAAAACCCTGCTCATAAGGACTTTCGGACTCTCACGGCGTGAACGAGCACGCCGCTTAATGCACCTGGATGGTTTGGGAGACAGGCCGCCGTCAGCATTAATGAACGAGATGCTGGCCCTGGCTGAAGGACACAAACCCTGCCTCATGTTTGAGCAGGCGTTCCTAGAGCAACTGCCCGAGGACATATGCCTGCTGCTGTCCGACGCAGATTTCAGCAAACCCCGGGAGGTGGCGGCCCAAGCAGATGTGCTGTGGAATGCCAGGAAAGAGAGAGGGGCATCCGTCGCACAGATCACCAAGCCGCGTGCCCAACGACAGACCAGACCGGGCCCGGCAGCGGAGCCTACAAAACCTGGCGACGGGAGTGAGGAGCCCAACGAACAATGGTGTTTTTACCACCAGCGGTGGGGCATGGAGGCCCGCCGCTGCAGACTGCCCTGCAAATTCCCGGGAAACGCCAAGGCCCAGCCGCTGCCGATCGCTATGGCGGCTGGCCATCAGGACAGCCTCCTGTACGTCTGGGACAAGCAGTCGGGACGCTGCTTTTTGGTCGACACCGGAGCGGAGATCAGCGTCTTACCCTCAACGAGTTACAACACCCGCAACAGACAACCGGGACCCACCCTGAGGGCCGCTAATGGCAGCACAATATGAACCTACGGCACCCGCACGGTGCGGCTACAGTTCAGCTCCAGCCGGTTCACGTGGGACTTCACACTGGCTGCCGTGGCCCAACCACTGCTGGGGGCAGATTTTCTACGAGCCCACAGCCTGCTGGTCGACTTGCAAGGGAAGCGATTAGTCCACGCCAAGACTTTTCAAACGTTCTCCCTGGGTGAAGCACAGTTGCCAGCCCCACACCTGGACTCCATCACGCTGTCCGACGATGAATTCACCAGGGTCCTGGTGGATTTCCCATCAGTACTGACACCGCAGTTCACGGTAGCCATGCCCAGACACGGAGTACAGCACCACATCCCGACCTAGGGACCACCCCTCCACGCCCGTGCTCGAAGGCTTCCCCGGACAAGCTCCGACTGGCGAAGGAGGAGTTCAAGAAGATGGAGGAATTAGGGATCATACGACGGTCTGACAGCCCATGGGCCTCCCCCCTTCACATGGTGCCCAAGGCAACGGGGGGCTGGAGACCATGCGGTGACTACCGCAGACTGAACGAGGCTACAACGCCAGACCGCTCCCCTGTGCCGCACATTCAAGACTTCGCAGCAAACCTACACGGCGCAAGGATCTTTTCCAAGGTAGACCTCGTCCAGGGATACCATCAAATCCCTGTACATCCGGACGACATCCCCAAAACAGCACTTATCACCCAGTTCGGACTTTTCGAATTCCTCCGAATGCCGTTTGGTCTAAAAAACGTCGCAGACTTTCCAGCGGCTAATGGACGCGGTGGGACGTGACCTGGACTTTGCATTCATCTATTTGGACGACATCTTCATAGCCAGCAGTAGTCGGCAGGAGCATCTGTCCCACCTCCGCCAGCTCTACTCCCGCCTGAGTGAATTCGGCCTTACAATCAATCCAGCCAAATGCCAGTTCGGACTCGACACCATCGACTTCCTGGGCCACAGGATTACTAAAGACGGGGCAACCCCGCTGCCCGCCAAGGTAGACGCGGTCCGCCACTTCCCCCGACCCAACACAATCAAAGGCTTGCAGGAATTCGTGGGTGTGGTGAATTTCTACCACCGTTTCCTCCCCTCAGCAGCCCGAACCATGCGCCCCTTGTTCACTCTAATGTCGGGTAAGGGCAAGGACATTACCTGGAATGAAGAGGCCGCAACCGCTTTCGTTAAAACCAAAGAAGCCTTGGCAAACGCTGTGATGCTAGTGCACCCCAGAACGGACGTTCCTACTGCCCTCACGGTGGACGCATCCAACACAGCAGTCGGTGGAGTGCTGGAACAACTCATCGAGGGTCGCTGGCAACCCCTGGCGTTCTTCAGCAAACACCTATGACCACCCGAACTCAAATACAGTGCTTTCGACCGGGAGCTATTGGCACTATACCTGGCAATCCGGCATTTCAGGTACTTCTTAAAAGGTAGGCCCTTCACCGCGTTCACTGACCACAAACCGCTTACCTTTGCGTTCTCTAAGGTGTCCGACCCCTGGTCGTCCCGCCAGCAGCGACATCTGTCCTACATCTCCGAGTACACGACGGACATCCGGCATGTCTCTGGAAAGAACAATGTCGTGGCAGACGCACTTTCCAGACCTACCATACAGGCCCCGTCCCAGGGGGTGGACTATGCAGCGCTGGCAGAGGCACAGCAGGCAGACGCTGAGATCCCCAGTTACAGGACTGTAGTCTCCGGTTTGCAGCTCCAAGACCTCCCCGTAGGCCCAGGTGAGAGGACCCTACTGTGTGAAGAAGCTACCGGCCAACCCCGCCCCGTTGTCCCAGCAGCCTGGCGCCGGCGGGTGTTCGAATCCATTCACAACTTAGCACACCCCTCCATCAGGACAACCGTCCGGCTGGTCGCCAACAGGTTCGTGTGGCATGGACTTCGTAAGCAGGTCAGTGAATGGGCCAAAACGTGCATGCAGTGCCAAACGGCCAAGGTGCAGCGGCACACCAAGGCTCCGCCGCAGCGGTTCGAACCCACCCGCCGGAGGTTCGACCACATCCATGTGGATATCGTGGGGCCCCTGCCAGTGTCGCGAGGCGCGCGGTACCTCCTAACTATGATAGACCGGTTCACCAGATGGCCAGAGGCAGTCCCGCTCAGCGACACCACCTCCGAATCCTGCGCCCAAGCACTGATCGCAACCTGGGTAGCCCGCTTTGGGGTACCGGCCCACATTACCTCCGACAGGGGCGCCCAGTTCACCTCCAGCCTGTGGTCGGCTATGGCCAGACTTTTAGGAACACAGCTACACCACACAACTGCCTACCACCCACAGTCGAACGGACTAGTGGAGCGCTTCCACCGTCACCTGAAATCGGCTCTCATGGCCCACCTGGAGGGGCCTAACTGGGTGGACGAACTTCCCTGGGTCCTGCTCGGAATCCGCACGGCGCCCAAGGAAGATCTGTACACCTCGTCGGCCGAGTTGGTGTACGGCGCGCCCCTGGTCGTCCCAGGAGAGTTCATACCAGCCCCAAGGGGGCAAGAGGAAGAACCCACAGCAGTCCTGGACAGACTACGGGAGAGGCTCGGTAACCTGGCCCCCATACCCACTTCACAGCACGGACAGAGCCCGACCTGCGTACCCAAAGACCTGCAGAACTGTAAGTTTCTTTTTGTACGACGGGGCGGACACCGGGCACCGCTACAGCGGCCCTACGAGGGGCCGTTTAAGGTGATCAGCAACAACGGGTCCACGTTCGTGCTGGACATTGGGGGGAGAGAGGAGGTTTTCACGGTGGACCGACTCAAACCGGCCCATGTGGACTTGGCGCAACCGGTCCAGGCTCAGGCACCGCGGCGCAGGGGCAGACCTCCCAAACAGAGGCTGATCCAGACTGTGGACATTGGGGGAGGTATCGCCGGTTCTGGGGTGGGGGGTTATGTGGCGACCCACTTTCTGACACCCACGAACCGGCTCACGAAACAGCGCGCGCAGGCAGAGGGCCGGCAGCGAAAAGGGCGGGAACGGGAAGGCTTTAAAGCGGGCCGCGAAGTTTGAATAAATCTCTTTCATCGCAACTCCAACTCACCGACTCCGTGTGGTTATTCTAGCGCTGTGTGTAGCACATCGCTACAATACAACCTTGAGACTTGTCTCCTTAAGGCAGCCACAAAACCTGTAACCCAAAGGAACCCATTAAAAAAAAGACCAATAAACACCCAATGTACAGAGAGAGAAAAAAACATCAAGCAAACAATAAAAGTAAGCGATTAGCATTTACAATGACAGAGAGTCCTCAGACACGAAGCCCGGAGCAGGCCTCAGCCTCCACCTCAGTTCAGCACATAGTGGAGTAAGCGCCATGGAGCCTGGAGTAGCCGGATCAGACCCACAGTCTCATTCTCAGTGCAGTGAAGAGCACAGTAAATGTCACGGAGCATCAAGCAGAACTGGCCTGACTTTTGCTTCTTGTCCTGACACCCTACTTTTTCGATCCATCTGGCTGGACACTTAAATCGACCAAACTTCGTGTTGTTCCTCACTCTGAGGACTGGGCCCTATTGCATTGACGTGCTCTGGGCCTGGACCCGCCACCACTTTTTGGCCTGTAACCAATCTGGCGCTTAGATTGATTGAAACTCACGCTCAGCTTAGGTTGACGGGCCCCCGAATCTGCCTCTCCTATGCCCCGACTTTTCTCCGCTCCTTCCCGAACATGCCTTGACCTCGCTCCGACTCTTCTTCGGATATGCAAATTAACCTTTAGGGAATCCTGCTCAAGGACTCCCAAGTTCCTTTGCACTTCTGATTTTTGAATTTTTTCTCTGTTTGGAAACCAGCTGACACCTTTATACCTTCTACCAAAGTGCTTGACTATCTACTTACCTCAGCTATGTTCCACCTGCCACTTCTTTACCCATTCTCCCAATGTCTTAAGTCCTTCTGCAGACTCTCTGCTTCCTCAACACTACCTGCCCCTCCACCTACCTTTGTATGGTCTGCAAACTTGGCCACAAAGACATCAATTCCGTCATCCAAATCATTGACATATAACATGAAAAGAAATGGTCCAAACATCGACCCCTGCGCAATACATCTAGTCACCAGCAGCCAACCAGAAAAGACCCCATTTATTCCCATTCTTTGCCTCCTGCCAGTCAGCCAATCTTCTATCCATGCTAGTTTCTTCCCTGTACTACCATGGGCTCGTAGCTTGTTAAGCAGCCTCATGTGTGACACTTTGTCAAAGTCCTTATGAAAATCCAAGTACACAACATCCACTGACTCTTCTGTTTTTTTATGTCTATCCTGCCTGTTATTTCCTCAACAGATTTGTCAGGCAAGATTTCCCCTAAAGGAAACTATGCTGTCTTTGGCCTATTTAATCATGTGCCTCCAAGTACCCGGAAATCTCATCCTTAATAATGGACTCCAGCATCTTGCCAACTACTGAAGTCAGACTAACTGGCCAATAATTTCCTTTCTTCTGCGTCCCTGCATACTTAAGCAGTGGAGTGATTCTTGAAAGATCATTACTAATGCCTCCACAATCCCTTCAGCCATCTCTTTCGGAACTCTGGGGTGCAGTCCATCTGGTGCAGGTGATTTATTGACTTTCAGATCTTTCGGCACCTTCTTCATAATTGCAACTCCACTCATTTCTGCCCCTTGGCACTCTTGAATTTCTACTACTAGTATCTTCTAGACTGGCACAAAATACTTAATAAGTTTGCCCGTCATTTCTGTATCCCCCATTACTACCTCTCCAGCGTCATTTTCCAGTGGTCCAATATCTACGTTTACTTCTCTTTTACTCTTTATCTAATCTGAAAAACATTTGGTATCCTCTTTGATATTATTTGACATTATTGGCTAGCTTACCATTATATTTAATCTTTTATCTCCTTATCGCTGTTTTAGTTGCCTTCCGTTGTATTTAAAAGCTTCCCAATTCTCTTAACTTCCCACTACTTTTTTTGTTGTATTATATGCCCTCTCATTTCCTATTACGTTGTTTTTGACTCCCCTTGTCAGCCTTGGTTGCCTCATCCTTCTTTTAGAACACTTCTTCATCTAACTTGTGCCTACTGAATTGCCCCAGAAATTCCAGCCATTGTTGTTCTGCTGTCATTCTTGCTAGTGTCCTCTTCCAATCCCTTTTCAATCACCTCTTCTCTCATGCATCTGTAATTCTCTTTACTTCACTGTAAGACTGATACATCTGACTCTAACTTCTTTGTCTGAAACTGCACGTGAATTCTATCATATTATGATCACTGTCTCCTGATCAATGATTTCCTTACTTAAGCTAAAAAATAAAATCTTGTTCATTACACAACACCCAATCTAGCATTGCCTTTTCCTCTCTTGGGATCCGGCACCAACCTGATTTTCCAAATCTACCTGCATATTGAAATTCCCCATGACTATTGTAACATTGCCCTTTTTACATGCCTTTTCTATCTCCTGTTGTAACTTGTCATCCCCCATCCGAGCTACTGTTCAGAGGCCAATATATAACTCCAATCAGGGTGTTTTTACCCTCGCAGTTTTCTAACTCTACCCACAAGAATTCTACATCCTCCAATCCTATGTCATCTCTTCTTAAGGATTTGATTTCATTTTTTACCAATAGCATCACACCACACCATATGCCTACCCTCCTGTCCTTTTGATACAATGTGTGTCCTTGGATGTTAAGCTCCCAACTATGAACAACTTTCAGCAATGATTGATGCCCACAATGTCATACCTAACTTTGCAACAAGATCATCTACTTTATTCTGTATACTGTATGCATTCAAATATAACACCTTCAGTGCTGTATTCGTCACCCTTTTTGATTTTTGCCCCAATGTTACACTTCAACTTAAACTACAAGCTGCAATCTTGTCCTACCATCTGCCTGTCCTTCCTCACAGTCCCACTACACACTGCATCTACTTCTGTACCAAGTGCCCCATCCTCAGCCCTATCACTCTGGTTCCCATCTTCCTACCAAATTAGTTTAAATCCTCTCAAGCTCTAGCGAACCTGCCCAGAAGGATATTGGTCCCCCTTGGGTTCAGGTATAACCTGTCCTTATTCTACAAATCACAACTTCCCCAATAGAGGTTCCAATGATTCAGAGATCTGAAACCTGGTCCCTTGCACTAATTTCTTAGCTACACATTCATCTGCCAAATCATTCT
Organism: Mobula hypostoma; assembly: GCF_963921235.1. Classification (NCBI taxonomy): domain Eukaryota; kingdom Metazoa; phylum Chordata; class Chondrichthyes; order Myliobatiformes; family Myliobatidae; genus Mobula; species Mobula hypostoma. The sequence continues at coordinate 126,863,694 of NC_086097.1, forward strand.
ATTCTTGCCCTCACTGGTGCGTGGCACAGGCAGCAAACCAGAGGTTACTACCCTGGATGTCCTGCTTTTCAGCTTTCTACATTAAATTAAATAAAGATTAGATTATATTATGAGGATACTCAGTCCTCATTTATTGTCATTTAGAAATGCATGCATTAAAAAATGATACAATGTTCCTCCAGAAAGATATCACAGAAACACAGGACAAACCAAGACTAAAACTGACAAAACCACATAATTATAACATATAGTTACAACAGTACAAAGCAATACTGTAATTTGATAAAGAGCAGACCATGGGCACAGTAAAAATAAGTCTCAAGTCCCGATAGCCCCATCATCTCACGCTGACGGAAGTGTAGTAAACTTGCCGATGCATTGGAAGCACCCAACCGCAGCCGACTCTGAGTCCGTCCGAAAACTTCAAGCCTCCGACCAGCCCTCCGACACCGAGCACTTCGAACCGCCCGAGCCGCCGAGCAACAAGCAAAGTCAAGGACTCGGAGCCTTACCCTCCGGAGATTCTGGTTCACACAGTAGCAGCGGCAGCGAAACAGGCATTTCAGATGTTTCACCAGATGTTCCTCCGTGCTGTCAAGTCTGTCTCCATCAAGTCAGGATTGTGCATGGCACCCTACTTGACAGATAACAGATATTCACCGGAGTGGCCGCTGCGAGCTGCATCGCGCTGCCATCTTCTCCTCCCGCGCTGCTGTATTCTTTGAGACATGGCACTCAGCAGCTTTGAAGAAAATGAATTGCTGTAAAGACAAAACTCAGCCTCTGTCTTTCTCATAGAAAGAAGTCATTAAACTCATGATGATGAATTGACAAGGCATTTGTGATTTGAACACGTGGTCGTTGTGGCTATCCCTCGAGGTCGAGGATGATGGTCTTCGTTCTGTTGATCTACTTATGGGCTCTCAAGTGGCTTATGAGTCCAATCTTGGCTTTGAAAATTCTTCCGCATTCAGGACAGGTAGTTCCAGATGGCAGATCAGGCTTTGGTTGTTGCTGCCTCTCTTTCCATTTTCTTCTCTTCTAATTCTGCACATCCGTTGGCTTCGAAAATTGCTGTTCCTTCTCGGATGATGGCTTGCCAGTGTTTCCTGTCCTTGGCATTGGTTTCCCAATTGTTGATGTCGATGTTACATTTCTTCATGTTGGCTTTTAAGACGTCTTTGAATCTCTTCTGTTGTCCGCTTCTTTAAGCTGGGAGTAGAAGATTTGTTTCGGCAGATGTTTGTCTTTCATCCGAACAACATGACCGCTCCAGCTTAGTTGCTTCTTGATGATGTAGGCTTCAATGCTTGTTGTTTTTGCTTCATTTAGCATGCTGATGTTGTTTCTTCTATCTTCCCAGCTGATATTTAAGATGTTCCGAAGATAGCGTTGATGGAACTTTTCAAGTGCTTTCAGATGTCGTCGGTATGTTGTCCAGGTTTCTGATGCATACAGAAGCGTTGGGATTACCACTGCTTTGTACACTAACATTTTGGTGTCTGTTCGGATGTCACGATTATGAAAGACTCTTGTTCATCTTCGCTCTGTGGGCCACTTCTTCTTTGAATACAAGTATGTGAAAAATGATATGAAAGCTTGTGATCAAACTGAACAATGAGGGAGTGAATAGGACAAGGTTCCAGGGCAACAAAGTAGGCAGATAGGTGGCAATTTCAGTTTGAAAAGGCAAATTTTGGAAAGCTATCAAGGAAAGACTTGATGTTTAGGAAAACACTTAAAGAAATCATTAATGTTGGAAGTAGGTACCATATGAAGACAAGTAAGATTTTAGTTGTATAAAGGGGGCATTGAATGCTAAAACAACAGTGTAATGTTAAATTTGTGCAATCCATTGGCAAGATCACAGCTGTAGTCTTGTGTGTATTTAAATAGACCTTGTTCAAAAAAATTATCAGAGCCAAGGGAAGAATACCATGTAAAATTTAGACCATGTGTACTTGCCAGCAGAAGGCAAATGACGTACAGTATCGTTTGGACATTTGTGAAATTATGGAAAGTTTTTTTGAAAGAAATGTTTAAAATGATTTTCAATTATTCACATTTGAGCAAAGCACAGTTTGTTAATGATCACCCAGAGAATGAATTGAAAGGGAAGAGTTTTTGCCAAGAAGGGATATCGGAGGAAAATAAAATCCCTTGATACATGCAAAGAATGTCTCAATAGGTAAGAGGAAATTGAAATAGAATATTTTTTTAAAAGATAGAAGGGAAATAGGGTGAAAGTCAATGAATTTAACATTATTTGTCTGGGTGTAGAGTTCATCCTGAGATTGAGCCTTGGGACATGGTGTCAGCCAGAACAACAAGGCTGTTAGCTGCAGCTTTCAGGTTTACTTCACAAGTTAGTCAGAGCAAGTGTAGAAAGAGCTGAATTTCCATCACTTCCCACATGTCAGCTCTCAGCTTTGCTTCCTTTCCCCAAAAAGAATAGCACTAGAGTTCCCTTGGTCCTCATCTTTCACTTCAACTTCTGCATCTAGCAAATCATCTGCTATTTCCACCAAGTCATCCAGTTTAATGTGGATAAATGTGAGGTTCTCCACTTTGGTGGCAAGAACAGGAAGGCAGATTACTATCTCAATGGTGTCAAGTTAGGAAAAGGGGAAGTACAACGAGATCTAGGTGTCCTTGTTCATCAGTCACTGAAAGTAAGCATGCAGGTACAGCAGGCAGTGAAGAAAGCTAATGGCATGTTGGCCTTCATAACGAGGGGAGTTGAGTATAGGAGCAAAGAGGTCCTTCTGCAGTTCCACAGGGCCCTGGTGAGACCACACCTGGAGTATTGTGTACAGTTTTGGTCTCCAAATTTGAGGAAGGACATTCTAGCTATTGAGGGAGTGCAGAGTAGGTTCACGAGGTTAATTCCCGGGATGGCGGAACTGGCATATGCTGAAAGATTGGAGCGACTGGGCTTGTATACACTGGAATTTAGAAGGCTGAGAGGGGATCTGATTGAAACATATAAGATTATTAAGGGAGTAGACATGCTAGAGGCAGGAATCTTGTTCCCGATGTTGGGGGAGTCCAGAACCAGAGGCCACAGTTTAAGAATAAGGAGTAGACAATTTAGAACGGAGTTGAGGAAAAACTTTTTCACACAGAGGGCTGTGGTTCTGTGGAATGTTCTGCCTCAGAAGGCAGTGGAGGCCAATTCTCTGGATTCTTTCAAGAAAGAGTTAGATAGAGCTCTTAAAGATAGCGGAGTGAAGTGATATGGGGAGAAGGCAGGAAAAGGGTACTGATTGTGGATGATCAGCCACTATCACAGTGAATGGCGGTGCTGGCTCGAAGGGCTGAATGGCCTACTCCCGCACCTATTGTCTATTGTCTACGTCAAATGTGATCCCACCACCAGTCACATTCTCACCTCCTCCCCTTTTATTTATTGATACGGTCAACAATGTGACTGCTTGGCTCATCCATCTCCAGCCAGTGGTCCCCTATCCGCTAGCCCTCATTTCCTCCCTCACCACCATCCGGAAACCTAAACTACTCTCGTAGATAAGGCAGAGGTTCGCTTGTACCTCTTTCAACTTGGTCTCCTGCATTCACTGCTCACAATGTGGTGAGATCAAGTGTTGACCAGACAGCCATTGCTGTATCATCAATGGCCATTTTGAGCTTCCAGTTGAATGTCATTTTAACTCTACCTTCCACTCCCACATCAACCAATATATCTTTGGCCTTCTCCATCGCTATGAAGTGGCCAAACAGACACTGGCAGAACCCGATGATGCAGACACTGAATATTATAATTTCAGAAATCAGAAGCAGGTTTATAATTACTTATATATGTAATAAAATTTGTTGGTTTGTGGCAACGGCAAGACAAAAAAATTATAAGTTAAATATTAATTGGCGCTGAATAGGAATAGTATGTTATTGTTCATGTAGAAATCTGATGGTTGAGGGGAAGAAACTGTTCCTAAAGTATTCAGAATGTATCTCTTCCCTGAAGGTTAAATGACAAGATGGTGTGACCCAGATGATGCAGATCCTTGAGGATGAATGGCATCTTCTTCAGCTAGCGCATTTTGAAGATGACCTCAGTGGTGGGGAGGGCTGTGCTTGGAACAGAGCTGGCCGAGTCAACAACACTCTGCAGCTACTTTCACTCCTGCACACTGCAGCCTCCATAACAGCTGGTGTTCCAACCAGTCAGAATACTCATCATCCTACAGCCGCAGAAACCTGCCAGAGACCACAAGACATAGGAGCAGAATTAGGCCAGTCCATCATGACTGATTTATTGTCCCTGTCAATCCTATTCTTCTGCCTTCTCCCTGTAACCTTTGTTGGCCGTACTGATCAAGAAGCTATTAACCACTGTTTTAAATGTACTCAATGACTTGGCCTGCATAACTGTCCATGGCAATGAATTCCACTGATTCACCACCCTCTGGCTAAAGAAATTCCTTCTCATCTCAGTTCTAAAGGCATGTCATTTTATTTTGAGGTTTTGTCCTCTGGTTCTAGACTTCCCCACTATGGAAAACATTCTCTCCTTGTTCACAAAACATAGGTCTTTCATTATTAGATAGGTTTCAATGAGATCCCTCCTCATTCTTCCAAACTCCAGTGAGTACAGCCCCAGAGCCATCAAACACTCTTCATGTGTTAACCATTTCCTTCTCATGATCATTCTCGTGAACCTCCTCTGGACCTCTCCAATGCCAGCATATCCTTTCTGAAATAGGGGCCCAAAACTGCTTACAATATTCCAACTGTGGTCTGACCAATGTCTTAAAAAGTCTCAGCATTATATCCTTGCTTGTATATTCCAGTCCTCTTGAAATAAATGCTAAGTTTACATTTGTCTTTCTTGCCACCAATTCAACATGCAAGTTTATGTTTGGGGAATCCTGCATGGTGACTCCCAAATCCCTTTGCACTTCCCATTTCTGAATTTGCTCTCCACTTAGAAAATATTTACACCTTTATTCCTTCTTCCAAAGTGCATGACCATACGCTTGCCTACATTGCATTCCAACTGACATTTCTTTGCCCATTCTCCCAATCTGTCCAAATCTGCAGACTTCCTGTTTCCTTTACACTACCTGTCCCTCCACCTACTTTTGACCACAAAGCCAGCAATTCCCTCATCCAAATCACTGATATATGATGTGAAAAGAACTGGTCCCAACACCAACCCTTGCAGAACACCACTAGTCACCAGCAGCCAACCAGAAAAGGTGCACTTAATTCACATTCTTTGCCATCTGCCAATTTCCTGTCCATGCTAGAATCTATCCTGTAATATTGTGGGCTCTTATCTTGTTTAGCAGCCTCATGTACAGCACCTTGTCAAAAGCCTTCTGAAAATCGAAGTAAACATCTACTAACAGATTTGTTAGTCAAGACTTCCCCTTATGGAAACCATGCTGACTTTGGCCTATTTTATCAAGAGTCTCCAAGTACCCCAAAACCTCATTCTTAATAGTGGAATCCAACATCTTTCCAACCATTGAAGTCAGGCTAACTGGTCTATAATTTTATGTCTTTTTCTTTCCTTCCTTCTTGAAGAGTGGAGGGACATTTGCAAATTTCCAGTCCTCTGAAAGGATTGCAGAAACTAGTGATTCTTGAAAGATCACTGTTAATGTCTCCATAATCTGTTTATCTACCACTTTCAGAACCCTAGGGTGCAGTCCATCTGGTGGAGGTGACCTCTCTACCTTGAGGCTTCATATGTCTCGAGCAACTACATTCACTTCTGTCCCCTGGTGCTCTCAAATTTCTGGCATACTGCTGGTGTCTTCCATTGTGAGACTGAAGTAAAATACTTAATAAGTTCATCCGCTATTCCTTTGTTCCCCATTATTACCTTTCCAGCAGTCTGATATTCACTCTCACCTTAACCACAAGCTGCTCAGCAGCCATCTCACAGGTATTCCTTAAATTCCTTCTTTTTGGATCCAGTACTTCTCTGATTTTCCCAATCTACCTGCATATTAAAATCCCCATAACTATTGTAACATCGTCCTTTTTATCTCCTGTCATAATCTGCACCACATCTGGCTACTGTTTGAAGGCTTATGTATAATTCCCATCAGCACCTTTTTACCGTTCCAGTTACTTAACATGAGGAAGTTTTTGACAAGAACAGACCATTCAGGCCAACAAAGCTTGCCAAATTCCTATTCACATAGTGTGTTGAAATAACTATTGAGTTTAGATGACCCATTGAGGCACCCTTTGAGAGAAGGGTAGTGCAGTCTGATGTGACCAGAATGAACATTAAATTTTCCTGAATGCTATTGCTATCTCTTTGATTTGGAAATTAAAGAAGAAAAACTCAGCTTATTAAAGAAGAAAGACGCATAGCAAGACAAATATGTGACCAGAATGAACATTAAATATCCATGAAGTAAATTTGAAGGAATTGGGCTTGCTGGGTTGGGTCTGGAATTAAATGTCCGATGTAATGATGGATTTGGCCTTGAACAATCACAGAAGGATTCCATCGATTCCTAGTTGGAATGACTTGTTTGGCACCAAAGGATGTCATTTGGAAGAGGCAATTGTATTGTCTGATGTTCTTCCTGAACTCATTTGCAATAGGTTCATCATTGCTGTACAAATTGAGTTCATTAGGTAGAAGCTGCAAATTGCCTATCCTGACCTTTCCCTTCATACAGCAGAAATGTGCGGTTTCTCCAGTGAATAGGAAGGCACGACAGTGAGGGCATACTCTGGTCATTGAACCAACATCAGCAGAAATGTGCGGTTTCTCCAGTGAATAGGAAGGCACGACAGTGAGGGCATACTCTGGTCATTGAACCAACATCAGCAGAAATGTGACGGCATGCGAATCATGCATTTTGCCTTGCTCTTTCTCTGTCAAGGTATTGTTGAAAGTGGCCATTGTCGTCTTCAGCAACACTCACAAATTCTGGAGTTGATCTTTCCTTTTCTCCTCTGTCTCTTCCTCTCTCCTCCTTCTCTGCCTTTTTTTGTCATTCTAGAGATGCGCAGCCCTTTCATCCTTCGTCTCTTCATCTCTTCTACCATTTGTTCTTTCTCTCTTGATCCTGGAGTCGTGCGGCCCTGGCCTGATCGGATTCTTGTTCTCTCTTCCGTCTGTGCCTATTGTTGTCAATTTGGAGACGTGCATCCCTGTCCTCCTCTATCTCATCTTCTCTCATCTTTTTTATCCTAACTCTTTGATCCTGGAGTCATGCGGCCCTGGCCTCATCCAATTGTTGTTCTCTCCCTCTCCTTGCCGCTTCCCGATGACGATTGGCATCATCTCTTGACCATCTCTTGGCCCCTTCTCTTTCCACGTGGCATAATTAGGCTATCCATATATTTTTACCCTAATGCTTGATAGAAAATAGGAAGCAGTAACACCAAAGCCTCCAAGCTGCTGAGGCTGCCCGTGCGCATGCGTTGTGGTGTGGCGTCGTGGTCTCCATGGAAGGTGGAAGCGGCTCTGTGAGCATCGTGAGGCACTGCTGAGGCTGGCCATGCGCATGCGTCGAGCTGTGGCATCCCGATTTCCATGACGGCCGATCGGGTCTCGGTTGAAAGGCAGCCTGTTGATTTTTGGCAAATGAGCAATTTTATACGAACATATAACCCTGAACTTTGCCTGCATTCTGTAAATTAGCACATTTTAATTCGATTCAGCCAAAAAAAGAGTGCCGCTTTAATGTACCGTTTGCGCTAATTGGAGGTCATAAACAGAGCATGAGAGTTTTAGTAGGATAGAGATTGGAAGTCTCTACAGTACTGCTCTCAACTACACAGCTAGGTAGTTTGTTCCATGTGTCCACAACTCGCTGTGTAAAGAAATGCTTCCTGATGTTAGCCTGAAATCTCCCTTTAACCAGTTCTCCACCTATGACCCCATGTTCTAGATGATGGATTAATTTTGAAGTGGCAGCTGGCATCCACCTTACTTATACTCTTTGGACACTTCTATCATGTCTCCTCTCATTCTACATCTACTTAGACTAAAAAGATTTTTTTAAATTCTTTCAATCTTTGTTCGTAGCTGAAACCCTGCAGACGTGGAATGAATCTAATTGCCCTTCTCTGAACTCTCTCCAATGTCGACACCTTCCTCACAAAACTTGGAGATCAAAATTGTACACAGTACTCAGGGTGTGGCCTCATAAGCACATTATACAGCTTAAGGAGAAAGTCTCTGGCCTTGAGCTCTACTGAGCGCGTTATTGTAGCCCAACAATCTGTTAACCTTCCTGGTTATTTCTGTGCATTGCCTAGATGGTGATAGTGATAAGTCTACCAGGACACCCAATTCCTCCTCATACAGTGCACTTTCTAATTCAAGACACTATTGTATATTTATATCTGATATTTCTACTTGTATGTAATATTTTACATTTATTAACATTAAATTTCAGCTGCCCACATCTGGATTTTGTTTAGATTTAACTGTACTGATTCTGCTGCCTGAGTGTTATCAGCCCGTTCCCCCCTAAGTTTGTCATCTGCAAATTTTATTAGTTTATTTGTTATGTGTTGATCCAAATCATTAATGTAAATTAAGAACTGCAGTGGTTCCAAAACTGATCCCTGCGGAACCCCACTTTTAACATCTTCTAGGTGGGAAAATGATCCTCTCACCATAACTTGTTGTTTTCTGTTTTTAAGCCAACTCTGCACTCATTCACACACCTTACCCTGAATCCCTACCTTCTGTAATTTGATTATTTACCTCTTGTGGGGCACTTTGTCAAAGGCCTTCTGAAAATCCAAGTAAATGATATCAGCTGCTCTATTCTTATCATAAATTTTAGTTGCCTCTTCATAGAACTCCAGCAGATTAATAAAACATGATTTTGCCTCTCCGAACCCATGCTGGTGTTCTTCTAACCTACCTGTTCTTATCAGTTGTTTTTCCATCTCCTTCATTAATAATGTTTCCATTATCTTACCTATGATACACGTTAAGCTTACTGGTTTATAGTTACCAGGGTCGGTGTGGTCACCCTTTTTATATACTGGGACAACATTAGCCCATTTCCAGTCCTTAGGGATTTTGCCTGTCCTCACTGACTTTTGAAAAATACATGTTAACAGTTAACTCTCACAAAAAGATTTTACATCTTTAACTTCTGCTCTGGCCTTCCCTTTTGCTTTGTTTCCACTATTCTAAACTGTTAAACTTTTGAACCTAATATTTAGTTTAAAGGTACACTTCAAGCCATCTCACTGACTGCAATTTTGCTCTTTTATTTGCCCATCTTTCTTCACAGCCTCTTTGCACACTGTATCTACCTGTATACCAATTGCCCCACCCTCTGCCCTATCACTCCAGTTCCCACTCCCCTGACAAATTGGAGCCTGGATAACATACCATACACCTGATGAAGAACAGCTGCTGATGTGCCTTTGTGGTTCCTCAATGTGGTGGTCCAGGGTAGATACCCTGAAGTGTTGACGCTCAGGAATTTGAAGCTGCTCATCCTTTCCTGACCCCTCAATACTAAAACACTTCATCACATGGCCAAGGGGAATATTCATTGAGGCAGCTCACCCTTGCTCTTTTTGGGCACTGGTATGATTGAAACAGGTGGGATCCTCTATCTGCCTTCCTGAGAGGTCGGGGATGTCCTTGAAAATTCCAGCCGGTTGATCAACATAGGCTTTTGATACCCTTTCAGGTACACCAGACTCTGTGAGGGTTCATCTTCTAACGTTGGCCACCAAGACAGAGATCAAGGGTTATCGGATGCTGTTGGGATTCACAAAGGCATTGTGTTATTCTCCCTTTCAAAGTGTGCATAGAAGGTACTAAGTTCTTTGGGGAATGAGGCATCACAGCCATTTATTCTGTAGATAACCCGTACCCCCCACATCCCCCCCCCCATTTTCTTCTGCACACACTCACTTGTCAACTTAATTTTCTTCTCCCTTTGCTCACCTCTCCCTTCACCTGGTTCCATCTGACCATCATCCGCTCTGCAAGTGTTTCCACTCATCACCTACCAGCCCCTGAGCCATCTCCCCCTCCTCCATATAGCTACATATTGCCAATCATTCCTCTTCCGTCTTGGTCCTTGCAGGGTTTTAACCCAAACTGCTGAATTAGTCCTTTTGCCTACACAGATGCTGCTTGACCTGGTGAGTTCTTCCAGCATTCTCATACTGGTTCCAGATTCCACCACCTGTAGTCTCTTTTCTCTGCCCATAATGTGGACTGAGGCCAGGATTCCTTGCACCTCCTGCGTGGAGAGTAGTGTTTTTAATAATGAAAATTGCCTGTAGCTGACAGTGTGCGGTGGTGGCAGGAAAGAAACTTGCCTGCCCTGACTACAGGGAAGAAATTTTGCAGAAGGCTCACTCCACATACCTCAGGGCCCTTTTTAAAGTTAAGGAAATGATGCCCACATCTGGTACACCCGAGCAGTTTGGGTACTCCTTCTACCGTTAACTCTTCAGTTAATGTACTCTTGAAAAAGAAAGACTTCCATTGATAAAGCAGCTTTCACTGTCTGGAGGTTTAGCAGTCTGTAAAGTACACGTGACATAGGGGGCAGATGTAACATGGAGCTACTATTCATAGTGACGCCCTGTACTTACAGATGAGCCGCAACAATTGGGCTGGGCTAAGCAGAGCCAGGAGTGCTGACTAGACTAACTCGCTAACTGTCAGTGAAGCTGTCTGGTGGCTGCTCTTGCAGGGCCTGCATGTTCTCCTGTCACCGCAGTCTTGTCACAGTGTTCCTGTCTCACATGTGATTTTCTTTTTTGTTCATTTCTGACTTGTGAATGGTTTGGAATAGAACCCTGGCATAACCTGGGGTCTGCCTGTACAATAAGCCCCAGTCAGCATTGTGGCAATGACTAGATCTTCTGCTTTAGTGATATTATCGAAAGGCTGGTTGTCAAAAATTGACAAGTATTCCTGTCATTGCCTCAAATGACCCTTTGTGGGAGCTTCCTCTGCACAAATCGGTACCAGATGTAAAGCAGTTTGCGATTATACAAATCCAAGTATTCTTCTGAGTGGTTTAGTTACAAATATCTTACAAAAGCCTGTGGCTGGGGCAGAGAGATGCTGCGTACCCTTCTTTCTCAGTCCTCAACCACTGATGCCACTGGACCAAACTCAAGTTACCAAGAGCAATATGACTCAGCAGTTCAGCTACTTGTTTCCAATCTTTTAATGCCTTAATGTGAAACGTGAAGGTGGCAGCTGGCTTTCTGGAATAAAAAAAAACATAAGAAACCTGGAAGCATTTTTAATTGCAATCTAATTGGTCTTTACAAGCTAACAACAGGAATTCTGCAGATGCTGGAAATTCAAGCAACACACATCAAAGTTGCTGGTGAACGCAGCAGGCCAGGCAGCATCTATAGGAAGAGGCGCAGTCGACGTTTCAGGCCGAGACCCTTCGTCAGGACTAACTGAAGGAAGAGTGAGTAAGGGATTTGAAAGCTGGAGGGGGAGGGGGAGATGCAAAATGATAGGAGAAGACAGGAGGGGGAGGGATAGAGCCGAGAGCTGGACAGGTGATAGGCAAAAGGGGATACGAGAGGATCATGGGACAGGAGGTCCGGGAAGAAAGACGGGGGGGGGGGTGACCCAGAGGATGGGCAAGAGGTATATTCAGAGGGACAGAGGGAGAAAAAGGAGAGTGAGAGAAAGAATGTGTGCATAAAAATGAGTAACAGATGGGGTACGAGGGGGAGGTGGGGCCTAGCGGAAGTTAGAGAAGTCAATGTTCATGCCATCAGGTTGGAGGCTACCCAGACGGAATATAAGGTGTTGTTCCTCCAACCTGAGTGTGGCTTCATCTTTACAGTAGAGGAGGCCGTGGATAGACATGTCAGAATGGGAATGGGAATGGGATGTGGAATTAAAATGTGTGGCCACTGGGAGATCCTGCTTTCTCTGGCGGACAGAGCGTAGATGTTCAGCAAAGCGGTCTCCCAGTCTGCGTCGGGTCTCACCAATATATAAAAGGCCACATCGGGAGCACCGGACGCAGTATATCACCCCAGTCGACTCACAGGTGAAGTGATGCCTCACCTGGAAGGACTGTTTGGGGCCCTGAATGGTGGTAAGGGAGGAAGTGTAAGGGCGTGTGTAGCACTTGTTCCGCTTACACGGATAAGTGCCAGGAGGGAGATCAGTGGGGAGGGATGGGGGGGACGAATGGACAAGGGAGTTGTGTAGGGAGCGATCCCTGCGGAATGCAGAGAGAGGGGGGGAGGGAAAGATGTGCTTAGTGGTGGGTTTTTAAAAGGGGGAGAGAAAAGGAGCTTCAAGACTTGTTTCTTGGCTGTTGGCAACTGCTCAGAATTAATGGGTGGAAATAATCACATAAAGTTTCATGTAGTTTTCTCTCTCCAGGACCTAATGGGGGTTTATGGTAAAAAGGGGATCCCAAAAGTTTGCAGTCTGCTTGGGGGGGGGGGGTTACAAATATACTGAATTATTTATTAAGGTGGATCTTGTATGGATCAAGGTCACTCACTGTATTGTTTAGATACAGTGGAGTAAGTCAAACTGACAAGGAAACTGCTTTAACAGATCCATAAACCAAATGCTAAATGCGCCGTGACTTCTATTTTCTCCTGCAGCTACTTACTCTTTATAGTCGTACTCTTTTGTTTACTGTTCCATACTGTGTAACTCAGCAGAGGTTTGAATATGTTAAGTGTATTGCTCTTGTGAAGGTTTTGCAAGAGTTGATGTGGCAGTTTGCATTAAGCCTGACTCACCTTAAAGAATGAAAACAGATTCTGGTCCTACCCCCGTGGCAGTGCTCGTTCTGCATGTCGCTGCACCATTCCTACTTTTGAGTGTGTCTGTATATGAAATCATTAGTTTGAGATTTGCTTCATAATGCTTAACTCTCTGCACTTGAAAGGACCCCCGGTCTCTTCACTTCATTCTTCACCGATTCAAGATGGTTTCTGTCATCCAGCTTTATTTTCTAGGACAACTGAGAACAGGTGTTAGTCCTGCGTACATTTTAGCTCAGCCCTAGCCAAGAGCACGTCAGAGATATGAAAATAATTGTTAAAGTCATTACATTTCCTTGCCAATCAAGTACACAAATATTACCCAGTGTTGTTTGAGATGCCATTGAACTTGGCACTGATGCCAAGTTAATCAGTGAAAGGAAAGTGGTGATGGTATCAACGCCCCAGGAATTATATTTTTTTAAGTAGTGCGCAGCTGGAGTTGTTATGTTCCATTTTGTTTGGCTGGAATTTTGGGAAGAATGGTGATAGAAGGTGAAAAATGACAGATCAGGAAATATAATTGGGAATACAAACAAAGCTTCCTTATTTGGAAGGGAAGTGAAAATGTGGAACTTGCTTCTACAAGGAGTTGTTGGACTAGTGTGGGCATGTTTCAGGGCAGACAGGAATGGAGGACTGCCATAATAGATTCAGATAAGGAAGGAGGGAGGAAGCCCAAATGGAGGATAACCCCAAAAAGGAATGATTGGTCTGAATGACCCGTTTCTGTGCATATCTCTGGTGTCATCCTATGCAATTTAATGATCAATTGAGATGTTTTAATCATTTATCAACGTCAAACGTAAACAATTACCTCAAAGGGAAGTAAATGCACATGCATCTCCATTTGGATTGGATGAATTCTGAGGGAAGGGCAGGCACAAGAATGGAATAGAAATTATGTTGGAATGCTCAGGTGCTGCAGCTACCAAAGCTAACATCCAGATGACAACAGAAGATAGTCTCTGGGCCGTATCTGGCTAATTGAGATGAGAATGCAGTGCTGATTGTACCTCAGCAGCCAGACAGATCGCACCATATGGGAAAACAATTTCAAACAGCCTGCCATATCAGTAATGCACAAACCATTTTAAAAAACGATGGATCAATAAAAGAGTATATTAAATGAAATTCTCACAGAAATCACATATGGAGGTGGATATCATTGAGACTTGATATATAGGAAGCGCAGAACAGGAAAGTGGGAAGATAAGGGAATGTGGTTTAGATGTCAAAGAAACTGAGTATGAGAGTTTTTTCAGTTGTATTTGACACTACTTGTGATAGCAATGGAATGAAGGATGAGGAAAGGTTCTGACGAAAATGACACATACAATATTCTGACAAAGGACATGTGATCAAGTTTTATGCCACTGCATGTAATCCAGATGGCAGAAGTACAAATTTATTTGTGTATTTTAATCTGTTTTGATTATTGTATGTTAATTAGCTAACTTTCTAATGCTAGTAATTTAGTTATGCCCATAATCACTTGACCCTGAGTGGTTAAAAGACTCACTAAATTACATAGGAAATGTAGCACACCAAAAGGCCATATGAGACAAACCGAGCTGCGGAATCCTACCTGAGCGACGTTTAGTGAAAGCACTCCTTGAATAATTTAAGCTGGAATAAAGCAAAAATAGAGGTGGTGAGGCAACATTTGGCTGGGAAACCAGCAACCAAAAGGTGCATTAGTGAACTGAGGTTGATAAACTTTGAGAGAGCTGCATTAGGACAAAGAAGTGGCTGATGTAAGGAGTTGCTAAATACACTGGAATCAAACCTCCTTTTATGATTTCTCAGTGCCTAAATGAAGAAATTCCGCCCTAAACAAAGAGAGAATGTCTAAACGAATGACTTCATTGAAAATAATAAATATTCTTGATTAAAATGCAGTTTAAGATTATGGACGAGTTTTATTATTGTTTGAAGTTTCTGTAAGCAAAAATACATAAATATCTCTGGTTGCAAAAGACCATATATGTGTCTTATTTGGTGATTTGGAAGGAGAACATTTGGCTCATTGAATCTACACTGGTTCTCAGAACAATGTCATCATTTCCATTTTCCCCACTTATTTTCCAATAACCTATACCCTCATGCCTATCAATGTTTTCCAGTTCACTTCTACCCAACTACAATAGGGGCAATTTACTGTGGCCAATTAACCAACTAGCTCACGTTCAGGAAGAGTGAAGAAATTGGAACACACAAGGGAAACCCATGCTGTCTACATAGCAGACAGAGTCTACATAGGAAGCTGCTGAAGTCTGGATTGAACCTGTCACTGGACTGACTGTGTCACAGCAGCATTATTTGTTGTACCATTGTATCACCTCGTTTCTAAATGAGTTGTGTAGTTTAAGGAGAGACAAGTCTCTCGAGTAACTAACTACTTTTTGGTGCCCTACCTTATTATTACTGGTTATTATGTTTCTTTGTGACACCTTAAACTATCTGTCTGTAGTATTTTAGAGTTACAATAATGTTTTCTGATGCCATTTTAGTAGGATTTTGGTTCCTTGAGCAGCGCTTTTTAATAGATTAACAAAATACGAATGTGTATATCAATAAAATACTTGTTTTCTTTGTTTGTAGGTACAATGAATTTGTGCATAATACGGATTTTAGTGGTTTGTTTGCAGTCTTATTTATTTAGTGGGGCAGTGACGGATGAAGATGCACGAGCAGGTGAGGACTTCTTGGAGTATCTCAGACCGACGTCAACCCAAAAGTATGAAATAACTCTTTGTCATTAGTTGTTATTAAATTGGTTACCAAACGGTTAACTGACTGAATATTCTTGAAGTACATGTGACTACAGTCGGCCCTCCTTATCCGCGAGGGATTGGTTCTGGGAGCCCTCGCGGATACCAAAAAACGCGGATGCTCAAATCCCTTATTCAACCTGTCTAGGGGTAGTGGGCATTAGGACCCGGTGGTGGAGCTCTGAATCCGCAGTGTTTCTGTTCACGAAAGTAATCACAATCGCGATTTAAAATAAAGTGGCAATAGTAAAGTGATCGGAAAGAGATGAAATGTCATCAGTCATTGGAAAAGCGTTAGGCTACAGTCGGTCAACGATCGGAACAATTTTAAAGGATAAAGTGAGAAATTCCCTGCCCCGATGAATGCTACAATTATTACTAAGCAACACAGTGGTTTAATTATTGGGTTTTGGGGTTTTGGGTTTTTGATCCTCCACATCAACCCGAAAGGGATGGACAGTGTACTTGGGAGTGATCTGTCACTGGATCGAACTCAGGAATTTCCGTTCCCGAGCCCGGCGCTGAAGCATACGTTTCTTAAGTGTTTTATAAGCATAGAAAGGTAAAATATATGCTATATACTAAGACAAACGTTTGACTAACTGACTCTAAATAATACTGGATGTACCTGTTCCGACTTACTTAGTAAGAGAACTTCCGGTTCTTTTTCGATCCCGATCCACGATAACCTACACACATCCTCCCGTATACTTTAAATCATCTCTAGATTACTTATAATACCTAACACAATGTAAATGCTATGTAAAATACTTGTTATCCTGCATTGTTTAGGGAATAATGACAAGAAAAAAGTCTGTACATGTTCGAACAACAAGTGCTGGAAGAGCACTTCCGGGTTTCCTCGATTTGCGGTTGGCTGAATTCGCGCATGCGGAACTCGCGGATAAGGAGGGCCAACTGTATATCCTTGAATATCCGAAGCACACTGGACATAGGTTATTGAATGTCTAAAATACAGGGTGACCAACATAACGGAAGGAACCTTGCAAGTATCAAATGATGCTCTAATCAATTGTTCCCCAGGCACACTCACATGGCTTTATACTTTATGGCTTCTGCCTAAGAAAATGAGGCCTATGGTGTTGTATTTGATCCTGTAAAATTATCTAATTTTAACATGCGATTTTAAAAGAAATGTTGACAGGAAAATGTATTTAACTGTTTTATTGAATAGCACCATCAATTTTTACACAAATTTTTCCCTTTCTCTCAATAGGGTGCAGAACAGCAGTGAATGATTTAGTTTTCATCATGGATGGCTCTTGGAGTGTGGGATCGGATGATTTCGAAACAGCAAAGATGTGGCTGATTAATGTTACAAGTGGATTTAATATTGGACCTGAATATACACAAGTGGCTGTTATCCAGTACAGTGATACTCCACGTCTGGAAATTTCATTTGACCAGTTCCAGACGAGTAAACAGCTGATTGCTGGAATAGAAAGAATTAAATATCTTGGTGGAAATACTCAAACAGGCCGTGCTATTAAATTTGCAACTGAGTCTGTTTTTCCGTCTTCACAAAGGACCAAGATGGCCAGAAATAAAATTGCTGTTGTTGTCACAGATGGAAAATCTCAAGATGATGTTATGGATGCCTCTGTTGAAGCACGTGTAAAGAAAGTAATTCTATTTGCCGTCGGAGTTGGGTCAGAAATAACAGAATCTGAACTTAAAACAATTGCCAACAAACCATCTACAACCTATGTTATGTTTGCAGAAGATTATAGCACCATAGAGAGAATTAATGAGGCTATGAGGCAGAAGATTTGTGAAGGTGAACACTTTTTAAAAAATAATTTCAATTTACCTTGTAGCTGTGTGATTGCACATGGCTCTGTGAATATGTTGTGTGTTCAAGTTTATGGGTGTAGCTTTTTCCAGTTTTGAGCAGCTGCATAGTGCAGACTTGAAATTATGCAACTCAAGAGCAGGCAGGAGAGAGCTACCAGGGTGTTATTTAGTCTGAACTGAACTTACTCAAAGCTAATTATGCAATGACAGAGGCAAAGGTTAGGAATCGCATTGTTTAATAGTAGATGGAGACTGTATGCTAGAAAGTGTCCCTGTGTGATGAAAGAAAGTGTTAATTTCCAAAATATAAATTGCTGCAGCACTTCCCAATCCATCATTACAGGTGGGAGTAAATTAAGGAGGCTCTCCACCATTGAAACCTTTGATACTACCTCTGAACGTTCTTTGGTTCTCTTGATAATACGCATTGCTCCATATTACTTAATTGTACCATCGGCAAAAGTATGCTGCACTGTTGATAGATTTTCATGAAGTACAACTTCGGATTTACAAACTAAAGGACTGAAAATCCTCCAACTACTTTGAGAAAGTGGGATAATAAAATGGAAACTTACTTTTGGATTCGTGTTCGGCTTTCTTATCATTGGACGTCTTCCTGTTGCACTTGGTGTTAACCAATAAGGCACCATCAGGTTACTAGGTAGTCTGAGGAAGCTAGATGACTATGGCATAATTGCAGTTCACTCTAGTGCCATAAACCTCTGCAGATGGAGAAATTTTGTGTTGAATCTTCAAAGGAAACCTTTCAAGTATTGTGCATCCCAAGTTAGAGTACAAAACAATGATGTAGTTATGCTAAAAGAGCCACTCGGAAACAACCATAATGTGATTATATGTGGACATGGAACCACCACTCACCTACACACTGGGGGGAATTTTGCAGTAGCTAGTTAACCTATTTCTAAGGTAGGGACATGTTCGGCACAGCTTTGTGGGCCGTAGGGCCTGTATTGTGCTGTAGGTTTTCTATGTTTCTATCAACCTGCATGTCCTTGGGAGCTGTGGAACACCAAGAGGAAACATGGCATGGTCACAGAGAGAACAGGCATTCTCTTTGCAGATGGCATCTGAAGTCAGGATTGAACCCAGGTTACTAGAGTTGTGAGGCAATTGCTCTACCTGGTGAGCCACTGTACAGTTCCGTGCTTCTCCCCACTTACACATCTTGGCTCCATAATTAGCAATGAAAGTGAAACAGAGAAATGGTTAACAGTTCAAGTTTGAGACCCTTCACTAGAGAACTAGATCTTGTCTGAGACCAGAGCGAGTTTGAGACTCTTTGCTAGAGCACTGGACCTTGTCTGGGTCCTGAGATGTTAACTGTTTCTCTTTCCATGGATGCTGCCTGACCAACTGAGTGTTTCCAGCATTTTGTTTTTGTTTCAGATTTCCAGCATCCTCGGTTTTTTTTTGACTTCCAGAGTTGCCAAACTGATGTTCTTCTTCACTGAGTGTTATTAATTCATTTTGAGAATGAAGGCATTCTGATTACTGAATTATTCCACTTATCCGTCATTGCTCTCCTCTCTTTCACACTTGCGTCGCACTGAAATACCTTGAAGGATATCCTTCAATGTATATGTTACCTACTTGCAGACTAGAACCAGTGGTTTCATCTTGTTGAGATTAGAAAACCTTTGATAGGCAGTTGAAAGACCAGGAAGCAACTTTTGGGGTAGTTATTAGAACAAAGTTGGTTTTAAAAAGAAATTCACATTATCGGGAGAATTGTCACTTGGAACAGTAGGAATGGGGCACATTCCTGTGTCCTTGGACTTGCTTCTGATCGACTTTTGTTTTGCATATCCCTTACTTTACTATCCTTTATAATTCATGTATAATTTGTTCTGCATGTTGTTTGAATCTGAGTGCGTGTGATTCTGATGCCCACAAGCTTTCCATAGCACCTATACTTCATTGCATTTGTGCTTATGGCAATAGGCTTGATTTGATTTGACAAGTGGAACTAGTGGAGGACGGTGGGGGTGGGGGGGAGTGGGGAACAGTTGCTAAAATTACATCAGTGGGCTTTTTGCTACTTCCTGATTGAGTAAACTGCGCAACTGTTCTTATAACAGTGGACCCCTGCATAAAATTCAACAACCTTCCCCCATCCCAGCACCCTGAGAATCCAACTGCACCACTGACGTGCAGCCAAGATGAAAGTATGGATTTAGGCTATATATCAGCCAGCAACTGGCTGATTGCAACAAGAGGCCTGAGCCATTCAATAGGTCCCTGCTGTTTCTGCGTACCCACCTACAAATCCTTGTCTCTACAAATTTATGCTAAAAATCAAGTATATTTGAGAACAAAAGAGTTTCTTCAATCTAATCTGGCAAGCAGAAAAAAAATGCTTAAAATAAACTTGGCAGTATCCGTAAGAGCTCTTTTGTTGAGTAACTCTGATTTCTTGATGTCAAGGATTTCAATTTTAATATGGGGTGCAGGAAGTCTGTAAAAGTCCATGGATACATTTCTTTCAATATTCAGTTGAGGTATATCCTGTGCAAGGAAATTGGTGCCAGACAGCATGGAAGGAAATAGTGATAATATTCTGGATCCACAAAGGCACTGATGTAAAACTACAACAATAAGAAAGATCCAGGAAAAATATTATTTCCACTTTGTTGGAACTTTATTCCTGCAGAAAACAGCTTATTTTCATCTGTATTTGAAATGTGTTTTGGTGAAACCTTATTGCAAATCCAAACAAAAACCTCCTTCAATAAAGAATGGAACATAGAACAATGCAGAACAGGAACAGGGCCTTTGTCCCACATGTCTGTGCTGGACGCCATGCCAAATTAAAGTCATCTCTTCTCTCTGCATATGATTCATATCCCTCCAATGCCTACATATTCATCTGCCTACCTAAAAGCCTGTTGAAGACCCCTTCATACAGTACTGTGCAAAAGTCTTGAGCCTGCTAGATTTTTAGATGGTATGGCCTCCACAGAGCCCTGATTTCAAGATCATTGAGGCGGTCTGGGATTATCTGGAGAGACAAGTGAGTCAGCCAAGGTCCGTGGAAGAACTGTGGCAAGTTCTCCAAAATGCTTGGAACAACCTACCATATGATTTTCTTGTAAAACTGCACGATAGTGGTACCTAAGAGAATTGATGCAGTTTTAAAAGGGTGGTCACACCACATATTGATCTGATTTAGTCTGTTACTACTTGTGACTCTTTATAGTAAATTTTCTGATATTTAGGAACATTTTATTAGTTTTGAAAACATCTTCACTTTACAGAATTTTTTTACATGTGCCTAAGACTTTTACACAGTTATCTGCTACCACTATCGCCTCTGGCAGTGTGTTCCAGAAGTTTGTGTAAACAAAAAAAGTTGTCCTCCATATGCCCCTTTAGACATTTCTCCCCCTCTTACCGTAATGCTATGCCCTCTAGTATTTAACATTATTGCCCTGGGAAAAATGATGCTGGCAGTCTGTCCTACCTGTGTGTCTCAATATTAGAAGCTCCTGTCTGGTCTCCCCTCAACCCCTTAATGGCAATTGCAAACTAACAAGTTGGTGAATATTTATCTCAACAACAACCATGTATCAAAACTAGGGTCAGCCTGCTTCTAGCATTTGTATGAAGTGGCTGTTTCAGACCTACCACAGCATTGAGACAAGCATCATTTCAGAAAAGTCTGATTGTTGTAGCCATTAACACATAAAGCCTCCTTGAAACTTAACTTGGATGGTGACATAGTCATGACCTGTACTGGCTTTTTCCACCACTGCTGGAAAGTCCTTTGGCTGAGGTAGGTTGTATGGCACAGAAATGTTTTTTTTAGCCCATGGAATCCATGCTGACCAACAAGCACCCATTGTACTAATCCCTTTGTATTTTCTTCCATTCCTATCAATTCTCCCCAGTCCCTCATGGGCAGCTCATCCAGAAGATTAAGATGCATAGGCTCAGTGGTGAGTTGGCCATTTGGATTCAGATCTGGCTTGCCCATAGAAGACAGAGGATGATGGTTGAAGGGACTTACTCTAGTTGGAGGTCTGTGATTAGTGGCAGTCTGCAGGGTTCTGTACTGGGACCTCTGCTGTTTGTGATGTATGTAAATGACCACAAGTGCAAGTTTGTTTATTGTCATTCAACTGTACACATGTATACTGCCAAATGAAGCAACATTCCTCTGGACCAAGGTGCACAACACAGAACATATAACTCACATGTAACACAAAGTAAATATTAACACTAATAAATTAACAAATAATAAAGATGTATTTATGACAAAAGTTTAAAAAGTGAACAGTATAATGCTACTGGTGCTTCATACATGATGACCTGGGTGGTGGCAGGGAGTTCAGTAGTCTCATGTCCTGGGGAAGAAGCTGTTTCCCATCCTAACAGTTCTTGTCCTAATGGTACCTCCTGCCTGCTGTTAGGGGGTCAAAGAGATTGTTGAATGGATGGGAGGGATCTTTAACAATGCTAAGGGACTGCATATGCACAACTCATGATCAATATCTCCGATGGGTGGAAGAGAGACCCTGATGATCCTCTCTGCAGTCCATGCAATCCTTTACAGGGACTTGCAGTCAGATGCCTTGCAATTCACATACCAGACAGTGATGCAGCTGGTCAGGACACTCTCGATGGTGCTCTTGTAAAAGTTGGTTAGAATGCTGGGGGGGGGGGTGCAGGGGAGGGGTGGGCACGGGAGGAGGACTCTCCCTAGCTTCATTCCCCTCAGGAAGTAGAGATGCTGCTGTGCTGTGACCTGGATGAAAATGTAGGTGGGTAGCTTGGTAAATTTTCAGATGATATGGTGGTGTGGATAGTGTAGATGCCTGGCAAAAACTATATAGCAGAATATAGATCAGTTGCAAATATGGGCAAAGAAATAGCAGTTGGGGTTTAACCTGGCCAAATGTGAAGTGCTGCACCTTGATAGGTCAAATGTAAAGAGACAATACACTGTTAAGGGCAAGACCCTGAACAGTGTGGATGAGTAGAGGAATTTTGGGGTCTAGGTTCATGGCTCCCTGAAAGTGGCTACGTAGGTTGGCAGGGTGGTTAAGATGGCATGCTTGTCTTTATTAGTCAAGGCAATGAATTCAGAAGTCAGTAAGTTGCAGCTTTATAAATCTGTAGTTAGGCTGCATCTGGAGTGTTGTATAGAGTTCTGGTTGGCTCATTATAGGAAGGATATTGAAGCTTTGGAGAGGGTGCAGGAGGTTTACTAGGATGTTGCCTCGATTAGAGGACATATGCCTTTTCTCTGGAGTGGTGGAGGCTGAGGAGAGATCTAATAGCATTTTATAAGATTATGTGCAGCATAGATAGAGCAGGCAGACAGTATCTTTTTCCCAAGGTTGAAATATCTGCATTGAAGGTGAAAGGGTACTTTTAAAGGAGATATAAGAGAACGGTAGGTGCCTGGAATGCGCTGCCTGAAGTGGTTGGTAGATGCAAGAAATGTGAGGAAAATGGGAGGATGTGGATATTGTGTAGACATGAGGGATTAGTTTATTTGGCCATTTGATTACTAATTTATTTGGTTGGGCACAACATTGTGGATCAAAAGGCCTCTTCCTGTACTGTACTCTTCTATTACCTACATACTAGGGACTGCTTAGTAATCCATAACCTACCAGCCTGCACATCTTTAGGATGTGTGAGGAAAGTGGAGGAAGCCCACAGGAGAATGTACAAACTCTTTGCAGAAATCACTGGAGATCAGGGTTGTCCAGGAAACTATTCTGAACTGTGGTGTGAGAATACCTAATGCTCGGCACTTAACCTCCAGTCATCAATGTGGGATTGTGTCGGTTGTCTTGGATGCAAGTAAAAATATCTTATCACGAGTAGATAAGAAAAAACATTCTCCTGGGTAGCCCATCTACTGTTTACGTTTCAGCCATTTCTCTAAAACAGATTATTGAGTCTTTATCACATTATTGCTCACAATTCAGTATGAACTTCTACCTTAAGTCCTTCTCTTGAATGGTCTTTTTAAGGACTATTGGCTTGACAACTTACTCCTGCACTGACATGTTTTTCCCATAAGTTCCTGAATATTGCATGTGGCTGGTTCATTAGGATTTCCATTATGCACTTGCTAAGGGAAAGTTATACTTGGAAGAATTCAGATAAGTTTATCCTTAAGACAATGAAAGAGAGATTCCTTACAAAAGAAGACTATAATTATTTCACAGATAAAACAAAATACTTAAGATAAGTATGTGCTTAAAATGAGCAATTTTCCTCATTTTACATGATTTTTTTCCCTTTCAGAATCCGTGTGTCCCACAAAGATCCCAGTAGCTGCACGTGATGAGAAGGGCTTCGAACTAATGTTGGGCTTTAAAATACCTCAAAAAGCTCAGGAAATGACTGGATCATTAACAACCCAAATGGGTTTCCTATTGTCTGCCGAAATTGATGTGACTGAAAACACCAGGTATAATTTACCTTTAAAAATGTAATTATCCACAGTACATCTCAGAATAGTCAGGTTTATGAAGAAATTGTGGGTTAAAAAAGCGTCAAAGCCTTGTAGTAATGTAGCAGGAAGATGGGCTCTGTAACTGGAAATTGCTCAACAACATGCTGTGCTGTAATTAATAGAGGTATTTGAGCATTTTTGTATGCTAATCAGAGATTAACATGCAGGTAAAGTTAGTTAGCAACACTAATGCTGTTGGAGACTAACAATGAGGAAATTTTGCAGTAATGATCTGGTCTCCCTGCCATGAAAGACTATACTTGTCTCAAAGCGGTACAATGAAGGTTCGCTGGATTGATTGTGATTTAAGGATTGTCCTTGGAGAGAAGTTCAATTAGTGTAATAGTCTTTAAAAACTTTTAGAGTGAGGTGTGAGCTCATGAATCATAGAGCACTACAGCACAGAAACAGGCCCTTCAGCCCATCCAGTTCATGCAGAACCATTATTCTGCCTAGTCCCATCGACCTGCACCCAGAAGCTTTAGAGAACATGTCATTTGAGGACAGGTTGAGTTAACTAGAGCTTTTCTCTTTGGAGCGAAAGAGGATCAGAGGTGACTTGATAGAGGTGTACAAGATGATAAGAGGCATTGATAGAATGGACAGCCAGAGAATTTATCCTAAGCATAAATGGGTGATGTAAGGAGGGCATCGCTTTAAGGTGATGGGTGTAAAGTACGGGGGGGAGGGTGTGGAATATGTCAGAGGTTGTTTCTTTACATAGAGTGGTCAGTGCGTGGAATGTGCTGCTATTGGTGGCGGTAGCAGCATAAACATTAGGGACATTTAAGAGACGCTAAGATAGCGCTCCATTTTTCTTTCATCTGTATGCCTATATGGGATGGAAGGGTTAGATTGAGCTAAGAGTAGGTTTAAAGGTTGGTCAACATCGTGACCAAAGGGCTTGTACTGTGCTGTGTTGTTCTATGTTATTGGTTAAATAATCAGAAATTTAATGCACAGATATGAAGTTTATTCATCCAGTGAGTTATGAAACTGTGGAATTTCTTAACCTGGGGGGCAGCTGATGTTCAGCCAATGTTTTCTTTCAAGACTGAAGGCACAGGTTTTTTGGCCAAGGGACGTGGGGAAAAGTTTTGCGGGAAGTGAAGTTGAAGACATCACCATCCCCTATCTTGTTGAATAATGGTGCAATTCTAGGAACTGTGTGGCTAATCCCGTCCCTCTTCCTTATGTTTTTTACATTAGTAAAAACTGATTCTTCAACCTGCAGTGTTTATTTCAGAATATACTAAGTTTTAATGGTACAAGATTAAGGCAATTTGAAAAAGTCTCTGGCGTCATAATCTGAAAATTATGGTACATAGATCATTATCAGAATATCTCCACAGGAAGTGCTTAGTACGATAATGAGAATTAATAAATACTGGCTTGTCAGAAAATATTATTCTTGGATTTGAAATCTGACTGAACCTAGGTTAAAAAACAGTTAATCTGAAACCTCTGCAGTTGCCTTTTTAATACTTAAATCTGAACTGACATGTTGTAATCTACTTTACCAAAGCTACTTGCACATTCTAGTGATTACAATGCTAAAATTCGTTGATGCCTTTGCAAGATTGTCCCTAAGTTAATTTATATCATTAGCTTTTATGAATGTCTAAATCAGATTTGGGATTGCAGTGCTGTATTAAAATATAACTGAATTCTTTTTTTGTATTCCCTTTCCTTTCCAGGCATAATTTTCCTTTCCAGTTATGTAAATGATTGAACAATTGCCTGAAACTCTTGTTCTCAGAGTTATTTTTCTAAAATTCACTTTAAGACCTGCATTTGTATCTCACACTGTTGACGTTTGCAATGTATTATTTTCAATAAAATGCTCTCGTGAGTGATTAGGCACAGTAGATACAAGCATATACTTGTTCTAGTAACACATTAAATTCCTATAAATTCTTGGAGTAATATATCATGCTTTTTCATGCCAGTTTTCTTAAAAAATCAGCTTGGTTAAGCCATTTTTAAACTTAAACTAATATCTGCCCTGCTGTTAATGTATCATGCATGATATGGCTTAGGTGGTAAGATGTTGTGTCGTTATTTAACAAACTTGAATGTTGTATCCTCTCTGAGTTGATGTTTTTTGCAGGTGATGAGGTGCCTTTTACTATTGTTATTCCAGAAGGTGATCTGGATGTTGCTAGTTTTGGTGGTAAATACTGGAGATGGATTGTATTCCTTCTTTCCCTCTTACCATCCCAATTCAGATAATGTAAAGCTTTGGATAATCACCATTGGATCATCATTGATAACTGTAGCCAAGTTTCAAGTTTTCTTAGCTGAAACGTATCTGCAGAGAAAGTCCTGTCAAGAACTTGGATAATGATTTAGCATGACTGTTAAAATGTAAGCTTCTATTCACATGTATACTTGACAGTCATTGTCTTGACTATTCTTGGTGTGTTTTGTTTGCTAGAATTGTTTATACTTTCTGCTGTTGAATAGTTAGGCTGGAGATCTTATGTTGGTCCTGGATTGACAATAAATCGAGATTGGTGTGTTAGTGACTTTGCATTTTACAATGGTTCTCCTAACTGCTTGAAACTCCCCAGGAAGGAAATTGTATCCTCCATGTCCTTGTGGAGATGTGGTCACAGGATGAAAGTGAACCATTCAACAAGTCTTTGACATTCTCAAGCAATGAATTGGATCCTTTGTCATTCACCTTTTTCTTAAGGATCCCTTCTTCTGTGACCAGGATTTATGATGCTATGGTAATGGTTGAGGCTCTACAAAACATGGTGTAACTAGTGGAGCTGCTACCTCATAACTGCGGTTAACTGGGTTCACTCTTAACTTCAGTACTGCCCGTTCTTTACTTCTCGCCTCTCTTAAGTCCACATATCGTCTATCGGCCCATTTCCCACTACACTCATCATTTATTCTGGCTACCTTCATTCTCTACCTTCAATCCTGATGCAGGATCTCAATCCTAAGCTTCGACAATTCCTTCCCACACTTCTGCTGCTCGACTTGCTGAGTTCCTTCGGCAGATATTTTATTGCTGCAGGAAATTCAGTGGGCAAATGGGATTCTTCTGTGAGCCAACACAGACTTGATGAAAAGAAATAGTCTTCTCCTCTGTTAAAAGAATGTACGAACAGTACTTGAAGTGTAAACAAAACTTGCGTGTTCACCATTGAGATTTTGGATACTGTATATAAATAAATCAGCCCAAACAATGTAAATGGTCCATTGTGTATTTCTCTAGCGTCCATATTATATCGAGTATATTCTCTCTATATTTTATAGGTGATATACAGCTAATCTAGTGGTCAGTTTGCAGGGTTTGTGACCTTCATATTTAAATTGGAGTGATTTTCTTTGGATCTGTCTGGTTTGGAGGATTCAAGATCAAACCTGTAGGAAGCCACCTTCCAATGAGGCATCATCGCTGGCTGGTGACCTCTTGTAGCTAGCTATGTTTGTTTCACCATTTCAGACCGAACCTAAATTGGTTGCCCAGGATTTCACTCGGCTTTGCTGGTTTCACGTTCACTCTGTGCTGATTTTTCTCATCTGCCATTTCAAGTTTCATTTGCAGTGACAGCTGAGAATACCAGCACTAGTTGCTCTGCTGATTTGTATTTCAGAATTAAATCACAACTCCAAAGCCTCAATGGTAATCTGTTCAGTCTTGTTGGCAGTCTTTACAGGTTCTCCTAATAGATTTACTGCAGTCAGTCACCACCTTCTGGAGCAAGTTTCCTTCTACAGAGATGGGTGTGGGATTTCCTGCATCCATATTAGACTGTTAATAAATCTCTATTTTGGCATGTCCTGTTTCTGTCAATGCAAGCATTTTATTTGCAGGTACTTGCTCTCAGAATTTGCATGGAGGCAACAAGTGATAGTTTTTTTTCTTCTGGAGTCCAGCTGGTTTGTGCTGGTGAACACCACTGAAGTTCGTTAAAAGTTCTTTCTTGGGATTGTATCTTTCATCAGCACTCAGGTTTGGCATATGTTTTGATATGTGCAGAATAAGTTATTCATGTCTTGAATTAGCCCGAGAGGCATTCTCAGTTCCCTCTAGTCCTCTTGTACTTTCATTGCCAAGATGGATGTGACTTTTTCTAGGCTTGCTTTAACTCTGACTGTTGCGCATCAGTTCTTATGAACTGGCACCCCTACAGTTCTCAATATTTAGTTTTTAGCCAGTAGATCAAATTCTTTCCAAGAGTTCTTGGAGATGATGACCAAGGGCTTGTTCATCCACTCCATAGATGTAGATACCATCGGTTTGTCAAACGGTTCATCGAAGTGTTGTCCACCTGCATCCTGACCTACTTTGCTGTCAAGTGGTAGATGTTGGAGCATGTATCAGCATGTAATTTTGTCAATGGAGAAAATTTCTCATCAGGCTTCACATTTGAACATACTGTCTGGTATGGGGTGCAGAGCTGCTGCACAGGATCAAAATAAGCTGCAGAGAGTTGCAAACTTACTCAGCTCCATCATGACCACTCATCTCCATTGTAAACAGGATCAAAATAAGCTGCAGAGAGTTGCAAACTTACTCAGCTCCATCATGACCACTCATCTCCATTGTATCCAGGACATGTTCAAGGACTGATGCCTCAAAAAGGCAGCATGCATTATTAATGACTCCCAACACCCAGATCATGCCTTGTTGTCATTGCTACCATCAGGAAGGAAGTCCAGGAGCCTGAAGTCACAGCCAGAGATTCAGGAACAGCTTCTTCCCCTCTGCCATCTGATTTCTGAATGGACATTGAACCCATGAATACTACGTCACTACTTTTTTTTAATTTCTGTTTTTTTTGCACTATCTATTTAACTATTTTATATTTGTATATAAAATACTGTAATTCAGTTTTTTCTCTATTATTATGCATTGCATTGTACATGCTACTGCAAAGTCAACAAATCTCACAACATAATCCAAACAAGTAGCCGGCTGGTGGCGTAGTGGCATCAGTGCTGGACTTCGGAGTGAAGGCTCCCGAGTTTGAATCCAGCCGGCTCCCTTGCACGCTTTCCATGTCAGCTAGTGTTGAGCTTTAGTGTCGAGCTAGCAATTCAGCCTTGTAAAAATAAGAAAGCCCGCTGAAAAAATGCTGTTATGACGGAGTCCTGATGACTCCACTCAGAGTTAGGGGCTTTCTTCTTTTTCTTCTTCAATCCAAACAAGAGAAAGTCTGCAGATGCTGGAAATCTGAGCAAGATGCTGGAGGAATTCTGTGGAAAAAAAGTACTGTCGATGTTTTGGAGAAAAAAGCTGAGGAGTAGATTTGAAAGGTGGGGGGGGGAAGGGGAGAGAGAAATACCAGGCGATAGGTGAAACTTGGAGGGGGAGGGATAAAGCAAAGAACTAGGAAGTTGATTGGTGAAAGAGACAGAAGTCCATAGAAGAACTAAGAAGGGAGGGGAGAGGAAACAACACCTTGTATTCCATTTAGGTAGCCTGCAACCTGATGGCTTGAACTTCGATTTCTCAAACTTCCAGTACTGCCTCCACCCCTCCCCCATTTCACCATTCCCTATCCCCTTTTCCCACTCTTATGTTATCTCCTTGCCTGCCCATTGCCTCCCTCTGGTGCTCCTTCCCCCGTTTTCCTTCTTCCATGGTCTTCTGTATCTTTTACCAATCAACTTCCTAGCTCTTTGCTTCATCCCCTCTCCTTCCCCCTCCCCCAAGTTTCACCTAATGCCTGGCGTTTCTCTTTCCCCTCCCCCCACCTTTCAAATCTACTCCTCAGCTTTTTCCTTCCTTCCTGCAAAGGGTCTCGGCCCGAAACGTCGACTGTACTTTTTTCCGTAGATGCTGCCTGGACTGCTGAGCTCCTCCAGCATTTTGTGTGTGTTGCTCACAACATATGCCGGTGATATTGAAGCTGATTCTGATTCTGACCTGTACAGCACTGGAACCGGCCCTCAAGCCACTGTGTCTGCGCTGACCATGGTGCCAAATGAAACTAGTACCATCTCTTTGCAGAATCATTAGATTTGTTATCATAGAACTATGACGTGAAGTTTGTTGTCGTTTGTGGCAGCAGTACAGTGCAAAGACAGGATGGCACAGTAGCATAGTGGTTATCACAATGCGTTACAGTACAGGTGACCTGGGTTCAATTCCTGCCACTGCCTGAAAGGTGTTTGTACGTTCTCCCCGTGGCCGCATGTGTTTTCTCCCGCAATCCAAAGTGTACCATTTGGTAGGTTAATTGATCATTGTAAATTGTCCCATGATTAGGCTAGAGTTAAATTGGGGGATTGCTGGGCAGCATGTCTTGAAGAGCCAGAAGAGCACATTCCTCACTGTATCTCAATTTTTAAAAAAGCTACTATAATTGCAAAAGAAATAATACAAGAATAAGGAATAACTAGGTAATATTCGTGGACCAAAATAGCCAGTTATTTTTTTATCTATCTATATATCAGCTTACCGGTACACCTTGTCTAGTATTAGTCCATTGAGCCTGTGTTGACTCAAGGGAGAATCCTTTCAACCTACCTTCTAAACACCTCCACCCTGTCATCGTCGTCGTTGTTGTTGTGGCTATCCCTCAAGATCGAGGATGATGGTCTTCATTCTGTTGATCTACTTATGGGTTCTCAAGTGGTTTATAAGTCCAATCTTGGCTTTGAAAGTTCTTCCGCATTCAGGACAGGTAGTTCCAGATGACAGATCGGGCTTTAGTTGTTGCTGCCTCACTTCCTCTTTTCTTCTCTTTTCTTTTAATTCTGGACAGCTGTTGACTTCGAAAGTTGCTGTTCCTTCTCGGATGATGGCTTGCCAGAGTTTCCTGCCCTTGGCATTGGTTTCCTAATTGGCGATGTCGATGTTACATTTCTTCATGTTGGTTTTTAAGACATCTCTGAATCTAGTCTGTTGTCTGCCTCTTTTACGTTTGCCTTCTTTAAGCTGGGAGTAGAAGATTTGTTTCGGCAGATATTCGTCTTTCATCCAAACAACATGACTGCTCCATCTTAGTTGGTTCTTGATGATGTAGGCTTCAATGCTTGTTGTTTTTGCTTCATTTAGCACACTGACGTTGGTTCTTCTATCTTCCCGGTTGATATTTAAAATGTTTTGAAGACAGCGTTGATGCAACTTTTCAAGTGCCTTCAGATGTCGTCAGTATGTTGTCCAGGTTTCTGATGCATACAGGAGCACTGGGATTACCCCTGCTTTGTACACTAACATTTTGGTGTCTGTTTGGATGTCACGATCATGAAAGACTCTTGTTTGGAGACGTCCAAAAGCTGTTCCAGCACATTTAAGACGATGTTGGATCACGTCATTAAGGTCAACATTGGAGGAGAGGTGACTTCCAAGATACAGAAAGTGGTGCACATTTTCCAGGGTTACTTCGCCAGGTTGAATTGATAGTTCTATCCGATTTGTCTCAGTTAGTGACAGTTGAGAGATGATCTGAGTCTTCTTGGAATTGATGGTAAGTCCAAGTTTCGTGTATGAATGGTTGAAGGCAGTCAGAATCTGTTGTAGGTGGTTTTTTGAAAGAGCTGCAACACTGTTGTCATCTGCATATTGGAACTCGATGAGGGAACTCGTGGATGTCTTCGTTTTGGACTTGAGATGGGCAAGATTGAAAAGTCTGCCATCTGTTCTGTGGACAATTTCGATTCCTGGGGGTAGGTTGTCTTTGATAATGTGGATGATTGTCGCAATGAAGATGGTGAACAAAGTTGGGGCAATCACGCATCCCTGTTTTACTCCTGATCTAACTTGAAAAGGCTCACAGTTACTGTTGCTGACCATGACTGTGGCAAGCATGCCATCGTGGAGGATTCTCAGGATTCGAATGTACTTTTCAGAGCATCCATAGATGGATAGGACATCCCATAGGAGTTCCCTTTGATACGGAGTCAAAGGCTTTGGTGAGGTCAATGAATGCCATGTACAAAGGTTGAAGTTGTTCATGACATTTTTCTTGTAGTTGTCGCATTGTGAAGATCATGTTGATTGCTCCACGTGATGGTCTAAAACCGGCTTGCGTCTCCGGAAGGATCTTCACGGCTAAAGGCTTGAGCCGGTTGTTCATGATGTGGTTGAAGATCTTTCCTGCTGTTGCTAACAGGGAAATTCCACGATAATTTCCACATTCGGATTGATCGCCTTTCCTTTTGTAGATGGACCCTGTCACCACCCCAGCAGTGACACCACCCCACAGCTTCCAACACTCATCTACAAAACTACGTGCAATAGTAGGGTCCAGTGACATCTTTAGGGTGCAGGAGGAAACTGGAGCATCTTGAGGAAACTCACAAAGGAATGAGGAGGACATGTGAACTCCGCACAGACAACACCTGAGATCGGTGTTGAAACTAGGTTCCTGGAGCTTAGAGGCAGCAGCTCCACTATCTGTGCCATTGCACTGTGGAACAAGCAGTAATGTGTTATGCATGTTGCTAAATCAAAAAGAAAATCTTACTTCAGTGATTGGTTTCTTTTTTATCATTTCAAGTTGCTTTCCAGTCCGGTGGCTCTTTGCTGTATTATAAGTGCTCCAATGAGTATTTAAAAAAAATATGACATGCGATTCATCCCTCTTTCAACTCTTCTAATTACCATGCGTCTTTGCCCTTAGTTATCCACCTTTATTGTGAAGGGAGCTAGGTGTTTCATGAACAATTTGTCTCATTTTATGGTGCTACCAGCTCGTTCTCCAAGGCACATTTACCTCTGCCCAACCTCCTCAACAAATCTGAAATGAGCAATTAAACATGTCATCTTTTAAGGACAAAGTCTATGTGGAAGCTTCTGAATTGTTGAAAGGCAGGTCTTTGTGGAAAATGTAAGCACATAATTGTGATTCAGATTTGCTTTATTGGTTGAAGTATATCAAATATAAAAATACTGCTTGTGTCTTTTCAGAGAGATATTTCCAGAAGGCCTACCTCCATCTTACGTATTTGTTGCCACAGTGCGGTTAAAAAGTCCAACCAACAAGATGAAATTTGACTTGTGGAGAATCCTGTCCAAAGAAGGAATTATGCAAGCAGCTGTCACGCTTGATGGAGAACAACAGGCTGTGTTTTTCACGACTACCAGCCTGATCGAGGAGATTCAGACTGTGGTATTCAATGATAAAAGACTAAAGGTTGGTCCTCAGACTTCATGATGCACCAGGTTTTCATTTTTTTCAATAAGTAAATGGAAATATCTGAGCAAGATCCTGAAAGGAATTCTTAAACTATTCAAATCCATTTTAGAGTTTGTGTATTTATAAACATAAACTAACAGAATGTGAACCCTGGGAAATAAAATCATGACAAATACAAAATTGTAAGTGAACATGGGCTGATTGTCTGGCCTTGTGTTCATCTCCATTGGTACTGAGTATCATATGGTTTTGATACATTCAGCATCAGAATTCTGTTTTAATATTTTAATACCACCCTTTTTTTTGCTGACATTCATTATGAATTTCTGCTGAGTGAATATTTATGCAGGAGGTGTTACTAGTTGGGTTTGCTGCGCTGATGATTTCTACTTGGTCGCCATTAGCTAACCTGTTTGAATACATTTGTTGGAAATGTAGTGTGTAATATTTGTAGACTCACTGGTACACTCAGCAGATTGTGTGCAATTCTGGTCACCTACCTACAGGAATGATATCAATGAGATTGAAAGAGTACAGAGAAAATTTATGAGGGTGTTGCCAGAACTTGAGGACCTGAGTTGTAGGGAAAGGTGGAGCGTAGGTGAAAGAAGGGAGATTTGATAGAGCTGTACAAAATTATGAGGGGTATCGATAGGGTGTCAAACGGTTGTTGTGACGTGTCTAGTGCGGTAGTGTAGTGGGTAGTGCTTGTCACTCTCACTTTCAGCTTCCACCACTGGCTGGCAGTCTCGCAAAAAGGAGAGCCGAGTGTGTAATTCTCTCCCTGCCAGTACAAAGCCTCTCCAACAAGAAGCCTCATGTCGTGTCTCCTCACAAGTGACACGTGGAAACTGAGCTCCTTTCAGGCTTAGGCTGAACAACAAGAGGATGGGGAGGAGGTCTGGCCCCTGCACACATAGCACGCAGGCCCACCAGTGTGTGGACACGCCCCTGTGCCCATGAACCAGATCCCCAGCTATGGGTCATCAGGACTGGGAAACCTGAGCAGGCACTTCTTCATTCGGGGGGTGGTGAGAGTGTGGAACGAGGTGCTAACAGAAGAGGTGGATGGGGTTTGATTGCATCGTTTAAGAGAAGTTTGGATGAGTACTTAAGTAGGAGGGATATTGAGGGTATGGTCCAGGCCTTGGTCAGTGGGAGAAGGCAGCATAGCAGCTTGGCATGGACTAGATACACAAAGGGCCTGTTTCTGTGCTGTAGTGCACTAGATGAGGCCCTCCGTTGGTCAGGATGTTGCTTCCCAGCTGTCGATGTGATACCAACCTATGACAGCACAATATGGAGAGCAAGCTGTTGCCCATGTAGCAGACTCCTCCTCTCCACACAGCTGATGAATCCAAACGACAAGCAAGGATGGGTACAGTTTGGCACCAGCAGCATTTCAGGAGCCGCCAGTCAGCATCGAGCTCAATGCAAGACTGCCTTAGGGATTCCAGCTCTGGATCTTCGCTCGGGATATGTTCCTGATGTCTTCCCCAAGGCAGCAGAGATTTGAGATCAGAGTTTTTCTTTTCCTAGAAGGGGTGCGAGTCCCATCTGCCCAAAGTCAACGGGTTTAATGAACCAGTTGCCCACCCTTGCCTTGTCCCCTGTCAGTAGAAACTGGTTCACTGGGCTTAGAAGCTAAGCCACACGTGAAGGCCAGGAGCTGGACTTGATTGTCAGAGGCTATTTAAGATGCACACCATTTGGAGCATTTGATAGGTAGTGGGAGCTTGTCCCCATTACCACCATGTCTGTAGCAAACTGATGTGCTCTATGAATTTGGTATGAAAGATGATTAATGTTGGAGTTGTAATATGTAGATGTGCTTGGCATGTGGATCTGTTCAACCGTCAATACCCATATGACTAACTACTTCCAAATCTCAACGAATATCCTTCCCACACTCCCTAATTTCCAACCACCCTTTGGCATGTTTAGTGGCTGGCCAGTCAGAGCCTTATCCAGTTAATAATGTGGGGCAATCGATGAAGGCTAGCTTATCTAAGATTGGCAAGCATTAAACATATTATATACTGATTCTCCAATCAGTGCAGGAACTATAAACACTTAGACGTTGATTTAAATGAAATAGTGAATGGATCGGCTTAAGCTGTTTTGGATTTAAGTGATGAAATTCATTCTTCTCAAAGTAAAATTCCTCCATGTAGTGCATTTGGCATTGCTCTTAATTTGACAAATGAGGGCTGAACAGATCGGATATGTACATCATTTGACATTTTTTAAGCCCAAGATTTTAAATCAGTACCTAATTTGATATTGTAGGAAGTGCTGACAATGTTGGAATGAAGTTGGGCATACTGTCCCTTGTTTATTAACTGATAGTGCTTTTTTTTTTGTTTATATTTATCCTGTAATCCTGTCTTGGTGTGTTCAGTGCCAGTGGTGCAAAGTGGAAAAATATTCCATCACCAAGCCTAATACCCACCACACTAACTATTACTCTAAATATAATCAGTAATAGGCTCCTTCAGTTGCAAGGAAATATGTCAAGTTCCAATATGTTGACCAAGTATAGACATACTATGTGGAAAATTCCAAAATGCAGACTTGTATTCTTTGGCAATACAATAAAAAGATCCCTTCCTTTAAAAATGGTGGTTGAAACCTTAGTTTTTTTTGGCAATTCTTATTATTTGTTGCTGAAATTAATTTGCCAACTAAACAGTTGTACTACATATGTTTTTGATGATAAATGATGCGAAGAGAACTCACTGAATCGGAATCGGGTTTATTGTCACTGACCTAAGCTGTGAACTTTATTTCTTTTTGTGGCAGCAATACAGTGAAAACATAACAAATTACCATAAATAAATAAATAAATAGATACACAGTGCAAAAGGGGAATAGAATAGATTAGATTAGATTATGAGTTCACTCAGTCCTTGTTTATTGTTATTTAGAAATGCATGCATTAAAAAATGATACAACGTTCCTCCAGAATGATATCACAAGAAAACACAGGACAAACCACGACTAAAACTGACAAAGCCACATAATTATAACACGTAGTTACAACAGTGCAAAGCAATACCATAATTTGATAAAGAGCAGACCACGGGCTTGGTAAAAAAAAGTCTCAGTCCCAATAGACTCATCGTCTCACGCAGACAGCAAAAGGGAGGAACTCTCCCCGCCATGAACCTCCAAGCGCTGCCAACTCGCTGATGCAGTATCATTGGAAGCACCCGACCGCAGCGGACTCTGAGTCCGTCTGAAAACTTCGAGCCTTCAACCGGCCCCTCCGACACAGCTTCTCCGAGCACCTTCCTCTGCCGAGCGCTTCGACCCCACCCCGGCCGCCGAGCA
The DNA here is from genome assembly GCF_963921235.1 of Mobula hypostoma. Lineage (NCBI taxonomy): Eukaryota > Metazoa > Chordata > Chondrichthyes > Myliobatiformes > Myliobatidae > Mobula > Mobula hypostoma. The sequence continues at coordinate 126,899,966 of NC_086097.1, forward strand.
ACAAGCAAAGCTCAGGACTCGGGGCCTTCTCCTCTGGAGATTCTGGACCACACAGTAGCAGCAGTAGCGAAGCAGGCATTTCAGAAGTTTCACCAGATGTTCCTCCGTGCTCTCACATCTGTCTCCATCAAATCAGGATTGTGCACAGCACCCTACTTGACAAATAACAGACATCATCACCAGAGTGGCCGCTGCGAGCTGCGTCGTGCCGCCATCTTCTCCTCCCGAATAGCAAAGTAATGTTCATGGACTGTTCAAATATCTGATGGCAGAGGGGAATAAGCTGTTCCTAAAATGTTAAGTGCGAGTTTTCAGGCTCCTAGACCTCCTCGCTGACAGTGATAGTGAGATGATGGCACGTCCTAGATGGTAATGGTCCTTAATGAAGAATGTTGTCTTCTTGAAGCTTTACCTTTGGAAGAAGAAACACTGTGTTCATATACAGTAAAACTCCAATAATCAGGTACTTTGGTGCTACACTGGCAGATCTGCTGGACTTTTGTATATTACTGCTTTTAATATTCCAATACACTTTTCATCTAGATTTGTATTAAGTTTTATACAGTGTGTAGAAATATTAAAAAAGTTCCAGGGGACCCTGGGAGTTTAAGGAGTGATAATAAGCAGACCAAATGCATTTAAAGGAAGTGTGGAAAATCGAGTCACAGTGGGTTTATGGAAGACCTGTGCCTGATGCCTAATAATCAGGACTTCCATATAACTAGATGACAAATTATTGGAGCTTTACTTATTGAAGGACTAGATGTTCACTTTAAAAAATCAAACGTTTCCACTGCTTCCCCCCGTAATTTGGAGAAGTAATTAATTGATGCATTGTAAGCAACAATATTCTTCTGTTGCTTAAAAAAATATATTTTATTGAGGGTATTTAGAGTTTTTATTCTTATCATAAAGTGGATGAAAGGAAATTATGGGGATCAATGGGAGCCTTCTGAAGGGCTTTCTGAAGTATAGTGTGGTGATGAAATAAAAAGATGCTTCTGCTTCTTAACTCACACTATACTGGCTGTACAAGTGGAGTAAGGTTTCAGAGGGTTTCCAATTTTAATTCAGTTTATTTCTGCTATACTTGTAGGAATTGTTCGATGAGGACTGGCATCAATTAAAGCTACTGGTACTAGAAATGAAGGTCACTTGTTTCTTAGATGATATGGAAATTCAGAACCGAAATCTTGAGCAAGTTATTCCTATATACATAAATGGAAAGACCCAGGTGGCTAAACTTGTGAAAAGAGAGACATCTGTGCCTGTAAGTAAAAGTACTTCCCATGTTATTTGTTTTGTGAGTAATCATTTCTATTTATTAAAATTATTAGCAACGTGTATGCATTTGGTACCTAATGGTGCATATATGCAAAAAATGCTGCAAGTGCTGGAAATATTGGAAGTATTTCCATCGATGGAGGGAAATAAGTTTACTGTCTCAAGTCATTAATCTTTTATCAGAATTGAAAATTTAGGAAAACGAGCATGTTTTAATATGCAGAAGGGGAAGGGTTGTAAAGAACAGAGGGAATGGCTGTGACAGGGCAGAGACGAAGACTGTCCATGGGATATGCATGTTATTGACACTGTCTTGAGATTATGGGTGGTGAACATTGTCATTGCAGCTGATGCACCCACAGAAGTGTGTTCTGAGGGAAATGAATGACAGCACCAGGTAGAAAGTAAGCAAAAACAATGCTGTAAGTGTAATGCCAGAGCGTAGCCATTCCTGAAGATATGAAATAACAGAGTGCTGGAAATACTCAACAGGGCAGGTAGCATCTATGGAGAGAGAAGAAGAAACATGACCTAATATTACGAACTATGGCAGTAGCATACTGGTTAGCGTCATGTCATTACAGCATTATTAAGCCAGCATTGCTTCTAGTGGGCTTGCTCCCTGGCGTCTGGAACATAGGGCATGAGACAGAAATGACTGGCATACCTTGGTTAAACTTGCTTGCTGCAACTTTGAAGATAGGTATCACGCGGACCTGGAGACTGCCCGACAGAAGAGAAAAGCAGCAGCGACAGCTGTGTGTGTGGATTCAGGACAACTCTCTTGTCCTATCGTGAACATCTTTGGCATTCAAGAATTGGCTTTTACGGTCACATCTGAACAACCCTCAGATGAGCTGCACAAGCACAATTGTCATTGTTGAAATTGACGGACAACTGATGTTCCAGTGATTGCTGTAAGATCGGGGTAAAATTCCCACCACTGTCAGGAAGGAATTTGTACAATCTCCCCATGGCCACATGGGCTCAATTCCCACCACTGTCAGGAAGGAATTTGTACAATCTCCCCATGGCCACATGGGCTCAATTCCCACCACTGTCAGGAAGGAATTTGTACAATCTCCCCATGGCCACATGGGCTCAGTTCCCACCACAGTCAGTAAGGAATTTGTACATTCTTCCCATGGCCACATGGGTTCTTCCGGGTGCTCTGGTTTTCTCCCACTTTCCAAAGACGCACGGCCAGGGTTAGCGAGTTTTAGGCACATGATGTTGGAGTCACAAGCATGGCAACATTTGCAGGCTGCTGATTTGATTTGACGCAAGCGATGCATTTCACTGAATGCTTTGACATGCGTGACAATTAAAGCTAATCTTTAATCTTTAAATGCTTTTGTCAACTTTGTCTCCCTACACCAAGGTACCTTTGGCTCTATTCGGGCAACATTTATCAAAAGCTGCAACAAGTTCTCCAGACCAATGGTGTTTTTTAGTTCCAGATTTTCCTGTTACTTTTGCTTTGTGCCAAACTTTCTTTCGCAGTTTTTCCGTCAAAGTGATTTAGATCAAGATGTGACTGAGCAATATCATACTCAACTAGACCAAAGCAACTTGAAATGATAAAACAGCAGCCAATCACTGAAGTAAGATTTTCATTTTGATTTAGCAAAATGCACAACACATTACTGCTTGTTCCACAGTGCAGTGGCACAGATAGTGGAGCTGCTGCCTCTGTGCTCCAGAAACCTAGATTCAACCCCAATCTCAGGAGTTGTCTATATGAAGTTCACATGTTCTCATTGTTCCTTTGTGGGTTTCCTCAAGATGCTTTAGTTTCCTCCTGCACCCTAAAGGTATGCAGATTGGTAAGGTAACTGGACACTATTATTGCATGTAGTTTTGTAGATGAATGTTAGAAGCTGTGGAGTGGAATCACTTCTGGGGTGGTGACAGGGTGGAGACGTTTAGAAGGAAGGTTGAGGGGATTGTCCTGTGAGTCGACAAAGAGTCAATGGACCAAAATGGCCAATTGATATGCTGTTAGGTAGTAGTAATGACAATATTTTGTCATGCACTTAGTTCTTTGTCTCTGACAATGGATGGCTAGAGGGAGCAAACTGCCTGCAGATAGAGAGATAACAGTGGGCAAGAAGGTGAAGCTATGCAGTTTGGTAGAAAGCAATGAAAAAGAGGATATATCAGTAGCTGTTGTCATGTTGAGGGATCTTCCACTGATAGCTTATGGGTTGCAAAGATTAAACATGTTGGTTCAGAGATCAGTTTGACAGGCAAATGATATTTGTGGCTTTATTGCAGAAGATTTGAAGTCTTGCTGAACAGTTGCAGGCCTTTGTTTAAGGTGTCACCATGCGAAGACTCGACTGAATGTAAAGAAAAATCTACTTGGAGACCTTATCGAGAGAGAGAGAGATTTTTGTGTATAATTACATGTGCTTATTAGCATTAGGAGAATGAGAGGTGAGAGCATTCAGATTTTCAAATTCCTGTAGCAGAAGCATTCCGAACAAAGCACTAAGCAGCATGTTCTCAGGGTGAGGGCTCTTCTATTTAGGACTGAGTTGCTGTGAAATTTCTTTATTCATTGGAGGGCTGTGGATACTCATTTGTTGAGCGTATTCAAGACTGAGAGGGAACTAAGGGAATTAAGAGATGGGATGGCGAAACAACTTTGAACTTGAGGCACAGTCAGCCATGAACTTACTGACTGGCAGAGTTAGCTTCAGGGACTAAATGATCTGCTTTTCCTACTTCCGATCTCATTTGTGATCTTGCAGACTTATGAAGAATTGAAATTGGTCTCTTCATTTTTGTTGAACTATTGCATTTTGAATGTGATTTCCATAAACTGTTAATGTGCCTTATAATAAAAGACTAGCACAAAATGTGGGGGGTGGGGGGAGAAATCTCCATGTTCAATAGTTCAATAGGTGCATTTAATATCAGAGAAATGTATACAATATACATCCTGAAATTCCTTTTCTTCAGAAGCATCCACGAAAACAGAGGAGTGCCCCAAAGAATGAATGACAGTTAAATGTTATGTAGCCTGGGGAAAAGTACACACTCAGGACAACAAATACTTTTTCGGGTTTTAATTCCTTTATCTGTTTTAGATGTTTAAGTGCCAGAAGAGGGTCACAAAACAAAACGAATGAATTTACAACCAGTTCTTGCCGTTACAATCTCAGTTTAACTTTCGATCCACACCCTCGTGTATGGACAGAATTGCATATGCAGTATAAAAAATACCAAAACTAATACGGTACTAATACGGTAGTAGCAATTCTGAAGGAACCCAATACAAACAACATTAGAATCCCACTCACCCTGCATCTTATACATAACAGTGAAAAATGTAAGCGAATACATCTCATCTAAGACGTACACACGTGCTGAACTTCCAAACAGAGACTAAACATTCACGCTACGCAGTTACATGCACAATCAGTCATGATACAATAAAGTTAGACGAAAGGTTCATTTTGGCGCAACTTTTACAAGATATTGCCTGGTAGTTAAATTACAGGAAGACTGACCTACTTGCCTGGTGAGGAACTTTGCATAAGCCACGCTATCCAGCGTCGACGCCTTTACTTGTGAAAATCTAAAGCATCCATGTATAAAAGTAAAGGCATCCATTAGTCTTGCGAGACCATGGATCTGCGCCTGGAAAGTCTTCACTCTCCAGGGCACAGGCCTGGGCAAGGTTGTATGGAAGACTAGCAGTTGCCCATGTTGCAAGTCTTCCCTCTCCACGACACCAATGTTGTCCAAGGGAAGGGGATTAGGACCCATACTGCTTGGTACCAGTGTCGTCACAGAGCAATGTGTGATTAAGTGCCTTGCTCAAGGACACAACACGTTCCCTCAGCTGGGGCTCGAACTCACGACCTTCAGGTAGCTAGTCCAATGCCTTAAACCACTTGGCCATGTGCCCACATCCACATGTAAAACATGTCAAATTACCGATATTCTCAATCCGCCAACAAGCATAAACGAATTCATATGGATATTGTCAATTAATGCTCACCTTTCCTCACCATGCCCAGCCTTGGGAGGAACCCGATTCCAACGCCTTACCATGTCTTCAGCAGAAAGCAAAATGGTCTTCCCACTATCCCGTGCGTGCGTAATGACATCATTGTCTCCCTTAAAGGTACAGACAACTATTCTAGCATTACCTGGATGGCTGCCTAAGTACACTTTTAACGATACTAAATACGATCCGACGGTCACCCGGTTACAGTTAGAACCCCTAAGCCCCCCCCAACACCCCCTCCCATGGACAAGCAGCAGCAAGGCAATGACCCCGACCCCACCCCCACCAGAAGAAAAAGCATTGGCATCCTCTACCAAGCACTCAAGCATGCAGCAAAGCATCAATAAAGACACAGACTTGCAGTACCCCAAAGACTACTCGTTCAACTGGTAATTTGACATACCACAGGCTCTCTCTTTCCTTACTAAGGGAAAAAGAGGTGTCCCCGTTTCACAGCAAGAGGGGAGACATAACAAACAGCTCACTGATTTATGATGTTAAAGGTCTGTTGCGTCACTTTTTCTGAGCTCTGCACCTGGAGAATCGGCCCCGAGGCTCAGGTCTCTGGACACACAGGCGGCAGCTAACCTGCTGCTCCCGTTGTCCCGTGTTCTTCCACGATGCCTCAATCAGGGGCACCGGCCTTTAATCAGCCTGTCTCCAGAACCACGAAAATCCAGCACCATGAAGGCACGCTGGTCTTCTCGGCTGCGTCCTTGGGATATCAAAAAGTGGCCGGTCATGAAGCTCTGAGAGCGAGTCCCATTCCCGCAAAGAACCAATGTCAGACTCCAGGTCAAAGTCTTCAAAAGAACCTTGAAAAGGGAAAAAAAAGAGATATTAATGATAGAACTAGAGCTGTTTTCTAAAATGCAAGCAAAGGAGTTGCCGTTTAGCGCCATCTTGACTTTGCAACGCCCTCCTTTTGGCCATAATCTACAGAAAGGTCCACACTTTCTATGATTAAGAAGTATTATATATTGTGCATTTGTTAGCAAACCTGAAGGTAATGCTCATGAACACGGATATGCCAGTGGGAATATGGGAAGAGGCTGTTAAATTAGAAATTCAGCACTGTATTCTTTCCTCAGTAGCCACCGAAAGCGTAAACCAATCTGTGGGTGAATAACAGGGCCAGCACTTACTGGCCATCCTTGCACTGCTCCCTTGAACCTCTGCAGTCCTTCTGGGCAAAAGTGTTCTCACAGTGCAGAGTACGGTTGCAGAACTTGTGTACAATGGCAATGTAGGAAAGGCAAGCATGTCCAGGCCAAGTTGATGTGTGACTTGGAGGAAGACCTGGTGGTTTTCCCATGTGCCTGCTGCCTTTGTCCGGGTGTCAGTGAAGGTCAAGGATTTTGGACAAGCTGGGAATAGAAAGCTGAATTAACCCACTTGAATAGGAGGAGCACATTTCTACAAACCCCATTTCCAGAAAAGTTGGGATATTTTCCAAAATGCAACAAAAACAAAAATCTGTGATATGTTAATTCACGTGAACCTTCATTTAACTGACAAAAGTACAAAGAAAAGATTTTCAATAGTTTTACTGACCAACTTAATTGTATTTTGTAAACATACACAAATTTAGAATTTGATGGCTGCAACACACTCAACAAAAGTTGGAACAGAGTTAAAATAAGATTGAAAAGTGCACAGAAAAGTCATGCTACTGTGACAATTATAGCCACCTGGGCTCGGGAGTACTTCGGAAAACCATTGTCACTCAACACAGTCCGTCGCTGCATCCAGAAATGCAACTTGAAACTGTATTACACAAGGAGGAAGCCATACATCAACTCTATGCAGAAACACCGGCGAGTTCTCTGGGCCCGAGCTCATCTCAGGTGGACCGAAAGACTGTGGAACTGTGTGCTGTGGTCAGATGAGTCCATATTTCAGCTAGTTTTCAGAAAAAATGGACATTGAGTTCTCCGTGCCAAAGGTGAAAACGACCATCCAGATTGTTATCAACGAAAGGTGCAAAAGCCAGCATCTGTGATGGTATGGGGTGCATCAGTGCCCACGGCATGGGTGAGTTGCATGTATGTGAAGGTACCATTGACTCTGAAGTGTATATTAGGATTTTAGAGAGACATATGTTGCCATCAAGGCGACGTCTCTTCCCAGGACGTCCATGCTTATTTCAGCAGGACAATGCCAGATCACATTCTGCACGGGCTACAACAGTGTGGCTTTGTAGACACAGAGCGTGTGTGCTTGACTGGCCTGCTGCCAGTCCAGATCTATCTCCTATTGAAAATGTATGGCGCATCATGAAAAGGAGAAACAGACAACGGAGACCACGGACTGTTGAGCAGCTGAAGTCTTATATCAAGCAAGAATGGACAAAATTTCCAATTGCAAATTTACCACAATTAGTATCCTCAGTTCCAAAACGATTAAAAAGTGTTATTAAAAGGAAAGGTGATGTAATACAATGGTAAACATGCCTCTGTCCCAACTTTTGTTGAGTGTGTTGCAGCCATCAAATTCTAAATTCGTGTATGTTTACAAAATACAATTAAGTTGGTCAGTAAAACTATTGAAAATCTTTTCTTTGTACTTTTGTCAGTTAAATGAAGGTTCACGTGAATTAACATATCACAGATTTTTGTTTTTATTGCATTTTGGAAAATATCCCAACTTTTCTGGCAATGGGGTTTGTATATAACCTGACAACAAAGAAGGCAATTAGTTCAATTCATCATGTTCATATTACTCACAAAGGGATCCCACTCCCCAATAACTTTCCCTGTATTCTCTCCACTTTCCCATCAACTCCCCATCAGGTTCCTTCACCCTCCTGGACACGAAGGACAACTTACAATAGCCAGTTAACTTCCCAATTGGCATGCCTTTGGGACATGGGAGGAACCTGGTGCACCTGGAAGGAAACTACATGGTCGCAGGGAGGATATCCAAATTCAACACAGCACCAGAGGTTAGGATTGAACTTGGGACATTGAAGGTGTGAGATAGCAGCTCAGCCAAATACATCATTGTCTTGCCCTGTTAATGGGATGGTTGATTGCCCTCTACAGCCATTCACGTGTTTACTTGCCATCTTTGAGGTTTGTACCCTGGATCATTTGGACAGCAAAGATGCATATATCAGGGTGCTCTTTATCAACTACAGCTCAACATTCAATAAGCTTCAAGACCTTGGCCCCGATACCTCATTGTACAATTAGATTCTTGATTTCCTCACTTGTAGACCCCAGTCAGTTCAGATTGGTAACAGCATCCCCTCCACAATCTTCATCGGCACAAGTGCACCACAAGGCTCTGTGCTTATCCCCTACGCTGCTCGCTTTACACTTGTGATTTGGTTCACTGATGACATCACCGTTGTTGGCTGAATCAGAGGTGGTGATGAATCAGCATATAGGAGGGAGATTGAAAATTTGGCTGAGTGGTGTCACAAAAACAACCTCTCAATCAATGTCAGCAAGATCAAGGAGCTGATTGTTGACTTAAGGTGGATGAGACTGGAAGTTCGTGAACCAGTCTTCATCGGGGGATCAGAGGGCAGCAACCTGACATTCCTCGGTGTTATCATCTCAGAGGATCTGTTCTACTTCCTTAGGAGTTTGCGAGGATTCAGCATGACATTGAAAACCTTGACAATCTTCTATAGATTGTGGTGGAGAGTATATTGACTGGCTGCATCATGGCCTGGTACAGAAACACCAATGTCCTTGAACAGAAAATCTTACAAAATGTGATGAATATGGCCCAGTCCATTACTGATAAAGCCTTCACTGCATCTACATGGAGTGCTGTTGCAGGAAAGCAGTGTCTTTGACTACAAGTACCTCAGGTCAAGAATGATGAGTTTGAAGAAGGACATAAAGATACGGAAGGTGCTGGTGTGGAGGGCTATGAATGACATGAAGGAAATTTGTAAGTCGAACCTGACCAGAGGGCTTAAAAAGAGGATTTTCATAGCAGTCATAGAGTCCATCCTCACGTACGGATGTGAGACGTGGACACTCACCAAGACAATGCGAAAGTCTGTAGATGTTTGCTATACACGAATGCTCCGGATGGCTCTTGATGTGAGTTGGCAACAGCACATGACGAACATCGAGCTCTATAACAACCTACCGATGCTCTCCACTAAAATTGAGGCGAGAAGACTGCAACTAGCGGGTCACTGTCTACGCCACCCCGAGCTACCTGCCAGCCTAGTCATCATATGGGAGCCCAAGCATGGGAGGATGAACCCTGGGCGCCCTCCCAAGACTATGGTCAACACGCTCCTAGAAGACAGCGGTGTGGCCAATGTAGATGAACTGAACACACTGATGAGGGAGAAGTGGAGAGTCTGTCATCATGCCCGATGCCGGCCCCCTAAGCCTGAGTCAACGTAGTAGTCGTAGTATCCATCATCAAGGACCCCCACCACCCAGGCCCTCCTGTTCTCTTCTCACTGTTGCCATGAGGAAGAAGGTACAGGAGCCTCAGGACCCACACAGTCAGGTTCAGGAACAGTTATTACCCCTCAGCCATCAGGCTCTAGATCCAGAGGGGATAACTTCACTCCCCACATCCTATGGATTCACTTTCAATGACTCTTCATCTCATGTTCTCAATATTTATTTGCTTATTTATTTATTTAATTTTCTTTTCTTTTGCACGTTAGTTGGTTCTCCGCCCTGTTGGGTATGGTCTTTCATTGATTCTATTATGTTTCTTGGATTTCCTGAGTATGCCTGCAAGAAAATGAATCTCAGGGTTGTATATGGTGACATATACATACTTTGATAATCAAATTATTTTGTACTTTGTCCTGTTATGAACCCTGTAACTGGGTTGCCAAACCAGCAGAAATGGAGCGCTCATTGGAGTCTGTGATTACTGGGAACTAATAAAGTTTTATTAAAGAAATAAGGAATACAGTACACTAATCGCAAGGATATAAATGTAACAGGTTAGCAATGATAATACACACATGTACACCAGAAATAGGGTAATAGGAATCAACCAAGCTCTATCGCAGTCTAGGTGTAAAATAATCAGTCTTAAGTGAAGCAGAGTTCAGTTCAGTTTAGTGCAGTTTGAAGTAATTGCTGTTGTTGTACCGTTGGGGAGAGAGAGAGATGCAGTTGGTTTCGGGCAGACCTTTTGACGTCTTCTGATCCCGCTGTGGTCACCGACTGTGACCCCTCTGTTCCGGATAAGATCATTCTTCCGCGGTGAACCAGGCACCCAGGCAAGGGCGGACACACACCCCAGGTTCCCACCGATCGTACCTTTATACCCTGTGAGCCTCTGACTGATTTCCGCGAACCGATCCTCCAAACTCCCACCAACTTGTGGGGGCACACTGCTCTTTCCAGGGTCTCGTGGCATGTCTCATGCCTTAGCAAACCTGCTCTTTTTATCCCCCTGCTGGGGTATCACCTGTCCATCAAACTTCAAACAGTTCAGGTTCAAAGCAACCGGTCTGTCAATATCTGAATTGTGTTTCTTTCTCGTTAATCTCTCTCTTCTCTCTTATTAGCATTTTGAATGTTTCTCCATTGTCTTCCGTTATCTCTCTCATTAGCATCATCCGTCCGGTAGCTCTGCTTGGCGACACACATGACACCCCCACCCTTAAAAGGATTTTTACTGGGGTAAAAATTATGGGCATGAATGCATATTATAAGATACACACTAATATACAGGTAGTCATCAGCTATTCGGCTAATACAGAGAACTTTAAGTTTTAACACCTTGACAGACAATCAGCAATCACACTGTCAGTTCCTTTTATATGTTTTATCTTAATATCAAATTCCTGTAATACCAGGCTCCAACTTAATAAGCATTTGTTTTTATCCTTCATTGTGGCCAAAAACACTAATGGATTGTGATCAGTGTAAATTATCAGTGGTTTCCGTGCCGGACAAATATAAACCTCAAAATGTTGTAATGCCAGTATGATTGCCAGTAATTCCTTCTCCACAGTGGAATAATTTCTCTATTGGACATTAAACTTCTTAGAAAAATAAGCCACTGGGTGTTCAATTTCCTCTTTGTCTGTCTGCAACAGCACCGCCCCTGCCACTTCATCGCTAGCATCTGTTGCTAGGGAGAAGGGTTTTGAAAAGTCAGGCGCACTCAGTACAGGTTGGTGACACAGAATCGCCTTCAGACTCTCGAAGGCTTGTTGACAAAGGTCATTCCACACAAACTTCGCATTCTTTGGCAAAGAACTTAGTAAGAGGGAGGGTAATATCCGCAAAGTTTTTGCAAAACTTCCGATAGTACCCCACCATCCCCAAGACCCTTCCCAGGGCTCTCTTGTCCGTCGGGATGGGAACTTCAGAGATAGCCTGCACCTTAGCCTGCATCGGTGCCAGCTGCCCCTGTCCTACCACATACCCCAGATAAGTGACCTTAGCGTGGCTGAACTCACTTTTCGCGAGGTTCGCTGCAAGGTTGGCTTCAGACAGCCGTTTAAACAGTTCCTGTACTGCCACAATGTGCTCCTCCCACGTGTCACTCCAGACCACTAAATCGTCAATATACGCTTCTGCATTCTTTAACCTTTTTCTCGCTGAATTAATCATCCTTTGGAAGGTCCCTGGGGTGTTTTTCATGCCAAAACGTAAAACATTATACTCGTATAACCCGGATGGAGTGACAAATGCTGAGATTTCTCTAGCCCGGTCGGTTAAAGGAACACACCAGTACCCTTTCAGCAAATCAATCTTCGTGATGTACTTAGCTCTCCCCACTTTATTGATACAATCGTCTACCCTTGGGATGGGGTAAGCATCAGTTTTTGTGATGGCGTTCACTCTTCTGTAATCTGTACAGAATCGTATGCTCCCATCGGGTTTTGGGACAACCACACAGGGAGAAGCCCATTCCGATTTGGATGGCCTAATAATAACTGTGGCTAGCATGTGTTCAATTTCTTTCTCCACTAGCTTGCCCTTCTCCAAGTTCATCCTATAGGGGTGTTGCTTAATAGGCTGATCTGATGTGACAACAACATCATGTACTGTCCCCTTGCATCGCCTCGAGGCATCGGGACATACATCTGCATGCCGGTTAATTAGCTTTATCAGCGGCTCACTCTGTTCAGGGGTTAAGTGAGAGACCTTATCAGCAAAGTTGGCCAAAACAATAGAGTTCTCCAATCTGGTCGGCACCATATTTATCTTTTCAAGATGGGTTTTCCCCTTATCATTTGCCACCCCAGCTTCATTAATTTTTGTGATAACACTGACTAGATCTGCTTTCTGATCGTGGTAAGCTTTTAACATATTAATATGTACTAATTGGGTCGGCTTACATCTGTCCGGCATTTCAATAACATAATTCAAAGAGTCTATCTTTTTAATCACTTTGTACGGACCGTGGAATCTCACCTGGAGGGGGTTGGTTACCACTGGAAACAGAACTAAGACCCTATCGCCCACTTGAAACACTTGTTCGCGGGCACGTCTATCATACCACTGTTCCATTTTAGTTTGGGAGTGTCGTAGGTTTTCTTTGGAAAGGTCACAGATCCTTTTAAGCCTCTCACGAAATTTTAAAACATTATCAATCACATTAACTTGTACTGTCAGACTGGATCATTGCTCTTTCAGTAAGGTCAGAGGTCCTCTGGGCCGATGACCGAAGACGAGCTCGATGGGCTGAACCCCAATGACTCCTGAACCGTGTCCCTTACGGCAAATAACAGGAGAGGCAAGGCATCATCCCAGTCCCTAGCGTTCTCTTGACAATAAATTTTAATCATGGTCTTTAATGTTGCGTGGAATCTTTCCAACGCCCCTTGGGACTCCGGGTGGTACGCGGAGGCCAAAATCTGCTTTGGTCCCATCTCATCCAACATCTGTCGGAATGTGTGAAATGTGAAGACACTCCCCTGATCTGACTCGATTTCCCTTGGCAGCCCCACCGTAGTGAAAAATTTCACAAGTGCCTTTACCACTGCGGGAGCCTTGACACTTGCCAGGGGCACAGCCTCCGGAAACCTGGTGGCAGCACACATCATAGTCATCACATACTCTTGCCCACTCGCAGTTCTGGGCAGGGGACTGACAAAATCCACAATTATTCGGGAAAAAGGTTCCCTGAAAGCAGGTAACGGTTGAAGGGGTGCTTTAGGCAGGACCTGGTTCGGCTTACCTACCACCTGACAGGAATGACACCATCTACAATATTCAATAATATCCTTCCTCATATTCGGCCAGTAAAACTCTTTTATAATTCTATCGACTGTTTTCCTCACCCCAAAATGTCCACCGAGGGGTATCTTGTGGGCCAGGTTAAAATCTCGTGCCTATAAATTTTTGGCACTACCACCTGGTGTACCACCCCCCACTCCTCATCTGCGGGCATGGTACTTGGTCTCCATTTCCTCATCAGTACTCCCTCCTTCACATAATAGCCCACTGGCTCCCTTTTTATTTCTGCTTCAGAGAGAGCTGTCTCCGTCAAAATCATCAGCTCCTTGTCTCGTTCCTGTGCCTGTATAAATTTCTCCCTCGCTAATGATAAATCTACCTCAACTCCCTCACTTCCTTCCGCTCCACTATGCTCCTTCTTTTCACTTTCTAACGCCTCCTGGTACAAGGCTGGTAAAAACGTCTCAGCTAAATCCACATTCGCTTCGGCAGCCTTTCTCGACATGCGTCGAGTTACTGTGCAAGCAGGATAAACCTGTGAATCCATGGGCAGGTCCTCAGTCCTGGCAGGCTTGCTCATCAGCTTTACTGCTGGGTACACATCTCCACCTGCAAGGTCGTTACCGAGTAAGACCTCCATGTCTTCCATCGGTAATTCGGACCTCACCCCTATCATGACCGGTCCGGAGACCAAGTCACTTTTCAGGTATATCTGGTGCAAAGGTACTGCTTCAGTCCCCTTCCCAATGCCTTTTATCGCACTGACCTCCCCAATCTCGGTCTCTTCACTGAATTCTTACACCCTCCTTAAGATCAATGATTGACAAGCCCCAGTGTCTCTCTAGATCCGTACTGGAGCTGGGGTTGACCCCTCCTTCACCGACACCAATCTGGCTGAAGTAAACTTCTCGCGCCCTTCCTGAACTCTATCAGACCTCTTCTTCCCTAGCGGTTTGTTTGCCAGCTCAATACAGCCAGTCGGAGTTGTCGTTTTTCCTTTCCCCGTCTCCTTCTTTGGGGCAAAACACCTGGACGCAAAGTGATCGGCTTTCCCACAATTATAGCATACGAAACCAGGAGACTTCCTACCAAACTGCTTCCCATCTTCCTTATCCTTCTCACTAGTCCCCGGCTTACTTTCTGGCTTTTCTGGCGGACTTTCTCCGCCCTCTCGACTACCCTTCTGGTAGCTCTTACTCGGGGTAAACTTTGCTTTGTGTGTTAATGCGTACTCATCTGCTAACTTAGCAGTTGCGGCTAAGGTTTCTGCCTCTTTCTCATCTAGATAGGGCCTGATACCTTCAGGGACACAACCTTTAAATTGCTCAATCAGTATTAGCTGTAGCAGTCTATCATAATTCCCAGTGACCCCTTTTGAGGCGCATCAATGCTCACAATACATCTGCATCTCACGGGCAAACTCTAAATATGTGTGTCCCCACTGCTTCCTCACGTTCTGGAACCTTTACCGGTATGCCTCCGGGACCAACTCATACTGAGTATAGCCTCTTTCACCACATCATACCTCTGGGCATCTTCTGCTGACAATGCTGAGTGAGCTTGTTGAGCCTTCCCCTTAAGTACGCTCTGAAGCAAAACAGCCCACTTATCCCTCGGCCAGTCCTGACTTGCAGTGACTTTTTTAAAATGTAGAAAGTACCAATCAACATCGGCCTCCTCAAATGGGGGAACCAACCTAACCTCCTGGGTTGCCCTGAACCTTCCACCTTGGTTCGGCATTTGGTCCCTCTCTAGCACCATCCTTAACTTCTCCAGCTCAAACTCCCTTTCCTTCTGCTTCTCTCTCTTTTCCCGTTCTAGCTGCCTTTCTCTCTCTTCTCGTTCTAACTGCTTTACTTGGAACTCGTGCTCAAGTCTCAATTTTTCCATCTGCAGCTGCACTGCCTCTCCACCAGGTTTGCTCATAGACACCACCTCCAGCTCCCCGTGGGGAAACACACCTTTAGATACATAATGCTCAACGATAGCTCTGTGCATCTCCACTCTCCTCATTGTCGGCTTCCCCTTAAAAAAATTCAACCGTTTTGCAACAGTTGCCAATTCTGATTTCTTGGCATCCTCTAATGCCTCCAAGGTTGGCGCCTTTAGAAATTCCTCAATCTCCATTTCTGCTGTTTGCCCAATTTTTTTCTTTCGGGAATTTTAACTCAATCAATTTACCCAGTCCCAATTTTGGCATTCAAAATCCCGGACGAGATCCCCACTTATGTTACGTACCCCGTAACTGGGTTGCCAAACCAGCAGAAATGGAACGCTCATTGGAGTCTGTGATTACTAGGAACTAATAAAGTTTTATTAAAGAAATAACTAATACAGTAAACTAACCGCAAGGATATAAATGTAACAGGTTAGCAATGATAATACACACATGTACACAGAAATAGGGTAATAGGAATCAACCAAGCTCTATCGCAGTTTAGGGGTAAAATGATCAGTCTTAGGTGAAGCAGAGTGCAGTTCAGTTTAGTGCAGTTCGAAGTAATCGCTGTTGTTGTACCGTGGGGGGGGGGGGGGGAGGAGAGAGAGAGAGAGAGAGAGAGAGAGAGAGAGAGAGAGAGAGAGAGAGAGAGAGAGAGAGAGAGAGAGAGATAGATAGATAGATAGATAGATAGATAGATAGATATATATATATATATGCAGTTGGTTTCGGGCAGACCTTTTGATGTCTTCTGATCCCGCTGTGGTCACCGACTGTGACCCCTCCGTTCCGGATACGATCGTTCTTCCGTGGTGAACCGGGCACCCGGGCAAGGGCGGACACACACCCCAGGTTCCCGCTGATCGTACCTTTACATCCTGTGAGCCTCTGACCGATTTTTGCAAACCGGTCCTCCAAACTCCCAGCAACTTGTGGGGGCACACTGCTCTTTCCAGGGTCTCATGGCGTGTCTCGTGCCTTAGCAAACCTGCTCTTTTTATCCCCCTACTGGGGTATCACCTGTCCATCAAACTTCAAACAGTTCAGGTTCAAAGCAAACGGTCTGTCAATATCTGAATTGTGCTTCTTTCTCGTTAATCTCTCTCTTCTCTCTTATTAGCATTTTGAATGTTTCTCCATTGTCTTCCGTTATCTCTCTCATTAGCATCATCTGTCCGGTAGCTCTGCTTGGCATCACACATGACAGTCCATCTGGCTGTCCTTGGAGTTCTGGGCATAATCTTGCCAATTGATGCTCAGATCCCCAGGATTGCAATGTATATACAGTTTAAATTAGCTGTCTCTATTGTCCATTATCTGACAGTGACTTCTGGAGCTGTGACAAGTACATAAGCTGCGGGCATAACCATAACCGGGGCAACACAGTGGCTCAGCTAGATAAATGCTTCCTCACAGATCCAGTGACCTGGCTTTAGAGTCATAGAGAAGTACAGCACAGAAACAGGCCCTTTGATCCATCTAGTCCGTGACAAAACCATTTAAGCTGCCTGCTCCCATTGACCTGCACTGGGACCATAGCCCTCCATATCCCTACTATCCATCTACACATCCAAACTTCCCTTAAATGTTGAAGTCAAGCTTGTATGTACCACTTGTGCCGGCAGATCACTCCACACTCTCGTGACCCTTTGAGTGAAGAAGTTTCCCCTTAAACTTTTCACCTTTCACCCTTAACCCATGACCTCTAGTTTTGTAGTCCCACCCAACCTTAGTGGAAATAGCCAGCTTGCATTAATGTTATCTATAGCCCTGATAATTTTGTATACCTCAATCAAATCTCCTTTGAATCTTCTACATTCTAAGGAATGTGTCCTCATATTCAATCTTTCCCTATAACTCAGGTCCTCTAGACCTGACAACATCCTTGTAAATTTTCTCTGCATTTTTTATTCCTTGTATGTAGGTGAAGAGAACTGCATACAATACTCCAAATTAAACCTCATCAATGTCTTCAACATAACATCCCATCTCAACTACTCAATACAAGTTTCAAGTACATTAAAATTAAAGAATGTATAAATTATACAGCCTTGAGATTTGCTTGCTCGCATGTAGCCACAAAGCAAGAAACCTGAAAGAACCCAATTTAAAGAAAAATAAATAATAAAAATAAAAGACCAACACTTGATATACAAGAAAAAGAAAAACAGATCATGCAAACAGTTGAAGTGAACAACAGTGTTCCAAACCAAAAATGAGTCTTCAGATATGAACCCCGGAGTATGCCCATAGCCTTGCTTATCAGTTCATTATATTAGCGGGCACGGAACACAGCAGCTGGTGCAGTCTTCACAGCCTCAGTGCCAAGGAGATGACCATTGCAGAGAACAAGAAAAATTGACTCTCAACCCGACCAACACCCTGTCTTTTTAGTCTATCTGAGCCAGCGTTTAAATTGACCAAACAATGGAACAGCAAAAGGCTCCAAGCCCTGGAGAGAGGAGTGGAGATCACGGAGAACAAGTGAAATCTGCTTTTGCCTCTGATCTGCACGAACGTTTAAATCATCTAAGTAGTGGATCGTACCCTGCACTAGGACCTGGCCGCTGCGAAAAACTCTGACCTAGATCACGCTGGCCAGCAACTTGATCCGGGCCCAGATTCCATCACCCTTCCTGAAGCTGCTCTCAAGCTCTTCAAATCAGCTCAGTGCCAAGAGTGATCCAACGTCATTCCCAGTCCAGTTGGATGGGCACCAAATCTCCTCTGCCCGGGCCCCAATATCTCAACTCAGTGCCCAGAGTGATACAACTTTGCTTTCAGGCCAGCTGTACGGGCATTGGAACTCCATCTGTGATGACTCTGCAACACACCATCTTGGCTCATCCATTGAGCTTACCCCACCATCGCTTATCCCTTACGTTGTTTGGGGTGATAATTTTAAACCATTTAGCTCAGGAAAGGTATTGTTAGTGATGTTTTTAGTCAGATTTCTTAGCTTTTTGACTATCAGGAAGCTGTCATACACGTTTGGTTGTGGCACCTAAATCGGAAGTCAGACCCATTGATTTATGAGGGCCAATGAGCCAAAAGCTTTCTTTATGGCCCTATCTACCTGTGACGCCACTTTCAATGAATTTATGGACTTGTATTCCCAGATCCCTTTGCCCTACCATATCCATCAATTCCCTACCATTCCCTGTGTAAGACCTATCAAAGGTCTTTGGTCCACCAAAGTGCAGAACCTCGCACTTGTCTGCATTAAATTCCATTTGCCGTTTTTAAGGCCACTTTTCCAGCTGTTGCAGATCCCTCTGCAAGCCACAATAGCCTTCCTTGCTGTCTACTACACCCCAGTCTTAGTGTCGTTTGTAAATTTGCTGATCCAGTTAAACCACATTGTCATTCAGATCATTGATATAGATGACAAACAGCAATGGACCTGGCACTGATCCCTGAAGCACATCACTAGTCACAAGTCTCCTGTCAGAGAAGTAACCATCTACTACTACTCTGGCTTCCACAAAGGCAATGTCTAATCCAATTTACTACCTCATCTTGAAACCTGAGCGACTGAACCTTTTTGACCAACCTCCTATGCAGGACCTTGTCAAGTGCCTTGCTAAGGCCCATGAAGACAGCATCCACTGCCTTGCCTTCATCCACTTTCCTGGTAACTTCCTTGACAAACATGATAAGATTGGTTAGACATGAACTACCATGCACTAAGCTATGCTGACTATTCTTAATCAGTCCATGTCTATCCAAATATCTATATAGCTGGTCCCTTAGAATACTTTCCAAAAACATTCCCACTACTGATGTCAGACTCATCTGCCTATAATTTCCTGGTTTATGTTATAGAGTCTATTTCAAACAGCGGACTGACATTAGCTATCCTCTAATCCTCTGGTACCTCTTCTGGTGCTAAGGATGATTTAAATATCTCTGCTAGGGCCCTAGCAGTTTCTGTACTTGCCTCCAGTAGGGCCAAGGGAACACCTAGTAGGTCCCTGGGGATTTATCCACACTGATTTGCCACAGGACAGCAAACCCCGTCTCCTCTGTAATTTGTGCGGGGTCCATGAAGTTGATGCCACTTTGCCTCACTTCTGTAGACTCTGTGCCCATCTCCTGAGTAAATACAGAAGCATTTCTTGTATTCCGTAAGCATCTCATTTGTTCCTACCTGCCTGTACCTGCCATGCACCTCCTATTTTCTGTTAACCGGGGCTTCAATATCTCTTGAAAACCAAAATTCCCTACACTTGTCATCTTTACCTTTTATTCTGACAGGCACATACAAGCTTTGTACTCTCAAAATTTTGCTTTGGAAGGCCTTCCACTTATCAAATACACCTTTGCCAGATAACAGCCTGTCCCAGTCTACACTTGTCAGATCATTTCTGATACCATCAGAATTGGCCTTTCTCCAACTTAGAATCTCAACCTGCAGACCAGACCGTTTTTATGCACATTTATTCTGATCTAATGGCATTATAGTCTCAAGATGTGCAGGGGAACACTTTGCAAACTTCTGTCACCTGCCCTGTCTCATTCTCTAATAGCAGGTCTAGTATTGTATGCTCTCTCATTATGACCTCTACGTAGAATGAAGGAACTTTCCTGAACAAATTTGACAAACTCCCTCCCATTTAGTCCTTTTACATTGTGAAATTCCCAGTCAATATGTGGAAAATTAAAATCACTCACTATAACAACCTCATGTTTCTTGCAACAGTCTGTGTAATCTCTTTACAAATTTGTTCCTGTACATCCCATGGAGTGGGTTGCCAGGAGTAGTAGTGGAACGAGGCAGTTTCATGGATTTTCAGATGCTTTTTAGATAGTTTAAAATGAAGGTTTGGAGGGATATGGATGATACACAGGAGGAGGACCTTTCATGTAAATTGAAATCAACATGGGCACAGTGTGGGCTGAATGGTCTGCCCAGTGCCATTATGTGCTGTGTAATTGAGTGCCTGATGGTCAGCAAATCTCGTTGGTCCCACGGGTGCATTTCCGTGCTGTTTCACTCTGATTCTGACCTGATAAACACTTGTGCCATTGAGTCAACAAAGAGCATGTTTATTCATATTCCTTCCTTATCATGAATTGTGAGTTTTGATCTTACTGGAGACCTCAAGGATGAATTAAAGTTCAATCCCCACTCAAGCAATCCATGATGTCATATACTTTAATTTTGCAGTAAAAGGTATCCTGAGCTTTGAAGGAATTCAGCCATCCACATTTGAGGCTGAACAAGTAAGTGTAAGGAACCCACACATGCAAATGACTTAGTTTTGCTCTGGCAGCATATTGAACATTATTGTCATGAGTACATTTTACGGAACATATTCTCTAGTCTTTTATTAGTGAGGGGACAATGGTGAATGCCGAACTTTAATAGATAAACAGTAGCCTTGCATATGGCTAGATTGTCCAAATGTTCCAGAGCAGAGCAGAGAGCCAGTGAGATTGTGTCTGTTGTAGACTAGTTGTGGTAGCAATGGGTTTAGGTCCTTGTTCAGGCAAGAGTTAATTCTAGCCATAACCAACCTCCTGAATTTCTTCATTAGAGTAGATGTGATCAAGCAATAGTCATTGAGGCAACCTGTCCTGCTCTTAGGCACTGGAACGATTACTGCCCTTTTGAAACAGGTAGAAACCTCCGAATGTAATGGTGAAAATTTGAAGATGTCCTTGAATACTTTAGCCATTTGGTTGGCAGAGGTTTTCAGTGCTCAGCCAGGTACACTCTCGGGGTCTGATGTCTTGAGTGGGTTTACTCTCTCGAAGGATGCTCAGACAGCAGCCTCCAAGATGGAGATCATACAGTTGCTGGGGTAGTGTTTTTCTCCTTTCACAGCATGCATAAAAGGCATTGAGTCCTGATGAAGGGTTTTGGCCTGTAACGTCAACTTCTTATTCCTTTCTGTGGATGCTGGCTGCCCCGCTGAGTTCATCCAGCTTTTTGTGTGTATTACTCTGGATTTCCAGCATCTGCAGAATCTCCGGTGTTCATAAAAGGCATTGAGCTTGTCAGATTTCTGTTGTCGGATTTCACTTTATAGGAAGTAAGAGCATACAAACCCTACCACAGTTGTCGTGCAGCAGATTCTGTCCCTAGCTTCATTTGGAATTGTCTTTTCACTCTCACGGTAGCCTTCTGGAGGTTGCACCTATTTGTAAGATTCTGGATCGCTGAACTTGAAAGCTGCAGAAGTACCCCCCAGCAGATTCCAAATCTCCTGTTTCATCCAAGGATTCTGATTTGGGAATATTTGACATGTTCTCAAAGGCACACACCCATCCATAGAGGTCTTGATTAAGTTTGGTGATGACTGTGGCATATTCATTGGGATCTGAAGATGTCTCCCTGAATGAGGTCAAGTCTGCAGATTCAAAGCAGTCTTACAAATGCTCCTCCAGCTCTCTTGTATCTCTTGGTCCTCAGTCTTATAGAATAGTACAGTGTAGTTGGTCCTTCGGCCCACTCTTACCTATATGCTGGGAGTATAAGTGCAGTCAGGTGATTGGACTTGCCAAAGTTTTGGTGTGGAATGACTTAGTACGCATTGTTGATGGTGGTGTAGTAATAATTAAGTATCAAAGATGCAAAGTACATTAAATAGCAAAGAATGTATAAATTATGCAACCTTGAGATTTATTTGCTTACAGGTAGCCACAAAGCAAGAAACCTGAAAGAACCTAATTAAAGAAAAAAATTAAAAGACCAACACCTGATGTGTAAGAGAAAGGGAAAAAGAAACACAATTGAAATGAACAACAACATTTTGAATCAAACTGAGTCCTCAGATCTGATCTCTGGAGCAGCCTGGAATAGGCCCAAAGCCTGGCTTACAAGTTCATCATATTAGTGGGCATGGAGCACAGCAGCTGGGGCAGTCCCCATAGCCTCAGCACCATGCAGAGAGGAGTGACGATCACAAGTATGTTGGCTCCTCTGGTTCTGTGGTTGATGTGTTGGTGGAAGATTTTTTGGGGACTTCATTCTGGCCTGATTGAAGTCGTCCCCTCCCCCACCTGCAAAGATTGGAGAGACATGAGGGTGTGCTATCATATAACTGTTGATTGCGGTGCTCTGTGCTGATGTTTGACAGGGATGGCATGTATACCACTACCCATGTTGCAGTGGAGAACTTTGTCAGGAAATCCAAATCGAAGGAACAGGGGTTAGGCAGAATTGCCACATCTGTCCACCATGCATTAATCATGAAGCAATGGCCTCTGTCAGTGCCTTTATTCAATGCCGCCCTCCAGTCTATGTGGTGGATACTGAAGCCCTGAGGCTAGAGTGCTGTGTCAGGGATGAGCCATGTCTCTGGGAAGCAGAGTATAATGCAGTCCATGATTTTCCTCTGGTACTACAGTCTTGCTGAGGTCTTCAATTTTATTTTCCAGAGACATCACATTAGCTAGGAGGATAATGGTGAAGGGGACCCTGCACTTCAATTTCAGCTGGAGTTCTTCCTGGCAGCTATGATTTCTGAGACAATGACGATGTCCCCTGAGCTTCCAGCAGCTGCATTCACTTCCTGGGTGGTCTAGAGTTCTAGGTCTTTTGATTCTGAAGATTTAGAAAAGTTGAAGCAGGGTTACTTAGTGTAGTCTGTGTGGCTAAAGACTTCTGCTGTAGTAGTTATAAACGGGAATACAGTGGAATCCGGTTAATTAGGTCATCCATTAATCAGGCAGCCACTTCTTTGGAACAATTCTTAAAGAACAAAAACTAATTAAGAAAATTGCCGAGATTCACTTTGTTTATTTGGGATACTTTGCTGCTTAATTGGGGCAGGAAACTTGCTGAACAGGATCCAACTAACGTCACTCGGTGTGGCCGTTAGATGCTACACGGTGCTTAGAATAAACAGTTTTTTAGTAGTGTCAGTTGCATATGTTCATGTCCATAAAACAGTGATTTTGTTCACTGATAGTTGATGAGAAGTTAGCTTTAAGAAAATTCCGAACTGTTTTGCTTACCGTGGTTTCAAGCATTCAGGCTTGAAGATGCCAGAATCAATCAGGATTGAAAAATGAAACAATTTCACTACTTCAACAAGTTAGGAGCTATGAAAAATTTGAAGGTATGGACAATCAACTTGAATATTAAAATGAAAATGAAGATATGAAAGATACAATCATCAGTAGCATGAAGGCAGTCTATTATCTGCACTGGGTGTCTGCGCCGATTTTCTTCATTGTGTACACTGGATGAATTCCTCTGTTGATAACTATTAGGAAGTATTCATA
The DNA here is from genome assembly GCF_963921235.1 of Mobula hypostoma. Taxonomy (NCBI): domain Eukaryota; kingdom Metazoa; phylum Chordata; class Chondrichthyes; order Myliobatiformes; family Myliobatidae; genus Mobula; species Mobula hypostoma. Next base: position 126,923,580 of record NC_086097.1, read on the forward strand.
GTTTTACAGTACTGTGGTACCATTAGTAGTGTACTTATTTGATCAGTATTTCATTTAAATACGTAATTTGTTACTCATTTTGTCTTTATACCTTTTCAACTACTTTCATGGGGCTTCAGCTAATCAGGCCAAAAAGCATTGGTCCTGATTTATCCCAATTAACTTGAATCCACTATATTTGATGATTCCCCCAGGAGCTGCCCACAAAAACTCACCCCTCTCCAGTGCCATTTTTTTGTGAGAAATTCTCTTTATAAAGTGAACAGTGGTTTTCCGAAAGAGATCTAAGGTAAGAGTACAGGGTTCTGATTGTGGCAACAATGATTTCAATGCACACTGGTGATCTCTCCAATAATTGTCCATGATGTGGAGCAGATTAGAATGTTATCTTGATTGAATCCAGACTAGAATATTGGGACCATTTGCCCACTAATGGATAATTATTAGGAGTCCAAGTGGGAGTGGCAGGGAATGCCATTCTTAGGGTGACATTTAAGTATATTGCTGGAAGGAGTAGCACCCAAAGAATGATTGGTTACAGGCAAATAAAATCTCCTCAGGCTTCCAGCCAGGTAAAAATATGAATTTTAACTGACATTTCAATGACAAACTCTGCCATCTTCATCAGGGATGATACCTGGGCATATCTAATCCGTTGGTATTTATACCCTCATCGTCTGTCCCTGCTGGTGGGTTGGTCCGCATCCAATCAGGTTTCTGCTGTCCCACCTTATTTACAATCGAATTCCAGTTCTTACTTAGAGCGAGGCCTTCGTTCTTGTTAAGATTTCCTTCCAAATTGCTCTGTGATTTGGAAATCTATTGCTAGTTCTTTGTTAACATTGGGTTTAGATTCTGGAATTTCCTACCCCACAGCATGTGGAAGTATCACTGTCAGGCCAGCAGTGGTTCAAGAAGGTGGATCATCAATATTGATGATGGTGAGGACAATATGAGTGAGGTTGATGTTCTGGAGCATGTTGATATTAAGGGAGAGGAGGTGTTGGAGTTTCTAAAATACATTAGGACCGATAAGTCCCCGGGGCCTGACGGAATATTCCCCAGGCTGCTCCACGAGGTGAGGGAAGAGATTGCTGAGCCTTTCGCTAGGATCTTTATGTCCTGGTTGTCCACAGGAATGGTACCAGAGGATTGGAGGGAGGTGACTGTTGTCCCCTTGTTCAAAAAAGGTAGTAGGGATAGTCTGGGTAATTATAGACCAGTGAGCCTTACGTCTGTGGTGGGAAAGCTGTTGGAAAAGATTCTTAGAGATCGGATCCATGGGCGTTTAGAGAATCATGGTCTGATCAGGGACAGTCAGCATGGCTTTGTGAAGGGCAGATCATGTCTAACAAGCCTGATAGACTCCTTTGAGGAGGTGACCAGGCATATAGATGAGGGTAGTGCAGTGGATGTGATCTACATGGATTTTCGTAAGGCATTTGACAAGGTTCCAAATGGTAGGCTTTATCAGAAAGTCAGAAGGCATAGGATCCAGGGAAGTTTGGCCAGGTGGATTCAGAATTGGCTTGCCTGCAGAAAGCAGAGGGAGTACATTCTGATTGGAGGGTTGTGACTAGTGGTGTCCCACAAAGATCGGTTCTGGGGCTGCTACTTTTCATGACTTTTATTAACGACCTGGATGTAGGGTTAGAAGGGTGGATTGGCAAGTTTGCAGACGACACAAAGGTTGGTGGTGTTGTGGATAGTGTAGAGGATTGTCGAAGATTGCAGGGAGACATTGATAGGATGCAGAAGTGGGCTGAGAAGTGGCGGATGGAGTTCAACCCGGAGAAGTGAGAGGTGGTACACTTTAGAAGGACAAACTCCAAGGCAGAGTACAAAGTAAATGGCAGGATACTTGGTAGTGTGGAGGAGCAGAGGGATCTGGGAGTACATGTCCATAGATCCCTGAAAGTTGCCTCACAGGTAGAAGAAAGCTTATGGGGTGTTAGCTTTCATAAGTCAAGGGATAGAGTTTAAGAGTCACGATGTAATGATGCAGCTCTATAAAACTCTGGTTAGGCCACACTTGGAGTACTGTGTCCAGTTCTGGTTGCCTCACTATAGGAAGGATGTGGAAGCATTGAAAAGGGTACAGAGGAGATTTACCAGGATGTTGCCTGGTTTAGAGAGTATGCATTATGATCAGAGATTAAGGGAGCTAGGGCTTTACTCTTTGGAGAGAAGGAGGATGAGAAGAGACATGATAGAGGTATACAAAATATTAAGAGGAATAGATAGAGTGGACAGCCAGCACCTCTTCCCCAGGGCACCATTGCTCAGTAAAAGAGGACATGGCTTTAAGGTAAGGGGTGGGAAGTTCAAGGGGGATATTAGAGGAAGGTTTTTCACTCAGAGAGTGGTTGGTGCATGCACTGCCTGAGTCAGTGGTGGAGGCAGATACACTAGTGAAATTTAAGAGACTACTAGACAGGTATATGGAGGAATTTAAGTTGGGAGGTTATATGGGAGGCAGGGTTTAAGGGTCAGCACAACATTGTGGGCCGAAGGGCCTGTACTGTGCTAAACTATTCGATGTTCTATCATCTGAAGGGCAATAAACACCAGTAAGCCCTATAATACCATGGTGAATAAACAGCAGCAATCACTGTACCTGTAAGATAAATAAACAGTTACCCAGATTAATTTAGGACTAGAAAACTTTTGAGTTTGGGTATTTGATCCTCCACAGTATCCTCCACCTCCTCCACAGTGGAGGTGGTAGTGTTTTTTTAACAAAGTGGAGTTGCGAGCTCGACATCAACCCGGCACGGATGGAGAGCGAGCTAGGGAGCGGTTTGTCACTGGATCGAACTCGGGAACCTCCGTTCTTGAGCCCGGCGCTGATTTCACTGTGCCACCAGCCGACCTTGGATAAAATGGCAATGCGTTCTATTTTCCAAAACTATAAACATCCTTAAGCAGGTATCTTGCATTTGAACAGCAGAAATCATTTTCATTGGTGAGTACTCTTCACTTGTTTGGTTCACGGTGATGCTCTCTGTAACTTTTATTAAACAGATAGAAATACAGAAGCTTAGACTCTACTGTGACCCAGAGCAAAGTGATCGGGAGACAGCATGTGAAATCCCTTCTGTGGTGAGTAAACAGAGTGTCTAAACCTTGGATACAAACTGAGGCAGTCTGTCAAGCTGACTTTTGTATATTGAAAATTTTGTGACTAATAATTCTGCAAAAAACTTTTTTTTGCTGGAAAGGAGAGTTACTTTAAAGTTACAATGAATTGATCCACTTGGTGTCATGATCTCAAGATGTTAGCTTGGGAACATGTTGGAGAGGTATATGTCATGTGACAACTGCAGGTGAACATCTAACCTGGCATTCCTTTCCAGTTATCACACAGACTGTAATCTGTACATTTTATGTTAAAATAACAGAGCAAGATTATTTTCAAAGCTATGACTTTGAAGAGAAACTGAAATAAAGGCGATTTTTTTACTCTTAACCATGGATGCGACTTACATAATTTGATTTCAGTTTTCGTTCATTAATCTGAAACATTTCACCTTTTCTTGCATTGCTTATTTTCACCTCCTAGTATCTGGCCAATGTTATAACTGGATTTACTTGCTGTGACATGTTAACATCTCTCCTTATCAGGTCTGAAAAGTTTGTCTGCAATTTGTGCCAAGGGGCCAATCTGTAACCCAGATTGAAATTATAGTGGACTGAAACTATATGACTGAAAGCCATATGTCTTTGCAGCTTCTGTAGCGGAATTAACATGTTTCACTTCTTTCCCTCTTAATGATTTCCCTTTTACCTGATCTTCACCCTGTCTCTGAGTTGATGAATAAAAAAGAGAAGGCATGTGATGCAGGACTTTAAGGAAAGTCTCAGTACTAGAGGATGTGCAATTAAGGGAAAGTTTTTTTTACACAGGGAAATGCATGAAGGAATGACAGTTTAACTCTGTTAATTTCTTACCATGTTTGAACAGACCTCTGAGCATAAATTGGTTATTGATGATCAACATACATAGCACTCTGGTTAAGCTTCCAAGGCAGTTTTAGTCTGTCAGACCCTCAGTAGTTTTAGCCACAATCACATTAAGCAAAAATTATATCCTAGACGAAAGATCAAAAATTAAACAAATGAGGTGAGAAAATTGTTTTCTTTTATCACTAAGTGTGAGCAGATGCGTTCATCAGTTCATGCATTCATTTCTACAGACTGCATTATGTAAAAGATTTAAAAAAATAAGGGTGGCCAAATCACACAGATGTTGAGTGTTCAGCAGCCAAAAGCAAATGTTTCTCCAGAAATTTAGTTATTTATTAAGATTGTGCAGTTGTTAGGTTAGTCTAATATCAAGGCTTAAGAATATTCAGAAGTTCCTGCTGTCTCCTCCGAGGTATACAGGTGTTCTAATTAAGATGATCCTCATTTTGGTGGTATGCATTTGGCAGGCACAATGTACTATTAAAATAAACTAGCAGGTAAACTATTAAAAGATACTTTTATTTAATTTGCTCTTTGTCAATGCAATTTTGGTGCCATTTAATTGAAATATAATTGCACCATTATTGTTCAAACAGAAAAAGCTGAAACCAGAACTACAGTGATAGACCATCAAATGAGTCATAACAGCTTAATGGTAACAGTATTTTGCACTTGTAACCAGAGAAGCACGATCCAATTGTTTTTTAAAGGGGCCAACTCATTGAATAAAGACCAAAGACTGTGTGGCATTTGATAATGGACCCCAGTTGAACTTGGATAACAATTAGAGAATGTTGTAATTGCATTCTTCCTCAACTAATTAAAACACTTCACAAATGACAAATCTTTACAATGCCACTTGTAGAGAAATTTCAGGTGAAATAAGGTGGTAAAGATAAAAATTCCCAATTGACGCAAGAATGAAAAGTAAATCATGGGTAACAAGTAAACATCTTTTGAAAACTTAAAATATGCTTTGCGTTTTTCCGTCTCTTCTTTTAATTTTTGGATAGTATTTAGGTTCTATGACTAACCCAAAAAAATATTTAACCTGGCTGGTGAGTCCAATCCTGGCTGGCTTTGGAGAGAGGCCCAAGGAGGCTCACGAGAATGATCCTTGGAATGAAGGGTTAACATGAGGAGAAAATGATGGCTCTGGGCCTGTGCTCGTTGGAGTTTAGGAAAATGAGGGGGGGATCTTATTAAAACCTATCGAATATTGATAGGCATAGATAGAGTGGATGTAGAGCTAATGTTTCCTATAGTGGGGGAGTCTAGGCACAGCCTCAGAATAGAGGCAAACAACAGGAATTCTGCAGATGCTGGAAATTCAAGCAACACACATCAAAGTTGCTGGTGAACGCAGCAGGCCAAGCAGCATCTATAGGAAGAGGTGCAGTCGACGTTTCAGGCCGAGACCCTTCGTCAGGACAAACTGAAGGAAGAGTGAGTAAGGGATTTGAAAGCTGGAGGGGAAGGGGGAGATGCAAAATGATAGGAGAAGACAGGAGGGGGAGGGATAGAGCCGAGAGCTGGACAGGTGATAGGCAAAAGGGGATACGAGAGGATCATGGGACAGGAGGTCCGGGAAGAAAGACGGGGGGGGGGGTGACCGTAACTTCCGCCACCTCCAACGGGATCCCACCACTAAGCACATCTTTCCCTCCCCCCCTCTCTCTGCATTCCGCAGGGATCGCTCCCTACACAACTCCCTTGTCCATTCGTCCCCCCCATCCCTCCCCACTGATCTCCCTCCTGGCACTTATCCGTGTAAGCGGAACAAGTGCTACACATGCCCTTACACTTCCTCCCTTACCACCATTCAGGGCCCCAAACAGTCCTTCCAGGTGAGGCATCACTTCACCTGTGAGTCGACTGGGGTGATATACTGCGTCCGGTGCTCCCGATGTGGCCTTTTATATATTGGTGAGACCCGACGCAGACTGGGAGACCGCTTTGCTGAACATCTACGCTCTGTCCGCCAGAGAAAGCAGGATCTCCCAGTGGCCACACATTTTAATTCCACATCCCATTCCCATTCTGACATGTCTATCCACGGCCTCCTCTACTGTAAAGATGAAGCCACACTCAGGTTGGAGGAACAACACCTTATATTCCGTCTGGGTAGCCTCCAACCTGATGGCATGAACATTGACTTCTCTAACTTCCGCTAGGCCCCACCTCCTCCTCGTACCCCATCTGTTACTCATTTTTATGCACACATTCTTTCTCTCACTCTCCTTTTTCTCCCTCTGTCCCTCTGAATATACCTCTTGCCCATCCTCTGGGTCACCCCCCCCCGTCTTTCTTCCCGGACCTCCTGTCCCATGATCCTCTCGTATCCCCTTTTGCCTATCACCTGTCCAGCTCTCGGCTCTATCCCTCCCCCTCCTGTCTTCTCCTATCATTTTGCATCTCCCCCTCCCCCTCCAGCTTTCAAATCCCTTACTCACTCTTCCTTCAGTTAGTCCTGACGAAGGGTCTCGGCCTGAAACGTCGACTGCGCCTCTTCCTATAGATGCTGCTTGGCCTGCTGCGTTCACCAGCAACTTTGATGTGTGTTGCTCAGAATAGAGGAATGCCCATTTAGAACAGAGATGAGGAGGAATTTCTTTAGCCAGAGGGTAGTGAACCTGTGGATTTCATTGCCATGGATAGCTGCAGAGGCCAGTCATTCAGTATATTTTAAACGGAGGTCGATAGGTTCTTGACTAGTCAGTGCATCAACAATTACCTTTATCAGCTATGATGGAATAGTGGAGCAGACTGGATGAGCAAAATGGCTTAATTTTGTTCCTCTGTCTGATGTTCTTAAAATGGAAAAAAAAATCTGCTAACAGCGTTCAACATGGGAAAACATCCAAAGGTCTGTCAGTGAGTTGAGTTGGAGTTGACACTGTCAAAAGAGAGATGTCACCAAAAGCTTGGAGAAATGGCATAAAGGGAGCAGCTGTAGAGGCATCGAGTTTTAAGGAGGGAATTATGGGCCATGCAACTTGGCAGCAGAAGACAGAGCAAGCAATGAGAGAAAGACAGAGTTCATGAGATTGTGGAAGTGAGACAATGAATTAAATTAAATTCGAATGCTGGAATTCTACATTTGAGAGCATTAAAGGTCAGTGAAGGAAGTTTGAGAAGACAATAAACTGTGTGAAATAGGAATTGATTAATGAACATTGGATTCAGTAGGAGTTTAGGGAGTGTCGGAGGGCTTTATGAATGGCATTGGAATAATTATTGATCAGTACATAGGCAGATGGATACAGTGCAATAGCACCTATTGCAAATCTGGCCCATGATTTCTTAAAATGTTTTTATATTGTCATGTACCCCATGACGGGAATTAAGAACCAGCAGAGATGGAAAACACTTTGGAGTCTAGTATTGCTTTAAACTAATAATGTTTATTAGTAACTACACAATACAGTAATATAAAAGTAGATAAATCAAACAGGTTAGCAATGATTATATATATATATATATACACACACACATACAAATAACAGGAATTCTGCAGATGCTGGAAATTCAAACAACACACATCAAAGTTTCTGGTGAACGCAGCAGACCAGGCAGCATCTCTAGGACGTACAGTCGACATTTCAGGCCAAGACCCTTCGTCAGGACTAACTGAAGGAAGAGTTAGTAAGAGATTTGAAAGTGGGACAGGAGGGGGAGGGATGGAGCCAAGAGCTGGACAGGTGATTGGCAAAGGGGATATCAGAGGATCATGGGACAGGAGGTCCGGGAAGAAAGACAAGGGGGGGGGGAACCCAGAGGATGGGTAAGAGGTATAGTCAGAGGGACAGAGGGAGAAAAAGGAGAGTGAGAGAAAGAATGTGTGCATAAAAATAAATAACGGATGCTCACTACCCCATCCGTTATTTATTTTTATACACATATTCTTTCTCTCGCTAACCCCAATCCATTATTTATTTTTATACACACATTCTTTCTCTCGCTAACCCCATCCGTTATTTATTTTTATACACACATTCTTTCTCTCACTAGTCCAACTTATTATTCTCCGTAACTTCCACCACCTCCAATGGGATCCCACCACTAAGCACATCTTTCCCTCCCCCCTCTCTCTGCATTCCACAGGGATCGCTCCCTATGCAGCTCCCTTGTCCATTTGTCCCCCCCATTCCTCCCCACTGATCTCCCTCCTGGCACTTATCCTTGTAAGCGGAACAAGTGCTACACATGCCCTTACACTTCCTCCCTTACCACCATTCAGGGCCCCAGACAGTCCTTCCAGGTGAGGCGACACTTCACCTGTGAGTCGGCTGGTGTGATATACTGTGTCCAGTGCTCCTGATGTGGCCTTCTATATGTTGGCGAGACCTGACGCAAACTGGGAGACCGCTTTGCTGAACACCTACGCTCTGTCTGCCAGAGAAAGCAGGATCTCCCAGTGGCCAAACGTTTTAATTCCACATCCCATTCCCATTCTGACATGTCTATCCACGGCCTCCTCTACTGTAAAGATGAAGCCACACTCAGGTTGGAGGAACAACACCTTATATTCCGTCTGGGTAGCCTCCAACCTGATGGCATGAACATCGAACATCCTCTGGGTTCCTCCCCCCACCTTGTCTTTCTCCCCGGGCCTCCTGTCCCATGATCCTCTCATATCCCCTTTGCCAATCACCTGTCCAGCTCTTGGCTCCATCCCTCCCCCTCCTATCTTCTCCTATCATTTTGGATCTCCCCCTCCCCCTCCCACTTTCAAATCTCTTACTAACTCTTCCTTCAGTTAGTCCTGACGAAGGGTCTTGGCCTGAAACGTCGACTGTACCTCTTCCTAGAGATGCTGCCTGGCCTGTTGTGTTCACCAGCAACTTTGATGTGTGTTGCTTATATATATATATGTGTGTGTGTGTATGTATGTATATCAGTAAGTGTGGAAATATATGTATGAAAAACCAAGCTTCTTTAAGTCTAGGGGTAAAAAGATATAGTCTTACGATGATGAGTAAAGTTCAGTTCAGTTTGTGGTATTGAGTTGAGTAGTGATGGAGAGAGAGAGGGAGAGATTTGAGTCTTCAGGTGAGCTGATGCCGTAGATCTTCTCGTTGTCCTTCGAAATCCTTTACATGTCACCAACTGTGACTTTAACAAAGGGGACCGGTTTTCTGTGGTGGAGCTATCACCCAGGTGAGGGTGGACTCCCCACCAGTCAACCCCTTTTTCCTCCTTCCACTGCAAGAGCGATGGATCGATCCTCCTGATCGATCCTCCAAAACCCACTTTTCCTGCAGGCACAACAATGCTCATTCAGTGTCCAAACATGTGTCTGAGGTCTGTATCATCTGACCTCCTATTTATCTCACCGTACTGGGTACCACCTGTCATTCAAATATCTCCTCCTTCCTCTCTGTGAAGAAATGCACGTAGGCGAACTGTCCTTGAACAAATATCCACAACCTGCCTTCAGTCACCATAACAACTTTCAAGCTGCTCGGTGCTGTCTCCAACTCCAAACTCAGTAGAAATCCAAAGTTACTTCCAGTGCCTTAAAGTGACAGTCCAACCGTTAATCTTCGTCTCTCTCTCTCTCTCTCTCTTACAAACATACAAACAAGCTGTTAAATAACTCAGTCTCTCTCTCTCTCTCTTACAAACATACAAACAAGCTGTTAAATAACTCTCTCTCTCTCTCTCTTTTCAAAAGCACAGTTAATAGGGGTACTTTAGGATCCCCTCACAATATGTGCCTACAATGTTACATATTTTGGTTGCCAGAAGCTTCTTTGGAAATTCTACTTGATTTTTTTTGTAATTAAACTAAAATTTGCAGGAATGGGAGTGGTTAAACAAAATGGTTAGAACATAAGAGACTGACAATCAGACTTGGGTTTAATATCACTGACATACGTCGTGAAGTTTGAAATCTAGCTCATTTTCATTGTTACTATTTCCAATTCCCAGATGTTATGAGGAAATTAAAGTTGGTTCCAAATTAGTCCAATTTGCTAAAGTTTTGAATTAGATATGTTATAAGGTTTTGTAAGCACAGGAAACCTGAGAATGAAATTCATATCTGGTCAATTAATTGAAACCAATTATTAGAAAGCTGGGACATTCAGCCAGAACAATTAAATGCAAGATCACAGAAATAATCCAAGTGAGAATGTATGTCTACAAACGTTATGATCTTACTTGGAGAGAAAAACGAACACTCCAAGATATTGGATTAATCCTACATGTAAAAGAATAACGAAAATGATAGAAGAGCCAGCAGGATTAGAGGTGGCATATTTCATGAGAGTAGATAGGGGGATAAATTACACCAGTCTTAAACCAGGTTGATCTGCTCACTGATGACCAAATTCTCATTTAAATCCTTTCATTATTATTGATGGAATGGTAACCAAAATCTATTGCTTCCATTAAACCAAGGCATAAGAGCCCCATGACACCCGTCTATTACAGAGGTAAATTTAGAATAAAAATCATGGGAACGTCTTCACTCAGAGTGATGTTTACAATAAAATTTATTTTACAATAAAAAAATATTACTTTACCTTAAAGTCATTAAAGGGGAAAAAATGAAGCTTTGCAAACTATATTTGAAAGTCATGACAGGAGAGATCATCTAAGTGACACATCCTCAAAGGGCTGCATGGTTTTTCCTCATAGCTTGTTACCCATTCATTCTCTCATCCAATTTCTTGTTGAAACCCGCAGCGACAGATAGACGTAAGATGTGACCCTCTTTATTCTCTTTGCTGGATATTTATTCTGTTCTTATAGGATTCTCATAGCAAGCTCTGCAGTTGATAGTTTATTATTGTGACGTGGACCGAGGTATAGTGAAAACTGTCTTCCATGCCATCCATACAGATCATTTCACTGCATCAGTACATTGAAGTAGTACCAGGAAAAAGCAATAACAATGCAGAATATAGTGTTGCAGAGAAAGTGCAGTGAAGGCATACAAGATGGAAGGCCACAATGAAATAGATTGAGGTCATGTCATGATTCCATCTTAAGGTACAAGAGGTACAGTCTTATAACAGCTTTATAGAAGCTGTCTTTGGGTCTGGTGGTATGTGCTTTTCAGGTCTTTGTATCTTCTACCCAATTGGAGGCTGGGGGTTGGTGGGGAGAGAAAATGTTTTGCATAGAAGGGACTTTCAAGTTCCTCAGCAAACACGTGACCAAGGACATCACTTGGTCTGTGCATACAGGCTGCGTGGTGAAAAAAGCACAACAGCACCTCTTTCATCTCAGACAGTTGAAGAAGTTCGGCATGAGTCCCCAAATCCTTTCCACAGGCGCAAAATTGGGAGCATCCTGATTGGCTGTATCACTGCTTGATATGGGAACTGTACTTCCCTCAATCGCAGGGCTCCGCAAAGAGTGGTGTGGACAGCCCAGCGCATCTGTGGATGCGAACTTCCCACTAATCAGGACATCAAATTCCTAACAAAAAAAAATATGCTTTCATGGTAAATTAATTAGTTTTCAAAAATGGCTGCATAAAATTGATGATTTCAGGAAGTTATTCAAATCATCATTAACATATAAATATTTTTGAGGAAATCTTGACTTCAGAATATCATGAAGCAATGGGATATTTTAGAGGTGTGCTTGTTGTCACTAAAATATCAGCTGCTTTGAATCTCTAACTACAGAACTAAATTTTCTTCTGTTTCCTTTTATTTAGGATGATGAGAGGGTGAGTACATTTTCAATGTGCTTTAAGAAGTATGAACATTAAGTTTAAAACATTTTTAAATGGCAGTTTTCGTGCTTGCATAAGACGTGCCTTAGGCTAAAAATTTCTTCTTTAAATTTTTGATTAGTGTCCACCTGACAGAATGGTTCCCAAGACAGTTTGTGAGTGTCCAGCAGGTCCACCTGGTATTCCTGGTCAACAAGGACTGAAAGTAAGTTCACAGTTGCCACTTGCATCCACATCTGATAACTCATCCCTTGTGTATTGAGATGTAACTTTGGCTGAATTTATGGTTTTGTCAATGCGTTCTGTGGAAAATCTTGTCACACAAAGTAGTGCATGTTGGGAGACAGCGTTCTTATTTGTAATGGGAGTACAGACCATCTTCGGGTTTATAGAGGTTATCGTCATATGCACAAGTACAGGTCTGGCCAGGTGCAATGGGAAAAAAATATTTGTGGCAGCTTCACAGACTCGTAACATCATATAAGCAACATTCACAAGAAAAACATAAATCATACACAGTTTTACCGGAAAACAGAGTCATAGTCATTGAAAACTACAGCACAAAATGGGCCCTTCAGCCCATCTAGACCCTGCTGAAACATTTAAACTGCCTAGTCCCATTGACTTGCTCCTGGACCATAGCCCTCCATACCCATTCCTATCTATGTACCTATCCAAACTTCTCTTAAACATTGAAATCGAAGTCACATCCACCGCTTGTGCTGACAGCTCGTACCACACTGTTACCACCTTCTGAGTGAAGAAGTTTCGCCTCATGTTCCCCTTAAATATGTCATCTTTCACCCTGAACCTATGACCTCCAGCTGTAGTCTCACCCAACCTCAGTGGAAAAAGCCTGCTTGCATTTACCCTATTTATGCCCCTTATAATTTTTGTAAACCTCTTTCAAATCTCCCTTAAATCTCCTATGTTCTAGAGAATAAAGTTATAACCTATTCAGTCTTTCCTTACAACTCACGTCCTCCAGTTCCGATAACATCCTTGTAAATTTTCTCAGTATTCTTTCAACTTTACTTGCATCTTTCCTGCAGAGAAGTGACCAAAACTGCACGCAATACTCCAAATTAGGCCTCACCAATGTCTTGTATTACTTCAGCATTACATCCCAACTCCTGTACTCGGTACTTAGATCTTCGAAGGTCAATGTCCCAAAAGTTGTTTTTAACCTGTTCACCTGTGGCGCCACTTTCAATGAATTAGGGACCTGTATTCCCAGATCCTTTTGTTCTACCACACTCCTTATCGACCTACTGATCCCAGTGTAAGACCTACCCCAACTGGTATCCCAAAGAACAAATAAAAATCCATTTTAGTGCAAAGTGATCACAGCGTTGCTAAACTGTACTGATTAGGGATTTGCTGGTTAGTTGAAGGAAAGAACCTGATGGTGTGGGACTTCAGATTTCTGTACTCCTTCCCTGATGGTAGCTGCAAAAATATGGGGTGGCCCGGGTAGTGGGGTATTTGAGGCAGGATCTCCTGTAGATACTACCAATAGGAAGGAGGTGCCAATATGTATTAGGCAGAGTCCACTGCTCTCTGCAGCTTCCTGCATCCTGTGCATTGGAATTGCTGTACCAGACCATGATGAAACTTTGAACCTTAACCCTCAAGGAACTGTTAATTGGGCACATGAGAGAGGAGAGATGATGGGAAAATGAGGAAATAGAGTTAGTAGGTTACATTCAATGGTCACATACTGTGTGATACAGAAAGTATAGCCCTATTCTTCTGCCTGATTTAACCTTTCAGAAGGAGATCTTGTAGAACAGGCACAGATTGTAGCAGGTAGCAGGGAAGTCAGCGTCAGACTTAGACTTCCAGCAAAAGCAACCAGACACTTTAATCTAAGGCAGGCAAGAAACTAAGTGGGAAACTCGTCAAAAGTTCTTTTATTTTTGGAGGCATCAATTCAAGGAAAATATAACTTTAATTTTAACCCTCTCGCTTCTGAGCCTCTCCTGCCTATATTGAGTAACAAGGATGAAGGAGCTTTTTGGTAATAAGGCTTGATGTATTCAGACCAATTGACCCCAATGTTTATTCTGTTACTAGGGTCAAAAGGGAGAACGTGGCAAACCAGGAAAATCAGGAACCAATGGTATACCTGTGAGTACTTTTCCAAGTCCTATGCAATCTCTGCATGTTGAACATCAGATAGTAAGTGTTGTTTTGTTATAATGCTAGTGCTAAAGCTCCAGAATATTGCTTTGGCAAACTTTTAAGCAAGGATGCATTTTTTTGATCCTTTTCCACACTGTACATCTTCTTGTTGGTACATTGTGGCTGCGTGGTTCCTCATGGGTGCAAAGTTCCTTATAACATCCCAAGAAGTGGCTGCAGAATTACCATTCTACTGCTAATGCTGCACCAACACCTACAGTAGTTCATTAGAAGATTGATGCAGAAAGAAGCATTTTGTGAATATATATTTATACTGTGACTTCCGGCCATGAGTAATGATATCACTGCATGTCTCTGCTGCTACAACCAAACCAACAAAATGTTGGCAATTTGGTTCAAGTAATAATTTGGCTGAGGGAATGGATGGATCCTTTGTTAATGATGAAGATTTTTGTTTGCTTGAGCAGGGATACAATGATTAAATCTATTCAAACTATAGTTGAAGTCAATTATGATGGTAAGTAATAATTAGAAGAACCTCCAAGGGTGTAGGAGGGAGGTATGTGCAAAAATCCTTGAGCTTTACAAGTATCTCAATAGATGCAAATAATTCCTCCTTGAAAGAATTAGATGCCATGAAGTTATTACTTCTCAGTGGAGAGCCTAGAATTGAGAAACTTTTCTCAGAACAAAGATTGTCCACTTAATCTAGAGGCAAGGGAAAATTTCTTTAAGCAGGGGATTGTATGTCATTAAGGTTCTGTAGATATTTAATGGCTGAATATTGATGAAGCTAATGTGTGTTTTTTTTTGGACTTACGAGCATCAGGGAATTGGGGGAAATGGGGAGAGGTGCAAGAGATCAGCCATGAAGGGGAGCATGGGAGACATTGCTGCTGTCCATTAGGATGGTTAGTGTTGATGACATAGGTGAACGGTTATGGAAAGTCGGTGAATCCGGAAGTCAAAGACCATTTGTCACAACCATGGATTCAGCAGTGCAACAGATTCAGCAATTGCGTTTGTGAATATTTCATTGTGATGGTATTTAACTCCAGTCATTCCGTCGTAGTATTTGTCGAGACTTGGACATGGACATAGCTACACTTCGTTATCTGCATTCCGCCTTGCCTGAGAAATTGGACTGTCGAGTCAACTGACTCTGAAGATTAGCGGTATTTGTTTTATTCCTAGTTGTTCTTTTCAGCTGCAGTGTAGGCTTCATTTTCCATTTGAGTGTTTTAGTCAACGGCCCTGTTTGGCCTAGTGTTTATTGTTTTCTTTCCCTTTAACACTGTTCGCATTAAAGTCTGTGAAATATCGACCTGCTTCAGTGTCACTCACTTCGCAATCGGGCCATGTTTGTACCAGGTGACTGCAAGTCTCGACCACGCAAAGATGGACCCAGCGGAGAGAGAGCTGCTGACCTTGGCCGGGAGATTCATTGGTCAGAATGATTCGTCGCAGCAACAATATTCCGTTGGAATTCCTGTGTATGAACTCTTGTTTCTGTCTCCAGTGTGACAGAAGGATCTTGCCAGGTAATGGACCCAACTAAGTTTGAACAGTGACGTTTTAACATTGGTGGCTTGAGGAGAGGGTGCCTTCTATTCTCAGTGCATGTGCTAACTCTACATTCCGAGAATCCCGAGTCTACATACTGAGCTTCTCTAGTCAACATTAAGTTTCTCCAGTGTCCATTCCAAGCTTTTCAAGTCACAAGTACCCAGGTTCCCAGCTTTGTGGTCCTGTGACTCAGATCTGCATAACAAATGAGTGCTTCAAGCAAGCTCATCAATTGGTTCAACAAATCATCATTCGTATCGATGGTGTAAATTCTGGAAGAGTCCTACTCTGTAGTGTTCTCATGCAGTGCGTTGAAACTCTGACTAAACACCAAGTTAAACCAGAGCCAATGAAGACAGAGTCGTAGTAAGGTTAACCATTTACTGTGCACTCTTCCACATTAACATTGTATGGTGAAAACTGTTGATAAAAAAATACAAACATATACAGCGTCTGTTTCATTCTGGAGACCACGCACGCTATTTTCTTTTAGCAAGTGTCTCCAGCCACCCCGAATAGGGAGCAAGGGGCATCCCGTCAAACTGCCGCCGGGCCTGAGCCCACCCTGCGTTTGAAATTTGGCCTGTCCCCTGAAACCCGCACTAATTTTTATAGATGCACCGTAGAAAGCATTCTTCTAGGGTGCATCACAACCTGGTATGGAAGTTGTCCTGTCCAAGACCGGAAGAAGCTGCAGAAGATCGTGAACACAACGCAGCACATCACACAAACCAATCTTTGGTCCTTGGACTCACTTTACACCGCATGCTGTCAGAGCAGTGCTGCCAGGATAATCAAGGACACGACCCACCCAGCCAACACACTTTTCGTCCCTCTTCCCTCCGGGAGAAGGCTCAGGAGCTTGAAGACTCATACGGCCAGATTAGGGAACAGCTTCTTTCCAACTGTGATACGACTGCTGAACAGATCCTGACCCGGATCTGGACTGTACCTTCCAAATATCCGGACCTGCCTCTCGGTTTTTTTGCACTACCTTACTTTCCATTTTTCTATTTTCTATTTATGATTTATAATTTAAATTTTTAATATTTACTATCGATTTGTAACCCAGGGAGCGGAAAGCGTAGAATCAAATATCGCTATGATGATTGTACGTTCTAGTATCAATTGTTTGGCGGCAATAAAGTATAAAGTAAATTGAAAAGCCGTCACGTGCGCCACCCAAACCGCCGCTTCCTTAACAGAAACCACGTTAATATTTTTACTTCAAACACATTCGTAGGAACTTACGGCGTTGCTTCTATAATGTTCCTTCATGTGCAGACACAGAGCTCTTTACGATCATGCTGGACACCTGGCACCCGCCTTTACACCTTCCCGAACCGGAGGTTACACATAAGACGTGTGAAACCGCAGGTGACCTCATCACATGCTGCGATATACCATAGACAATGATTTTACCTTTGTTATACTGTAACATAATTATCAACCTTTAAGTTTAACTAGAAAACAGTTACAAACAAATCATTTAAAACGTAGACCCAACAAAGTCAAATAAATGCGTTAAGGGCAACACGAGTCCAAAAGCTGATCCCTGGCTGGAGTGTGCTAAGGCACAAGTAAAGTAACCCTATCAAGAATATTTTAACCCCTTGATGAAAGTCATGGTACAGACTGGGAAAATTGAACTTCCGTGTAGCAAATTAAACAGATCTACAGAGAACCACCTAGTTTAGTGATGAAAGAAACCTGTCTATGCTGTCTTGATCTGTAAAATAGAAGTATATCCTAATTGTCTCTGGAAAAAAATTGTGAAAGATAAAACACTGTGAACAAGATTTGAAAAGGTTCCTTCTCTTGGTTTCAAGGTTTCACAAGGACTTTTCTCTATGTTCCCAGGGTTTTCTTTGTCCGATCGTTTCCAAGGCTTAATGTGTTTAGGGCTTTACAATGTCCTCCCCATCTGGAGGACTCCCAAGCCTCCCTCTGGGCCTCACCCGAGTTTTCTTGATCTCAGTCTGTTGGGATTCCCTGTTCTCTCAGTCTGTTGGGGTTTCCAGGTCTCTGGGGATTCCCCGGTCTCTCAGTCTCTCTGGATCCCCGAGTCTCCCTCCGTCTCAAGTTCCCCAGGTCTCTCGAGTCATTCCTGATCTCGTCTTTAGGTCTTCCTGAGCCATCAAGTGCAAGCTATAAGGAGGGGGGTCCTGTAGTGACTTTTTCGGGCCTGCGCAGGGCATCGGAGAGCATTTGGGTTCTGAGGTTTTTGGAGCACCTGAATTGGTTAATTGTTGTTTAATGGTGTTTGATGGTTTAAGAGTTCCTTGTGTTTTTCTCCAGTGACTCGTCCTTTGTATTGCGGTTTCTGGTGCTTTTGGTTTAAGTTTAAGTTTGTTTTGTTAAGATTAGATTCTGTGTTAGTTTTATTTTTGAAGCAAATGCCGGATTAGCTCCAAATGGAGGGTCCTCATTTTGAGAATGATTTGTCTCACGGTGTCACTTGGTTGAGCTACCTCTGTGTAAGCTCTTGTTTCTGTCTCTACATGGAAGTCTTTGGCTCCGATATTGGCAGCGCACACCATGGCACATACTACCAGCGTCACTGAAGGACATCTTGGACAAGTCCTTCATTCGTGACTTCCAGCGAAAAGCAGTCTGTGGCGCCTCAGGGGCTGTGCCTAGAGAGGGGGGTCCTGTCACAACCACGGATTCGGCAATTGTGCTTGTGAATATGTACGTTTCAGCTATCATTTCATTGTGATAGTATTTAACTCCATTCATTCTGTCATAGTATTTGTCGAGACTTGGACATAGCTAAGCTTCGTTATCTGCATTCCGCCTTGCCTGAGAAATTGGACTGTTGAGTCAACCGACTTGGAAGACTAGCGGTATTCGTTTTATTTTTAGTTGTTCTTTTCAGCCGCAGTGTAGGCTTTGTTTTCCATTTGACTGTTTTAGTCAACGGCCCTGTTTGGCCTAGTGTTTATTGTTTTCTTTTTCCCTTTAACATTGCTTGCATTGAAGTCTGTGAAATACCAGCCCACTTTAGTGTCTCTCACTCTGCACTTGGGCCATGTCTGAACCTCGGTGACACCATTGGTTGAACCTTCCGGTTGGTGAGTTCCAGGATCAGAGGTCTGTCGGGGCAAGAGACACAAGGACTGGTGACTCTTGCCCCTCTTTCCCCCCCCCCCACCCCACCCCAGGTTGGCAAGTTCCCGGGCAGAGGTCTGTGCAAGTCCCGAATTTAAGGCAGAGTTCAAAGTCCTGTGATTGGTGAGTCAGGTGGTCAATACCAGAGGTCGAAGTCCGAAGGTCAGTGAAGGTGAGACTGGAGTTGAGGCCCAAAGGTTGAAGATAAAACTTGGAACCTGAGACCGAATAGTTAAAGCCGCTGGGTTGATGTTTCCGGAAGTCAGAGGTGTTTTAATGTGAGCATTATTAAAAGTAAGTTAATACTAATTAGGATAATGGGGGGGGGTTTTACTTCCGGTGCTCTGTATATTGCGTTCTTGCCATGCTGTACGGGTTGTGAAAGCCTCTGTGTGTACATAACGGTCTGACGTTCGAGATAAAGTTGTTTCTTTGGGCATGAAGTTGTCGAGTGTGCCTTTTTCAAAGTAGAAGTTACTACATATTTTTGGTGACGAGGTAAACTGGCTTTGTGAATGTATTGGCACGTTTTTCGAACGGGAGCTTCGTGTTTCAGATGGCTACGTTTGGAACTATCAGGGAATTTCTGGAAGGAAACGAGGACTGGCCGGAGTATGAGGAAAGGTTGGGACACTTTTTCTGTGCTAATGGAATTACTGAGGAGGCTAAGAAGCACTCTATTCTCCTGAGTGTGTGTGGAGCAAAGACTTACAAGCCTATAAGGAATTTAGCCGTAACGCGGAAACGGGGGGACATTCCATATGACGAACCGATCAAGCTCGTGGGGAACCACAACAATCTGAAACCTTCTGTGATAGTCCAATGGTGTAGGTTTCTCAGCCGTTTCAGGAAGCCGTTTCAGTCTGTGGCCAATTTCGTGGCCGAGCTTCGGCAGCTGTCAGAGCATTGCGATTTCGGAGCGGTGTTGGATGACATGCTCCGTGATCGATTGGTATGCGGCATTAATAATGATGGCATACAACGCCGCCTATTAGGGGAAACCCCACCGTTGACTTTCAAGAAAGCCTTAGAGATTGCCCAAGGCATGGAGCTGGCTGCAAATAATGTCAAGGATATCCAGAAAGGACATGGGGGGGGGTCGCAGTCGCTGGCAGTGCACCAAGTCAGGATGGAGACTGGTAAACAGGCAAAGCGGGTGGAATGTTTCCGGTGTGGAGGTACGCACTATGCAAATGATTGCAAATTCAAAGTCACTGTCTGCCATGCTTGTAGCAAAAAGGGACACTTAGCTAAAAAGTGCAGAAGTTCAAAGGGTAAAGTTAAGCCTGGGCGGGGGAAAGCTCAACAGGCTCAGGCAGCCACACACCATCTAGAAGAAGCAGATGAAGAGGCAGCGTGTGCCTATAACATGTTTGCAGTGGAAACAGATGAAGAACCACCTGAACCATATTATGCCAGTCACTGTCAGGGGAAAGGACATTAAGTTTGAGATTGATTCGGGGACTACTGCATTGGTCATTAGTGAGGAGACCTACAGGAGGACATGGGGGTCCAACCTGCCTCCCATTAGACTGTCAAAGCTCAAACTTTAGGACCTATACGGGGCAGCCCATACCTCATTTAGGGGTGTTATATGTGGACATTTCAGCCGGGGGTCAGAAGGCTGAAGCCAGGCTAGTGATAGCTAAGGACAGGGGACCCAGTCTTTTGGGTCGCGATTGGCTTTGCAAAATCTGGCTAAACTGGCATGAAATTAACTATGCACACATGACGGAGGACATTCTGCAGTGGTACAGTGATGTTTTCAGGGACAACCTGGGCACACTGAAGGGCGTGACAGTAAAACTCCATGTTGACCCTGGGGCTACGCCACATTTTTTTTAAGCCCAGGTTGGTGCCCTATGCCATGAAGGCAAAGTTGAGGAGGAGCTGGAACGTTTACAGAGGCTGGGTATTATTGTGCCTGTCCAGTTTTCAAGGTGGGCGGCTCCCATTGTCCCAGTTTTGAAGGCAGACAAAACGGAGGATATATGGGGATTATAAGCTTACTGTGAATCAGGTCTCTAGGCTGGAGGAGTACCCATTGTCACGGGTGGATGACCTGTTTGCAACCCTGTTGGGGGTAAGCTGTTCACAAAGCTGGACATGAGCCATGCCTACCATCAGCTGCTACTCGATGAGGATTCAAAGGAGTACATCACAATTAATACACACAAGGGATTATTCAAGTACAATCGCCTGGTATTTGGAGTGGCATCCAGCCCTGCCATTTTCCAAAGGACAGTGGACACTTTGCTGCAAGGGATTCCACACGTAGCAGTGTACCTTGATGATATTTTGATCACGGGGGCGAGGAGGTGGAGCATCTGGCTAATTTAGGACGGGTGCTGTAGAGGCTCTCAGACGCAGGGCTGCGGTTGAAATGCGGAAAATGTGTGTTCCTGGCATCGAGTGTGACTTTCCTGGGACACAAGATCACCGCCCCCCAACCATAGACAAACTTAGGCAAGTGGTTGCAGTCCGCGGGTTGCCTGACACTCTGGTCACTGATAATGGCCCAATGTTCACCAGTGAGCTGTTCAGTGAGTTCATGCAGCAGAATGGCATTCATCACATTCAGACGGCCCCTTTCCACCCAGCCTCCAATGGTTTGGCTGAGCGGCTGTTCAGACAGTGAAGGAAAGCCTGAAGCGGATGACAATGGGACTCTTAGCATTCAGCTTTCACATTTCCTGTTTCAATACCGCCTCACACCACAGACTATGACTGCCCGCACTCCCGCAGAGATGCTGATCGGGCATAGCCCCAAGTTAAGATTGGACCTGCTGCGCCCAGACGTGAAGGCAAAAGTGGAGAGAAAGCAGGAAAAGCAGAAGGAGGGACATGATCAACATGTGCGAGAGAGAAAGTTAAAACCGGATGGCAATGACTATTTGAGAAACAATCAGCAATGGCTGCCTGGGGTTATTCTCGAGCAGAGTGGTCCCGTCTCCTATGTTGTTAAGCTGACTGATGGGCGTGTTTTCCACAAACATCAGGACCATGTGCGCCTGCAACATGATACCGGCTCAGAGGCAGACAGTTCCATGGAGTTTCCATTTGTGAGACAGACTACGGTGGGGCAGGTCCACCAGCGACTTTGCCAGAGGGCGAGACACTGGCAGAGGGGTCGGGGTCCCCTGAGGAGGATGGACATTCTCACACAGACCCCTCTCACACAGACCCCGCCTCCAAAACCAGATCCACCCAAAACACCCTCACCAGCGGTGCCTGCTGGGTCACCGGGGGTAGTGCACAGACCACAGATCACAGACAGACTGAATCTTCGACGGGACAGTTGCTTTTTTGTTGTTGTTAGATTGAATGTTGAATCTGTCATGGTTTCCAGATGTTTTGTATTGGTAAACTGTTGCTGAGATACTAGTATAAGTTTTCAGGGGTACGCAAGTTAATAACACCACTGCTTTTGGGGATGTTGGATTTTAAAGGGGGAGAAGTGCTGTAGTGTGAGCATTATTAAAAGTAAGTTAATACTAATTAGGATAATGGGGGGTTTTACTTCCGTTCTTTTTCACTTCCTGTGTGTTTGTATATAGTGTTCCTGCCATGCCGTACGGGTTGTGAAAGCCTCTGTATATACATAACGGTTTTGACGTTCGAGATAAAGTTGTTTCTATGGGTGTGAAGTTGTCGAGTGTGCCTTTCAAAGTAGAAGTTACTACAGGAGGTTTGATGCCTGCGACCCTGAGTCTAGGCCCGCGACCCTGAGTCTAGGCCCAATGTCTAAGAGGTCTGGGGGTCAGCAGATATCCCACCCTGCAAAAACTCATTTCAGGGAGGTAGCACCATCAATTTGCGGGAGACTCCCAGAGCTTCCAGGAGAGGTGGGATGTCTGGGTCAGGGATTCCAGAGGCGACCTGTCCCAGGTTGGAGGCCTGCCTGTGTGTGTGAGTGGGAGGGAGGAAAGGGCTTGTTTTGAATCTTTGTTTTGTTGCTGTTATGGTATTTTGTTGTTCTGCTAAACATTGTGGGCATGTTATATTGGCACAAGAATGTGTGGCAACACTTGAAGGTAGTCCCCAGCACATCCTTGGCTGTATTAGTTGTTAAGGTAAGTGACACATTTCACAGTATTCTTTGATGTAATGTACATGTGATAAATAAATGAATCTGAAACTGAATCAGTTATGCAGGCTAAAGTTCCCCAGAGAAGAATGAAAGGCTTTGAACTAATAAATATTTGTGTAAATTTACCATTGCTTTACATAGACCAAGCACGTATGGTAAATAGAATGTTATGAATAGTACAGAGGAAGCAGTGTCACTTTTAATACAGTCCTTTTGTTTTCTAAAGTGCTGTTTTATTTAAATTGTGAGAAATTAAAGTAGTGATATAGATCAAATGAAGTCATTTTGAAATGTCATGCCCTCTGCCTTTATCCTGCATACGCTCTTAGGAACAAATCTTCTAGTACATGAGGCAAGTGGTAATCTTTCATCAAGAACTTAAAGTGAGGTTACATCCTACTCTAACAGTTTTATATTCACGATGATTCATTTCCACAAACTATGAAACAATGTCTCCACTAAATGCATTCTGCTGTTGATAAATTGTATTGCTGACTACTGAATCTTTAGTTGGTGTATTCCACAACGTAGTAGGTAGAAAGAGGTTTGTGTCTATGCATCTAAATTAAGCGAGACTGAAACAGAGGTTTTGTATTTCATAATGAATGGCTTATTTTATTGCTTTACTTAAGCATTTTTTTAAAGTGACTCTGTAGTGAGCACTGAAAGTCCAGACATCCTGAAATAATATGGCAGACACAAGGATGGGGATACATTGGTCCACTGATTAAGCAGCTTCAGCAGTGTTACATCTGTGGTGTTTGCTGCTCCTAAAACATGTTCATTGCTCATAAAATACTAATGCAGAATTGGTACATGTGCCTACTTTGAATTTATAATCACGCTGAATCCATTGATGTACAGTGTAACAGAAAGAGCAGTGGTCCTAACACAAGCCAGGGAAAATACGACTGCATAATGAAAACCTTGAACCTGAATGGAAACAGTGTGTGATTGGGAGCATGAGGTGAAGATCGGAAATCAGGAAACAAACTCTGAAGAGTTGATCTTCTAGGGATTGTTGCATTCAGAGAGTTCTTCAAGGGTGTATTTCTGGAGGTGGGATGTCTGCTATCACAGATGCTGCAGGAAACAAGGAAGGAGCAGAGCAATCTTGGACTAAGTTCTGGGAAATAGGCTAGGGGAAGTGGAATACCTGACTAAAATTGCTTGTAATTTAAAACTGGGGTTCCCACCCTTTTTGAATGAAATGTTAATTTGTTCACATTTGATAAAATAAACATGCATGTTGCAATCCCATGCTCCCCCCATCGTGAACATCTGGTGACATCTTGAGCTAGGTCTTTTAAGATGTTGCGGTTGTCTTCAGGAGTCCTGCTTCTTCCAGGAGCTCAGGAAGCCAGCATGCCTGCTGTGTTTTTAGTTATTTTCTTCAAACATAGATGATTTATACGGGTCTTGAGGAGTGGATTTAGGAATGGTATTCCTCCTGGTTGATTTATCTATAATCAGGTTGTGGGCGGGGCGGGGGGGGGGAGTTGTCCACAGTAGATGGTTTGTTAGCAGAATAATTGAGCTGGTTTAAAAAAAAACAAATGGCAATTGTGGTTCAACTACACAAGAAATATTTTCCTGGGAAGATGTACAGTATGCTGTGATTGCCAAAAAAAAACAAAAGAACAACTGGTAACTCAGAATAAATGTCATGTTGGCTTTTTAATAAAAGTAATATTCCATAAAGTACAGGAAGGATTGAAATATTTAATTTAATGGACAGATTGAATATTAACATTTGACTTTAATTTGAATCCCAGAATAAAAATAGTGTGTGGTTGGCTAATGGAACAGTTTGGCCTAGAAAGAGTCCAAGGAGAAATCTTCATTTAGGGACAAAGGATGTGGCTAATTATTATAAAATACTTTACAGTTTTTGATCAGAAAGGAAGCAGAATTTGGCTTCCACTTTGATTTTAGCATTGTGTTGGTTAGGTTTCGGATCTGCTACACAAATGCAGGCGATTTCCAGGCTGTGATCTGCTGTTGGACAGAACATCCAAATGGCCACGCAAAGTTTGCTGAGATTTACATATTTCTATCCATAAGCTCTCTACCTTTCAAGGGAAGGAAATGGGATCACAAGTAAAGTTGCATTATTTGTGTTTGCAGTAGTGTGTTTATTGTTTAACAATATTTTCAAGTTTACAGATCCACCTTTACTTTTGAAATCTTTATTATTAATATTTTATTTAACATATTTAAATGATTTAGTAGCTGGCAACTCTTACAGGTCAAAGCTGGGGGAGCGTGCAAGGCTTTATTGTTTGTCAAAGGCTGTCAGCGGAGTTTTGTGGGTGGGGTTGACAGCCTGACTTGAATACATCACTTGAGACTCTGTTGCCTCTTGAGGTGCACTCTTTGGCTTCATAAATGCATACAAAAAATGAATCTCTAGTATAACTGTAACATATATGTTCTTTGATAATAAATTTACTTTGAATTTTGAATGAGGGCTACCTGAGCCAACATAATCAGCCTTTCAGATCCAGACAAGGATAATTGGGATAGATAGAGTAAATCATAGGGGACTGCACATGGCAGATCCCGACTAGATAGACAGCTAGTACAACAGTATACAGTAAGAGTCTTACACTAAAATAGTAATAGAGAGAATGAATATTGGATGATTAGCATTATTGAAAGTTGGTAAGTCACTGTATTGGAGGGGTCGTGACTGTCTCGTGACAACACCTCCCATTTACCTGGTCAGAAGACACGCCACCTGCCAATCAAGGTTTGACCCCTCCTCGCCCATCAATGCACACCTAACCATTGGCCCCTTTAATTAGGCTTGTACTTGACCTCGGGCAATTGGCCTTTGTAATCAGCTTAACCCTGCTGGCACCGAGCCATTGGCTTCCCTGTGAATCACCTGGGCTGGACTCATCAGCCCTGCTGCACTATAAAGGAAGCCACATGTGCTTGACCCTTTCTCTTTTTTTGCTACCTCCGAGGGACCACCCTGCCATTGGTGAGTTGTGCATTGAATAGGGTTAGGGGTGTGGGTATCGTCCCTAATATCATAAGAGCCGTGCCCACACAGAGTCAAGGGTGTCGGGTGTCGTAGTGACTTTTCCCTTGGTTGTGTGTGTGAGTGTGTGTGTGTGTGTGTGTGTGTGTGTGTGTGTGCGCGCGCGCGCGCATGTACTTTGTTCCCACATGATTTTATTAACTGTCCACGTGTGTTTTATTGCTAATCCGACTACTGTAAATTGTGTGCGTGTTGCTTCTGTTGCCATTTTCACAAGTTTGCCTTCTGTAAATAAAATCCTTTACTACCAAGACTGTGTCCAGAGTCCTCGCCTTTGAGACCTATTGAATCTGTTTCCTCACAATAGTCACCTGGTCCAAATAAAATGCATTCAAGACTTTTAGATAGAAGAAGAAGTTGAAAAAGCAGTGGAATTAACAATACCCTTCCATCTTCATTTCCTATGAGAACAGTTCGGGGGTGTTGCTGAAGTTGTTGTGCTGAATCAGAAATGAGAGGGAGGAAAGAATAGAAAACGATAGGCCAGTTAGATGATGAAAGTTATTGAGGACCATAATCAGGGTCAACTAAATTTTCATTCCAAATGATGTAGGATGGTCAAGGAGAGCCCGTGTGATTTGTTGGGGGGTAAATAAACTACACTCAGTGGGCACTTTATTAGGTACAGGAGTGAAACCCGGTGTGGTCTTCTGCTGCTGTAGCCCATCCACTTCAAGATTCGAAGTGTGTGTTCAGAGACGCTCTACTGCACACCTCTGTTGTAATGCGTGGTTATTTGAGTTACTGTCGCCTTCCTGTCAGCTTGAACCATTCTGACATTTCTCTTCTGACCTCTCTCATTAACAAGGTGTTTTCTCCTACAGAACTGTCACTCACTGAAAGCTTTTAGTTTCTCAACCATTTTCTGCAAACTCTCCAGACGGTTGTGCCTGAAAATCCAAGGAGATCAGCAGTTTCTCAGATACTCAAACTACCCCATCTGGCACCAACAATCATTTCACAATCAAAGACTCTTAGATCTCATTTCTTCTCCATTCTAATGTCCGGTCTTTACTATGGCTGCATGCTTTTATGCATTGAGTTGCCACATGATTGACAGATTAGATATTTGCATTAACAAGCAGGTGTACCTAATACAGTGGCTACTGAGTGTATATCTAAGTGATTTGATGATTTTTTTTAGATATTCAGAAAAAGTTGATGAGGGTGATGGGATTTTTTTGTGTATGCCAAATAAGTGCTATTGGAATCTTATTGAGAAGTTTGAAGCCTGTGGGATTTTTTTCCTATTTCTTCTTAAGGTAAAGATGGCAATGGCTGTATTTATTATCTATTCCTAAATTGACTACAGGCTGAGGAAACAGTTATGAGTCAGCTAGATGGATGTGCATGAAATCACATATGGGCCAGAAAGGCAAGGGTGATGGGTTTCTTCATTGGCCCTCTATCAGTGAACCAGCCGGGGTTTTGTGATTATCCAGCAGCTTTACGATTACTATTACTGAGAAGAGCATATTAAATTCCAGATTTATTTCATTACTTGAATTTAAATTACTCAGAAGTTAAATTCATTGGATTCCCGCCAGTGGAAGCATAGACCAGAAGTGGCTGTCCAATAACTTAACCATTATAACACCATACCCCTGAATTGCAGGGAAGGAAGACAATGTCTTTTTCCTAGGATGGAAATGTACTAGAGGGTACAGTTCTGAGGTGAGAGAGGAGAAGTCTCCAGGAGATTTTGGGCAGGATTTTTATACCAAGCAGCAGGTGCCTGTTTGAGGTGGTTGTGGCAGCAGATATGATAGCGGTGTTTAAGAAGCGTATAGGTAGACAGGTGGACTTGCAGGGAATGGAACGATATGGATAGATCATGTACAGGCAGATATACAGTTTAAACTGTTATCATGGTCAGCACAGTTGCCTCGGGTGAAGGCTCTTTTTGCCATGTATTGCTTACTCTGTATTCCGCAAAGCGCAAAGTGGTGGTGAATTTCTGCGGGGAAAGGGACTGAAGTGGTGGTCTGAACATTTTGATGCAATACTCTTTTGGAATATAAAAATAAAAAAAAAACAACAAGAGCAAGAGTAGACCACTCAGCTCCTTAAGTGTGAATGATGGTGAGGGAGAGTCTCAGCCCGAAACACCGATCGTTCATTCCCATCAATAAATGCTGCCCGACCTGCTGTTTGCCCAGCATTTTGTGTGTGTTACTCTACTTCCTGCATCTGTAGAATCTCTTGTCTACCTAGCTGCAGGGATCAGTATTGGGTCCACTACTTTTCATGTTACATGTTAATGATCTAATTGATGCAGTGGATGATTTTTGTCGCCAGGCTTGTGGGTGATACAAAGATAGGTGAAATGGCAGTGTTGAGGAAGCAAGGTGTCTGCAGAAGGATTTGAACAGATCAGGAGAGTGGACAAGGAGGCGGCAGATGGGATAGAGTGTAGGGAAGTATATGTTCATGCAGTTTGGTAGGAGGAATGATGGTATATACTATCTCTAAATGGTGGGTGAATTCCGAAATCAGAGGTGCAAAGGGACTTCGGAGTCCTTGTGCAGGATTCCCTAAAGGTTAACTTGCAGGTTGAGTCGGTGGTAAGGAAGGTAAGTAAAATGTTAGCAGTAGTTTCAAAAGGACTAGAATATAGCGCCGAGGTTTCACAAGGCATTGGCTGGCCCCTTATCTGAGAATGTTCCGGGGAATAAAAGGGTTAATGTATGAGGAGCCTTTAATGGCTCTGGCTGGAACTCACTGACGTTTTGAAGAATGAGGAGGGAATCTCATTGAAACCTTTCGAATATTGAGTGGATGTGGAGAGGATGTTTCCTATAGTGGGGGAGTCTAGACCAGAGGGCACAACCTCAGAATGCACATGATAACACTGCTAGGAAGGAAGTTATGAATTTGGAAGGATCATCAAATTTCCTTAATTATGAGGTTAACCAAATGGCCTAATTCTGCTTCAATGTCTTATGGTCCAAATGATGAAAACTTAGTGGGATGGTACCGAAGCGTAACGCTTTATAGTACCTGGGTTCAATTCCTACTACTGCTGGTAGTAAGGAGTTTGTACCCATCTCCCCCTCCCATGACCACATGCATTTCCTCCCACAGTCCAAAGACATATCGCTTGTTAGGTTAATTGGTCATTGTAAATTGTCCTGTGATTAGGCTTGGGTTAAATTGGGGGATTGCTGGGTGATGTGGCTTGAAGGACCAGAAGGACCTACTCCATGCTGTATCTCACTAAATAAAGAAAGAAAAGAACAAATTTGTTTGTAGGGTTGTTCGCCAAGCCTGGAGGTTAGGTTGCAGACGTTTCGTCGCCAGTCGAGATGACACCATCAGTGCGCAGTTGTGTTGTTTCTGCCGAGTGCTGGCGCTTATATTGATCTGGCTCATTGTTCTGATTGGTTGGCTGTCACACTTGCCGCTAGTCTTTGCTGGGTCCTGGCCAACCAGATAGCTGAGTGATCTCTGCTTCCTGGTTATCAGTCGTTGTGAGCTTTGGTTCCTCGGGTGTCTGTGGCCCACCCCTCATCCTCCATCCCACAGACACACTGGTTCGTAAATTGAAAAGAACAGATTTCCATAAGGCCTTAAGACATTGGAGCATAGCTAAGCCATTCGGCCCATCAAGTCTGCTCTGCCAGTCATTCAATTTATTATCCCTCTCAACTCAATTCTCTTGCCTTCTCCCCATAACTTCTAACGCCCTTACTAATCAAGAACTTATCAACCTCCACTTTAAATATAACCAATGACTTGGCCTCCATAACCACCTGTGGCAATAAATTTCACAGATTCACCGCCTTCTGGCTAAACAAATTTTTCCTCATCTCGGTTCTAAAGAGATTTCCTTCTCATGATCAAGCGTTGTCCATTTTATCTGCTGCGGGAGTTTTCAGCCATCGTCTTGGTGTACATCCCACCTCAGGGTCGTGTCAAACAGGTGAACTGAGCAATGTAATCAACAGGTATGATGCCTTTCCAATCATTTTGGGGGATTTTAACTAGGCCAGCTGGAAAAAGTCTCTAAATAGCTATTATCAATATATCACTTGCGGAACCTGAGGGACCAACCCACTGGACCACTGCTATACCACCATCAAGAGCACTTACTGTGCCATCCCACGCCCACACTTTGGAAGGTCTGATCACCTGGCTGTACTTCTACTCTCTGAGCATAGGCAGAGACTGAAGGCTGCAGCATCAGTAGTGAGGACCGAGAAGGTATGAACAAAGGAGGTGTAGGAGTGCTTACAGCACTGCTTTGAGTTGGTAGACTGGACTATATTCAGGGATTCATCTTCGAGTCTGAACGACGACTCCACAGTTGTCACCTTCATTAAAACCTGTGTGGATCAGTGTGTACCTACGAAAACTACTATACATACCCAAATGAAAACCCATGGATGAACTAGGAGATTCATTGACTGCTAAGGGCTAGAATTTATGGCATTTAATTCTTATGATCCAGCACTATACAACAAGGCCAAGTGTGACTTATGAAGGGCTATATTAAGGGCAGGGTTTGCAGGCCATTGCTTCCTACAAAGTGAAACCTAACCTCATGGCTGTGATGCTTCACACCCAGATGAGCTCAGCGCCTTTTATGCTCGCTTTGAAAGGGAGAATAAAACTACAGCTATTAGGATCCCTGCAGAACCTGGTGACCCTGTGATCTCTGTCTTGGAGGCTGACATCAGATTGTCTTTTAAGAGGGTGTACCCTTGTAAGGTCACACATTCTGATGGGGTACCTGGAAAACCTGTGCAAGGATATTTTCAGTCTCTCATTGCTACAGTCAGAAGTTACCACTTGCTTCAAAAGGGCAACAATCATAACAGTGCCCAAGAAGAGCACGGTGAACTTCTGTAATGACTGTCATCCTGTAACATCTACGGTGATGAATTGCTTTGTTTATGGCTAGAATCAGCTCCTGTCTCAGCAAGGATCTGGACCTACTGCAATTTGCCTGTCAACAGTGGATGCGATCTCACTGGCTTTTCACGCATCCTTGGATCACTTGGACAATACAAATATCGATGTCAGGATGCTGTTTATTGACTACAGCTCAGAGCTTAACGCAATCATTCCTACAGTTCTGAACAAAAACCTCCAAAACCTGGCCCTCTGTACCTCCCTCTGCAACTGGCTCCTTGACTTCCTCAATGGAAGACCACAGTCTGTATGGATCTGAAGTAACATCTCCACCTCACTGATTATCAGCAGTGGTGCACCTCAAGGATGTGTGCTTTGCCCACTGCTGTACTCCTTCAGCACCCATAACTGTATGGCTAGGCACAGCTCAAATGTCACTTATAAATTTGCTGACAACACATCTATTGTTGGTAGAATTTCAAATGATGATGAGAAGGTGTACAGGAGCAAGATATATCAGCTAGTTAAGTGGTGTCACAACAACAACCTTGCACTTGACATCAGTAAGACCAACGAATTGATTGTGGACTTAAAGGGTAAGACGAGTGAACACACATCAGTCCTCATAGAGCGATCAGAAGTGGAAAGAGTGAGCAATTTCAGTTTCTTGGGTGTCAACATCTCTGAGGATATATCCTCCTCCCAACATATCGATTCAGGTATAAAGAAGGCAGAACAACTGCAATATTTCATAAGAGCTTGAGAAGACTTAGTATGTCACCAAAGTCTTTCGCAAATTTCTACAGATGTACTGTGGAGAGCATTTTAACTGGCTTTGTTACTTTCCGGTATGGGGAGGGGAGGGGACGCTGCACAAGATCAAAATAAGCTGCAGAAAATTGTGAACTCATTCAGCTCCATCATGGGCATTAGCTTCCGTAGCATCCCGGACATCTCTAAGGAGCGATGTATCAGAAAAGGTGGCATTTACCATTAAAGACCCCTGTCACCCAGGGCCTCTTCTCATTGCTACCATCAGGGAGGAGGTACAGAAGCCTGAAGGCACACACTCAATGATTTAGGAACAGCTTCTTTTCCTCTGCCATTGGATTTCTGAATGGAAATTTAACCAATGATCACTACCTTGCTACTTTTTTTGTATTTATTGAATTTAAAACACTCACAGTCACACACTTTTTCCCCTCAATCCCGGCTCCTCTACCAGAGGCCTGGCAGCTTGAGGGTTCAGAGCAATGTCTTTGCTGTACCTAGTAGCGCGCTGTTCTGGTTTGAGATCTCTGATGTTGTTCCTGGGATTTGTTGGAGCCACTCTCCCAGTCCAGCTGTCACAGCTCCAAGTGCTCCTATCACCATGGGGATTATTCTGGAATTAACCTTACACATCCTTTCTATCTGGTCTTTCAAGCCCTGGTATTTCTCCAGAGTCTGATATTCTTTCTTCCTGATGTTACTGTCTTTCGGGATTGCCACATCTATTACTGTTGCTTTCTTCTGTTCCTTGTCCAGTGCTACTATGTCTGGTTGGTTGGCCAGTACCTGCTTATCAGTCTGTATTTGAAAGTCCCAACAGGATCTGTGCTTTTCCATTCTCCACTACCTTCACGGGTGTTTCCCATTTGGACTTGGGAGTGTCCAATCCATACTCAGCACAGATGTTCCTGTACACAATTCCTGCAACTTGGTTGTGCCATTCTTGCCCCCTGCTACTGTGTGCTGGATGGTTTCAGTGGAGTCCTTGCATGGTCTGCATCTTGGACCTTGCCTGGTGTGATAGTTCCCTGCTTCTATTGCTCTTGTATTCAACGCCTGTTCTTGTGCAGCCATGAGCAGCACCTCTGTGCTGTGCCTCAGCCCCGCCATTGTCAGCCACCTCTGTTGCTGTTTGGTTAGTTTAGGTATTGGCATGTTGTTGCTCAGGAACTGTGTGAATACTTTTACTGGTTGTTTGCAGAAGAGTGTGTTTATTCGCTTGGCCTCAGCATCCTTAGTACCTCTGTAGTCTGGTAGCCAGAGCTGTTAACCGTTGCCTGGCATTTTCCAGGGGTTTGGCTATGGACAAACCTCTGTACTTCCTTAGTAGAGAAGATGAGCCTTTTATCTTCATACCATTCTGCAGTGCAGTTAGTCTGCCGATTTCTGCCTTGTGATTTTCATCTTGGCTTCCAATCATCATCTCCAGAGGGGGTTATGACAGCACTCACTACTGTAGTTTATTTTGTAGCCCAGCATTTCTGGGACTGCTGCTGCCGATGCAAATATCAGGTTATTGGTCTCAGTAATGCTGGAGGTTGCGATTGTGAGTAGTGCTTCATTGGCTGCTTCTAGCATGCTGTCTGATGGAAATTTATCACTTAGTCTGGGGAGCCTTGATCGTTGATTGACAGTCACTAGTTTGGCTATGATCTTCACTCTGATAGCAGCAGGCAGTGTTGATATGCTCCGAGGTGAAGTTGAAACTGGCATTTCCCATGGACATGGTGATGCTATTACCTTTGTGCCATCTGTGAGTTATGGACATGGGGTTTGAGTGGGAATAAAGGGAGCTCTTCCTGGTTGGCTGCTGGTGACGAGTGATATTCCACAGGGGTCTGTGTTGGAACTGATTTGTTTTTAATGTTATATCTTAATGATTTGGATGATGGAATTGATGGCTTTGTTGTAATGTTTGCGGACGATATTAGGATAGGTGGAGGGGCAGCTAGTTTCAAGGAGTTAGAGAGGCTACAGAAAGACTGGGGCAGATTAGGAGAATGGGTAAAGAAGTGGCAGTTGAAATGCAATGTTGGGAAGTGTATGATAATGAAGTTTGGTAGAAGAAATGAAAGAGTTGTCTATTTTCTAAACGTTGCGAAAATACAAAAAACTGAGGTGCAAAGTGACTTGGGAATCCTCGTGCAGGATTCCCTAAAGGTTAATTTGCAAGTTGAGTCCGTGGTAAGGAAG
The DNA here is from genome assembly GCF_963921235.1 of Mobula hypostoma. Taxonomy (NCBI): domain Eukaryota; kingdom Metazoa; phylum Chordata; class Chondrichthyes; order Myliobatiformes; family Myliobatidae; genus Mobula; species Mobula hypostoma. The sequence goes on from NC_086097.1 coordinate 126,957,018, forward strand.
GCAAATGCAATGTTAGCATTCATTTTAAGAGGACTAGAATGTAAAAGCAAGGTTGAGACTTTATAAAGCACTGGTGAGGCCTCACCTGGGGTATTGTGAGCAGTTTTGGGCCCCTTAGAAAGAATGTGCTGAAACTGGAGAGGGTTCAAAGGAGGTTCATGAAAATGATTCTAGTTTTGAATGATTTGTCAAATGAAGAACATCTGATGGCTCTAGGCCTGTATTCACTGGAATTTAGAAGAACAAGGAGTGACCTAATTGAAAATTTTCGAATGGTGAAAGGCCTTGATGGAATGGATATGGAGAGGATGTTTCCTATGGTGGGAGAGTCTAAGACCAGAGGATACAGCCTCAGAATAGAGGGGTGTCCTTTTAGAATAGAGATGAGGAGGAATTTCTTTAGCCGGAAAGTGTTGTATCTGTGGAATTCTTTGCAACAGGCAGCTGTGGAGGCCAAGTTTATATGTATATTTAAGGCAGAGGGTGATAGATTCTTGATTGATCAGGACTTGAAGGGATATGGGAGGAGACTGGGGCTGAGGGGAAAAATGGATCAGCCATGATGAAATGGTGGAGCAGACTCAATGGGCCAAATGGCCTAATTCTGGTCCTGTATCTTATGGTCTTCAAATGCATGAAACGCTTTCATAGGAAAGCAGCATCTATCATCAAAAATCCTCATCACCCAAGAACAGTCACTACCCCTCAACCATCAGGCTCTTGAACAAAAGAGGATAATTACACTCATCTATTGAGATGTTCTCAAAACCAAAGATCTCACTTTAAGGACTCTATCTTGTTACTTCAAGTCAAGTCACTTTTTATTGTCATTTCGACCATAACTGCTGGTACAGTACACAGTAAAAACGAGACAACGTTTTTCAGGACCATGGTGCTACATGAAACAATACAAAAACTACACTGAACTACGTAAAACAACACAAAAACTACACTAGACTACAGACCTACCCAGGACTGCATAAAGTGCACAAAACAGTGCTGGCATTACAATAAATAATAAACAAGACAATAGGCACAGCAGAGGACAGTAGATTGGTGTCAGTCCAAGTTCTGGGTATTGAGGAGTCTGATGGCTTGGGGGAAGAAACTGTTACATAGTCTGGTCGTGAGAGCCCGAATGCTTCATATTCTTGTTATTTTCTGCTATTTATTTATAGCTATATTTCAACAGTCTGTTGTCTTCTATGCTCTAGCTCTTTCATTGATCTTTACAGTTACTATTCTGTAGATTTGCTGAGTATGCCCACAGGAAAAAGAATCTCAGGGTTGTATGTGGTGGCATGTATGTACTCTGATAATGAATTTTGCTTTGAATGATGAAAACTGCTTGCAATACTCCCAAATGCAGTCTGACCAGTGCCTTGTAAAGCTTCAGCATCACAGCCCTGCTTTCATATTTTGGTCCTCTCAAAATGAATGCTAACAGTACATTTGCCTTCCTTACCATCAACTGACTCAACCTGCAAATTAACCTTTAGGAAATCCTGCATGAGGACTCCCAAGTCCCTTTGCAACTCTGATTTCTGTATTTTCTCACCTTTAGAAAATAGTCTATGCTTTTATTCCTTCTAATAGGTGCATGACCATACACTTCCCTACACTATATTCCATCTGCCGCTTCTGTGCTCATTTCCCCAATCTTTCTAAGTCCCTGCGTCTACAATACTACCTGCCCCTCCACCTATCTTTATATCATCCACAAACCTGGCCACAAAACCATCCATTCCATCATTCAAATCATTGACCCTACTATATAACATGAAAAGAAGGGGTTCCAACACTGACCCCTATGGAACAGCACTAGTCACTGGCAGCCAACCAGAAAAGGCACCCTTTATTCCCACTCTTTGCCTCCTGCCAGTCAGCTAATATTCTATCCATGCTGGTATCTTCCCTCTAATACTATGGATTCTTGTGTTGTTTCGAAGCCTCATACACAGCACTCTTGTCGAAGGCCTTCTGAAGATTCAAGTAAGCAACATCTACTGATTCTCCTGTGTATTTCCTGCCTGTTACTTCCACAAAGAATTCCATCCTCCTTCCTTTCCAGTCCTGATGAAGAATCTCGGCACGAAACATCGACTGTTTATTTCTTTCCATAGATGCTGCCTGAACTGCTGAGTTCCTTCAACATTTTGTATATGTTGCTGAAGAATTCTAACAATTTGTGATGCAAGATTTCTCCTTAAGGGAACCATCTGACTTTGGGCTACAGTATTTAATCACGGGCCTCCAGGTATCCCAAAAGCTCATCCTTAATGATGGACTCCAACATCTTCACAACCATTGAAGTCAAGCCAAATGGTCTACAATTTCCTTTCTTTTGCCTCTCTCCCTTCTAAAAAGGAAGTGACATTTGTAATTTTCCATTCCTCCAAAACCGTTCCAGAATCTCATGATTTTTGACGGGTCACTACTAATGCCTCCACAATCTCTTTAGCTACCTCTTTCAGAAACCAGGCATGTTGTCTGTCTGGTCCAAGTGACTTATGTAACTTCAGAACTTTCAGCTTCCAAGCACTTTCTCCTTAGTAAGTACACATACCTCTGCCCCCTAACACTCTCAAATTTCTAGCATACTGCTAGTGTCTTCCATAGTGAAGGCTGATGCAAAATACTTAAGCTCATCTGCCATTTCTTTGTCTCCCATTACTACCTCTCCAGTGTCATTTTCCAGTGGTCCAATATCCACTCTCACCTCTCTATTCTTTATGCAGTATATCTAATAAGAACTTTTGGTACCCTCTTTTATATTATTAGCTAGTTTACTTAATATTTCATCTTTTATCTCCTTATGGCTTTTTTCAGTTGTCTTCTGTTTGTTTTTAAAAGCTTCCCAATTCTCTAACTTCCTACTAATTGTTGCTATATTATATGCCTTCTCTTTTGCTTTTATGCTGTCTTTGACTTCCCTCATCAGCCACAGTTGTGTCATCTTGCTTCAGAATATTTCTTCTTCTTTGGGATGTATCAATCCTGTGCCTTTCAAATTGCTGCCAGAAATTCTAGCTGTTGCTGTTCTGCTGTCATCCTTGTTAGTGCCCACTTTCAGTCAAGTGGCTAGCTCCCCTCTCATGCCTCTGTAATTTCCATTACTCTATGTAAAACTGATACATCTGACTTTAGCTTCTCCCTCTCAAACTGCTGGGTGAACTCTATCACCCTGTCATAATTTCTACCCAATTTGCACAGTTCTTCTTCCAGTTTATATTGAGCAACACTGAACGCAGTGCTGAGCTCCTGCAGTTGGCATGCTGTTCCCGAGGTACAGCTGGAAGAACAAGCTGCAAGCGTTTCAGTGTAGCTGTAGTCATCGCCTCTCATTTAGGTTTTAGCCAAGGCATAAGGCTTTGCCTGTTCTCATTAATCAATTTTGGTGAAGTCTTTCCCACCTACACATTTGTGGGGTTCTCCTGTCTGAAGTTCTTCTGGGCAATTTAATAGATAATCCTGAAAGCAGGGTAATTTTGAGATTGGTGGCAGCTTCCTGACTATGAGCTTGCTTTCTTATTGACATGACTCTTCACTTTGGAATTAGTACTTAGGTCAAATGGCCCCTTATTGTGCGACCGCCTGTGATTTCTGATCTAGTGTTAGGCTAATTCAATGATGCTTTGAATTATCATGATCTTATTCTTTGCTACTTTGATACCCTGTGCTTCATGTGGTAACATAGATGGGCAACTCCATGTGAGTTGTCTCAACAGCACTCACTGGTGAGGCCAACTATTACACAGGTATTTTGGCACAGATTTTCCAACCTGGTTGGACTAAACTGTGCATTATGGACCATGCTTTCCTCCAGAAATCCTCATTACTATCATAGGAATAACATGGAATAAAAAGAGAGTCCCTGACCTGTTTTCATCATGAGCAGCCATCGCTGTCTGTACTTTCCCCATCCTTCTCTACAGCTTGAGTGAAGAATCAACTAATCACTGTTAAAATTGGGGCATTCATTTACGTTCCTGAACTGTGCTGCCTTTGCTTGTACTTGATCTTCACCCTGTTATGTCTGCAGGCATAGTCTGTCAAATTAAAGATAACTGGACCTAGACCTGTCCACAGCCAGTCTAAATCCAACCTATCTCAGCCACTCAACACAACTTGACTGTAGCCAATCCAGACTTGACTGCAGCCCTATATGTGTCTGACCCAAGCCCAGATATTGATCATTTTTCCCACACCTGAACTGACTTGGAGGCATGTGCAGAAAAGTTGGATGGTAGACTTGCTACGCTGCACTTTGGTGATTAGCAACAGAGGACATGAGTAAGTTTTCCTGGATAAAGGAGTGAGTTGAGCCAACCCAGCTGGCCTGACCTAAATCCAAAATAAACACCAGAGTCTAATAACATGTCTCCCGGGCTTGCTTGGTACGTTGGCAGTACCTGTCACAGCCTCTGTCCTGTGGTGCTCTGGAACTTAAACTGATGCTCACTCAAACCTAACTCCAGTGCATTGCTAGCTGCACAACTTTCCTTTGGCTGTGAGCTCTGCTTCTCTTGAAGTATCACCAACAAATCCCATTGTAAAAGAAAAACATGAATCTTTTCAGGACAGAATTTATGAGCTTTTGGAGAGGCATGGTCTGACTAGAGATGGTCAGTATGGCTTTGTGGGTTGGGCTGGGGCTTAGGTCATCCCTCACAAGCTTAATTGAATTCTTTGAGGATATGACATAAAATAATAGTCAGGAGGCATGGGATCCAGGGGAACTTGGCTGTGTGAATTCAGAATTGGGTTTCCCCCAGAAGATAGAGGGAGCATATGCTGCCTGGAGGTCACTGACCAGTGGTGTTCTGCAGGGATCTGCTATGTGACCCCTGCTCTTTGTGATCTTGGTTAATGATTTGGATGAGGAACTGGAAGGGTGTCTTAGTAAGCTTGCAGATGACATGAAGGTTAGTGATGTTGTGGATAGTGTGGGAGGTGGAAGGATGGTGGAATCTGGAAAAAACTTAGTGGGTCTAGCAGCATCTGTGTGTGTGTTGTTGATGTTTCTGGCTGAAACCCTGCATTGGGACCTGATGCAGGATTCAACCTAACATCTACAATGGTTGCTTAACCCTCTGAGCTTGCTGTTTCAGCTTCATGTTTGTTGATGTTAATCTACCAAAGGCAAATGTAGGTACATGTGGAAATTGCAGACTGAAAGGCCAAGTTCACTGGGCCCCTGTTCGTGACCACGTCTCTGAGGTGTACAGTAAGCTGAATTGTTGAACCATTCTCAGCAACCCCTCTGTCCAGTGCTGTGAATGTTGCCGTTGCTGCAGTCTGGTGCATTTCCAGTATCTGCAGGTTTTCTCCTATTTTCATGTCCACATTTCTCCAAGTTTCTGAATATACTGCAACAATGAAATCATACAGTACAGAAATAGGCCCGTAAAGTCCACCTGGTCCATAGCAATCCTGATGCCTGTCTAGGCTAGTCCCAGTTGCCTACGTGGCACCCATATATGTCCTTTAGTCCAAGTACTTGTACAAACATCTTTGTGACATTATAATTGAATCTGCCTCCATCACTTCTAGTAACTCATTTCAGATAACCACCAATCTGTGTTAAAACTTTACCTGTAAGGAAAACAGAGTTGATAGGCTCTGACTATCCCCATGTTTCTATTTGTATTTCTGGTTGTAGATAAGAGGTCAGGGGTTCTCTTTCTATGCTTCATTGACCCTCCTGTGACCTTTACTCATTGTTCCAACTTTGACCTTTGATGTGAATGACCACAAAATAAGAGGATAAAAGTCAATGCTGGAGGTGGGAAAAGATAGAGTGGAAGGATTTGTTTTAAAAGTGTTGGATAAGTTAACATCACCCATTCCAAATAGGCTGCAATTTCATTCTGCTATAAACCGGTTTTCCAGGTGGCAAGGTTTCTGTCCACAACCTTAAATTACTCACTACTGTGGTAGGGAAAGTGGGTCAATAGTGGATCAATAAAAAACTATGATAGTTCTCAAGGTCAAAGTTTTGACTATAATGGGATGTATGGATTATTGAGGAACAGATCTGATGAAGGCAGATGGTGGCAGATTCTAATGGAATGGATTCTTTGACTGGGCAGCAGTGAGCTGGATAAGGTGTGTGCATTGATCTTCAACAGGGGTTTTAGTATGCAATGCAGCAAACTGACTCAAGAAGCCAAATATGGAAGGGATCACCGTGGTTGGGCACTTACTGTCCGTGGGATTGGATTGGCTGTTATTGTCGCATGTTCTTGGAAGTAGGGTCAAGAGGGATGTCAGTGGTAAGTTTTTCCACACAGAGAGTGGTGGGTGCGTGGAATGCACTGCCAGCGACGGTGGTAGAGATGGATACAATAGGATCGTTTAAGGGACTCTTAGATAGGTACATGGAGCTTAGAAAAATAGAGGGCTATGCGGTAGGGAAATTCTAGGCAGTTTCTAGAGTAGGTTACATGGTCAGCACAGCATTGTGGGCTGAAGGGCCTGTAATGTGCTGTAGATTTCTATGTTCCAAGATACAATGAAAATCTTTTGTTTGCCCGCTGTACAAACAGACCATTCCATTTATAATTACGTCAAAGCAGTGCAAAAGGAAAGTAGTAACGGTGTGCAATAAAGCGTTACATTTAGAGTGCAACGCAGGCAGGCAGATAAGGTACAGGGGCCATGACAAGGTAGATTGAGAGATCAAGTTCATCTTTGTCATATACGAGTTCCATTAAAGAGTCTTAATAGTGGGATAGAAGTTGTTGTTGAGTCTGGTGGTACGTGGTCTCAAGCTTTTGCACCTTTTGTTCAGTAGGAAGGGAAAGAAAAGAAAATAGCCTGGCTGGAAGGAATCTCTAATTATGTTGGCTGCTTTCTTGAGGCAGTGGGAAGTATAGACAGAATCAAAGGAGGGCAAGCTGGATTTTGTGATAGACTAGGCTGCATTCACAGCACTCAACAATTTCTTGTGGAAGCAGAGAGTAAAATCAAATTGATATTTCCCAGCTGGAGAGGAGTACATAGTGAAGATTTTTGGGGCCAGTATTAGGACTTGAAATAGGCTTTCACTTTAGAGACAACTAATGATCTGCTCACAGATAATGTTCAAGGATTGCTTTACTTGTTCAACCACTCATTATTGAGCCTCAGGTTTGTCTTTTACCCCCAGTTGCTCATTTACTGTAACCCTTGTTCCCAGAGTCATTCTTCTGGTGTTAGTGTGTGGAGTATTCGCTGCTTTATCTGCTGCAGTTTAGAAATGAGTCTGTGCTATTCTTAAGACAGAGGTAAATAGAGTGCTAATATGCAAAGGGGAGTGGGGGGGGCGGGGAAGCTTGCTGTGAATAAGTGGAAATGCAGAATTGAGGTTACAATTAAATGAGCCATTGGGCAGAACAGGTTTGAGGGGCTGGGCAGTTGGTGTTCAAAAGTCTGATAAGATCAGGTTGGCATGGGAGGTTAGCTATTCATCATGGGTGTAGGGGAACAGAGTTGGGGGCAAAGTATGGTTTGGGTTAGAACTTCCCCCTGACATCTCTTGTCCTCTTTCCCCTCACTGAAAGGTTAAAGTAAATCCAGTTGATTCTTTTCTCCATTGTAGGTCAAAGGTGAAAGATGAAAAGTTTAATGGGAACTAGAGGGGAAATTTCTTCACTCAGAAGGTTGTTAAAGTGTGGAATGAGTTGCCAGCACAAGTGGTGCACGCGACCTCAAGTTCAACATTGAGGAGAAGTTTGGATAGGTACATGGATGGTAGGGGTATGGAGAGCTATGGTACGGGTGTAGGTCAATGGGACTAGGCAGTTTAAATGGTTTGGCATGGACTAGATAGACTGAAGGGCCTGTTTCTGAGCTGTATTTCCTATGACTCTAATTATCTCAAATGCACGAGGGGAGGGTTGGTGGGGTTGATACTGCTCCTCCGTTCTACAAAGTGACCTCATTAGTCTAAAGAACATTTGGTGTAGATCAATAACTGCTTGTATAATTTATGTTTTGTTTTGTAGGGACTACTTGGCAAACAAGGTATTCCAGGCTTACCTGGACCCCCAGGCATACAGGTAATATATATTGTGGCTTAATTGTTGCTGGCTATTAATCTTGAAATGAAATAGATCATGTTGTTGTAATGGCTTATGTATCCCAATCTGATACCTTACCTTTCTTAAATCAGAAATACTGGAGTACTCTAGGCCCAAACTCTGCCATTTCTAACTAATTCTAATTCCTCCCCAGGCAGTAACCTTCCAACCTCCTCACTTGTCACTCCATAACTTTTGCCCCAACCCATGACCCATGAGTCCACAGTACCTACATCTCCAACTCCCACATCCAGACCTTTCTCACAAGGCATTTAATTCAGACAGTAGACCACTCCTTCCCACCCTGCCACCAGGCTCTGATTAAATCAGCACCTGTCCTCAATGGTGAAGGAGAACTTCCATAATGGAAGTTCTCTCCTTATTCTTCAGTGAAAGCTCTACGTTTATGTCTCTCTTATTTGTCGATTCACAGCTGAAGTCATTTCTGATAATTTTCCATCAAGGTTCCCCAGTTAGAGGAAAGATGTTTGTTTAACAATGTATGGATTACACTCAGTGGCAACTTTATTAGGTCTGCCTGTACACCCGCTTGTTAATGCAAATCTCTCATCGGCCAATCAGTATATAAAAGCATGCAGACATGGTCAAGAGATTCAATTATTGTTCAGATCAAACACCAGAATGGGAAAGAAACATGATCTCAGTGACTTTGACCATGGAATTATTATTAGTGTTAGACAGGTCGGTTCGGGTATTCCCAAAACTGCTGATTTCCCGTGATTTTCACACAAAATAGTCTCTAGAGCAGAGGTGACAAAGACTCAGATAACCATGCAATGCAGCACTGGTGTGCAGAAGAGGATCTCTGAATGCACAACATGTCAGACCTTGAAATAATGGGTTACAGCAGTAGAACATCGTGAACATACACTCAGTGACCACTTTATTAGGTACAGCAAGTAACTAATAAAGTGACCACTGGAGTGTATACTAACATATGTGTGGTTGACATAACTGTAGCTAAAACGTTGTCACCATAAGGCCACCCATGGCCGTTGACAGTTTCTGTTGGAGAGGACTACTCAATAAAATACTAATCCCTGCTTATTCCAAGCAGCATCCATTTGATTTGCTCTCTCCTCTCCATCATCCAACATCCTCCCAATGGTGCAGCATGTCCTTCATGCTACCAACACATTTACAGAATTTTTCTGAAAACCCTGCGAGCAACCATATTTCGTTTAGCTGCCTAATACTAATCGGAACAGCTACATATGACTTGCCTTTAGTAAAACCTTTTCTGGGGAGGTTCATTGGATATCTTTCATAAATCACCTTCAGTATCCAAAAGTATCTTTTGCTTTGGATCCCCTTCAATAATCCCACATCCTTTCCACAACACAGAAACTCCCATATTCAGACCTTGCTCACAAGACATTTAACTCCAGGCAGCAGACCATTCTTTCCCATCCTGCCACCAGGCTTTTTACCAAAGCAGCACCAGGCCTCAATGGTGAAGGAGAGAACTTCCATTCCATGATGGAAATAATGCAGCACAGCTGACTCCCACACGATGGCCATTCATGTAACGAACATTGCCCCTTACAGAATTCACAATGCACTACCTAAGAACGTGAGATAAAAGATTCACTTACACAGAATTTAAATTAAAGTAGTAAATAAATATTCTTTTTCAACTCGTGTTTCATGCCACAGCTTCGCATTACAAAATGTCATGAGTGGCATCCTTGGAATGCAGTTGGTAATGGAAGGGTCGCCTGTAATCTACAGTAGGTGCAGCCTCAAATAAACTATTTGATCTTATCAAGTTTTTAATATGGGATAATTATATGCCTTTTAAAATAGAATTTGTTGTGCCTCTTGTCCCATGTAACCCATGCTTTTTAATTTTTCTTTAACTTGTACTTATCCTTCTTTTCAGGGTAAACCTGGTTTGCCTGGACCCCAAGGGGAACCTGGACCAAGAGGGTACAAAGTAGGATATCTGTTTTCAATCTTTAAGTCATAGAATGGGGTTGTGACTGACTTTATTTCCTGAAAGGTTTGTGTGCCTCCAAAGAGCAGCAATATGCTGTATGAGTGTATCAGTCAACCGCCCATCTCTACAAGCTTCAGTCACCATTAAGAACCAAGGGCTCCAGTGTTGCTGGAGTTGTATATCAGCCTCTGCAGGTTGAGGGGAGGTGCTTGTGGGCCAGGGGCCTGAGTGGGTTGCTCATTCACTATTCTGGGACCAGTTGCTGCTTTGATCAAAGCCTGATGGCAGGGTAGGTAGGTATGGCCTACTGCCTGGAGTTAAATGTCTTGTGAGCAAGTACTGGATGTGGGAGTTGGCAGTGTAGGTACTGTGGGGTCATGAGATGAAGTGAGAATTGTAGAGTGTCAAGTGAGGAGGTTGGAGGATTTGTGCCTGAGGAAAGGTTAGAATTAGAGATGGCAGAGTTAGGGACTAGGTTAATTAACAGTCAGGGTTAAGAATGATAAAGAATAGAGGTCAGAAGCACTTTGGGGGCATGGTGGGTGTTTGGGGTTTGAAGAATTTGGACCTAGACAATTTGTTGAGACATTGGGTAATAGAGGTAGGAATCAGGAGTGATCAATAAGTTGGGGTCAGAGGTAATCAGATGTGATATTGGTTGGCAGTAAATATTAATAGAGGAAGATATGGAAGGTAGAAAGCAGCCTATCACAGTGGGGACCCTCTTCAGAAATGGTTGTGAAATCATTACCTGCTTCCACAACTGTATGAACCAATTTCATGAGCAACATTACAGCAGGAACGACATTGTAAGATGGAATGTGATAAGCAAGTCATAACTGGTTCTAGAAGGTGCTTGGTCAAACTTCTGGACGAATACAAAAAGTGCCAGAAAAGGTCATCGTGGTGTTTTGCTCTGGGAGAAGAATGTTCTTAAACTCCAAGCATATAATAAGAATTAATTCATTATCTATTGAACAGGATTCACCACTGGTACTCCTTTAGGGGGATAAACAACCTCTTGCAAATAAGATTAACTTAAACATCTTTCTTGATATCACATTGCATATTACTTTCTACTTCTTTTGGAAACAAATGCATCAAAGATGTATTGGCTATCTTTATCCACTCAGTATGTTCTCTCTTAGGTTGGAATTCAAATTAATTTACTTATTCTATCAATGTAAGATGAATAAAAGAACTTGAAGGTTAACCAGAGGGCTTCAAGTCTGTTAACCCCACTCCCTCACAATTTCAACCCTGCATTTGAAATTCTCTTCAATACTGCAATTCTGAGTATTTCTACAAATAGTGTCTTAAATCCTAGAAGGTGCCTTTATTGTCTGATTTTTGGATTAATCCATAGCTTAACTCAGTAGGTGAGCTGGATACTGTCCCTTTTATTAATGCTCTTCTACACCTTTCTCAAATCTTTCACTTGACAAATGAAAGGATGGTGTCAGTGCTTTAACAACAGGAATTCTGCAGATGCTGGAAATTCAAGCAACACACATCAAAGTTGTTGGTGAACGCAGCAGGCCAGGCAGCATCTCTAGGAAGAGGTGCAGTCGACGTTTTGGGCCGAGACCCTTTGTCAGGACTAACTGAAGGAAGAGTGAGTAATGGATTTGAAAGTGGAAGGTGGAGGGGGAGATCCAAAATGATAGGAGAAGACAGGAGGGGGCAGGGTGGAGCCAAGAGCTGGACAGGTGATTGGTAAAGGGGATATGAGAGGATCATGGGACAGGAGGTTCGGGGAGAAAGACAAGGGGGGGGGAACCCAGAGGATGGGCAGGGGTATAGTTAGAGGGACAGAGGGAGAAAAAGGAGAGTGAGAGAAAGAATGTGTGTATAAAAATAAATAACGGATGGGGTACGAGGGGGAGGTGGGGCATTAGCGGAAGTTAGAGAAGTCAATGTTCATGCCATCAGGTTGGAGGCTACCTGGACGGAATATAAGGTGTTGTTCCTCCAACCTGAGTGTGGCTTCATCTTTACAGTAGAGGAGGCCGTGGGTAGACATGTCAGAATGGGAATGGGATGTGGAATTAAAATGTGTGGCCACTGGGAGATCCTGCTTTCTCTGGCGGACAGAGCGTAGGTGTTGAGCAAAGCGGTCTCCCAGTCTGCGTCGGGTCTTGCCAATATATAGAAGGCCACATCGGGAGCACCGGACGCAATATACGCATCGGGAGCACCGGACGTCTGGTGCTCCTGATGTGGCCTTCTATATATTGGCGAGACCCGACGCAGACTGGGAGACTACTTTGCTGAACACCTACGCTCTGTCCGCCAGAGAAAGCAAGGTCTCCCAGTGGCCACACATTTTAATTCCACATCCCATTCCCATTCTGACATGTCTACCCACAGCTTCCTCTACTGTAAAGATGAAGCCACACTCGGGTTGGAGGAACAACACCTTATATTCCGTCTGGGTAGCCTCCAACCTGATGGCATGAACATCGACTTCTCTAACTTCCGCTCATGCCCCACCTCCCCCTCGTACCCCATCCGTTATTTATTTTTATACACACATTCTTTCTCTCACTCTCCTTTTTCTCCCTCTGTCCCTCTGACTATACCCCTTGCCCATCCTCTGGGTTCCCCCCCCCATCTTTCTCCCTGGGCCTCCTGTCCCATGATCCCCTCATATCCCCTTTGCCAATCACCTGTCCAGCTCTTGGCTCCATCCCTCTCCCTCCTGTCTTCTCCTATCATTTTGGATCTCCCCCTCCCCCTCCCACTTTCAAATCTCTTACTAACTCTTCCTTCAGTTAGTCCTGACGAAGGGTCTTGGCCTGAAACGTCGACTGCACCTCTTCCTACAGATGCTGCTTGGCCTGCTGCGTTCACCAGCAACTTTGATGTGTGTTGCTTGTTTCAATCACAAGGCTTTGTTTATTAATCCCACATAAACTTTGCCCTAAATAAACCTCCCTATAGAACTAATTTCCAAATCCTTTCTGGCAAAGATCTCACAACAGGAACAGAGTGCTCCAGGCTGTTCACTTCAAGATCATGGCATCAACAATCATTCTTCATTAAAACGAAAATTGGGTCAGAAAGAGAGGAAAGATAGGAAATGAAAATTAGTCAAAACTGATGCTAGTTTAAAATGATTGGAGCTGGTAAAACACTAGCAGAATGAGTCTTTTGTGAAGAGAAACTCTGATGTTCCTTTTTCTATTTGTACTGTTAGGGTGAAAAAGGACAACAGGGTGTTCCAGGAGAACAGGGGCCTTCAGGCACAAAGGTATATCTTGAATGAAATATTTCAGTGATTCAAACCAACAATTTTGGGTTCAGATGCAAAACATTAATTTTGATTTGCTTCACACCGCAATTGTTTTAGGGAGCTGAAGGAGCAGTGGGACAAGATGGATTACCAGGAGTTCCTGGAAAAAAGGTAGGTACTTTCTGCTGTATTCCCAGTTTGGCCTTGTATAATTGTTGGATTGTAATGGTTTCCCAAGGTGCTTTATTGCTCAGAACAAAGTGATGGAAAGTTCAAGTCTTTGACAAAATACAATATGGCCGAATGCACCAAGGAGTGTGAAGAATGTAAGCCACATCCCACAGAGGTATGGTCCACCTTCCTTGAACCTGTTTCACCATTCAACCTGGCCATGACTGATCTAATCTTGGCCTCCTCTCCACTTTCCTGCATTTTCCCAGTGACTTTGACCATTCATTCACTAAAGTGGTATCTGCTGGTTACTTAGATAGGCTCTGGAATACAGAATGGGATCAACATTGGGCAGTTGGATACATGATACATTCCAAATCTCTCAGTCTCAGTATTTGAAAATAATATTAAATGTATCTTCCTGAAGTTTTTTGCAGGATCACGGAGTGTGAGCCAGTGCCCTTCATATATTGTTTACAAAATGCTTTTGCCATTCCTCAATTCATGACTCCAGTTCTATCTTCACTTTGTTTTGAAATATGAACTGAAATGAAGAAACTCTTTACAGATCCAGGACATTGTACTACGGACAGCGTGGTGCCATAGTTGGCAGCGCTAGTGAGTGGAGTTCATTCCTGACATCTGGAGCTGTCTGACTGGTGCTTGCAGGGTTCTTCCTGTGACCACAGAGGTCTCCTCCAGATGCCGTGGTTTCCTCTCACATCCCAAAGATATGTATATGGGTTGGTAGGTTAATTTGCCACTGTAAATGGACTCTACTGAGTATTTGAGTGTTAGAATATGTGGTGGCGGGGGGGGGGGGCTGCAGGGAGGGGGTGTCTGATAGGACTGTGGGGAGGATTAAAAGAAAAAGGATGAGTATAAAGTTTGTACAAATGGGTGGTTGATGATCAGTGTGACTTTGTTCATCTGAAGGCAGTTTCCTTGCTGTACCTTTTGATCGCTCTTAACCTACCCAAAGCAAGACATTGGCTTTGTTATTTTAATCATTGAAATGAGCTTCCTTTGTACGCACCATCCTATTCAAAATCACTGTTCTCAGTTATGATCCTCACTTCCAGCCCTCCCAGAGCTGAGGTCCACATTGGCCTCTTCTAGTCCAATTCCCACACTACTTGTGCTGGCCCAGCCTTGTTTTGGAACGTTGACAGTCTGCACACACTCTTGGAGAGCAGGTTAACATTTCATATAGGGTTCTGCTTCTGGCGCAGGCTTTGCCTGCAAAACCCCCTACAGAGCAAACAACTCCACTCTGTGTCCTTGTGGTTAGGAACATCAAATAAACACTGTTCATTTGCCAAGTTGTGGCAGTTGACATTCATCAGGTTGGAAGTAAAGCTGGGCGCTCATGTCAAATAAAATGTTTCCCAGGCAGTTGGTCAGCAGAGTGGTCTCCAGCTGGCTGCGTCATTAAATTCCAACTGAAAAGATGGATCTTATGATCTGTATACAGATACGTTGATGTATGACTTGTGTCCTTTCTGTTCAACATTACTGCTCTCGTTTTATAATTTATACTCCCAACCCTCACAATTCTGCAATGTTGTGGACTATCATAGTATCGTCTTGTTCCCAACCCACTGCAGGCACTCATTCCTTTGTACTGTGGCAGCACTGTCTCTTACTGCTGGGTGCAGCTTCAACAACCCTCAGGAAGGGCATTGTACTTCAAAGCAGCCCACTGATTTAGTAACCCACCCACCATCGTTGACATTCAGCCCCTATGTCACCATCGCACCATGGCTGCACAGTGTGCTGTCCACAAAAACATTGCTGTTTGTCACCTAGGCTACCTCAGCAGAATTTCCCTACCCATGACCTTTACCACTAAGGACAAGGGCAGCAGTTTAATAGGAAGATCACCAACCACAATTCCCCTTCAAGTCCTGGAACTTCCGCTACCCAAAACATTGTGGAAGCACCTTCACCTGAAGGACTGTAGCAATTTATGAAGACTGTTTGCCACACTCTTCTCCATGGTTCAGAGGTTCATGTTAATGTCAAGGAATGCATGCACAATACAACCCTGATACTCATCTTCACCAGATAGCCATGAAATACAGAAAACCCGAAACTTCCACCATCTCCAGTGGGCTCCCACCACCAAGCACGTCTCCCCTCCCCCTGCCCTCGCACTTTCTGCTTTCTGCAGGGATCACTCCCTACGTGACTCCCTTGTCCATTCGTCCCTTCCCACGGATCTCCCTCCTGACACTTATCCTTGCAAGCGGAACAAGTGCTACACCTGCCCCTATACTTCTTCCCTCACTACCATTCAGGGACCTAAACAGTCCTTCCAGGTGAGGTGATACTTCACCTGTGAGTCTGTTGGGGTTGTGTACTGTGTTCGGTGCTGCCGGTGTGGCCTCCTGTATATTGCTGAGACCCAACGTAGATTGGAAGACCGCTTCACCGAGCACCTGTGCTTTGTCCACCAGAAGAAACGGGATCTCCCAGTGGCTACCCATTTTAATTCCACTTCCCATTCCCATTCCGATATGTCCATCCATGGCCTCCTCCACTGTCGTGATGAGGCCACACTTAGGTTGGAGGAACAACACCTTGTGTACCATTTGGGTAGCCTCCAATCTGCTGGCATGAACACTGATCTCTCAAACTTCTGGTAATGTCCCCCACTCCCCCTCCTTCATCACTTCCCATCTCCTTTTCCCTCTCTCACCTTATATCATCACCCGCCCATCACCTCCCTCTGGTGCTCCTCCCCCCCTTTTCTTTCTTACATGGCCTTCTGTCTCTTTCACCAGTCAACTTCCCAGCTCTTCACTTCATCCCTTCCCCTCCCGGTTTCACCTATCACCTTGTGTTTTTCTCTCTCCCCCCCAACCCCACCTTTTAAATCTACTGTTCAGCCTTTTTTTCTCCAGTCCTGCTTAAGGGTTTTGGTCCGAATTGTCGACTGTTTACTCTTTTCCATAGATGCTGCCTGGCCTGCTGAGTTCCTTTTTGTGTGTTGAACTAGAACATTAGACCCCAGTTCCCCAACCCCTGCCTCACACAAAAAGTATCGTGTCGCCTACCCACCAATTGGCAACAAGAGTGGAACGCAGAAAACTGAAGGAAACCAATATAAATTACAGTCCAATAATCACATAAATCTCAATTTCAAAACATCCTCTTGTCAGCATTGAGGACAGCAGCCGCACAAACTCAGTCCTTCCGTAATTACAGCTTTGTAATAAATGCTGGTCTCAGAAGCCCCAGGAATCCCTGCAACAGGTGTGGTTTAAAGTGCAGTGATTAGAACAGGCCTTGATGAAAGGGATGTCATGAAGTATGATAGATTGCAATAAAACTCTGGTACTCTGGGCTGCTTGAGATGTGCTGGCTTGGCTTACTGTATGTTAGTTAATGCACCAAAATACTTTTAATTAGCAATTTTTAGGTTTTACTCAGTAATGTAATATATAACAATTCATTTCCCAGTGTCCTGTGGGGGCATATCTTATTCTGATTGCTGAAAGTCGCTTCCGTTGTGATTGGTTAGTTTAGAAACTGCAGCTGCTTTTCCCATTGGACAGCTGCCTGATGTCCAGTTTCCAATGTCCTGGGTATGTAAAATAGTACGTGAAAGGGGCTTGTTCTCTTCTTCCTTTGTTTAAGCCAAGACAATAGGGAAGGTTTGCTCTGTGTGCACTTTTAACTAAGTATATTTGTTGAATATTCAGATTTGTGGTGTCTGTAACTCGGGGAACATGAATGTTTGCTCAAATTTTTACTGTTTGTAAATAATTGATATACCTATTCTAAGTCGACGAATTTCCTGTCTCACTTGCCGTACCTGTGAACCTGATACAACATTACATCCGGTGAACTAGGTAAGATTAAAGAGGGCATGGAAACTGGGGCCCCTGTTAGCAAGCACAACAGCTAAGTCCGGGTAAGCGGAAAGACCACAGGAAGTATCGCCTGGTGAACCTGATGCAAAGTGTTGCAGTATCTGAATAGTCAGATAATGAATTATTGGGGTTTTAGCTGTAGCTGGGTCTGTCACCGCACATCACCTCATAAATGCTTTGTCTTCTAAGTTGCCGGATAAAGGATGCTCCTAACAGCAGTGGGACCTGTGAGATGTTAGTGAACAAGGCCAGCAGCAGACTATCCCCTTAATTCACAGTATTTCAGGACTGGGACTGGATTAGAGGAAAAGTGAGGAGGATAAACTGAGTCAAACCAGATACAAAAAGTGGTAACGGAAAGTGTGGAGGGAGGGGAGAGGGGAAAGCAATGTGAGCTTTCTGTGAGCTTTGCAGCCTTTTGCCCTGCTATATGATGAACTGAGACCGAGGCTCTGGGCCTACTCCAGCTGCTCTGGGTTCCTATGTATGGACTCAATTTGGTTCAGAATACTGTTGCTTGCTTTTATGATTTGCATGATCTGTGTTTCTTTTCCCTCTTTCTCTGTACATTGGGTGTTGGCCTTTTTTTAAGTGGGTTCTTTCAGGTTTCTTTGTGGCTGCCTGTAAGCAGACTAATCTCAAGGTTGTATAATTTATAGACACTTGGATTATAAATGTACTTTGAATTCTTTGATTCAGTAAAAGAAAACTATATAATTTTACATTTAGTAATGTTTATATATCAAAAAGATTATTTTGCATGCAAAAGTGAAGCTCAAAAGCTTTAAGCAGTCCTCTTCCTGTGTCAGTGAGTTTAATTAATATAACATCAACAATTATACTGTTAAAAAGACACCAGGGTCGATGCTGTTGTCGTTGGTAGAGCCATTGGCCTGCAGTTTTTTAGCGCGAGTTTTGGAAAAGAAAACAGCAAGATCAATCAGTTGACTGCATTCCTGCAATCTTTGAGTGCTTGGCACTTGGGAAGGTTAGGTTTAAGTGGAGTGGCCATTGTTGGAGTGGATCAGTGTTAGTGGCTTTGGCTGAAGAGGCTTAAGTGAGGAGAGGCAAAGGCTGAGGTAGGTTTCTGGTAAGTTTCCTTCTTTCTCTGTCTTTCACTGGCCGGTGGTGTAGTGAGAATGGGCTAGGGACAGCAGTGTGTTCTTCATGTAGGATTTGGGAGTTCTGGGAGACCTCCAGTCTCCCTGATAACTAGATCCAGCTGCAGCTCCTTACAAGCAGTAAGGAGGCACAATGAGGAACAGATGGGGAAGCAAAATGTGGATGGGTGCAAAAGGAACAGGGTTGTGGTCATGGGTGATTTCAGCTTCCCTAACATTGATTGGTACCTCCTTTGTGCAAAAGGTTTAGATGGAGTGGAATTTGTTTAGTGTGTCCAAGTAGCTTTTCAGCCGCAATATATAGACAGGCAGGCCGACTGCAGGAAAGGCCTTACTGGATCTGGTGCTAAGCAATGAACCATGTCCAGTGTCAGATCTCTCAGTGGATGAGCATTTCAGAGACAGTGACCATAACTATCTGACCTTTACTACAGCCTTGGAACAGACTATGTAGGACAGTATTTAAGACCATAAGGCATAGGAGCAGAATTAGGCCATTTGGCCCATTGAGTGTGCTCCAGCATTCCATCATAGCTGATTTATTATCCTTCTCAATTCCATCCTCCTGACTTCTCCCCATAACCTTTGATGCACTGACTAATCAAGAACCTATCAACTTCTGCTTTAAATATACTGATTGACTTGGCTTCCGCAGCTGTTTGTGGCACTGAATTCCACAAATTCAGTACCATCTGGCTAAAGAAATTCCTCAATGTCTCTGTTCTAAATGGACATCCCTCTATTCTGAGGCTGTGCCCTCGGTCCTATACTTCTGCCACAGAAGGAAACATCCTCCTCACATTCACCCTATTCAGACCTTTCAATACTTGATAGATTTCAATGAGATCCCCCTTCACTCTTCTAAACAACCGTGAGTACAGACCCAAAGCCATCAAACGCACCTCATACATTAACCCATTCATTCCTGAAATCATTCTTGTGAACCATCTTGGGTCCCTCTCCAATGGCAACACATCTTTTCTTAGGTGAGGGGCCCAAAACTCCATGTGGGGTCTGACCAATGCCTTATAAAGTCTCAGCATTATATTCTTGTTTTTATATTCTGGTCCTTTTGAAATGAATTCTAACATTCCATTTGCCTTCCTCACCACCAACTCAACCTGCAAGTTAACCTTTAGGAAGACTTGCACGAGGACCCCCAAGTCTCTTTGCAACTCTGAGTTTTGAATTTTCTCCCTATTTAGAAAGTAGACTCTGCTGGGTCTCAATACCACCCTCAGCAACTGGATACTGGACTCCTTAATAGTAAGGCCACAGTCAGCCCATGTAGGCAGCAGTGCCCCTCATCCCACTACACCAAGCATTGGCACTCCCTGTGTCGCAGGATCCAGCTCAAACCATGTCATCAAGTTTGCGGATGACACAACAGTGGTTGGCCTTATCAAGAACGATGATGAGATTAAGTATAGAGGAAGTGAAGCGGCTGGTGGATTGGTGTGCAAAGAACAGTCTAATCCTGAGCATGGAGAAGATAAAGGAAATCATTGTGGGCTTCAGGAAGGTGCAGATGAGCCTTCCGCCTCTGTGAATACTGACTCCTCCCTAGGAAGAGTTAAGAGCACAATGGTGCCTGGGAATTCACATCATGGATGACCTCACCTGGTCCCTTAATATCACCTCCCGAAACAAGAAGGCAGAGCAGTGCCTCCACTTCCAAAGAAGGTTGAGGCAAGCAAGACTCCTCCCTCTACCCCCAGCCCCTACATCTTAACTGCATTTTACAGGAGCACCATTGAGAGCATCCTGATAAGTTGCATCTCCATCTGGTATGGGAGCAGTCGAGCATCGGATCAGAAATCCCTACAAAGGACTGTGAGAACAGCTGAGGGGATCATAGGGGTTTCCCTACCATCCATTGGGGACATTTAACAGGAGTGCTGCAAACGCAGGACCATAGAATTATCAAGGATACCATCCATCCATCCATCCATCCGGCATCCTCTTTGATTCTCTACCATCAGGCAGGAGGACATGATGCATAAAAACAAGAATGGTCAGGATGAGAAAAAGTTTCTTCCCCAAGGCCATTAGGCTTCTGACCTCCCTGCTGTGTTGTATTTGAAGTGTCACTGGTTAGTCCTGTTCTGTACCTTACAATATTTAATGTTAATGCACTTTAGTTTGTTATTTATGTGTGACTCATCTGTAGATTTTATCCCTACCTTCACAAGTTATCGTGTGTTGTATGTGTTATGTGTTCTTCTGTGCTTTACATCCTGGTTCAGAGAAATGTTGTCTTGTTTCTATATATTATGTTTTTATATCTTATATACATGTATGTAGTTAAATGATAATAAACTTGGCTGGATGTGACTTGACCACTGATGTCAGACTAACCTGCCTATAACTTCATTTCTTCTGCCTCCCTCCCTTCTTGAAGAGTGGAGTGATATTTGCAACTTCCAATCCTCCAGAACCATTCCAGAATCTAATGATTCTTGAAAATTGTTACTCTACTGCCACAATCTCTTCAGCTTCTTTCAGATCTCTAGGATGTACCCCATAGTCCAGGTGATTTATCTACCTTCAGACCTATCATCTTCCCAAGCACCTTCTCCCTAGTTATAGCAACAACACTCACTTCTGACCCCTGACACTCTCAAATTTCTAGCATACTGCTAGTGTCTTCCACATTGAAGACTGACGCAAAATGCTTATTAAGTTCATCTTCCATTTCATAGTCCCTATTACTGCCTCTCTGGTGTAATGTTCCAATGGTCCAATATCCACTTTGGCCTCTCTTCTGTTCTTTATATAAGCTGAAAAAACTTCTGGTGCCCTCTTTTATATTATTGGCTAGCTTGTCTTCATATCTTGTCTTTTCTCTCTTATGGCTTTTTAGTTGCCCTCTGTTTCTCCAAGCTTCCCAATCCTCTAACTTCCTGCTAACTTTTGCTATATTATATGACCTCTCTTTTGCTTTTGTGCTGTCTTTGACTTCCCTTGTCAGCCAAGGTTGCCTCATTCTTCCTTTAGAATACTTCTTCATCTTTGGGATGTATCTAATCTGCACCTTCTGAATTGCTCCTAGAAACTCCAGCAATTGCCTTTCAGCCGTCATCCCTGCTAGTTTCCCCTTCTTTGGCCAGCTCCTTACTCATGCCTTTGTAGTTCCCATTATTCCACGGTAATACTGATCTTAGTCCAAGTGTATTTTTAACTCTTTTGTTCTGGACACCAGTGACTACCAGGAATAGTCTGGTGACAACGTGGAGAGACAGCGGACAGCCAGGGAAGACTGGCACCGGGGGGTGTCAGGATTGGCAGTCCAGGCACCAGCTCAGAAGAGCACCCACCTCTTGAAGCTTCTAGTTTATACGGGGAAACATACCCTCGGGGTCCTCCGAGAGGGAGGGAGAATGATGGACCCAATCGGACGGATACAGTTAATTACAGGGAACGACTACGACCAAGAGCTAGGATAAGAGGCTCTGAGTGTCCAGTGTGTTGGTGTGGGAGAGCGTTTTCCAGCATTAAAGGTGTACGAATCCACCAAGCAAAGTTGAGGTGCTATTCCATCCCAGTGGATGAAGATGAGATTACTTCACCAAGCATAGGTGATGTGGTCTTTTCAACCACTGATTCACAAGCCACAGCAATTCGCTCTGGAGAGAGGCATCATACTCCAGGTCAGATGAGAGATAACCCAGGTCAGGTTTCAGACCACAGTACCCAGGTAGATCCTTCGCATGATGGCGGTGGTGAGGAGGTAGGGAAGAAGAGAAAGGTCAAGTGGCCAGCAATGGCAGATGAGAAGGCTTGACGTGTATTTGATGAGGATATCAGTATGATGTTGGAGAACACTCTCAGGGGAACACCAAAGAGGAAGTTGGAAGTGATGGGCAATATGATTTTCGATGTTGGAAAGTACAGGTTTGGTTTGGTTGAGTTGAAGAAAGCAAAGCCTACACAGCAACCAAGCAGGCACCAGAAGGAGATTAGTAGGTTGAGGAGAGAGCTTAGATTGTTGAGACTGAGGTGGAAGGTAGCAAGTGAGGGTGACAAGCCAGGGCTTGCTGATCTCCGAGAGCATTTTCGATTAAAGTTAGCATCACTCTGTCGTGCAGAGTCACAACGTCAAAAGAGAAAGAAGAGAGAGAAGGCAAGAAAGTCGTTCTTTGAGAACCCTCATGAGTTCACAAAGAAACTGTTTGAACAAAGTAAGAGTGGGCAGCTTAACATCTCTCAACAAGAACTTGAGGATCACCTGGCAAGCACTTACTCTAACGAACAGCGGGAGGCTCCTTTGCTTGACATTTCAGGGCTTGTGAAGCCTACCAAGCCAGGAGTGAAGTTCAATCTGTCAGAACCCAAACTGGCAGAAGTCGAACGGTTCATCAGAAAGGCAAGGTCAGGCTCAGTGCCAGGACCTAATGGAGTGCCGTATAACGTGTTCAAGAAGTGTGAACAGCTGAGAAAATACTTGTGGAGATTGTTAAAGGTGGTGTGGAGACAAGGTGTTGTTCCTTTGTCATGGAGTGAGGCTGAAGGAGAAAACATCCCGAAGGAAGAGAATTCTTCTATATTGAATCAGTTCCAACCAATTTCACTCCTGAATGTAGAGGGGAAGATTATGTTTGGCTTTCTGGCAGAAAGAATATCTTCATTTGTGATAGAGAATGGATTAGTAAATACATCTGTGCAGAAGGCAGGAATACCAGGCTTCCCGGGATGCCTTGAACATTCTAGTATGATATGGCATACCGTCCAGGAGTCAAAAAGGTTGAGAATAAATCTGGCTGTAGTTTGGCTTGATCTGGCAAATGCATATGGTTCTGTTCCCCATGTCCTGATTGAGTTTGCGATGGAATTCCTATGGATTCCTGCTAAGGTGAGGAACTTGGTTATGCAGTCCTGCAACGATTTCCGGATGAGGTTTTCCACTCAGCAGTTTACAACTAGGAGGCAGAGCTTGGATGTTGGAATCCCAATGGGATGTGCGATTTCACCCATCCTTTTTGTGTTAGCCGTGGAGGTCATTGTGAGGGCTGCAGAATCAGTGGGACCAGGTGTCGCACTTGATGGCGGAGGGGAGTTACCACCAATACGAGCGTTCATGGACGATCTCACCCTTTTGGGTCCCAGCACAGAGGCAGTGGAAAATGTACTAGCTAGACTCAAGGAGCTCATGGATTGGGGAAGAATGAAGTTCAAGACCAAGAAGTCAAGGAGCCTTGTTCTCAGGAGAGGAAAGCTGGTTGACTTTCATTTCACCCTTTGTGGAGAGGAGATTCCATCCATTCAGGACCAACCAGTTAAGAGCCTTGTGCGATGGTACACAGAGGAGCTGAGAGACACCAAGAGGGTTCAAGAGACAGGAGAACAGATCAATAGAGGTCTGATGTCTGTTGACAAGTGTGGCTTGCCTGGCAAGTTGAAGTTGTGGTGCTTGCAGTATGGACTGATGCCATGGATAATGTGGCCACTAACTGTCTATGAGGTGGCAATGTCCCATGTTGAGGCAATGGAATGGAAGATCAACAAGTATGTGAAGAAGTGGCTTGGAGTACCGAGCAGCCTCACCAATGTTGCAATCCACAGTAGCCAGACAAAGCTTACCATCCCAGTGCAATCCCTCATTGAAGAGGTCAAGGTTGCCAAGGTAAGATCATTCTTGATGCTTTGAGACTCAAAAGACCCTGTCATCAAGAATACCCAGCCAGATGTGAGATCAGACAGGAAGTGGTCAGCCCGTGTAGCAGTTGATGAGGCAGAGTCTAGACTGAAGCACAAAGAGACGGTTGGGACTATCCAGTTAGGCCACCAGGGACTTGGGTGGACAACCCACAAGTGGTGGTCATCTTCTACAGGTAAGGAGTGCCGTGAGCTTGTAACACAAGAAATACGAGAGGTAGAAGAGGAGAAGAGGTTAGCTAAAACAGCTGGCCTGGCCAAACAAGGGGCTTGGACTTGGTGGGAAAGTGTTGAACAACGACATCTATCTTGGAATGTTCTGTGGCAGATGGAACCGCTCCGTATTTCTGTTCTATGCAGAGCAGCGTACGATCTGCTCCAAACACCTGCCAACCTCAGCACCTGGTATGAAGGTAAGACAGGCAGGTGTGCTGCTTGTGGCGAGAAGGGAACACTTCAACATATTTTGAGTGCATGCAGAGTCAATCTTTCCAGCGGCATATACATATGGAGACATAACAACTTTCTCAAAGTTGTAACAGAAGCGGTTGAGCAGAGAGTACTGCAGCACAACTTATCTCAAACCCCATGCTGCACAGAACATCGCATATTATTTGTGAAAGAAGGCTCCAAGTCAAGGGTGTACAGCGCAGGCTCACGATCAAGCATACTTTCTTCAGCCAATGATTGGTGTGTCAAGGCCGACCTGGATGGGAAAGGCAGTTTCCCGGAGCAAATAGCTTTCACCACATTGCGTCCAGATATATTTGTATGGTCTAACACCAGTAGAGAAGTGGTTATTGGTGAACTCACAGTCCCCTGGGAAGACAACATCGATGAAGCCCATGAGCGCAAGTTAACCAAGTATGGAGAATTAAGATCAGAGTGCAGAGACAGAGGGTGGAAGGTCTCATGCTATCCATTTGAAGTAGGCTGCCGTGGGTTTATTGCGTTCACTCTCCAGAAGTGGCTGCGTGACCTTGGCTTCACTAGAAGAGAGATCAAGTCAACCAGCAGGGCTGTAGCTGA
This sequence comes from Mobula hypostoma, assembly GCF_963921235.1. Classification (NCBI taxonomy): domain Eukaryota; kingdom Metazoa; phylum Chordata; class Chondrichthyes; order Myliobatiformes; family Myliobatidae; genus Mobula; species Mobula hypostoma. The sequence goes on from NC_086097.1 coordinate 126,982,130, forward strand.
GGCAGCAGAGAAAGGATCAGCATGGATGTGGACCAAGTATGTCCAGAGGGGCAGATAGTCAGACAGTGTATACATATCTTGCAAACCCTTCAATAGTTGCATAGACACCTGAAGAGCAGACTATCTGTTGGATGGAAGTGACTGATAGTGGCAGATGCCAAGTTTTTAAGCTCACCAGGGGGAGGTGGTGCTTTAGCACTGCTGGCCCACCACCTCGAGGGAGTCTTGATCATAAGCGGGCTGAAACTCCTGAAGACAGGTGGCGGATCAACTGATGATCCCACTGGTGATAGCACAGGACAGTTAACATGTTAGTCCAAGTGTATTTTTAACTCTAAGTTTGACTTTATCTTCTCTCTCTCAAGTTGCAGGGTGAATTCCAATACACATTGTAAGGTTTCCTTTACCTTAAGTTCCCTAATCAAATCTGGTTCATTACACAACATGCAATCCAGAATTGCCATCTCATAGGTATTCTTCAAATTCCCTCTCTTGGCATCCAGCACCAACCTGATTTTCCCAGTCTACCTGCATATTGAAATCCTCATGATTATCCTAGCATTGTTGTGTTTATATGCCTTTTCTATCTCCCCTTGTAATTTGTAGCCCATTTCCTGGCTACTGTTCAAGGGGCCTGTATATACTGTAACTCCCATCTGTGTCTTTTTACCCTCGCAGTTTCTACCCACAAAGAGACTACAGTACCTCTTCCAATCCCATGTCACCTCTTTCCAAGAGTTTGATTTCAATTTTTTTGCTAACAGAGCCACTCTATTTCCTCTGCCTACCTGTCTGTCCTTTCAATACAATGTGTATCACTGGATGTTAAACTCCCTACTATGATCTTTCAACCACTATTCAGTATTGCCCAAAACATTGTACCTGCCAATCTCTAACAGAGCTCTCAGATACCTTATTCCATATACTGTTTGCATTCAAATATAACACCTTCACTCCTGTATTCATCAACTTTTCCCCCCATATTGCACTTTATCTCATCCCATTTACTGCAGTGTTGCCCTATCATCTGCCTTCCTCACAGTCTGATTACACACTGCATATGTATGTATACCATCTGCCCCATCCTCAGCCCTATCATTCTGGTTCCCATTTCCCTGCAAAATTAGTTTAAACCCTTGCCAAAAGCTTTTACAAACCAGCCTGCAAAGAAAATTTCCACCTTGTGTTCAGGTGTGACCTATTCTTTTTGTACTTCCAGTTCCTTAGGGTTGTTTTAGTCACTGGCTACCTATTCCCTTTCTCTCTCCTCACAATCACGTGGTTACCTGTCTTCTGCAACTTAGGGTTGACTACACCCTGTTGTTCCTATCTATTCTCATTCTTCTACATGAGACAAAGGTCATTGAGCTGCACCTCCAATTCCTTAAAATGGTCTCTAAGGAGCTAATTTAATTGTGGGAGTGGAATTATGACACTATTAGGCAGGAACTTGGGAGCTTAATTCAGGAACGTTGTACTCAGGGAAATTCACAATGGAAATGTGAACATTGTTTAGGAAGCATTTGCATGGGGTTCTTTATAAGTTTATCCTATTGAGACAGGGGAAGGTTGATAGGGTACAAGAAGAAGAAGGAAGCTTAAATAAGGTTCAGAAAGCAAGGATCAGGCAGGGCTCTAGATAATTACAAAGTAGCCAGGGAGGAGCTGAAGAATGGATTAGGAGAGAAGCCCTTGACGAGTAGAATTAAGGAAAACCCCAAGGTGTTCTACACGTGTGAAGAAGAGGAGGATGACTAGACTGACGATAGGATTGATCGGGGATAGAAGAGGAAATGTTCCTGAAGTCGATGGAGATATGGGAGGTCCTTAATGAATACCTTGCTCCAGTATTCACCAGTGAGAGGGATATTGATGATTGTGAGGGTAGCGCAAAATCAACTGATAGATTGGAACACCTTGACATTAAGAAAGAAGACCAGCATGAACTTTTGAAAAACATTAGGCTAGATGACTCCCCAGTGCTGATAGGATATACCCCAGGTTACTACGGCAAGCAGGGGAAGAGATTACTATGCCTTTGGCAATTATCTTTGCACCCCTACTGTCTTCAGAGATTTGTTCTGGAACCCCTGCACTTTGTGATTTTTATAAATGACTTGGATGAGGAATTGGAAGAGTTGGTTAGTAAGTTTGCAGGTGATATGAAGGTTGTGGAAATTGTGAGTAGGATAGAAAGTTGTCATAGGATACAGTGGGATGGATATTGACGGGCTGCAGAGCGGGTCTGAGAGGTGGCAGATGGAGTTCAATCTGAAGAAATATGAAGTGATTCATTTTGAAAGATCAAATTTGAAGGCAGAATACACGGTTAATGACATGATTCTTGGAATCCACGTCTACAGATCTCTCAAAGTCGCCACACAGGTTGATAGGGTGATTAACAAGGTAAGCGGTATGTTTGCCTTCATTAGTCAGGGGATTGAGTTCAAGGCCGCGAAGTAATGTTGCAGCTCTGTAAAACCCTGGTTAGACCACTCTTGAATTATTGTGTTCAATAATCCAACGTAGATTGGGAGACGCTTCACCAAGCATCTACGTTCCGTCGGCCAGAACAAGCGGGATCTGCCAGTGGCCAGCCATTTTAATCTCATTCCCATTCTGATATGTTCATCCATGGCCTCCACTGTCAGGATAAGGCCACACTTCGGTTGAAGGAACAACACCTTATATTCTGTTTGGGTAGCCTCCAACCTGATGGCATGAACATCAATTTCTCAAACTTCCAGTAATGCCTCCACCCCACACTTCTCCATTTCCCTTCCCCTTGTCCCTGTCTCTTGTTATCTCCTTGCCTGCCCATCGCCTCCCTCTGGTGCTTCTCCCGCGCCCCCCCTTCTTCTTTCTTCCATGGCCTTCTGTCTCTTTCACCGATCAATTTCCCAGCTCCTTGCTTTATCCCTCCCCCTCCAAGTTTCATCTATCGCCTGGTGTTTCTCTCTCCCATCCCCACACCTTTCAAATCTACTCCTCAGCTTTTTTTCTCCAGTCCTGCTGAAGGATTTCAGCCCGAAACATTGACTGTACTCTTTTCCATAGATGCTGCCTGGCCTGCTGAATTCCTCCAGCATTTTATGTGTGTTATTGTGCTCAGTTGTGGTTGCCTCATTATAGGAACGATGTAGAGGCTTTAGAGAGGGTGCAGATGAGATTTCCCAGGATGATGCTCAGATTAGAGAGCATGTCTTGTGAGGATCGGTTGATTGAGCTGAGGCTTTTCTCTTTGCAGTGAAAGAGGGTGAAAGGGCACTTAATAGAGGTATACAAGGTGAAAAGATTGACTTTCCCAGGATGGAAATGGCAAATATGAGGAGGCATAATTTTTAGGTGGTTGGTGGAAAGTATAGAGGGGATGTCAAAGTAAGTTCTTTACACAGGGTGATGAGTGTATGAAACACATTGTCAGGGATGGTGATAAAGGCAGATACATTAGAGACATTTAAGAAACTTCTAGAGAGATCCATGGATGATAGAAAATTGGAGGACTGTGTAGAAATGAATGAATGATTAGATTGATTTAAGAGTAGATTAAAAGGTTGGCACAATATTGTGGGCTGAATTGTCTGTACTGTGCTGCAATGTTCTATGCTCTAAAACCAGATTGCTGTGTGTTCCAAACAGAGATGCAATTATGGCAAATTCTACAAAACTATAGGGAAGCTGAGGGTGAATGTCATTTGTGCCAATTTTCATCTCGATGTAGCTCTCCTTCCCTTGAGCTTGCTTCCCAGTTTGCATATCAATAGAGAGCTACTTGAAATTGGTGTTTTTTGAGAGCAAAATTATGACATGGTTGATGTTACTGGCCACAAAGCCAATGCAATTGTATAATAATATTTACTTTGTACCAGTTTTACTTTGATAGTAAGGAGAAACTCAATATTGCATGTTGACAGGGAACCAGTTAATGCTTGTATTATTTACTGGCAGTACAGAATGTTTTTCTGTTGTGCTTTTAAGTGGATGACTGTGGTTTTAATTCCCTGGACTTGAAGCAGTTACGAAGCATAAATCATTACAGTCTTTTCAGGCGGGCAAAAGTGCTTGCTTGCTATTCCAGACTTTAACTTCTTCAAAATACTACAGATGCCTTAAATCTGAAACGTAAACTGAAATTCCTCGTGTTTGCTGGAAACTCAGCAGGTCAGTCAGCAACTGTGGAAAGGGAAACAGCCAGAACTGTCCTGTTTTGGTTTAATTAAAATTCTCCGTGAAATGTTTGTCTTGTAAAACTAATCTCTAATGAGACCATAATGGACGACGTTCAGCAAGCAATATTCACGTGCACGTATTGTCCCACATAACTTCACAGGAGCATTGTCAGACAAAATATGGCAAAGACCACATGCTAATTAGTCAGGATAGGTGAGTAACTGCTATGTCAGGGTCATGATAAGTTTAATTTATTGCACTGATCTCTGTAGTTACCTTAAAATAAGTGTTTAATTGTGCATATCGACCACCCTCACTAAGATGGACTTGGGTAATAACTTGTTTAGGGATGGTCATTGCGCAAGGGAAATCATGTCTCTCAAGTTGAGTTTTTTGAGGAGGTGACCAAGAGGATTGTCAAGGGCAGTACAGTATATGTTATCTATGTGGACTTTAGCGAGCCATTTGACAAGGTTCCACATGGTAGGCTGATGCAAAAAGTTATATCGCTTGGGATCCAGGGTGAGCTAACCAACTAAATGCAAAATTTACTTTGTGGTAGGAGTCGGAGAAATGGTAGTGAAGGGTTATTTTACAGATTAGAAGTCTGTGTTATGTCTGGGGTGCAGGAAGCTGATGGTGACTTTATCAATATTTATAAAAATCATGAGGGGCATAGACATGATGAATGGTCAGAGTCCCCCACCCCAGTTCTGGAGAACCAAAAACCAGGAGAGAGCAGAAAGGTTTAAAGAACACCTGAGAGGTAACTTTTTTCTTATATAGCTTTTTTCTTGTGTTTGGAGTGAGCTGCCAGTGGAAGCTATAGGGTGGATGCAATCACAATGTTAAAAAGACATTTGGACAGGTACATAGGATAGGAATGGTTTAGAGAAAGGTTGGCAAAGCATGGGCAAATGCCATTATCCTAAATATTCACCTTGGTTGGCATGGATGAGTTAGATCAGAGGGGCCTTTTTCTATGCTGTATGACTTTGTAACTAAATTATGAATCTATTTCATTTCAGGGTAGCAGAGGTGAAAAAGGAAATCCTGGCTCTCCTGGGCAACATGGTCTTTCAGTAAGTGTATTTAAGGTCACGATCGTCTCTCAAGGAAATGATGGATTACTTAGTTTGTCAAAATCTGGTAAAGTTATGGCATTTTTGCTGCAAATCAGATTTTTTATAATGACACATGTTGGAAAACTGCTAGTTTTGCTTCCAGACAAGGTATTTTCACAGCCTATTCCTGAAATACTGCAATTGTTATTATAATTTAGACCTCAGGATATCTCTAGGTACGTGAATACGGTCCCTGTTGCCTGTTTTGTATTTTCACAATTTTATGACTTATTTATGGTCGACCATCATTTGATCTGCATCTGTGGTATGCTTTTGTAACGGAATAAATCATTTAAGTTCAGCACAGATTGTCTGCAGGATACAACAGGGATCTGTCCCTATCAACTGTTGATAACGTGAACAGTGTGGAAGTTAGAAATGTGGCCAGGAACCAATAGATGCCTCCAGCGCCCAGAAGGTCCAACCCACACTGTCAAGTCAAACTAGAGTTTCTAGACAGTATTGGGACCTAGAGGCAAAAGAAAATAAAATTTAAAAGGAATAGTAAGAATCCACTGATAGACCGGATGGAACCCACTGCCTGAGTGCTGCTTCTGCCCGGAACATCGGGAGGACCCAGCAGCATCACAGCAGCAGTCCGGGAACAGCGTTGAAATCTGCCGTAAGATACTGAACTTCAAGTAACTTTAGAGACTTTTTCATGGAAAAGAGCACTGCTGTCACTGTGTTATTGGTCAGCTCTAGCTTCATGTCACGGGGATCATCGCGCGCAGGCGCTGCTGGGAAATGGTGCGAGGTTTAAGAAGAGCTCGGGAACCTTCGGAAAGGCACGAATTTTGTAGTTTGTATGCATTGTTATTTGCTTAACTTGTTCTACATCAGTGCACTGTGTAATGATTTTATCTATAGGAATGGTATGCATGACGAATTTTTCACATGTCTGTACATGTGGCAACAATAAACCAATGCCACTTCCATTTCCTTTTAAGATCCCAGCAGTGTCATGTAGATCACCCACTCCTCAAATTTCTCCACTTCCAAAAGTTCAAGGCTAGGTAGTAATTTCTCTTATCCTTGAGTTGTTGTCGTGAGTAGTCATGGTTGAGAAAGACCATTTCGACCATTTCAATTCAGTATACAAGGATAACTTTGACAGCTATCTCCCTAGCATCTGCAGAATATTTTGTGTCCCTAGTTCTTCCATGTATTAAAACATTTGTGGAGTTTCCTGATGCAAGGCATAAATTTACAAGTTGCTTCTTGCAGGTTTAATGTTTATACTGAGGTCATTGTTCTACAAATGAAAAAATCCATTCCGTTTGCAAACCTTCAGGAAGTAACTCAACTCCTAACATTCCCAGGCTTTTCCAACATCTACAGTACAAGGCACCAAAGCAGGAGCATGATTCAAAGATCAAGGAAATTTATTATCGAAGTACATATATGTCACCATATACAGTCCTGAGATTTGTATTCTTGTGTGCATATCCAGTAAATTCAAGAAACGTAATAAAATCAATGAAAGACCGCAGCCAACAGGATGGACAAACAACCATTGTGCAAAAGACAACAAATTGTGTAAGTACAAAAGAATAAATAAATAAGCAATAATATGGAGGACAGGAGATGAAGAGTCCTTGAAGTTATCCCCACTCGTTCAAGAGCATGATGGTTGAGGGCTAATAACTGTTCCTGAACCTGATGATGTGAGTCCTAAAGCTCCTGTGCCATCTTCCTGATGGCAGCATTGAGAAGAGAGCATGACTTGGGCAGTGCAGGTTCCTAACGATGGTTGCTGCTTTCCTGCGACAGCGTTCCGTGTAGAGGTGTTCAGTGGTGGGGAGGTGGTTGTTATAGCACCAGTCAGCAGGTTTTCAGTCTCCCTCCTATGTGCTGATTTGTCACCACCTTTGATTCGTCCTATCATCAGCACACTTGAATGGAGCATTGGAGCTGCACTCAGCCACACACTCATAAGTGTAAGGTGAGTAGAGCAGGGTCTAAGCACACAGCCTTGTGGTGCACTTGTGCTGATGGAGATTGTAGAGGAGATATTGCCAATCAGGAATGACTAGAGTCTGCAAATCGAGGATCCAATTGCACAAGGAAGTATTGAGACCATGTTCTTGTAGCTTATTGATTAGTTTTGAGGGGATGATGGTATTGACTACCAAGCTGTAGTCGATAAAGCTCATCCTGATGTATGCACTTTGCTGTCCTTATGTTCCATGATTGAGTGACAGCCAATATGATGGTATCTGTTGTGGACCTATTGTGCTGGTAGGCAAACTGGAGCGGATCCAAATCGCTTCTCAAGCGGGAGTTGATATGATACCAACCTCTCAAAACACTTCATGACAGTGGATGTAAGTGCTACTGCATTATTGTCATCGAGGTAGGTTACTATGTCCTTGGGCAATGTTATAACTGAAGCCTGCTTGAAGCAGGTGGTCACTTCATTCTGCTGAAGCAGGAGTGTAAGGATATCAGTGAATGCTCCAGCCCGTTGGTCAGCACAGGTCTTTAGTACTTGGCCAGTTACTCAAAGCCAGCCGGTTGCTTTCCGCGTGTTCACCCTCTTGAAGGATAGTCCCACATCGGTCTCAGAGACTGACATCACAGGTTCATTGGGGGGTGGGCGTGGGAGGTTGTGAATGTTACTCCATGTTTTGACAGTCAAAGAGAGCAGAGAAGGCATTAGGTTCACCTGGGAGTGAAGCCCTGTTGTCAGCTATGTTGCTTGGTTTCACTTTGTAAGAGATAATAGCATTCAAGCCCAGTCACAGCCGTTAAGCATCCTTCAAAAATTCAAAGTTAGTCTGAAATTGCCACTTTGCCTGTGAGATGGCTTTCCAGAGATTGTGCCTGCACCTCGTATCTGTCTCAGTCGGCAGACTTGAACGCCTCTGATCTGGCCCTTAGCAGATTGTGGATCTCATAATTCATCCAGGGCTTCTGTTTGGGGAGGACAGAATGATTTGGTGGGGACACACTCATCAATGACTGTTTCTGTTTCTTATACAGTCTGTGACAATCGTGATGTATTCACTCAGTTCTTCTGATGAGGACTTGAACACAGCCCAGTCCACCAACTCAAAGCAATCACATTAGCCACTTCTCTGCCTCCCACGACCACTTCTTTCTTGTCCTTATCTCAGGAGCTTTGCTCTTTAGCCTCTGCCGGTATGCAGATAGGAGAAGGACAGCCAAGTCGTCTGATTTCCCGTATTGAGGTCTGGGCATGGAATGGTAGGCATTTCTAATCTCAGTAAAGCAATGGTCCAGGTTTTGGGACCCCTGGTGCTGCAGGTTTTATACTGATGGTAATTGACAGTGATTTCTTCAAACAAGCCTGATTGAAATCACTGACTATGATTTGAAATGTGTTTGGGTGGACTGTTTCTTGTTTGGTGATGGCAGCATTCAAGATCTCGAGTGGCTTATTACCATCTGCTTTTGGTGGTATGTGAACTGCAGTCAGAATCATGGAGAAGAACTCTTTTGGTAAGAAGAATGGTTGGCACTTAACCTTTTGATGTTCCAGGTGGGGGGAACAAGAGTATGACAAAATCGTTACATTGGAGCACCACAAACTTTATCATGAAACACACATCCTCACCTTTTGCCTTCTCTGAATCAGTGGTTGGTCCATCCCATGTATCGAGAAGCCTTTGGGTCTTATCATTGGCAGTGTCCAGAGTGAGCCATGTCTTCATGAAACAGAGTGCAGCAATTCCTCATTTCCCTCTAATACAGCAATCTTGCCCCAAGGTCCTCAGTCATATTCTCCAGCGACTGCACATTTGTTAACAAGATGCTGGGGAGAGGGAATCTCATTTCTCTGCATTTCAGCCTGACTTGGTGTCCATCCCTTCTTCCTCACTTCTGGTCATGGCCATATACCTTCATCCGTATAAAGGTGCCGCACCTGCATGCTTGAGAGTTAAGTCTGCGGAGTCCTTCAGAAGATCATGAAATCGCTAGTTCATTAAGGTGGTTCAAAAGTGTGCTGCTTAGAATGACATTGCATGCTGCAGATTGCAGTGAGAGTAATTCAAAAGAAGTATATTTAGAAGTTTTATAAGCAGCCCGCAGTATGCTGCCGTGGTTCACTGGAGCCATCGTGATGATATACCCTGAATAAGTGCACTTTCAATGACCTTTAATAAGTTCCACATCAAAAAGCTGCGTTCACCCCTGCCCACACCCACTCTGCTCTCACTCTGGATAGCATAACTAGCATGACAGTAAATGCATTAAACAAATCTAGCAAATGATGATTAATACATTATAGTACAATAAATAAATATTCCAGAAGCAAGAGAAAAACATTTCCATCTTTTTTGCCAGAGTCAAATATTGTGTGTGAGATTGATGCTGTTTTGTACTCAACTCCATATTTCATCCCATTAACTTTGTGGAGTTCAATCGATGAAAGTGAGAACTAGCCACTGAGGCTTGTGCATACTTTTAGTGGTAGCAACCATAAAGGAAATCCTTTGTCTTATCGGACAGATCTTCAACTTAGTTCCCAGTCCTGCTCACTACTCTCCTATACCCACCAATCACCCCCACACCAACTTGCCCTGGACATGTGAGATGTTGCAGAATTATCCAGTCAGCTACTGTAGGTGTCTCAGCCTCAGGTGGTGTATCCTGAGGCCCTGTCACCCCAACAATCCTTCTGAGAGCAGAAGCATTTTACAAAAAAGTGCTATTTTTACAGTTGCCAAAAGAAAAAAAATGGTTGAAGAACTAGAAATTAATTAAAACATAAAGTACTAGTCCCACCTGTATTGACCATTTCACTCAGAAACAATGGCTACATGCTTTTTTTTTGTCTTACTCCAGCATCCCTGGTGTAAGCTCCTCATCCCTCTACATCCACACTCCACCCTTGGTCTCTCTACTGAGTCCAGCAGATCAGGAGTGCTGATGCTCTCCCCCATCGTCCAGCTCCATTCCAACTTCTCCATTTCAATGCACAGGTGTCGAAGTTGGTGAGTGGTGGAGAGCTGGCACCCTGAGTTGAACAGCCTCAGTCATTGTACTGTGTGTAGTATATTTAATATTTCAGCATTGTAAATATATTATTTGATAAAGCATTCTTTGTTTACATAATTCATGATGGATTATATGTAAGAAGTACATGAATGGCATACATCATCACTAACAAAGAAGAAAAATAAGTACACAAGTATCCGGGCTCCTGCATTTTTCTTTAAATTAGTTTCTGGAGTTACAAAACATTAACAGTGCTGATGAGGAAGTTTAAAAATGAACCGAAGACAACTACCTACTGTACCAGCATGTTTTTCCTCGGAAAGGAAGAAAAAATTTCGAGTCTTTTTTTAAAAACGTCAGAAAATAGACTAAGTTAACAAGCAACAAGTGTGACCGGGGGTTCATGGTCAGTAAGTACTGGGAGATAATAATTTTTTTTTAAATGGAGAAATGGTAAGCTACATTGAAAAGATAGACATGTTTGATTGCACAAGAGATAACTGGATGATGCATACCGAAGAAATTGAGTAGTATTTTGAAGCAAATGAAATAGCGGATTGAAAAGCTAGTGTCAGTATTGTTGACTGCAAAAGTGGGAAAGCATGCAGTTTGCTTAGAAGTTTAAAGTGTTAAGTCCAACCAAACCAGCCGATATAAGCTTTGCTGATATTATGGTCGCAATGCAGGAGCATTTAGAATCTAAACCATTGTTGATTGCACAATGCTTTAAGTTTCATAAGCAGAATCAAAAGGAAGGGGAGTCCACTTCAGCTTACGTGGTTGAATTGAAGAAATTGTCTGATGGGCTTAATGATGTACTGAGGGGTCATTTGGTTTGTGGAATCTTGCAAGAAAGCATTCAAAACTGGCTCCTAACTAAAGCACAACTCATATTTAAAAGAGCAGTTGAAATTGGCGTATCAATGGAAACAGCAGCCAGAGATGCAATTGAATTGCAATCAGGAATGAAAGTGAGCATGAACAAAATTGCAACGTCTAAACAGAAACCTGCCCTGGTGAATGAATTATATTACTATTGTGGCAGGGGCTCCCATACACCAGACCAATGGAAGTTTAAAGACTAACTGCAGAAAATCAACAAATTAGGACACATTCAAAGAGCATGTCAGGCAGAAAAAATAAATGGACTGCATAGGGAAGAGAAAAAGATAATAAGTTAAGTTGCAGTTTCAAAAAGAGCAGTAATCTGCATGCCATTGATTAAAAATCTGATAATGATGAGAATGATATAGGACTAGGTTAGCCTTGAGATTTACAATGTGAAATTTAACAAGAGACAAGTAACATGGCTTACATCAGAAGTGAGTGGCAAATTAATTAAAATGGAACTGGACACTGGCTCAGCTATTTCAGTCATTCCACAAAATGAGCTTGAGTGGCCTTTTAGCTGAACTACGCAAATATACAACTAAGGACTTATACTGGAGAAAGATAACTCCTGTGGGAATAATTAGATTAGATTAGATTCAACTTTATTGACATTGTGCCAAGTACAGATATAAAGCCAATGAAATGCAATTAGCATCTGTCCAGAAATGCAAAGAATAGTGTTATTTACAAAATAACTGCGAATAAAAAAAGTGCTGCAGTACACAAATATAAAAGTACTGAGACAGTACAATACAGATGCAGTACTGCTTAGTGCTGTCAATGACATTCATAGCAGTGAAATACAACAACCAACAAGCCACATTGGGCTTGTATGTGGTAAAAACAGGAGGGCCAGCATTATGGAGCTGTGAATGGCTGCAACAACTACAATGTGATTGGAGATCCATCCACCATTTGCATGCTACATCCCCTGCAACAGAGTCAACTGAAAGCAAATTAAGAAAGATGCTGGATTGTGCCATAGCATTGTTCAAGGATGCTTTTGGAAAACTCAAACATAACAAAGGTAAAATAGTACTTAATGAAAATGCCACACTTGTGTTTTATAAAGCCCATCCAGTTCCTTATAACATCTTTGATAAAGTAGCCAGCGAGCTAGCTCACATGGAGGCTGAAGAAATTCTTTCCAAGGTTGCGAGGAGTCCATGGGCAATGCCACTGGTCCCTTATTTTTGGAGTAGCATCTACACCTGCAGTCTGGCAGAAAGCTATAGACCAAGTACTGCAAGGTTGCCCAGGCATTTAGTGTTTACCTGGATGACAAGGAATATCTCCAAAATCTCAAGACAACGTTTAAAAAGATCAGAAGATTGCGCGCTCAGACCATGATGCAACAAATGTGAATTCTTTCAAACAAACATCACTTACTGTGGTCACACTATTGACACACAAGAATTTCACAAGTGTGCTGAGAAAATTCAAGCAGTGGTGGATGCCCCATGACTAAAGCAAGTGTCACAGTTGCAATCCTATTTAGGATTTGTCAATTACTATAACAGGTTCCTGCCAAACTGGCTACTGTATTCCACCTCTTGAAATCATTACTACAGATTGGGAAGAAATGGCAATGGACAAAGCCGTATGAGCTCGCTTTTTAAAGTGACAATTACTAGATTGATTTCAAGAGGACAATTAATCATGGAAATGCTGATGGATTGTCCCATTTACCATTGGAAAAGGAAATACCTGAAAAATTACAAAAGATGACACTCCTCTTGTTGTGTTTTCCCTAATGGAAATTGAAAGTCTTCCTAATATGGCTGAGATGATCCAAAGGGAAATAGAAAAGACCCACACTGTCTCAGGTCTGTATGGCAACCCAAAATGGCTGGAATGTGCAGCAAAAATTCCAATTCCTCCATTTTTACCTGCACTGGAATGAACTTGCCCTTGATGGGGACAACAGGAATTCTGCAGATGCTGGAAACTCAAGCAACACACATCAAAGTTGCTGGTGAACGCAGCAGGCCAAGCAGCATCTGTAGGAAGAGGTGCAGTCGACGTTTCAGGCCGAGACCCTTCTTCAGTCCTGATGAAGGGTCTCGGCCTGAAACGTCGACTGCACCTCTTCCTACAGATGCTGCTTGGCCTGCTGCGTTCACCAGCAACTTTGATGTGTGTTGCCCTTGATGGGGGTTGCCTTATATGGGGATTGAGAGTTGTTCTATCATTCAAGCTGAGAGCTAAAGTGTTGGAGGAGTTACATGCTTGTCATTTAGGCATCGTCAAATATTGTCTGACTGCTTCACAGCCTGTTATAGAAACACCAATCCCCTTGAATGGAAAATCCTACAAAAAGTTAGGATATGGCCCAGTCCATTGCAGGTAAAGCCCTGCACAGCATGGAACACATCTACACAAAGCGTAGTTGCAGGAAAGCATCATCCATTATTAGGGACCCCCATCACCCAGGACATGCTCTCTTCTCATTTTTGCCATCAGGAAAAAGGTACAGGAGCCTCAGGCCTCTCACCACCAGGTTCATGAACAGTTATTGCCCCTTAACCGTCAGGCTCTTAAACCAACGATAACTTCATTCAACTTCACGTGCTCATCACTGAAGCGTTCCCACAACCTATGGACTCACTTTCGAGGACTCTTCATCTCATGTTCCTGATATTTATCGCTTGCTTGCTTGCTTATTTATTTATTTATTTATTTATTTTCTTTTTGTATTTGCACAGCTTGTCTTTTGCACACTGGTTGAAAGCCCAAGTTGATGTGGTCTTTCATTAATTCTAGAATGGTTGTTATTCTTTGATGTATTTATTGTGTATGCCTGCAGGAAAATGAATGTCTGGATAGTATATACTGACATATATGTTCTTTGATAATAAATCTACTTTGAACTTTATTTAGGGTAGGGGGTTCCCAACATGCAGTTCATGGTCACCTTGGTTAATGGTAGTGGTTCATGGCCTAAAAGATTGAGAACCCCTGATTTAGGGGAACATCTTGGATTAATGTAATTGGATGCATTCAAGGACCAGTGAGTGAGGGGGTAACAAAGGGTTTGATGGCAGATGAAGAAGGCTGGAAAAAGCTTGTGTGTTCATGAGTGCTGGTGTGGACTGATCAGGCTGAATGGCCTTTCTCTTAGCTGCTAAGTATTGTTAAGATTAAAATGTATTGAAAGGAAAAATGTGTACAGAGCATCATATAAAATCAGTTATTTTGTCATCTTGACAGCAAATCTACATTATTTGCTTTCAGGGAGGGCCTGGGGTTCCAGGAGTAAATGGACATCCAGGACCACCTGGTTTAAAGGTAGGATACATTTTATGTTATCTCTAAATATAGTGTTGTGGTACCTGGTTCCAATTTTGAATTCTTCTGTTATTCTTATATATAACTTCGAGCCAAGCACTTCTTGGCAGTTTAGTGGATACGGATAAAACTGGAACTTCACTATGGGTAGGACAGATGTCTAAGTTACATAAGATGTTATGTAACAAGAAGTGTCTATTAAACTTTGCACCAGAGATTTAACTTTTATTGGATTGCATTTTGAAAATCAGTGAACCACACAAAGATATTTGATGGCCCAAATGATTACCCTGCTTGGCACATTATACACTTATACAGTTGTGTGGTGTCGTTGTATAAAAGTGGAAAATCAACCAACTTGTAGGAAGAGTAAAGGTTCTGCAATTAATGTTCCTCCTTTTCCCATTTCTAAACAGTTTAATTGTTTGGTTTAAAAGTTTCTTTCTAAATCATAGTTATCCAACTGGCAACTCCATGAAGAGCCAATGTACTTTTCTTTTTACATGCAAACCAAATCAAAATATTATAGTTGTCTGGCAGCAGAGTTCTCACCTCTAACTTTCTGTCTTGTTTGAATGAAGGAACTACATCAGGTGGTTTTTGGCAACAGTTGAACTTTTCCCAAGGCTTGGCTACACGTATTCACACTATTGAGCAATATTGAAGGCAATTAGATGCCAGAGGGTCGAGATAGTGGAACTTGGTGCCATATGGAAACAATAAAAAAAGAGTGTAGAAATATGCTGAGGAAAGAGGTGAGATTGGATTACAGCAACACACACAAAATGCTGGAGGAACTCAGCAGGTCAGGCAGCATCTATGGAAATGAATAATCAGTCGACGTTTTGGGCCAAGACCCTTCATCAGGACTGGAAAGGAAGGGGAAGAAGCCAGGATAAGAAGGTGGGGGAAGGGGAAGAAGTACAAGCTAGAAGGTGAGAGGTGATGCCGGTACCATTTGAGTGGGGGAGGGGGGATGTAGTAAGAAACTGGAAGGTGATAGGTGGAAAAGGTAAAGGGCTGAAGGAGAAAGAATCTGATAGGAGAGCAGAGTGGACCATGGGAGAAAGGGAAGTGGGAGGGGCATCAGGGTGAGGCGAGAGGCAGGTAACAATAAAGGTAAGATGGTGGGGCCAGAGTGGGGAATTGAAGAAGAGGGAAGGAGGAGGGAGAAAAATTACTGAATATCAGAGTAACTGATGCTCATGCCATCAGGTTGGAGGCTGCCAAGATGGAATATGAAGTGTTGCTCCTCCAACCTGAGAGTGACCTTAACATGGCAGTAAAGGAGTCCATAGACTGAAATGTCAAAATGGGAATGGAGATTGGAATTAAAATGGTTGGCCACCGGGAAATCATGCATTTTGCAGATGGCGCGAAGGTGCTCTACAAAGTAGTTCCCTAATCTATGTTGGGTCTCACCAGCGTGGAACAGGCTGCAAAGTGAGCACCAGATGCAGTTCATGACCCCAACAGATTCACAGGTGAAGTGTTGCCCCACCTGGAAGGACTGTTTGGGGCCCTGAGTGGAGGTGAGGAAGGAGGTGAATGGGCAGATGTAGCATTTCCTCTCCTTGCAGGAATAAGTAGCAGGAGGGAGATTCTTAGGGAGGGATGAGTGGACAATGAAATCACAGAGGGAGTGATCCCCCTGGAAAGCGGAGAATGGTGGTGGGGGCGGGGGAATGTCAAGATATTTTTAGTCCTGTTGAAGTTAGTGTAAGTTGTAGAGAATGGTGTGCTGGATGAGAAGGCTGTCATGGGCTAGGAGGTGAGGACAAGCGGAACTCTATCCCAGTTAAGGTGGTGGGAAGGCTTGATCTCCTTCCTCTCCCCTCACCTTGTTATTCTGGCTTCTTCCTCCTTCCCTTCCAGTTCTGATGAAGAGTCTAGGCCCTGAAATGCTAATTGTTTGTTTTTGTTCCATAGATGCCTGAACTCCTGAGATCCTCCAGGTTTTTTTGTGTGTGTTGCTCTGGGTTTCCAGCATCTGCAGAATCTCTTGTGTTTATGATTAGAGAAATAGTTTGATGGGGTGACATGTTTTATGTAGAAGAAGATATAATGAGAAAATTGTATTTTTGAAGCTTTGTGAGAGACAGGTCATTGAAATCAAGGCTCCTCACCAACTAGTGACACCATAATATTTATGCTAAATCAAGTGAGATTGCTGACTGAATGACTTATCAGTTAATGTGAATTATCGGTTAACTTGAATGGCCTTGTCATCTGTTTTTTTTCAAAGTGTAAACTAAGATGAACACTTGGATATAGGTATACTTTAAGTAACATATCCCTTACTATTTAATCTGATGAATATATATTTTGCACCATATGTAATGATGTGTCAATGTAATCAAATAATTTGTTAGAAGGTGCATATCTGAAGGGAACTTTGCTTTTGGAAAATGGCGACTCTGAGATAAAGCAAAAATCATATTGAGATCATTGAATGGTTGTGTGGTTGATGTGCCAGTTTCATTACTTAACAGCTATTACTCACATTCTCTCCTGGTTTTCAAATTATCCTTTGATGTGTTTTGTGCGTTAAGGTCCCACTTGAAAGATTGTTTTCCTTCCTCTTTTACTGGCTATGCTAACTTGTGGAGATATTAGTCCAAATGTAGTTAACCTATTCAAAGTGTCTGTGATGAAGGCCCGTCACTAACTACGGACGGCACATGGCGCACTCGGTGAAACACTCATCCCCAGCAGTAATAGTGACTGGGTCTGAACCAGAGCTGCTGCATGGAGCTGTCTCATATAGAGACAGCAGCAATCTGCACAGCTGTGCAGATGGCGGAGGATACCATCTTTAATTGGATAATTGAGTTAATTAGCTTTTGGCTGGTCTAGGGGGAGGGGCTTAGCCGTTATAAGCCTCAGGTTACCAAGGCTTTAGGGTTAGTTTTCTTTGGTGCTTAGTCTGAGGGTGGCTATATATATTGCTTCCCCCCCCCCCCAGTTTTTGGCTTGTTTTGAGGTAAATAAAGGCACGTCAATTTATTATTGCGACTCAAGCCATCTGGTTATTTTTCTTAAACAATTGACCCACAGTTTATTGTGACAGTGTCCTTCCTCTGATTTCAGAAGCATGTTGATCTTCCTGAGTGAAGGTTAACTTCAATGATTTACAGAATAAGGGGTAGCCCATTTAGAATTGCGATCAGGGGAAACTTCTTCAGAGAATGGCTAAACTTTAGAATTCTCTGCCCCTGAAACCTGTGAAGCCTCAGTACTTGGGTTTGTTCAAAACAGTTCTGTAGAATTGCCTAATGCCATGATAGGTCTATGGCAGACACAATCTCAGTGGCTCTTCACGTGGCCTTAGATCACCTGGACAGTACAAACAACTATGTCAGGACTATAGCTCAGCATTCAGCTGCATAATTCCTACAGTCCTGATTAAAAAGTTACAGAGCGTGGTCCTCTGTACTTCTCTCTGCAATTGGATCCTCAACTTCCTAACCGGAAGACCACAATCTATGCGGATTGGTAATAAGATCTCCTCACTGATGATCAACACTGACACACTTCAGTGTGTTTAGTCCACTTCCCTACTCTCTTTACACCAGTAACTGTGTGGCTAGGCACAGCTCAAGTGCTATCTATAAATTTGCTGATGATATAACAATTGTTGGCAGAATCTCAGATTGAGACGAGAGGGCGTACAGGAGTGAGATATACCAGCTAGTTGAGTGGTGTCACAGCAACAATCTTGCACTCTATGTCAGTAAGACCAAAGAGCTGATTGTGGACTTCAGAAAGTGTAAGAAGGGAGGGCACAAACCAATCCTCATGGAGGGATCAGAAGTGGAGAGAGTGAGCAACTTCAAGTTCCTGAGTATTCATATCTCTAAGGATCTATGTGGTCCCAACATATCGTTGCAATTATGAAGAGGGCAAGGCAGCAGCTATATTTCATTAGGAATTTGAAGAGATTTGATTTGTCACCTAAAACACTTGAAAACTTCTGCAGATGTACCGTGGTATGGGGGCGTGGGGGGGTGGTGGTGGAGGCTACAGCATCAGATTGATAGTAGTCACAGAAAGTCGTAAAATTAGTCAGCTCCATTATGGGCACTAGCCTCCGTAGTTTCCAGGACACCTTCAAGGAGCGGTGCCTCAGAAAGGCGGTGACCATCGTTAAGGACCCCCATCACCAAGGACATGCCTTCTTCTCAATGTTACCATTAGGAAGGAGGTACAGAAGCCTGAAGGCCCATATTCAGCGGTTCAGGAACAGGACCGGTTCCCTTCTGTCACCCAATTTCCAGATGGGCATCAAACCCATGATCACTACCTCACTATTTTTCAAATTATTTCTCTTTTTGCACTATTTTTATTTTAACTATTTAATAAACACATACATACTTACTGTAATTGATTTATTTTTTTCTTATATCATGTATAGCATTGTACTGCTGCCACTAAGTTAACAAATTTCACAATATATGCCGGTGTTATTAAACCTGATTCTGATAGAATTCTGGATAATATGGGGATGAAATGATCTGGAGATAATGTTATGGTTCTGCTGTAATAGGTAGATCAGTTTTGATCCAACTTAATTGCTGGGCTAAGTTCAAAGGGCAAATTGACCTACTCTTGCTTCTGTTTCTTGTGTTTTGGTGTGGCAAAGCAGACTGCCACTGGGATGGAAGTGCATTAAATGTTGTTTACACTGAATACTTAATGGAATAATAAATGCACATCGAATTAAGTGGAACTAATATTAGAAGCAGAGTGTGATGAAACTATCCTAAAAAGAAGGACAAACTTCTGCCTCTTTTTTTGTCCTGATTTGATTAGAACAGAACAGGTTGAGCAGGGTACATTAGAAAAGCAATCAATTAAGCAGATCAAGCTTTTCAGATATCTGGAATGCATTGCCCAGAATAGTCGTAGAGGCTGATACAATAAGAAAGACATTTCAAAGGCTTTTAGATAGGCCCATGGATGTTAGAAAAATGGAGGGTTATGGGTTGTTTAAGGGGGAAGGATTAGATTAATTGTGGAGTGGGTTTATAGAATGGGCATAACATAATGGGCCAAAAGACCTGGGTTATTCTGTTGAAAGAATTAGCCCCACAAAATACAAATCTTCCAAATCTGCATATAATACAAAAAAGTATGAACAATGGCTTTATAGGATTGGATATTGTTACTTTTTGTTTCTCAGCCACTAAATGGCCAAAGTGAGAGCTCATTTTTCAATCATGCCACACTGTTTTTTTGATTCCACAGTATTGTATGATTAAAAATTGACTTTACCCTTGGGTAAATCAAGATAATGCTTTTTTCTGGGTTAGATCACACCATTCCAACAACCGGACTGCATGTTTCCTGGAATGATGCCCAGGAACATGCAATGCGATCTCTGCAACAGCCATACATGGAATAACATCACTCTTTCAGTACTGCTACTCTTACAGCGTCTTGGGGAAATTTTACTCAAGTTGTGCACAATGAAAGGTTTTCCTGGAACGTGTTGGCCATTTGCAAACAAATGTCACACACAAAAACTAAATTTTTAAAAACAGCATGAAAATGCATATGGCATAAAAATTGATGCTGCTATTGATAGTGAGGAGTATGGTCTTAGGCTAAAAGATGATATTGATCTGTATTTAAATTGGCATGAGCAATATCAGATGGAATTTAGCCAGTTAAGTATATATGAAACCCAAAGATTCCTACAGGTGACAGCAAAGATAGATAAAAGCATATGCAATGCTTTCCTTCATTAGCCATGGCATAGAATATAATAGTAAAGTGTTTGTTTAACTTCATAAAATATTGATTAGGGCATAACTACAATATTATATACAGTTCTGGACACCAAATTGTTGGAGGGATGTGATTGCACTAGAAATGGTGCACTGCATATTCACCAAGACATCGTCTGGGATGGAATATCTCGTTTATGAGGAGATCCTGGATAGGCATGGTATGTTTCCCTGAGGGTTTACAAAATTGCATTTAAGCTAAGAGAGGGTAAGTTCAGAGGAGATGTGCGGGCCAAGTTTGCAGGTTTTCTTACAGTGTGGCAGATGCTTGGTTTGCACAGCGGGGATGGGGGGATAGTGAAGGCAAATTGATAGAGGCATTTAAAAAAAACTCTTAGGCACATGAATGTGCAGAGGGATGTCAACACTATGTAGACAGAGGAATTAATTCAATTAGGTGTAATGCCCTGATTCATATTATTTTTTATGGTTATGCTGTTCTGTATTTCATTTTGTGTTGTTCTGTGCAAGCTGCTTGTTTGGGTTACTGTTGAAGATAAGAGACAGGAGAATTGTGGTGATTAGGGTGGCCGGATTAAGGGGAGGTTTCTCTGGTGAGGGACACTAATGTTGAGCTTGGGGCTTTTGTCAAGGGGATGAAGATGTTGGAGAGAAGAGGTCGTAGGATTCGACCCGGAGTGGGGCCGTGATTAGATAAAGCCCGGGTTGAGATCGAAGGAGGATCAGTGAAGGGGAAACCATGAGCTCCAACTTGTGCACATTAGACTGTTTCATTAAACTGGGCCCTTTCCTTTTTTTGTTCTTTCTTTACTAACCCTTTAGTCAAATTAAGAATTATAAAGCTAAAGCTTTTAATTGTATGCTTTTTAATTGTCTGTTATTTCATGGCACTCATTTGAGACTGGGTGACCAACCACGAAAAGAGTGGTGACGACTGGAGAGTCAGTGACAGCCCGGAGAGACAGCAACCAGGGCAGAACGGGCTGGCAACCCAATCTGTGTCCTCTGAAAGGAGGACCCCCACATAAGCCACAAAGAATCTAGGAAAAGATACCCCCAGGGGTGCCCGAGAGGGGGGGAGGATGAGCACCCCAGTCGGAAGGACACAATGACATCAGACCCAGGCAATGAACAAACGACGATGAGGAAGCAGTGTGCACGTGGCAGAATCTGCAAGAACGATCGTGGCTTGAAGATCCACCAAGCGAGGATGAAGTGTTTGGCGGGAGCAGGAGCAGCACAACACGCAACTGTCCAACGTGGTGAGACGAAGGAAGGGCCAGGCCCGGAGTCACCCCATAGTGCCCGGAACCTCCAAGTGTTGCAAACTAATCCCTCGAACATGAGTAACAGGAGGCGGATCAAATGGTCTGCAGCTAACATGACTTCACTGTGGAAGCAGTTTGATGAAGATGTTAACCAAATTCTGGAGGCAACGGCGAAGGGAGGGGCTGATAGGAAGATGCAAGCCATGACAACAATTATTGTCAGTATCGCAGCTGAACGGTTCGGAGAAGAGGAGAAGGAAGGCTCCAAAACATCTTACTCGAAGAACCAAAGAGCATCGAGGATCCACAACATCAGGCAGGAGATGAAAGCGCTGAAGTCCCAATACAAGGAGGCAGGAGAAGAGGAGTGCATTGGCTTGGCCCAGCTGATGTGCATACTACGAAAGAAGATCAGGGTCCTCTGCCGGGCAGAGTGGCATTGGAGGCGGCAGCATGAAAGGGCTCGAAAACATGCTGCCTTTATCACCAATCCCTTCAAGTTCACCAAGGAGTTGCTGGGGGAGAAGCGCAGAGGGAAACTGGCCTGTTCACAGGTAGACTTAGACCAACATCTGAAGAAGATATATAATGATCCTGAAAGAGAGCAGGAGTTGGGAGAGTGCGACATCCTAATAGACCCACCTGAACCGGATGTGCAGTTCGACATGTCAGAGCTGCAGCTAAAGGAAGTCAGAGAGGTCGTCCGCAAAGCAAAGACAAGCTCGGCTCCAGGACTAAGCAACACCTCGTACAAAGTGTACAAGAATTGCCCCAAACTCCTGCTGCGTCTGTGGAAGGTCCTGAGAATCTTCTGGAGAAGGGGGAAAACCCCAGAGCAGTGGAGAGTGGCTGAAGGGGTGTGGATCCTGAAGGAGGAAAATGACACCCAGATAGATCAGTTTCACATCATCTCCCTGCTGTGTGTCGAGGCGAAGATCTTCTTCAGTGCAGTTTCTAAACGGCTCTTTAAGGGCCACAACATCCATTCAGGCAACCTGCACCGAGTTGGATGGCTGGCTGAGATCTGTGGACAAGTCTGGCCTACCTGGGAAGTTTAAAGCCTGGATGTATCAGCATGGCATTCTTCCCAGAATCCTATGGCCCCTCCTCATCTATGCAGTCCCGATCTCGACAGTCGAAACCTTAGAGAGGAGGGTTAGCAACCACCTCAGGAGATGGCTGGGGCTGCCAAAGAGCCTGAGCAGCATCGCACTCTATGGACACCACAACAAACTGCAACTGCCCTTCAAATCCTTGGAGGAGGAATTCAAGGTAACAAGAGCCAGAGAAGTGCTACAGTACAGGGACTCAAGTGACCCGAAGGTGGCTAGAGCAGGGATCCAAGTAAGTATTGGCAGGAAGTGGAGGGCAGAGGAAGCTGTTCAGGAGGCAGAGGCAAGGCTGCATCACAGGAGGCTGGTGGGAGTGGTCACACGAGGCCGAGCTGGGCTAGGATCCTTTCCAACTCCCCAAATGGACACCAGAGGGAAGGAAAGGCGTCATCTAGTTCAGGAGGAGGTGAGAGCAGTAGTGGAGGAGATGAGAGCCTGCAAGGCGGTGGGAATGAAGCAACAGGGAGCTTGGACAAGATGGGAGAATGCGGTTGAGAGGAAGGTGACCTGGGCTGATCTTTGGAAAGCCGAACCACACCGCATCCAATTTCTCATCCAGGCAGTGTACGATATGCTTCCAAGTCCATCAAACCTGCACACATGGGGCAAGGCAGAGTCATCTGCGTGCCCACTGTGCTCTAAGCGAGGAACCCTGGAGCACATCCTCAGCGGCTGTGCAAGGGCACTTGGTGAGGGACGGTACAGGTGGAGGCATGATCAGGTCCTGAAGACCATCGCTGAAGCTGTCAGCGCAGGAGTTGAGTGGGCGAAGCGGTCCCGACCCTCCAAGCAGACCATTGCCTTTGTCAGAGCTGGGGAGCAGCCAATACCTGCCAACAGAACATCTGCAGGCATTCTGACCCCTGCAAGGGACTGGCAGCTGTTGGTGGACCCCGAAGGGCAGCTGAAGTTCCCCAACCATATCGCAGCCACCGCCCTGCAACCAGACGTTGTCCTAGTGTCTGAGTCGACTAAGCAAGTGGTGCTGCTGGAGCTGACAGTCCCATGGGAAGATAGCTTGGAAGAGGCCTTTGAAAGGAAGCTCTCCAAGTACGCAGGACTGGTCAGCAACTGTCAGCAGGCTGGATGGAGAGCGAGGTGTCTCCCAGTGGAGGTTGGTTGTAGGGGATTTGTAGCCCGTTCTTCAGTTAGAGCCTTCAGCATTTTGGGCATCGAGGGAGAGAGGAAGAGGAGAGCCATCCGCAGTACCACCAATGCGGCAGAGAGGGCCTCAAGATGGCTGTGGCTCAAAAGAGGGGAGCCATGGAGTCATAAGTAGCTAGCCATCTGGACACAAGCTGGGGTCTGATCAGCCCCGGCTGGGTCACCTGGGGGAGGCTGTATGACGTTGAAAGACCCGAAACACCCGATGATTCCAGGAACATCACTGAAGATGTGTCCAGAAGCATCAATAGATGTATGTACACAACAGTGTAATAGGGTAACGAATCACACAGCATCCACACAAACAGGGGTTTGGGGTGGGCTCGTGCCTCAACCTCACAGGTTTGGCGGGGCCAAAGTTTGTCTTCCCTAGACTTACACAACTGACAGAACCAGAGTGTTTCATGAGCATATAATTATTAGTTTAATTAGTACGGCACAATATTTTGGGCCAAAATGTCTCTCCTGCTTTTCTATACTCAATAGCCACTGTATTAGGAACCTATTGTCCCTAATTCAAGATTGCTTAATGTCAGTTCCAGTACAGAGGTGTAGAGGAGAATGAAGTAATTGTGACTCCGGATCTGATGCAGCACAAAAAAACACAAAACTAAATTATAATTTAAAAACACAATAAATAAAAATACATTGTGTTGCCCTTAAGGCATTTATTTGACTTTGTTGGGTCTACACTTTAAATGATTTGTTTGTAACTATTTTCTAGTAAAAGTTAAAGGTTGATAATTAAGTTACAGTATAACAGAGGTAAATTCATTGCCTATGGTATATCGCGGTTTGTGATGACGTCACCTCCGGTTTGCCGCAAGGATAGCTACAGAGTTAGAAGTGCTGACGCTACAACGAGAAACTGATGTGGCCACGGTGGAAGCACAGGTGTTGGAAAACGCTGAAGAAATGCATGTTCTAGACGAAAGAGGAAATTCTATGCCAGAAAGGGCCAAATTGGAACGCACCAGAGAATATGTCCAATCTCAAATTGACCTGCAGATTCATTCTTTCTCTCCATACTTGCCTGTTGGCGTCCCATCTCATGTGAAATCACAGGGAAGCTTCGTTACATCACATCCACCTGGGGAAGACAACTCACGGTATGAAAGGGCTGACTACAAATACTTCCCGACACCAAACTTACCAGACCCGGCGAGATCAGAGACAAAGGCTGAAGTCAGAACATCAAATCCCATCATGAACGTACACGCTCAGTCATATGTTCCCCAACATATTCCCCCAGCTAGCACACCACCTGCAGCAGAACCCTTGGCACAGTATTTAGCACGACGAAACCTCGTCAATTCAGGACTGTACCAGTTTGACGATAAGCCTGAAAATTACTGTGCATGGTCCTCCTCATTCACCAGCGCCACCGGCGGAGTCCAGCTCACAGTAATCCAAGAGTTGGACCTTATGACTAAATGGCTGGGAAAGGAATCAAGTGAACAGGTGAAATGCATACGCTCAGTGTACATCAACAACCCCGAGCTAGCCTTACACAACGCATGGGAGAGACTGCGGGAGTGCTATGTGGCCCCTGAAATTATTGAGAGGGCGCTATTTCAACGGCTGGGCAATTTTCCTAGGGTGTCAGCCAAGGACCACACTAAATTACGAGAACTCGGAGATTTACTCATGGAGATTCAAGATGCTATAGAAGACGGCTATTTAACTGGCCTGTCGTATCTGGATACTTCACGCGGAGTTGGACCAATTGTGGACAAGCTTCCATTTGGGCTGCAGGAAAGATGAATGTCTATTAGCTCAGAGTACAAGGAAGAGAACGGTGGTCGATTCCCTCCCTTTGAGTATTTTAGTAGGTTTGTGTGCAAGGAGGCGAAGAGGCGAAACGACCCTAGCTTCATGAATCAAGGCAGCACCACAACTCACACCAAGCCAGTCAAACCCATTTTGAACAATTTTGTCATCAATAAACCGGTCTCAGTGCATAAAACTGAAGTCTCCGCAATCAACGATGATCCTAGCAAGAATTGTCCATTGCACAACATACCCCACCCCCTCAAAAAATGTAGAATGTTTTGAAACAAACCCTTTGATGAAAGAAAGGCCCTTCTCAAGGAAAAAAGAATATGTTTTAAGTGCTGTTCCTCTGCCTCCCACCTCGCTGAAGAGTGTACGTTCCCCGTAAAGTGCTCAGAATGTAACAGCACTAATCACGATGGAGCCATGCATCCTGGCCCGTCACTGCAGACTGCCAAGGCTCCTCCACTCCCACAAGAGGATGGCGGGGAGGGAGAGCATCACTCTGATACAACTATTGTCGGCTTGAGCTGCACAGAAGTTTGCAGTCCAGGTCAGTCGAGCCGTTCGTGCTCAAAGATCTGCCTCAATAAGGTATACCCTAAGGGAGCCAAAGACAAAGCCATCAAAGCCGATGTAATACTGGATGACCAGAGCAACTGCTCACTAGCGAGACCAGAGTTCTTCGAGTTGTTCAGCGTAAAGGGTAATCCATTCCCATACTACCTCAGAACTTGCCCTGGCATCACAGAAGCGATGGCAGGAAGGCAGAAGGCTTCCAGCTAGAGCCGCTGGATGGCAAAGTCGTCATCAGTCCCCCTCCACTCTCAGAGTGCAATGACATTTTGAATAACTGATCTGAGATTCTGATGCCAAGTGCAGTGCTACACCAGCCTCATCTCCACCACATTGCCAAGCACATCCCAGAACTGGATCGGGAAGCAGAAGTACTCCCGCTACTCGGAAGAGATGTTCTTAGGGTGCACAAGGTCAGGCAGCAGGTCAATAGACTACACAACGCCCCCTTTGCCCAACGTCTGGATCTGGGCTGGGTGGTGATAGGAGAGGTGTGCCCTGGCAATGTACACAAACCAATAGTTAACACGCTCAAGACTAACGTGCTAGAGAGAGGCCACCATTCAATTTCTCAGCCCTCCACAAGTGTTGTGTGTATCAAGGAAGCACAACAAAGGCACGACATAGTAAAGTAACTGAGAAGACACTGGGACAGTCAGTCTTCGCTCAAACTAAGCATGATAATAAAGTTGCTCCATCGGTGGAAGATGCCATCTTCTTAAAAATAATGGACACAAAGGTTTTTAAGGATGAAGCAAACAACTGGGTTGCTCCACTACCATTCAGAGAATCATGCCAGCGCTTACCAAACAACAAAGAGCAGGCAGTCAACTGGTTCGCATCTTTACAACAAACTCTGGAAAGGAAACCTGAGACCAGTTACCGAGGTTGTTCTACTTCTACCTAAAGACTGATTTAAAGAGTTCTATACCATGTTTATAGTGACCTTACAAAGGTCAGGCGGGGAGTGTGTTGCCCTTAAGGCATTTATTTGACTTTGTTGGGTCTACGCTTTAAATGATTTGTTTGTAACTATTTTCTAGTTAAAGTTAAAGGTTGACGTCACCTCCGGTTTGCCATGTCTTATGTGTAACCTCTGATTCGGGAAGGGATAAAGGTGGGTGCCATGCGTGCAGCATGATCGTGAAGAGCTCCGTTCTACCCACAAAGAAACATTATAGAAGCAACGCTGTAAGTTCCTACGGAAGTATTTGAAGTAAAAATATTAATGCGGTTTCTGTTAAGGAAGCGGCGGTTCTGGTGGCGCACGTGTCGGCTTTTCAATTTCAAATGCGGGGTGGGCGCGGGCTTGGTGGCGGTTTGATGCGACCCCTCGCTCCCTACTTGGGGTGGCTGGAGACACTCGCTAAAAGAAGAGAGCGCGCGTGGTCTCCAGAATGAAACAGACGCTGTATATATTTGTATTTTTTTATCAACAGTTTTCACCATATGATGTTCATGTGGAAGAGTGAACAGTAAATGGTTAACCTTACTATGACTCTGTCTTCATTGGCTCCGGTTTAACTTGGTGTTTAGTCAGAGTTTCTACACACTGCATGAGAACACTACATACATAATATAGCTTATATACACAGATTGTATGTCCATAAAGTTATGTTAGGCTGTAAATAAGATGACAGACAGGAGATAATAAAATAGTGGTGGGAGCTAGTGGGTGGAGGTGTTGATCAGCCTTACTGCTTTGGAAAGTAACTTTGAGTCTGATTGTCCTAGCATGGATACTATGTAGCCTCCTGCCTGATGGGAGTGAGACAAATAGCCCATGAGCAGGATGTGTGGAATCCTTCATGATGTTGCTGGCTCTTTTCCGGCACAGTTCTGTATATAATATGTCGTTGG
Source organism: Mobula hypostoma (assembly GCF_963921235.1). NCBI lineage: Eukaryota > Metazoa > Chordata > Chondrichthyes > Myliobatiformes > Myliobatidae > Mobula > Mobula hypostoma. The sequence continues at coordinate 127,010,071 of NC_086097.1, forward strand.
TGGTGGATAGGCTGGTGCCAGTGAAGTGTTAACACCCATTATAGAACCTTCTTGTCTGCCGCAGTGCAGTTTCCGTACCAAGCAGAGATACCGCTTGTCAGGATGCTCTCTACTGCGCCTCTGAAAAGTGATGTGAGTGTGGATGTGCAAAGCCCAATCTCTTCAGTATCCTCAGAAAGTGGAAGCTTTGGTGAGCTTTCTTGCTTGTGCAGGATTCACTGTGGGACCATGAGACGTGTGAGATGTGCACTCCCAGGAGTTTGAATCTGCCTGCAGTTTCCACTCTGTGCCACTGATGTAAGTAGCAAATTCCCCTGAAGTTGATAACCATCTCCTTTGCCTTGTTGACATTAAGGAAGAGGTTGAGTGCCTGGCACCAGGCCTCAAGTTTTTCCACCTCCTTTCTCTGTAGGCCTTCTCTTCGTTGTTGGTGATTGTGTGGCACCACTGTTGTGTCATTGGCAAATTTGACGGTGAGATTGCTTGGAGTTTGGCCGTGCAGTCATGTATGAGCAAAATGTACAGCAGTGGCTTAGCACACGGCCCTGGGAGGGCGGGGAGGCACCTGTGTTGAGGATGATGGAGCAGGAGGAATGGTTGTGCATCCTGACTGTGAGATATGTTCATTAGGAAGTCTAACACCCAGTTGCACAGGGGTATATTTAATCAAAGCAATAGGAGTTTTCTCACCAAGGTCTGTGGGACAATAGTGTTGAATGTTGACATAAGTGTGACAGGGCCAGGTGCATGACATGGAGTGGCTTTATTGGTAAGCATATTGGTGAGTGTCCAACGTGACAGGAATGGAGTTTTTGATATGTGCCATTATCAGCTGTTCAGAGCCCTTCATGATGATTGGTGTCATTTCCACTGGGCGGTGGTCATTTAGTTCTGAAGGCGCAGAGTCCTTTGGTACAGGGATAATGGTGACTGATTTGAAGCATGTGGAGCCAGCTGCCTGGATAAGTGAAGAGCTGGAAATGCCTTTGAAGATGACAGTGAGCTGGTGTGCCTGAGCACTTGACCTGGGATACTATCTGGAAGGGCCGCCTTATAGGGGTCGATTCTCTGCAGAGTCCTTCTCTTGTCTGCTGCTGCTGTTGTTACAGTCAGTGGCTGCTCACCTGGAAGAGCGGCGTTAGCTTTTATGGTTGGCGATATGTTGCATGTGCGCATCAAAGTTGCTTAGAGTATCAGGGAGGGAGGTGTCACTGGTACAGTTGACGCTGTTTTTCCTTGCTTAGTGTATTCATGGTGTTCAACTGCTGTAGCTCGTTCACTTCAAGGTTCAATGTGTTATGTGTTCAGATATGTACTTTTGAACACCACTGTTGTAACACATGGTTATTTGAACTACTGTCATCTTCCTGTCAATTTGAACTGCTGTAACCTTCCTTTCAATTTTATTATTATTACTTTGATGTCGCCAAACTAGAGCGTACAATCATCACAGCGATATTTGATTCTGCGCTTCGCGCTTCCTGGAGTACAAATCGATAGAAAATATAATAAAAAAATTAAATTATAAGTCATAAATAGAAAATAGAAAAGGCAAAGTAAGGTAGTGCAAAAAAACCGAGAGGCAGGTCCGGATATTTGGAGGGTACGGCCCAGATCCGGGTCAGGATCCGTTCAGCAGTCTTATCACAGTTGGAAAGAAGCTGTTCCCAAATTTGAACCAATCTGGCAATTCTCCTCTGACCTCTCTCATTAACAGGGCATTTTTACCCATAGAGCTGCCACTCACTAGATGTTTTTTGTCTTGCACGCTGTGAACTCTGCAAACTCTACATGAGAATTCCAGTTTATGAGATACTCAAACCACCACGTCTAGCACTAACAGTCATTTCATAGTCAAAGTCACCTAAGTCACGTTTCTTCTCCATTCTGTTGTTTGGGCTGAACAACAACTGAACCTCTTGAATATGTCTGCATGCTTTTATGCATTGAGTTGCTTCCACAGGATTGACTGATTAGAAATTTGCATTAGTGAGTGGGCATACAGGCGTACCTAATAAAGCGGCCACGAAGTGTATGTTCTAAAGTAGATCTCTTCCTCATATGCTCTGTCTGCCCTTCCCCACCCTTTTCTTTCCCACATCCTCCCCCACAAAAAATGGGCATGTGTGCTGTCAGCCAAACTTCTAAGAAGACTGAAACTAATAGATTGTTGCAGCTTGTGTTACCAGGCAGATATATATGCTGAGATACAGAGCAGCGTAAGGTAGCGGGTAGTGGCTCCATATGTCACTACTTCAGGGCGTGACGACCCTGCCTTACACAAGTCCCGGGCTCAGCTGGCTCCGGCTGACAATACCCGGTATGGGCCCCTATCCAGGGTTACAGACCCCACTGCCTTGTGGGTATCTTTGGGGGAAGAGAAGGCTAAGGAGTAAACCCTACACAAATCCAGAGGTAGTTGGATGACGTATCACGTCACCTCCCGGCAGCTCCTGCAGCCAAGCTGATGCCAAATGTACTGCTTTGCATTCCTTTGGACTACATCCGTGAGGCGGATCTTGATGTCTGGGCAGCCCAGGATCTCCATATTCATTGTCCAGGTCTGCGCCACGGAATGGGCCCATCCGTGGTCTACTCAGACAGACAGAGCCATGATGATGACAGAGCAGCAATGATCTGTTTGAATGGCTTAACTAGCCTTTGCTTGTTCCTATGTTCATTGGGCAAGAACTCTTTAAGAGCTGCTAATTTTTCAATTTCATGGAGGTTTTGAATCATGGGGCATTGCTTAGTTAGAATGTGTGGGTAGGGTTTTATGGAACAGTAGTGCAATTGAGTGTAATACTCAATTTTTAAACAAAAACGGCTTCAGAAAAATCAGACTATCATATTAGCAAGCATTGCATACCATACTGATAAAACACTTTTAAATTTTGGAAAAGAAAAAGCATGCCTCGTGAGTTCTAGGATTTTTATTTTGCAGGGCAGAATGCTGACTTATAAACATTGCAAACACTCTATCTGTCAGTAGGCTATAATAAATTGCCAGTGATTAACTATGACTACCTTGCAATGCAGAACGAGCTGTCAAATCAAATTTTTTAATATTGTGGTTTGGGAAGGATAACTTAAGAATCTGCTTGATACTCCTTCAGTAGAAAAAATTGACCTTCAAACTGACATGAGCTTTCATTCTAGATGAGTATCCTGTGGAAAACAGAAGGCAGTGTCATAAGCTGTCATTTGAAATATCCGTGATGGAATGTCATCTAAACTATCTCTTTTTCTTAGCTGCGAATATGTTTAGGATTTTGAAGGTCTAGCCAAAATCACAGAAGGTTCTTGGGAGAGCTACTGGAAACTCAGAGCTCCTGACTTTATGTTTATTTGGATTTATTAACTGTGGGATCACTTCTAACAGCTTGTTGTTTGTCACCTATGATGTAGATCTCAAAGTAATGAATAAAGGAGGATGTGGGGAAATAACAGAAAATTACATTGTAATTAGAAGTAGCAATTATCCACTATTATTTAGGCAGATCATAAGCGATAATCGTGTGGAGCCAACAATATGAACAAGTGGACTATTTGTCCATTTGCATGGCTACATTTACCAATGTATCAATGTACCAGTCCAGATGAAGGGTCTTAACACTGTCCTTTTCCCTCCACAAATGCAGCCTAGCCTGCTGAGTTCCTCGAGCATCTTGTTTGTTGCTCCAGATTCCAGAATCAGCAGCCTCCTGTCTCTTTGCATCAATAACCTAGACTGCTTTGCTGAAGTTAACCCAACAGATTTGCAAAGTCGGATGTTCTCTTGGAGAGTAGGGATTTTGAATTTCAGTTTTTTGGGTTCTGTATTATGGAGTACTCCAACAATGCTGTAGTTGATGTAATGTAACCAACCAGCAGCTCCCCTTGGGTATCTTAAAATGGCCTTTAGGATCACATTAACCTGCTGTCATTCAACGTGCCAACTGTTACACACTCTGTGTGCATGCGGGTGGGAATGCCCAAAAGGAGAAACTTAGTTCCAGCAGCTTCCGGAATCACGGTATGACACACTCACCGTCACTGTTGGTTGAGCTGTTCACTGAGTACGATTTCTGTTCTTCAAAGGATGAAACAAGATCTGTAAAACAGATGTTTCTTCCCCATCAGCTGATTAGCGAAATTAAGCGTTTCTAAAATGGAAGCTGGGGGTATGGATTGAAATGCCTGAAGTGATAGTTTCCTTCTGTTAATATCTGGATTTTATATACTGGGATTGTCAACATATCGGGAAAAGTTTGAAGAACAGTATAACTGGGGGGTCATGAATAAATGCAGGGTGGAGCATCCCGCTTTAAGAAAACTCCTGGAGTGCCCTGACTGAAGGAGGGTGTTGACAGGCAGTGCTGGCTTTGTGACTGGAATCTGCGGAGGAGTCTTTAATTCACCGGCAAGCTGAAAGGAAGGCAGCTGTCACAACAGCCAACCAGGACAAACTGTAGGAGGTGAGTTGTAGGCAAGAAAGCCAGACAGCACAAAGCCTAGGGCACTCAATCAACTCTGTAGGTCACTGCTTTAAAGTGGGGCATTTGGAAATGAAGTAATTTGCTTTTAGCAGAAAAGGGATGCTCCAATCTGTACAATAGCTGTATGTCAGTGATATTTACAGTCTTGTGCGGCGCAGTAGGTTTGTGCCATCGAAGTTAATCCTATGGCTATTGCAAATGCAGTGATCTGCTACCGCCAGTTTCTCCAGGTAACCCAAACAGATACATCTCCTGTGCTCCTTGATGTGGGTTTCCACTGTGCGTCCTGTCTGGCTGATGTACACCGCTCCTCCTTCACAAGGAATCCTGTAAACACCAGCAGTCCCGAGTCCCACGTCATCTTTGACTCTTCTAAGCTGTGATTTGAGCTCTCTTTACGAAACTGCTGTGGCCAATGGCTTTTGAGACCACCTAGTTAAGGAAACCATTGAAATAAAACTAGAGGGAAAGAATTTTAACAAAGATGACGTAAGAACTGGAATTCGATCGGAAACAAGATAGGATAGTGGAACACGAGGAAATCTGCAGATGCTGGAATTTCAAGCAACACACATAAAAGTTGCTGATGAATGCAGCAGGCCAGGCAGCATCTGACGAAGGGTCTGACTAAGTCCTGACGAAGGGTCTCGGCCCGAAACGTCGTCTGTGCCTCTTCCTAGAGATGCTGCCTGGCCTGCTGCATTCACCAGCAACTTTTATGAGGATAGCGGAAACCTGATTGGATGAGGACTAACCAATCAGGAGGGACAGACGATGATTTATACTTGTGCGTCAAATGTACGCCGTAAGTATTGCAGACCCTATGCCGTAGGGTGACGTGCACCTCCCCAAAAATATAACTTGTGCGTCGTGGCAACACAGACTGCAACAACTAGGACTGGTCTGCTTGGTAGCATCGCATTTCCTGATACGCATTTCCCGTTGCTTTTCTCCGCCATGTCTGTACATTGATGCGAAATAAATGGTTGGAGACGATGAACCAAATCGTCAAATCTACCTGCCGACATCAGAAAATATTTGAAGTGCATTTCCTCGTCCATGTCTGTCACGAAGAAACTCAACACAGTGGCATAGAAACCCCACTGCCAACTAGCGTTTTGGCGGTAAATTGCAGAGCGACACAGACACAACTATGCATGCTCGCTATGGCGTAGGGCTACACAAAAGTATAAATCAGGCCTACGGCATAGCCCATACGCACAAGTATAAATCAGCCTTAAGTACAGCCAGTCTAGACATGCCCAGGCATCATCCCTGATGAAGATGGCAGAGTTTGTCATTGAAACATCAGATAAGATTGATACCTGTACCCAGTTGGAAGCCCAAGAAAAGTTTATTCCTTGGTTAATGTTATAGGTTTACTTTTTATAGTTTGTGTGATTTGTTCCTTTTTTCCATACATTGGGAGTTTGATATTCTTGTTGTGTGGGGTTTTTCATTAAATGGGCTATTTTGTGGTTTTTTGTTTTGTGGCTGCTTGAAGGAAAAATGCCAAGGTTTTATACTGTATACATACTTTGATAATAAATGTGCTTTGAACTTCTTTTGCTGTATAGCCTGGGAATTAACATATGAGGAATGTTTGGCAGCTTTGGGAATGTACTCACTGGAAATTAGAAGAATGCGGGGGGATCTCATTGAAACCTGCTGAATGTTGAAAGGACTAGATAGGGTGGATGTGGAGAGGATGTTTCCTGTGGTTGGGGTATCCAGAACTATAGGGCATAGCCTCAAAATTGAAGGGCGACCCTTAGAACAGAGGTAATGATGATTTTTTTTTTAGCCGGGGTGTGGTGAATCTGTGGAATGCTCTGCCACAGACTGCGGTGAAGGCCAAGTCCTGTGCGTATATTTAAGGCGGAAGTTGATTGTCTCCTGTTCGGTCAGGGCATCAAAGGATATGATGATAAGGCAGGTATAGGGGGTTGAGTGGGATCTGAGATCAGCCATGATGGAATAGCAGAGCAGACTCGATGGGCTAGATGGCCTAATTCTACTCCTGTGTCTTATGGCTGAATCACATAGCATTACACAATCTAATTTCTATTTTTTTAAATGTTCATTGACTTTAACTTGTATCATATATGCACTTTATTGTCTGTTAATTTACTTGTGGTAATATTACTATTACATGTGTGAGTTATGTGTACTGTGTTGTCCACCTTGGTCCAGTGGTATAGTGTACAGTTGAATGACAATAAACTTGAACTTAACGTACAGATTATAAAGCTTCATTCTTGGTCCTTTATATGTCTGCACTGCTACTGCGTGGAGTTTTCCAAAACAGCAGTGTAGTGTCTAAGGACATGCAATATACGCCTAAATGCTGCACCTGTGATTGTCAACTATCCACATGTGGCCCACACTGTTCGCAGACTGTTTGTGCATGGCAGAACTGCTCCCCACTAGTTCAGAATTGCTCCCTACAAACTAGCTGACCTACTCCTCTCTTCCTCTTTGCCACAGATATCACCAGATTTTCGTTGAGGCAAGTTTTTCGAGGTTAGCTGCTACTTTGCCGCAATTCAAGTACTGGATTATGGAAACATCCACCATACAAGCACACGTCTCACTTTGTGGGAGATTGAGATTTCAGAACAAAAATTTAAATTCATGAGTTTTGATCCGTCTTTGTCCTTTGATGTGGAAATCTAGTTCTACCTTATCCAACAACTTCATTTCTTAGTGATGGCCTTTGTAAGAACTTCTCTTTTACTCCTGCCTGCTGGCACACAGCATTTGTGATGTTGTAGACTGAGCAACCAGACACATTGAAGAGCTGAAACGCCCAGATGTTACTTTGCATGTTTAAGTGTTGCATAGGGGCTAGATAAACCTTGGAACTTCCTCATGGAGCACAAAAACATATCCCTCCATCCACTGATTCTTTGCCCCTCATTGTGCACCTGACTAATTCTTTGCTAATCAAGTTGTCTTCTCTCTGCTTGCCCATCAGTTTCCCCCAGATTCTGCCTGTCATCTGCATATTTGAGGCAATTTACAGCACCCAGTTATACCTGAGATTGAACCTGAGATGTGGGAGACAAGCAAAAGCACCCTGAGCAAACGCCCACATGGTCACAGGGAGACTGCACACAGACTGCCCTGGGGTTGACACTGAACGTGGTCACTGGAGTCATGAGGTAGCAGCTCTGTTAGTGGCACCTCCATGCCAATGCCAAAACTGAGGATCTCTTCTGGGCCATGATGTGAGAGAAGAGCCGCTCCCTAGTCAACAGGTTGTAGGTTGTCAGAAGCAGTAGAAAGGGATAGACAGCCAGGAAATGATGGAATAATATTTCTGAAAAGACACGTTTGATTTAATTTAGACTGCTTTGAGGTGAATGTGAACCAGATGTGTGTGATGATCTGATTCTAAACCTGAAATGCAGAGACTAAGAATTCTTTGTGGAGTGCACACTGTAAAATAGTATTGGGCTTGCAGCACTAAAATATGTGGATTTCTACTGCAAAATATTGATCTTGGCAAATGAACAATGTTCTTAATTCTATCAAGAAGAGTTAAAACATACTCAGGTGTGACCTTAACTAAAGCTAAGGAGTAACTTAACACCTTACATCTGAGTTAATAACATATTCATGTTATAACCAGTAGCAAAAGGATGTTTGAGAACAGCTTTTGTGTGCAGTTATTGGATACATTAGAAATATCAATGTATTTACTCCCTTCTTGACAAAATTGTGTTAGGTTTTATGGAAAATTAATGATCAGTTCCCTTTTGTAGTTATACATTTGTAGGATTGGTCCTGTTAGACAGCAGGGAATGAATTAGTTTCATAGTTCCAGAGCTCAAATGTTAAATGGAGTAATCCATTAACCAAGTAAGTCACCTTCATTTGAACATACACTAAGTGTTAAGTTACAGTCGCGAAACTAACTGCCAGCTCATTCTGGAGATGTAGGTGGAAACCAGAGGACCCATGAGGAAGCCACGGGGTCATCAGCAGAACGTTGAAATTCCATGCATGCTGCATCTGAAGTCAGGATTGAGTCCCAGTCTCTGGAGTTGTGTAAGTAGCAGCACTGTGCTATCCTGCGAGATTTGGACTCTTCATCCACGTTATGCAATACCAGCAGCACAATGCTAGAGACCTGGCCTCGATTTTGATTTCCAGTACCGTCTTTGTGAAATTTGCACGTTATTCTGTTAGAAGCAGGTTTCCCCTGAGTCTTCCAGTTTCCTCCCACATTCAAAGACCTGCAGTTTGTTGGATTAATTGGTCTCTGTAAATTGTCCCCAACAAGTGGTAGAATCTGGGAGGAGTTGGTGGGAATTTAAGAATACAATGGGATTAGTATCAGAATCAGGTTTAATATCACCAGCATATACACACTCACACTCACTCACACTTCAAAAAGTGAGACAGGTCCTAAAAAGCAGCAAGCCAGGCAGCATCTCTAGGAAGATTTCAAACATCCTTTTGTTACTGGTTATAACATGAATATATTATTAACTCAGATGTAAGGTGTTAAGTTACTCCTTAAGCTTTAGTTAAGGTCACACCTGAGTATGTTTTAACTCTTCTTAGAGATGCTGCCTGGCCTGCTGTATTCACCAGCAACTTTGATGTGTGTTGCTTGAATTTCCATCATCTGCAGAGTTCCACGTGTTCAGGTCCTAAAAAGCCAGCTGAATGGGGAGAACAAGATCAGAGCCATCAATGCATTTGCCCTACCTGTCTTCAGATACCCAGCCACAATAGTGTACTGGCCAAGGAATGAACTAGAAGCTGCTGACATCAAGACCCAGATACTGTCAACAGTAGATAGAGGATTCCACCTGAAGTCCATCGTCGAGCGATTGTACACCCGCTGGAGTAAAGGACGATGAGGACTTGGAAGTGTCAAGGCCAGAGACCTGGAAGAAATGCAAATCAGCCATGAGTATGTCAGCGTGACAGCCCCTAAGGACGGCCTGCCAGGAGAATCCCTCAGACAGCAGGCAGAGGACGTGGAAATGGAAGCAACAGAAGCAGGGATCAATCACACCAGACAAGACCCAAGATAAAGACTGTGCAAGAAACCCACTGAAACCATCCAGCACGTAGTAGCAGGATGTAATGCAGGCAGGGACAGCATTCACTGGACAGCACAACAACCAAGTTGTAGGAGTTGTGTACAGGATCATCTGTTTTAAGTATAGATTGGATACTCTCAAGGTCAAATGGGAAACACCCAAGGTAGTGGAGAATGAAAGAGCACAGATCCTGTTGGGATTTTCAAATACAGACTGATAAGCAGGTACTGGCCAACCAACCAGACATAGTAATACTGGACAAGGAACAGAAGAAAGCAACAGTAATAGATGTGGTAATCCTGAATGATAGTAGCATCAGGAAGAAATAATATGAGAAGCTGGAGAAATACCATGGCTTTAAAGAGGAGATAGGAAGGATGTGGAAGGTTAAATCCAGAATAATCCTGGTGGTAACGGGAGCACTTGGAGCTCTGATTCCTGGACTGGGAGAGTGGTTCCAACAAATCCCAGGAACAATATCTGAGATCTTGATCCAGAAGAACACACTACTAGGAACAGCAAGGATATTGCACTGAACCCTCAAACTCCCAGGCTTCTGACAGTAGACCCAAGATTGAGGGAAAAATACACATACACATACCACCCATAAAGGGTGAGGAAAAGAATATATATCTAAAAAACTTAAATTACGTAAGTAGTACAAAAAAGAAAAAAAGTAGCAAACTAGTGTTCATAGGTTAAATGTCCATTCAGAAATCTGATGGGCAGAGGGGAAGAAGCTGTTTACAAATTGTTGAGTGTGTGCCTTCAGGGTCCTTTACCTCCTCCCTGATGGTAGAAATGAGATGACGACGAGTCCTGGGCGATGGAGGTCCTTAATGATGGATGCTGCCTTTTTGAGGCATTGCTCCTTGAAAATGTCCTGGATGCTGGGGACGCTAGTGCCCATGACTGAGCTGACTGAATTCACAATGTTCTGCAGCCGCCTTTGATCCTGTGCAGTGCTCCCCACGCCCCATACCAGATGGTGATGCAGCCAGTTAGAATGCTCTTCGTGGTACATCTGTAGAAATTTACGAGAGTCTTTGGTAACTTACCAAATCTCCTCAAACTCCTAATGAAATATGGCCGCTGCCATGCCGCCTTTGTAGCTGCATTGATATGTTGGGCTCAGGCTAGATCCTCAAAGATGTTGACACCCAGGAACTTGAAATTATTCACCCTTTCCACTCTGATCCTTCTGTGAGGACTGGTGTGTATTCCCTCATCATTTAATATAAATGGGTGGTTGATAATCAGTGTAGACTTAGTGGGCCAAAGGGTCTGTTTTCTGTGTTGAATCACTCTATGTCACTAAAGTGTTAACATTGAGCATTTAACATTTAAATAACCAAACTTGTATGGCCTAAAGAATGCTAGATGTTTTCATCAATTTGTTTCCAAAATAAAATCAACAAAATTCATTTTTATTAAAACCTTGGATTGAATAATATCCCTGGTATGAACAGTTCTTCAGATATTTAGTTATCCTGATCCCCTTAGCAACTCCACTGAATGCATTTTATAAATTTAGGGTCAAACCTTCTTCCTGCTTCGCCCTGCTGATATTCATGAACATAGACGTTTAATAGGCACAACTGTGTTTAAAATATGAATTTCCCATGGTGACTGGGGATTGAAAACCAAAACATTGAAGACGATCTCGTTTGATGCTGACCTCCTGTGTGGAGTTTGCAAGTGACTGTGGGTTTCCTTTAGGTGTTCTGGTATCCTGTCACATCCAGAAATCATTCTGATAGGTTAATTGTCTGCTGTAAATGACCCCTTAGTGTAAATAAGTGGCAAGAATTAATCAGTGGAATTGACAGGCATGTGAAAGAAAATAAGTTGCGGGGCTATGGGGAAATAAGAAAGAAATGGAACTGGTGGCATTACTCTGCTTGGACCTGGCATGGTTTTGTTGGACTGAATAGCTACTCCTGTTTTGTACTGAGTAAGTATCCTATCAGAGAGTTGCTCACGGAAAGAATAGATGCATTGTCTATACTTGAGTTTAGGTTCCATTTCGGAAGGTTTTCACAGCTGTTCTGGAATGCTGTCTTGTTTGAATTCATTGAGTACATTCCTTCAACATTGTTTAAAAATAGGAACAATGACACACTTGTCCAATGGTTATTTTACTTAACCACCCACCCGAGTTCTGGTCCTTTGATCACATATGTAAGTTTGAGTCCAATCAGGGTCACTGGGGAATTTAAATCTGTGCAATTAAATTCATCTAGAGTTACAATTAAAGCTGGTTCTAGTAATAGCAATCATTGAAAATCCAAATAATCAGATTTGCTCATCTTCTTCAGTTAAGGGAATCTGCTATCTTCCCTTGGTCAGACCTATATGTGAATTCCGATTCATCACTGTAATTGACTCTTAACTACTTTCTAAGTTCAAGGACATTCAGATATACATTAAATGTTGCCATTACCAGTCATATCCACATAACATGGATGAATAAAGAATAATATTCTATTGTTGCTTCTGCTTGAATATTTCGATTTCCTAACCAACAGATTTCTTCCTTCTAGGGGGATCATGGTAACCCGGGTTTGCCAGGAGGAGATGGACGCCATGGACCGATGGTAGGAATACTCTTTCTCAACTGCTGAATATGATTTATTTACTTGCTCTTCCTTCCTTGGTGGGAGGGATCACTGACACAGTGTCTACCACTGCTTTGAGCAGCTCCAGGACTTTTCCTTGATGTTTTAGTTTATAACGTGCTAATGATTAGATAACTGGAGAGAAGTGCAAAGGATTGCTTCCAAGTTTGATCAGGGATGCAGACGCAACATCAGGTCAGAAGTAGGGAGATTTGCTGACGATTGGCAGAGCTTGATTGCATTCATACCTTGGCAAACGAAGCAGCCCATGTCTGCTTTCAACAATATTCAGGCATGAGCTAATAATTGGCATGTAAGTGTGCCAGAAACATGCCAGGAAAATGGCACACGAGGGAGAGTCTAACCACAGTTAGTGGCATTGCCATTGCTGAGTCCTTCACCATCAATATCCTTGGAGTTACCATTGACCTGAAACTCATGTGGACGAGCTACATAAGTACCAGGCCCTCATGCCGTAGTGTCACCTGTTGCAGTCATCCAGAAGAGGAGACACTGAGGCAGTGTGGGAGAGAGCAGAAGCTTCTGTGGGCATGTGGAATCTGTACTGGGTTAGAGGCTGGCCCCTCTTGTCCATCAGTGTTCACTCAGTGGAGGTCAAGTTGGACCAGGACAACATCCCGTGCACCATTAATCTATAGCCCATGCTACATAGGGACTTGACTGTATGTGACTATGTTTTTCCTTCTATTAAAACTATATGTGGTATGTGTTGTGTGCTGTTGGTACTGTGTTTTGTACCTTGGCCCCAGAGGAATGCTATCTTGTTTAGCTGTATTCATGTATAGTTGAATGGGAATTAAACTTCATCATGAAGCTTATAACTACCTGGGACGTTGTAGTACATGTGAATGGTGCCACATCTATCACCCTGAAAGTTCATTGATCACCAGTGCACATTGGCTATTGTGTGTAATATCTACAGAATGCACCCTGGTTATATGACAAGGCTTACTGCTGTTGAATTTCCCAGACCCATTTGCTCCATCATTTAAAAAAAGGATGAGGACTTCTGGTACAAAGCAACAGATCTGCAGTCTTCCCTCTATATCCCCCACCATCCTGATTTGGAAATGTGTCACCAGTTCCTCATTGTTGGACCTAAATCCTTGAATTCCCTCCCAACTGGCACAGTGAGAATGTCTTCCAAAGGACCACAGATTATCTTTGACAAAAAGACTTGGTTGGCCCAAGGGGTTTTTCTGTGTTGGATGGCTCTCTAACAAAGCTCCCTTTACGATATGTTTGCTGCTGTTTGTAATGGAGGAATATATCCTCCTGTACTGTTCAGAACCTCTACCCCTTCCCAATTCCACCTGACCCAATTGCCATAAAATCTCTATCCATTGAACTCTTTCTGAGTCTAATACCAGTTTCCCCTACACTCCCCACCCATGCTTCTATGCCAGTCACGATGCCGATCTGACTTAATTCCATCTGCCTCCATGTGGTCCATGTCCCTCTATTCCCTGCCTGTTCACTTGTCTGTCTAAATACTCTCCTATCTGCTTCAATTCCTTTCTTAACAAAGTGTTCCAGCTGCTTACCACTCTCTATGTAATGAAACTTGCTTTGCACACCACCTTTAAACATCCCCCCTCTCACTTTAATACCATGTCCTCCAGTTTTGACATTTCCATCCTGGAAAAAGAACATCTACCTTCTTTATGCCTGTCATAATTTGATTAACCTCTGTCAGGTCGCCACTGATGTTCAGGAGAGAACAATCTAAATTTGACCAACCTTTCCTTTTAGTTCATACATTCAAATCCAGGCAACTTTCTGGTGAACCATAAGTACTCTTTCCAGACCATCCAAACCCTTCCTACAGTGTGGCAACCAGAAGTGCACACAATAATACAAATATGATCTAACCAAAGCTTTTACAGCTGAAACATGAATTCTTACATTTCATCACTTTGGCCCATTTGTGTTGCCATTTTAAGGGGCTATGGACTTGTACTCCAAGATTCAGTAGGTGTATTTAATGTCAGAAAAATGTATACAATATACATCCTGAAGTTCTTTTTCTTTGCAGATCTTCCACTGCACATAGTACTTCTATGGCTTCTGCTATTTACTGTCTACCTTCCTCTTACAATTGACCTCCCAAAATACATCCCGTCACACTTGCCTGGATGAAACTCTATCTGCTATTTCTCTGCCCAAATTTCCAACTATATCCTATACCCTATATCCTGCTGAATACTTTGACAACCTTCCTCACTAAGCACAAATCCACTATTTTTCATGTCAGCTATATTTTTAATCAGATCACTCATAACAGAGGTTACAGCACCCATCCTTGCAAAGCACGACAGGTCACAAACATCCAGTTTGACAGAAAACCCCCACAATGACCCAACGTCTTCTATGATCAAATCACTTCTACTATATATCCAAGTTACCAACTGTCTGTGGGTTCCAGGTGACTTAATCTTTTGAACCAACCTACAATGAAGGGTATTGTCAAATGCTTTACTAATGTCCATACACATAACATTCATTGTCCTACCCTCATCAATCAGCTTCATTACTTCCTCAAAAAACTCTAGCAAATTTATGAGGCAAGGCCTTCCCTGTTCAGAACTAGTAGGTTCATGCTTTTCCAAATGCAAGTAAATCTTGTCCCCAGCAATGGTTCCAATAATTTCTCTGTCACTATTGTAAGCTTCACTGGCTCATAATTTCTCCAGTACATCTTAACTCCCTTGCAGCTTGCTTGAAATTCACCACCATCTAACTGTAAGCAAAACTTATCCCAGACAGGTTGACTACGAGGTGTGGAACCTGTTGAGAACATTCCCCATATGCACTTAAGGTTCTGTACAAATTGCTATCTTTTACTTTTGCCTCTGGCGGAATTAACAATTCTCTCAAAAACAAAATGTCCTGGAAGTAATTGAGTGATGTTGTGATGAACTAGGTGTAAAGTCATGTTTATTGTCATGTGACACATAGTGATATGTGCAATGACATGCTTCTATGCAGTAGTATCACAGGCACACATATCATCATTTAACCAGCATTCAAAGCAAAAGCATAAATGGCACGCAATTCTTGTCAGGAAAGAACCCAACTGGAACAAATAGTCCACTTCAGTGGAAAGTTGTCAGAGTGGCTGTAGTGTCGCTAAACTCTTATGATTATGGTTTTGCTTCAGTTCCAGAATAGACTGGCTGAAGGGTTGAAGCTTTTCTTGAAATTAGTGGTGTGGGACTTCAGGCTGCTGTGTCTCCTCCCTGATGGTAGCCGCGAGGAAATGGCATGGTCCAGATGGTGCGGATCCTTGGATTTTGAAGCAGTGGCTCCTGTAGAAACTGCCAGTGGTGGGGAAAGATATGTCTGTGGTGTGTTGGGTCGAGCGTACTGTTGTCTGCAGATTCTTGCATTCCTGCACATTTGAGTTGTCATACCAGACCATTGATACCGTATCACAGTGATCCAGGTATCAACTGTGCTCAGTAATGTTGTCATAATGTAGACTATCCCATGCTGGGAAGCAATTTCAAAATAGCTGGTGACTTTGGTTACTGAATTAGCTGAACAAATAACTTTCCTAAAGAGTCAGTTGAACAATTATAATTTCTGGGGTTTTGAATATTCCACATAATGATTCACTTGCTTTGTGAATTGGCATCTAATTTTCTGTCTTTCCCTGAATTTCAAGCAATTGATGTTGTTGTGAATGTTATGATGAATTATCATAACCTAGAGCTGATTATTGCTAAGACATAGAAGTCTATGGGCCAGCTGTTGGTGAATGCATTGATATAGACTAACATGTACATGATGCACCAACGGGCCAGATTTTGTACTATATGATTCTATGACTCTAACACTATATGTTGATAAACAACGTTTCTCTCGTGTCCTCATTAGTTTGAAAAATGCTGAAATTGGCATTTATCACTCTGTGTATGAAACACCAGGTCAGGCTTATTTTGTGGGATTGGTTGAACTCAAGAATACACAGTATATATACAATATTCTCCTCCAGTGTGTAGATTCAGACTCCTTGGATGAGCAAGAGATCCCAATGGGATGGAATCCTCCATCCCCTTCTCCTATAGCCAACTCTCCTCTGCCTTCATCTCCAGCCCTTTACCTTTCTCCCCACCTGGCTTCAGCAATCACCTTCTAGCTAGCCTTCTTCACCTCCTCCCTCTTTTTTTATTCTGGTGTCTTCCCCCTTCCTTTCCAGTCCTGAAGAGGGGTCTCAGCCCGAAATGTCAACTTTGTTCATTTCCATCGATGCTGTCTAACCTGCTGAGTTCTTCCAGAGTTTTGTTAATGTTGATCTAAAACGTACAACTTGGGCACTGGAAAGATGAATAGGGTTTAATCCTGTGGACTATAAATATAAAAGACAAGCAGCATGGTCCTGCTGAAGAGTCTTGGCCCAAAACATCGACTATATTCTTTTCCGTATATGCTGCCAGGCCTGCTGAGTTCCTCCAGCATTTTGTGTGTGTTGCATGGATTTCCAGCATCTGCAGATTTTCTCTTGTCTGTAAATCTCATTGCTACATTTGTATTCCTACCAATTTAAACCCATCACTTTTACAGTCTTCTGTGTTTGATGGATATGTAAAGGAGCATGTTGTTTTGTTTCGAAACGCACTCGGTTATGGGCATTGTTGGAAGAGAATTCAAAGTCAAAGACAAGGTAATTACTACCTTTAATAGCATCACCGTGATCACTTTAAATTAAAATGGACTTTCTTGTTCTTTGATTTGTGTTCTTTCTTGCAAAAATTGTGTATAACCTATTTTAATTTGATTTTCTTGCGAAAGCTGCTTATATTATGCGATGTGCCTATGATGCTGCTGCAGGTTTTTCAGTACTTGTTGGATACTGCCTGTTACTCGGTTTGTACTTAAGGCAGCAATGAGGGTCCTCCATCTCTGTCATTCCTTGGCCATCTTCTCTATTGTGCCCCAGGTGTGGTTCAGGGTCCTCATTTCTGCCTCTGCAGTATGGCGTCAAGTTGTCTTTGGTCTCCTGCATTTCCTCTGCCATTGAGAGGTCCACTGAAGTGCTGTCTTGATGGTGGAGTTGGCCTCTCTTCTCATCATGTGCCCAATGCATCTCCAACGTTTCCTCATGATGATTGTGCCCATGTCCTCTTGGTGACACTGAAGGAGTAGGGCATGGCTGGAGATCTTTCTTTGCCAGAACTTTTCAGTACTTGTGCACGTGACTTTGAATTCTCTTCCAACCCTCACCAACATTATACAGTTCCAGCTGAAGTGGGTATGAAGTCAGTGGATTGAAGCCACCATTAGGTGAGACAGTCTTTTCAGATTCAGGTCATGCTTATTTGTGTATAAAAACTGGAGAAGAGCAGACAACCATATAGGCAGTTAGGTGCAGCACTCTGGTAGTGAAATGTGAGCTTGCTTTGGTTCCAAGTTGGATAGAGGAAATGGATTGGTAGAGCATTCCAGAGGTTCATTGGCCTCTTTAAGAAGTCCATAGAAGAGGAAAATGGAGAAGCATGTGCTCATATTTTTATTGTTTTTTGTTGAGTGTTTCTTTCACTTGCTTACATTTCGCTTTTTTGTGTTTTATTTCTTCTTCTTCCCCACCCAACTTTTCTTCCCCAGATTTTGTGTTGCCCTTGGCTACCACTTTGACCTGCCCTCTGAAAGCATAATTGTGAGAACATTTAGTTATCCATTATATGAGAGTTGTCCATTATGAGTGTAAGTGAAAAGATGATAATAGCTACAGGATCTGTAGCTATGACCAAGCCAGTTCCATTGATTTCAATACAAGGTTGTGAATTAGTAGTGTGATCACTTGAGTTGAGTATGATGTTCTCCTAAGGCGTCATCTATTGGTGGGTCCTTGGGTGGCAGTAGAGGCCAATCCAGGGTCCACATATTCTGGTTCAGTATAGACTTGAGGAAGTGGTGGCTGTGTTTACTGGACAGTTGTTTTGATTGTTCAGTCTCTCCTTTCACAGCTGCCATTTATTCTCTGCAACACCGTGCAGAGGGCAGCTCCCTCTTATAGATATTTTCTCAAGGTGCATTCATTGAGTGCAATGTAGTCCCAGTTTTCAGATGCAATGTTGAAGTTTCTTCGGTCTGATTTTGATGTTAACTTTGAAGCGTTTCCTTTGCCCACCAGGGATTCACTGACCTTCCTTCAACTGGGAATAAAGGTTCTGTTTGGAGAAGATGTGAGTTAGGTATCTGGATGACATGACCTATCCATTGGAGCAGGTGTTGCTTTACTGTGGTGGAGATACTGTTCATGTTGTCCTCCTCCAGTACACTGGTGTTAGTGTGTTTGATCTTCCACCTGATTTTCAAACTCTTTTTGTAAGGTTCTCTTGTGGTATGGTTCCAGGGCTTTTGTATGTCTAGTGCAGGTGGTTCATGATTCAATTCCATACAGCAACGTAGAAAGGACAACTGCTCTATAAAACTGAAAAACACACACAAAATGCTGGGGGAACTCCGTAGGCCAGGCACCATCTATGGGAAAAAAATACAGTTGATGTTTCAGGCCGAGACCCTTCAGCTAGACCTGAAGTTTTGTTTGGACCTGTAGGTTGCGGCTTTAAGGACTCTTTTCGAATCTGCATAGGCTCCACTAGCACTACCCAGGTTCAATGCCTGCTTTTGAGGACAGAAGGCCACTAAGATAGGGAAATTGGTCTACGTTTTCAGGAACGATATTGTCAAGTTTTATGGAAGGCTGGCTGGTGGTGGCTGATATAGGATCTATGTCATTTTTTATATTCAACACATGAACCAGAGCTCTTTATGCCTTGGTAAAAGGATTCAGGATACATTGGAGATCTTCTTCAGAGTGTGCCACGATGGTGTTGTCATCCACATATTGAAACTCCATGCTCGTGGTGCTGCTGGCTTTGTTCTTGGTCTGGAACCGGTTGAGGTTGAAAAGTTTGTTGCCCATTCTATATACAATAGGGATTCACTGTGGCAGGTTTTGGCCAGTGAGGTGGAGGATGACAGCAATAAAGATGGCAAATAGAGTGGGTGCAATGATACAGCCCTGTTTGACTCCTGTCTTCACAGTGAAGGGTTCTGATTCAGTGCCACTATGTGTTGACATGCCATCATACAGTAGCCTCAGTGTTTATGAGTAGCTGATAGTATACACCAGAGAGGACAAATCTGAGGCATGTCGACAGCACTCCAGTTCTAAACGGTGGCATCTCATTGACTATGTCGTTGTCCGAGCTAGGTACCGCCACGATGTAAATATCACAAGAGCCATGATTGTCACAGATGACTGCTGGGCAAATCATTGCCTGATCTGCTCCATCACATCCATCAGGCTCATAAAAAATAGGGGAATTCATAAGAATCGGATCAGTTCAAGACTAAAACCAAAGCACCTACTTGACACTGCCACCCAACAACACTTTCAGGCCTTATTTGGGGAGAACCTCCAACAGGAATATCTGGAGATTATCAAAGAACATTGGGGTCCACTTAAACCCACCATCCTCAATACTTATAAAAACATCCTTGGGTAGAAGTCTAGAAAACATCAGGATTGATGATAATGATATGGAAATAGAACAACTTAACTCCAAGAAAGAAATACATCGGCAGCAAGGCTGGAAGAGAAGCCTACTCCTGAGCCAAGTCAAATGTCCAGCGAAGGGTGAGACAGCTAAAGAATTCTTGGCAGAATCAGATGACACATTTGATGGAGAGAACTCTTTCGAGAACTGTGCCAGCACTGCTGGACCAGAGGTTACAAACCAAATCCTCCAGCGACCTGTGAGAGAAGACATGGGAACCTCCTAGTACGAAACAGGTCCACGAAGCCTTCAGGAGTCTGAAAAGCAGCAAGGCCACTGGTCCTGACAGCGGAGATCCTCAAGGAAGGTGGGCCTGTGCCCCGGCACCACATAAATGCCTTGCTCCTGCAGGGCTGGGAAAAGGAGCAACTGCCCTCAGAGCTCAGGGATGCTCTAGTAGTGACCATATTCAAGAAGGGAGACAAGGCACATCGTGGCAGTCACAAAGGTATCTCCCTCCTGGCAAAGTGCTTGCACATACAGTATCCTTGTCAACTGGCTCCTTCTACTATCTGGAAAAGTACTCCATGAATCATAATGTGGTTTTCGCCAATTAGAGGTACAAGCAGACATAGCCTTCACTGTATGCCAATAACTGAAAAACTGCTGTGAACAAAGGCAACCCTTGTTTTTGGCTTTCATAGATTTGACAAGGTTGTGAATTGTATTCTCTGGACTAAAATACATTTGAATCATCCTATTGTGATGTGCTGTGAATGTGTTCCAATGTACACCATCCCTTCTGTCCCCACTGGCTATTAACTTTTTAATGGCCTTTACACTCGGACAAGGTATTTTCCAGTGCTGATGTTGACCTTAGTCCCAAAGCTATTAACCTGATTTTTGAATACTCACAGGTGATGTGCAATATTAAGCAAGCAGATATAAAAGTGAAAACAAGGGAAAGAGTCAGCAGTTCTGTAAAACAGAAGTAGAAATGTATTTTCAGGTTAGGATTATAATACTGTATTGTGAGTATGCATTCTGCAGGGGCATCTCTCCATTGGAAGTGAGAGTTTATGGAATCACTTTACTGTATTGTTATTTTAATTTTATGGATGACCTTTATATTACTGGTGTTGTGAAATAAAATATCAAACTCAGCTGTGTTTCCAGAGATTAGATGATTCAACTGAGAACAAGAGAGACTTCATAAGAAGTGTGCTGGAAACACAGGAGATTTGACATAATTTATAATAGTGTTTACCTACATCTCCCAAACACCAAGCTCCTTTTGGTGTACTTAAATCCCAAAGCTTCATTCCAGTTTAAAAAGGATCACATGGGATATGTGTCTCAGAAACAGCCAAACAATCTGGCCAGTTGATACGGACAATTATGATTCATTGGAGCAACCTCTGCCTATCCTCTTTTAATTCAACTACTGTGATCCTCTATTCCATTCTTCCTCAGACACTTGTCCAACCTCTATAAATACATCCCAGTTATGCTTTCAACATTGACTATCCTTCATGCCTCTGGTACCTGTCCTATCACTAAATATGATTTAAATATCTCTGCTAGTGCCATGACACTTCCTGCACTTGCTTCTTGTAGGGTCCGAGGGAACACCTTATCAGGCCCTGGGGATTTATCTACCCTGTTTTGCCGCAGGACAACAAACACCTCCTCCTCTGTAATCTGTGTAGGATCCATGAGGTTGATACCACTTTGCCTCACTTCTATAGACTCCGTGTCCATCTCCTGAGTAAATGCAGCTGAAAAATATTTAATTATTTACAAACTCCTCCATCTCTTGGCTCCATACATGGATTACCATTCTGATCTTCCAGAAGACCATTTTTGCCCCTTGCACTCAATCTTTTGTTCTTAACATATCTGCAGAGTCCCTTAGGATTGACCTTCACCTTGTCTGCTAGAGCAACTCCATGCCTTCGTCTAGCCCTCCTGATTTCTCTCTTAAGTGTTCTCTTGAATTTCTTATACTCCATAAAAACCTCATTTGTTCCGATCTGCCTATACTTGCTATGCACCTGCTTTTTTTCCCCTCTCTTAACCAGGGCCTCGATATCTCTTGAAAACCAAGGTTCCCTACACTTATTATTTTTTTCCTTTTATTCTGACAGGCACATACAAACTTTGTATTCTCAAAATTTCACTTTTGAAGGCCTCCTATTTACCAAGTATATCTTTCCCAGAAAACCGCTGGACCCAGTCCACACTTGCCAGATAATTTCTGATGCCACCAAAATTGGCCTTTCTCCAATTTAGAATCACAACCCGCAGACCAGACCTAGCTTTTGAAGCTAATGGCATTATGATCATTAGATTCAAAGTGTTCCTCTACACAAACTTCTATCATCTGCTCTGTTTCTTCCCTTAACAGGAGATCTGGTGTCGCACTCCCTCTAGGCTCTTTCTGTACTTACTGATTAAGGAAACTTTCCTGAACACATTTGACGAACATTACCCTTTTACAGTATGGGAGTCCCATTCAATGTGTGGAAAGTTAAAATCACCAACTATAGCAAACTTATCCTCTTTGCAGCAGTCTGCAACTTCTCTACAAATCTGTTCCTCTAAATCCCTAGGACTGCTGGTGGTCTGTAATATAGCCCCATTAACGTGGTCATACCTTTCTTGTTTCTCATTCCCCCCATAATGCCTGACTAGACGATTTCTTTAGTCTGTCCTGACAGAGCACTGCTCTGACATTTTCCCTGACTAGTAGCGCCATCCCTCCTTTAATCCCTCCCACTCTGTCGCACCTAAAATAACAGAACCCCGGAATACTGAGCTGCTGGTCTTGCCGCTCCTGCAGCCAAGGCTCACTAACGGCTACAGTATCACAATTCCAGCTGTTGATCCATGCCCGGACCTCATCCGCATTTCTTGCATTGAAATATATGCAGCTTAGGACACTGGTTTCCCCATGCTCTCAACCCTTTACTTCCTGACGTTGTCTGAGGTCTTACCAATATCTCTCTCCACAATCTCCCCACTAACTGTTCTGGCAGTCTGATTTCTATCCCCCTGCAATTCTAGTTTAAATCCCACTGTGCACCATTAGCAAACCTTAGGGCTAGGATATTAGTCCCCCTCCATTTCAGGTGCAAAGCATCCCTTCTGTACAGGTCCCAGCTTCCCTGGAAGAGAGCCCAATGGTACAAAATCTTACACCCTCAATCCTACACCAACTCCTTAGTCATGCATTAAACTTTATAATTTTTCTATTTCTGGCCTCACTAGCACGTGGCACAGGTAGCAATCCTGAGATCACAATCCTGGAGGACCTGCCCTTTAACTTAGCACCCTGAACTCACTTTGGAGAATTTTGTCACTCTTCCTACCCATGTCATTGGTACCTACATGAACCACGACCTCTGGCTATTCACCGTCCCACTTAAGAATGCCGTGGAGTCGACCCGAGATGTCCCAGAAGCTGGCATTCAGGAGGCTGCATACCATCCATTCTCACCCACCAAACCTCCTTTCTGTTCCCCTAACAAATCCTCTGTTACCACAGCTCACTTCTTCTCCCCACTTCCTTCTGAATCGCAGAGTCAGACTCTGTGCCAGAGACCCGATCGCTGTTGCTTTCTTCTGTTAGGTCATCCCACCCCTCCACGCCCCAACAGTATCCAAAAGTGATATACCTGTTGTTGAGGGGAATGACCACAGAGGTACTCTGCACTGGCTCCTTAACCCCTTTCCTCTTCCAGACTGTCACCCAGTTTCCTCTGTCCTGCACCTTGGGTGTTACTACCTCTCAATGTGTCCCGTCTGCTACCCTCTCAGCCTCCCAAATGATCCAGAGTTCATCCAGTTCCAGCTCCAGCTCCTTAATGTGGATTGTTAGAAGCTGCAGCAGGATGCACATCTCACGGATGTAATTGTCAGGGACACTAGAGGTCTCCCTGCCTTCCCACATTCTGCCAGAGGAGCGTTTGACTATCCTGCCTGGCGTCTCTACTGTCCTAGCTGAGCAAGTGTAAAGGAGGGGGAAAAGCCTCCACCCACAGCTTATTTTAGCTTCTCTGACCGAAGCCTCTCCTCACTGAAGCCTCAAAATCTCCACTCTAACTCTGTCCATTCCAGCGATGCTCTGAGAATGGCTGCTCTGCTCCGATGGCCACTGCCTAACTTTAATTTGTTCTTGCCAATCAATCCCGAACACTGGCTGCCATCCAAAGCTCCAAAACTGCCGAGAGTCGCTGTCCTTTTGACTCAATCAGCGAATGGTAGCGAACTATGTACCTCTCCGATTGGCTGCTGCTCAAAGCTCATCTTAAAGACTGCTGTCAGGTCACCCTCAGTTGCCTTTTCTCAGAAGTGAGGCCCAGTCTGCTCATGCTTTTCTCACGTGTACCTCCTCCTATACTGCCACATATCCCTGCACCCTCGCGATTCCCACATCACATGTACCCCCTCCTATACTTCCACATATCCCTGCACCCTCATGATTCCCACATTACAGGATTCCAACACTGTGACTTCAAATCCTCAGCACCCCTGTGGTTTTGCTGGAATATTTATCTACAAACGATTTGTAAATGATTGATCCTACATCAAGTCCTAGTAGCTCTACCTACCTGAACACTTATGTATTCAATGTGTATTGGTCACTGTCAACCACCTTTGTTAAAATGCAAAACAAACTTAAAAACAAAAAAAAAGTTCAACATTCATTTACAATTTGAAACTTGTGGTAACGCCAAGGAATGAAGTTCCCTAGCTATCAAAGGGTGGGAGTGAACTAATTAGTCAATTTGGCTCATAATTGTGCTAAATAGTACAAATTTTGCATGTGTATTAAATGAAAGCCACTTTTTATGGAGGGCTTAATTTATTTCAGATGCTCTTGGTCCAACATTCCTGTCCATATATAGCTTGGCAGACTCCGAATGAAGTTTGTGAAAGCTTGAATGAAGTTTCGATCCATTGGAAACTAGGACAGGACATAGGTGAGCTAGGTTGAGAGATGTATTTTTTTCAGTTTTCCTGTTTTCACTGGTAAAACTGAAAATTTTCCAGAGTTGTATTTGGCCATAAATTTGAGTATGGCATAGTCTGTATTTATTTGAAGTGTTTTGACACAAACTGTTTTCTATATTAATCTTAGAACATGGTTTAAATAAGAAAACAACAATATTAGTTTCTATATTGTCAATGATCTACTTATGCTTAATGTCACAGAAGGGATCCCTTTTAATCTAAGCAACTATCTCTGTCTACACCATAAATGTCAGGCACATGATGGACTGCTGTATCTTTCTCATCATTAACAGTGTGCCACTTATGTAAACTGTCTACCCAGTTTATCATTGCAAAAATGCTTATGTTAAAGTAGTATAATACAGTGCAAACCCTTTCTATCATGTGTGTCCTACTAATTTGCTAATTAATTTCTGAGAGGTGGCAAATTTATGAAGTCTTCGTTAAAGCTTTCCATTGTATTGTATCCCCAGTTAAAAATAATGAGTGGTTTATTTCTTTGAATAATGAGTATTCATTAGTAGAAAGTCACCATTCACCACTTTTTTCCCCATTGCAGTATTTATGTAAAAAAGTGTGTATATTCTACTTTTACATCTTTGCACTACCTTTACACCTGAAAGCTGGTTAATTGGTGTTCGGTTTGTAGGCAAGTAAAGGCTGCACGTAAAATCTTCCTTTACAAATAGATTAGATTAGATTATGAGGACACGCAGTCCTCTTTTATTGTCATTTAGTAATGCATGCATTAAGAAATGATACAATATTCCTCTGGTGTGATATCACAAAACACAGGACAGACCAAGACTGAAAAACTAACAGAAACCACATAATTATAACATATAGTTACAACAGTGCAACAATACCATAACTTGATGAAGAACAGTCCATGGCACAGTAAAAAAGTTCAAAGTCTCGAAAGTCCCACGTCTCACGCAGACGGGAGAAGGAAGAAAACTCTCCCTGCCATGTCCGACCACAGTCTGACTCTGAGTGATCCGAAAACTTCGAGCTTCCGACCAGCCCTCCAATGCTGAGTACTGAGCACCATCTCTGCTGAACGCTTCGACCCCAGTCCTGGCCACCAGCAGCAGGGAAAGCCGGGTATTGTGGGGCCTTCCCTCCGGAGATTTTCAATCGCACAGTAGCAGCGGCAGCGAACCGGGCATTTCAGAAGTTTCTCCAGATGTTCCTCTGCTTCTCACGTCTGTCTCCATCAAATCAGAATTGTGCACAGCATCTTACTTACAAATACGATATCATTTCATCAGAGAGCTGTGTGCGCTGTGTCGCGCCGCCATCTTCTCCTCCCGCCATAGTTCTCTTTTTCAAAAAAATGTTGAGGTGGAGTAAAGCTGCTCATTTTAAACAATCTTCAATCTTTGGTAACGTACTCAATATGTCTAAGAATTATTATACCTTTAAGGACTGAATGTGTCTTTTCATGTGGCTCTTGATATGGTTGTAGCTGTCTCTTGTTAGTCAGGAGTTGCCGATCTGTTTCTGTTACTTGCCTGAGTTAGTGTCACCCCAGCAGAGCTTTTGGATTTGGTACTGGGATAGAGGGTGGGTTACTGGTGCTTGAGTGGCGTTTAACAGGGAAGTCGGCAAAGTTCAGTCACTCCACACAGACGTGAAGGGCATTGTTCAGTTTGACGGCTCTTCTTTAGAGGCCTTCAACATCCGCAGTGGTGTGAAGCAGGGCTGTGTGCTTGCTCCCATTCTGTTCGGCATCTTCTTCGTAGTCATGCTGAAGCACGCCTTTGGAACACCAACTGATGGTGTCTCCCTCCACACCAGATCGGACAGGAGGCTGTTCAGTCTGTCCCGGCTGAGGGCGAAAACCGAGGCTTGTGAAGTACTCATCAGGGACGTCTTGTTTGCAGATGACGCGGCACTGGCAACACACTCTGAAGAGCAACTGCAACGCCTCATGGACAGCTTCTCAAGAGCCTGCCAGGACTTCAGCTTGACCGTCAGCCTGAAGAAGACCGACGTGTTGGGCCAAGGATTTGAGCACCCCCCTGCCATTATCATTAACAACTACGAGCTGGAGATAGTTCACGAGTTTACATACCTTGGCTCCACTATCACGGACAATCTCTCCCTAGATCCCGAGATCAACAATTGGATCGGACAAGCAGCCTCAACATTCGCCAGGCTGACAAAGAGAGTCTAGGAGAA
This sequence comes from Mobula hypostoma, assembly GCF_963921235.1. Taxonomy (NCBI): domain Eukaryota; kingdom Metazoa; phylum Chordata; class Chondrichthyes; order Myliobatiformes; family Myliobatidae; genus Mobula; species Mobula hypostoma. Next base: position 127,036,956 of record NC_086097.1, read on the forward strand.
CAGAAAGCTGATGATGCACACCAAAGTTGCAGTCTACAGGGCCTGTGTCCTCAGCACACTGCTTTACGGCAGCGAGACCTGGAGTCTCTACTACAGACAAGAGCAGCGTCTCAACACCTTCCACCTTTGCAGCCTGAGACACATCCTGGACATCAAGTGGATTGATCAAGTCACCAACAATGAGGTCCTAGCCCACGCCCAGATACCCAGCCTCTTCACCCTGCTCCAACAACGCCGTCTCCGCTGGCTGGGCCACGTACGCCGCGTGTCAGATGGGAGGATCCTGAAAGACTTGCTGTACGGGGTACTGGCCTCTGGCAAGAGAGCACAAGGGTGGCCCCATCTTCATATCAAGGATGTTTGCAAGAGAGACATGAAGTCACTGAGCATGAACATCGAGAGGTGGGAGGACATTGCAAGCGATTGCTCTCGCTGGAGGCTGGAGAAGAGAAGCTGAGGCTTGCTGCTGAAGAAAAGCTCACTCGTCGGAAAAACAGCACCAAGACAGCACTGGAGGACAGCGCCTTCAAGTACAGTCACCGCAGCCAAGGCTGGCACTCCTGTGTGGGCCTCTACAGCCAGAACAGATGCTGCTTTTCCAATACAGACTAAAGCAGGACTTTCCAGGCGCAGATCCATGGTCTCGCAAGACTAACGGATGCCACCACCACCACCACCACAGGCAAAGTAGCCAGGAGAATCTTCTTATTAGAGAAGAGGATACTCCAGACTAATGTCTGACAGAGGATGTAATTAGTTTTTAAGTTCTGCTTATTGCAAGTTAATGCATCATGCCTTCAATGGTCATAGTTCCCAGTCCCCAACCAAGCTCAGTCTGTGCAATGCCATAGTCAAACCAACACTTGATGGCTGTGACAGCAGCTTTTGTACAGAACATCAGTGCCTCCTGTCCTAGATCTTCAGAATCAAAGGGGAAGACCACCGCCCAAATGCCAGTGTCCTATCCAGAGCCAATTGAGTTGGGCCCGTGATCGTATCAGATATGTCTCTCAAAACAAATTCACTATTCCCAGCTTAATCAAGCTCATAGAGCTCCAGAAAGGTTCAAAGAAGACCCTGGAAGCATCACTAAAGACATTTTTATTTAACACATACCTTGGAAATTAAAACAAAGAAGGAACCGTTTTGGTAGCAAAGTCTATTTAACGGATCTTCTTAGACTGAATACCTTCCACTTTCAGGCAGCTAAATAGAGGAAAGCAACTTTGGTAAAGTAATAAGCTATTAGCCTGACCAATCCTGCCTTGGCCATTTACACGATTGAACCTGAAAGACTGGGCGCACAAACTAGAATGATTCTGGATAAGGATAACATGGAAGAGAATGTTTTTGTTCTCCTAGAGTTTTGCCAAACACAAGTAGTTGACAGTTGTTACTAGTTCATGTTGATGAAAACATCGGTTGATGTTTTGTGCAATCCTCTGGTTCTGTTGGCTGTGTAAGTCTAGGGAAGACAATCTCCGGCCCCAGCAACTGTGTGAGATTGAGCTGTGAGCCCACCCCGAATCCCCCTGTTTGTGTGGATGCTGAGTGATTCGTTACCGTTACAAATAAATAGCACTAAATAACAGACGGTACACTGCATACCTTTAACGATTTAGCTTTATGATTCTTAATTCGACTAAAGCGTTAGTAAAGAAAAAGCAAAAAAAAAAGAAAAGTGCCCATTTTATGAAATAGTCTAATGTGCACAAGTTGGAGCTCACAGTTTCCCCTTCGCTGATCCTCCTTCGATCTCCCCAGGCTTCGTCAAATCGCAGCCCCGCGCCAGGTCGAGTCCTATGACCTCTTCTCCGGCATCTTCTCCTTTCATCTCCCGCCGAACAAAAGACCCAGCTCACACCGGTGTCGGGCACACAACACGAAAACTCTCCCCCTTCATTGGACAGCTCACATTCTAAAGCACCCGTTATCTCTAACCATAACCCAAACACTGCTTCTGCAGAAAGACCTATGTTAGAAGTGAAGCCGTTCCCAGGGTGTTACATTAGGAAAAGATGTATTTACAGTTATCCATAGTTACTGAGGTAATTACTTATGGAAGCAAGTGTACTGCATGATTTGAGATCTGATATACTGTATACACGAAACCTACAGTGCCTGTTAAAAGTACTCATCCCCCTTGGAAGTTTTCATGTTTTATTGTTTTGCAACATTGAATCACAGCAGATTTAATTTGGTTCCTTTTGACACTGATCAACAGAAAAAGACTTCCGTGTCAGGGTGAAAACAGATCTCTACAAAGTGATCTAGATTCATTACAAATATAAAACGCAAAATAATTGATTACATGAGCATTCACACCCCCTTAATGTGAGACACCAGATCATCCATGGTGCAGTCAATTGGTTTTAGAAGTCACATAACTAATTAAATGGAGATCTGTTTTTGGAGACCTGTGTACAGTCAAGTTGTTTCAATTGATTGTAGTAAAATGCATGCATTACTAAATGACAGTAAAAGAGGATTGCGTGTCCTCATAATCTAATCTAATCTAAAAGTATACCTGTATCTGGAAGGTCTAACCGCTGGTGTGTCAGTATCCTGGCAAAAACTACACCATCAAGACAAAAGAGTACTCCAAGCAACTACACAAAAGGTTATTGAAAAGCACAAGTCAGGAGATGAATACAAGAAAATTTCCATGTCACTGAATATCTCCTGGAGTACAGTTAAGTCAATAATCAAGAAACGGAAAGAGTATGGCAGAGCTGTAAATCTGCTTAGAGCAAGCTGAACTCAAAAACTGAGTGACCATGCAAGAAGGGGACTAGTGCAAGAGGGAGGCCACCAAGAGACCTATGACAACTCTGGAGGAATTACAAGCTTCAGTGGCTGAGATGGAGAGAATTGCACACAACAACTGCTGCCCTGGTGCTTCACCAGTCACAGCTTTATGGGAGAGTGGCAGAGAGAAAGCCACTGTTGCAAAAAAAACTCACGAAATCTCGGCTCGAGTTTGCCAGAAGACATGGGAGACTCTGAAGTCAGCTGGAAGAAGGTTCTATGGTCTGATGAAAACAAAATTGAGCTTTTCGACCATCAGACTAAACGCTATGTTTGGTGTAAGCCAAACACTGCAATTCATCAAAAACGCACCATCTCTATCGTGAAGCATGGTGGTGGCTGTATCATGCTGTGGGGATGCTTCACTGCAGCAGGCTGTGGAAGGCTTGTGAAGATAGAGGGTAAAATGAATGCAACAAAATACAGGGAAATCCAAGAGGAAAACCTGAAGCAGTCTACAAAAGAATTGTGACTTGGGAGAAGATTTGTTTTCCAGCAAGTCAATGAACCTAAGCATAAAGCCAAAGCTACACAGGAATAGCTTAAAAACAACAAAGTTAGTGTCCTGGAGTGGCCGAGTCCAGACCTCGATCCAATTGAGAATTTGAGGCTGGACTTGAAAGGAGCTGTTTATTCATGACCCCCATGCAATCTGACAGAGCTTGAGCAGTTTTGTGAAGAAGAATGGGGAAAAATTGCAGTGTCCAGATGTTTCAAAGCTGATTATAGACCTATCCACACAGACTCGAGGCTGTAATTTCTGCCAAAGGTACATCAACTAAATACTGACTTGAAGGGGGTGAATATTTATGCAATCAATTATTTTGTCTTTTATATTTGTAATTAATTTAGGTCATTTTGTAGAGATCTGTTTTCACTTTGACATGAAAGTCTTTTTCTGCTGATCATAAAAAGAACGGATTAAATCTACTATGATTCAGTGTTGTAAAATAATAAAACATGAAAACTTTCAAAGGGGTGAATACTTTTTATTGGCACATTATTTGAAGCTGTAATCCACTGGAGTAATTTACACCTGGAGTAGATAAATCAGAGGTACAGCTCATGAATAAAATGCTTTGGAGTTGAAAGGACTCAAAGAATGGCTGAGAGAAATTGTTTCGCTGGCACTGGCACCTGAATAGGGAACAGAAGGAGTAGTTCTATTGGAATTGGCTTAATTTGAATTGGTGCCCTGCAAGTTGAATAACTAGGACTGAAGATGGTGTTTTAAATTGCATAGCAGGGAAAGGGTGTGAGCATTGAAGAGTAAATTGTGAAGGAATGACAACCCAGAGGAACAGAGCATTGGAGTGAAAAGCAAAAAGAACGTTAAAATCATAAATGAAGGTGCTTTAGCAAGGTGAAATGATACAAGCATATATTTATTGGTGCATTATGATAGTCTTTGCAAACACGTGGTTGTTAGGAGAGCGAGGCTGAAAATTACATAGTGTGATTGGCTTTTAGAAGAGAGGGGTAAAATGCAAAAGGAGGTGGGTAACTAACCTTGATATCAAGAAATGAGATGAAAAGGATCAAGAAGTACGGCCAGTTAGCTGAAGTGATGAATGGCAAAGTGCAGAAAGCACTTTTGGGAGTTGTCTATGGCCCCAAAAGCAGATAATTAAAAGCACAAGTGACAAGGGGCCATTAATCCACACACACACAACACATCAAAGTAATTGTAAGTGTGAAACAGAAAATGATGAAGTATGTGAGAAATGACTTGCCAGGTCAGGTTGTTAAGGAGCCAATAGGGCAACACCGTGAGGCATCTAGCAGAGCTGCTGACTCAAATCTGGCAGCCCATGTTCAACCCCAACCACCTGTGCTGTCTCTATGGAGCTTGCTCTTCCACCATGACCAGGTGTTTTGGTTTCCTCCCACATCTGGAAGACATACTGGTTGATAGATTAATTTGTTCGTTATGTGCCGTGTCATGGTCTTTCCATGACCATGATAGTTTTCGGCATGACCATCCACCACCTGCTCCCATGGCTGCATGTGACCCTGATTGGTTGGGGGCTGGGGTTTAAGATGGTGCTACACCTTGCCCAAGGGTGACCTGCAGGCTAGCGGAGGGCAGGACCACCTTACACCTCCTTTAGTAGAGACGTATCTCCACCCCGCCGCCAGGTAGGCTAATTATCCATAGTAAATTACTCCTGGTGTGTAGATGAGTTGTAATATCTGGGAAGAAGAGTCAATGACAATGTGGGGAGAATAAAAACTAGGATTTATGCAAACAGTTAGTTAATGGTCAGTTCAAACAAGATGGGCCGAAGGGTCTGATTCCATACTGTATGACGTGACATTATTACAAGAAAACATAGTAATGTGAAAAGGCAAACTATTAATAACATTTGCAGTTAAGCAACCTTTGTAGAAGAATGATCTTGAATATAATAGAATTTAACATAAAGATTAAAAGTGATTTAGTTCTTTCTATGTGAAGCCAATGTCCTATGAAGGTATGAGATTTGAGTTAGCTATGGTAGAGAGGGAAAGTACACAAAATGGTATGCCAGTGAAGAAGCAATGACTAAACAATACATAATTTGCAATAAGTGTATATCTCCTTAAGGGACGCCCCCCCAAAAAAAATACAAGAACATCACTCCATTCACCGTTGTCAAGAGAAATTAGGATACAGAAAAGATTTACAGTGATGTAAATGTAGAGGTTTGTCTGGCGGTGGTGTAGTGGCATCCGCACCGGACTTTGAGTTGAATGGTCCCGGGTTTGGATCCGGCCGGCTCCTTGCACGCTGTCCATCTGTTCAGGGTTGAGCGTTGAGCTAGCAACTCGGCCTCATAAAAAAACAAACAAAATTGCTAAAGGAAAGGCAAAGTTATCACCTGATGCGCCACAATGTGCAGAGAGGAACAACAGCAAAAAACCTAGGGACTGGGAATATCTTGGGATCCTGCAAAGGGAATGAAGGATATATTACAGCATTACCATCAAATCATGGATGAACCAGAATCTCCACTCCTTACAGAGATCTAGGAACTTCAGTATTCAAATCAGGTGACCCTGACCTTTACAAGAAATTGAGTTATGACCTCTAAAGCTATTAGAGATGCTAAGATACATTTCCAATCCAAAACCAAGTCATGGCCATCATCTGTGGAAGGGCTAGTACAGGCTACAAAATGAAGTTGGACCGCATCGCTGTCTACAGCGCATTCCTTCCGGCGAGATTAATGTGTTCTATGCATGTTTTGAACAGCAGTATGTCACCAATCAGCCCGACAACCTCCAATGCACGTCAACCCATGCTCCCCGTTGAGGATGCAAGATCAGTCTTCCTGAGTGTGAATCTGCAGAAAACATTTGACCAGGATGGTGTCCCTGGCCATTTCCTTAGATCCTGCACTGAGCAGCTAGCAGGGATATTTGCAGGCATTTTATACCTCGCCCTGCTTCAATTTGAAGTTCCCACCTTCTTTAAGATGACTACCATCATCCTGGTACACATGAGAGGCATTGACACAGTACACGCTCAGTATCTTTATCCAAGGGTTAAATTGTACCATACTGTAAGGAAAACATTTAAGTTGAGAGGGCAATGTTCAAAGGAGATGTGCAGGGAAGTTTTTTTATATAGGAATGTGCTGCCAGTGATGATGGTAATTGCAAATATCACAAGATCACAAGACAAAGGAGCAGAAGTAGGCCATTCGGCCCATCGAGTTTGCTCTGCAGCTCGCCCATGAGCTAAAATATTCACCCATCTAGTTCCAATTTCTGGCTTTTTCCCCATATCTCTTGATATCCTGACTAATTAGATACCTGTCAATCTCCTCCTTAAACACCCTCATTGGTTGGGCCTCCACAGCTGCATGTGGCAACGAATTCCACAAATCCACGACCCTCTGGCTAAAAAAATTTCTCCTCATCTCTGTTTTAACTGGGTACCCTCTAATTCTAAGACTATGGCCTCTTGTACTGGACTCACCCACCAAGGGAAACAACCTTTCCACATCTACTCTGTACAACCCTTTCAACATTTGAAATGTTTCTATGAGATCCCCTCTCATTCTTCTATAATCTAATGAATACAGTCCAAGAGCCGACAAACACTCCTCATATATTAGCCCCTGCATTCCAGGAATCATCCTTGTAAATCTTCTCTGAACTCTCTCCAACATCAGTACATCCTTTCTAAGAAAGGGGGCCCAAAACTGCACACAGTATTCCAAATGAGGTCTCACTAATGCCCCATACAGCCTCATCAACACCTCCTTACTCTTATACACTATTCCTCTTGAAATGAATGCCAACATAGCATTCGCTTTCCTTACCGCCAATCCAACTTGGTGGTTAACCTTTAGGGTATCCTGCACGAGGACCCCCAAGTCCCTTTGCACTTCCGATTTTTGAATTTTCTCCCCATCTAAATAATAATCTGCCCCATTATTTCTTCTTCCGAAATGTACAACTGTACATTTGTGAACATTGTATCTCATCTGCCATTTCTTTGCCCACTCTCCTAAACTGACTAAGTCTCTCTGCAACCTTTTCGTTTCTTCAACATTTCCTGCTCCTCCACCTATCTTGGTGTCATCCGCAAACTTAGCCACAAAACCATATAATCCATAATCCAAATCATCGATATACATCGTAAAAAGAAGTGGCCCCAACCCCGACCCCTGCGGAACACCACAAGTAACCGGCAACCAATCAGAATAGGATCCCTTTATTCCCACCCTTTGCTTTCTGCCTATCAGCCAATGCTCCACCCATTCCAATATCTTTCCTGTAATTCCATGGGCTCTCATCTTAATAAGCAGCCTCATATGCGGCACCATATCGAAGGCCTTTTGAAAATCCAAATACACAACATCCACAGCCTCTCCCTTGTCAATCTTATTCGAGATTACCTCAAAAAATTCCAATAGGTTGGTGAGGCAAGATCTTCCCTTCATGAAACCATGCTGGCTTCGGCCTATCTTGTCATGCACCTCGAGGTATTTCATAACCTCGTCCTTGAGGATTGACTCCAATATCTTTCCAACCACCGATGTCAGACTAATAGGTCTGTAATTTTCTTTTTCCGGCCTCCTTCCTTTCTTAAATAGCGGAACTATATTTGCGACCTTCCAGTCCTCCAGAACCATGCCAGAGTCTATTGATTCCTGGAAGATCATTTCCAATGCTTCCACAATCTCCAAAGCCACCCCCTTAAGAGCACTTGGGTGCACCTCATCCGGACCGGGAGACTTATCTATTCTTAGTCCACTTAGCTTCCCAAGCACTTTCTCTCTAGTAATCTTGACTGTACCTAATTCTATTCCCTGATACCTCTGGCTATCAGGTATATTGCTCATGTCTTCCACTGTGAAGACTGATGCAAAATACTCATTCAGTTCCTCCGCCATCTCTTTGTTATCCATTATAATTTCTCCAGCATCATTTTCAATCGGTCCCGTATCTACCCTTGTCACTCTTTTACTCTTCATATATTTAAAAAAAACTCTTAGTACCCTTCTTTATAGTAATCGCCAACTTCCTTTCATAATTCATCTTTTCTTTCGTAATGACTTTCTTAGTTTCCTTCTGTAAGTTTTTAAAAGTCTTCCAGTCCTCATTTTTCCCACTAATTTTTGCTTCCTTGTACGCTGTTTCTTTTGCTTTTATTTTTGCCTTAACCTCTCTCGTTAGCCACATTTGTGCCATTTTTCCATTCATGATTTTCTTTTTTCTTGGAATATTTTTCCTGCATGTTCCTTATTTCTTGTAGGAATTTCATTCCAATTCTGCTCTGCTGTCCCTTCATTTAGCTTACTTTTCCAATCGACTTGGGCCAGTTCCTCTCTCATACCACTGTAATTTCCCCTGTTCCACTGAAATATTGATACACCTGATACCAGCTTCTCCTTTTCAAATTTGAAACTGAACTCAATCATATTATGATCACTACTTCCAAGGGATTCCTTTACCTCCAGCTCCCTAATTGCCTCAGGTTCGTTACACAGCACCCAATCCAAAACAGCTGGTCCCCTGGTGGGCTTCTGGACAAGCTGCTCCAAAAAGCCATCCTGTAGGCATTCTACAAACTCCCTCTCCTGAGATCCATTACCTTCCTGACTTTCCCAATCCACTTTCATATTAAAATTCCCCATAATTATCTTGACATTTTCCTTCTGACACGCTTTTTCTATTTTCAGCTGCAACTTGTAGTCCACATCCCGGCTGCTGTTTGGAGGCCTGTATATAACTGCTATTAGTGTCTTTTTACCCTTGCCATTTCTTAATTCTACCCATAAGGATTCTACCTCTTCTGATGCTATGTCCCTTCTTTCTATTGATTTGATATTGTTACTTACCATCAGGGCCACGCCACCCCCTTTACCTACCTTCCTATCTTTCCTATACACTGTGTATCCTTGGATATTCAGCTCCCAATCACATCCATCATTTAGCCATGGCTCGGTGATGGCCACAATGTCATATCTTTTAACCTGCAGCTGTGGAGCAAGGTCAACCACTTTATTTCTAATGCTGCATGCATTTAAGTACAGTACATTTAGATCAGTATCTGTTGCCAATTTTGCTATATTTCTATTTTGCAGCAAATTATCCTGTATATTCACCGGCCTGTCCTTCTTGCCACCTTTGCTGCACAGTATTTTTGACTTATTTCTATTTTCCTCTTCCTCGACCCTAACACCTTGGTTTCCTTCCCCTTGCCAACTTAGTTTAAACCCTCCCTGACAGCTATATTAAACAATCCCGCCAGGATATTAGTACCTTTTGAGGATATGATAGAAGATTTTGAGAGAAAGGCACATGGGTGTGTAGAGAATGGAGCGACTTGTGTAATTATTTCTGCACAGCCATCCTGGGCTGAGGAGCCTATTCTTGTGTTGTACTGCTCTGTGTTCTACTACAGCAGCTTGAAGTTCATTGCCAAAGATACCTTTTCTGAGGTATTAAGCCGAAACATTTGGTATTTTAATGTGTTCACATGGGTGTGCATTTTGTTTATCACAACTGCAAAACACCATGTTTCCACTGGGGTCCGTTGTGCAAGTTTCAGTAATACTGGCAGCATATACACCATTTGGAGAGGACAGAAGGCTATGGAAGAAAGAAAAGGGGGAGAGGAGTACCAGAGGGAGGCGATGGGCAGGCAAGGAGATAAGGTGAGAGAGGGAAAAGGGAATGGGGGTGGGGGGCATTACTGGAAATTCGAGAAATTGATGTTCATGCCACCAGATTGGAGGCTACCCAAATGGAATATAAGGTGTTGCTCCTCCAACCCGAGTGTGGCCTCATTGCAACAGTCGAGGGGGTCATGGTTTGACATATCAGAATGGGAATGGGAAGCAGAATTAAAATGGTTGGCCACTGGGAGATCCCGTTTCTTTTGGTGGATGGAGTGTAGGTGCTCGGCGAAACAGTCTCCCAACATACATCAGGACTCGCCAATATAGAGGAGGCCACACCAGGTGCCCTGGACACAGTATATGACCCCAACAGACTCACAGGTGAAGTGTCGCCTCACCTGGAAGGACTGTTTGGGATCTGAATGGCAGTGAGGGAGGAGGTGTAGGGGCAGGTGTAGCACTTGTTCCACTTGCAAGGGTAAGTGCCAGGAGGGAGATCAGTGAGGAGGGATGAATGGACAAGGGATTACTTACGGACTGATCCCTGTTTAAAGCAGGAAGTGTGTGGGGGGCGGGGGGTGGTATATGTGTTTGATTATGGAATCCCTTTGGAGATTGCAGAAGTTCCAGGGAATTATGTGCTGGTTGCGGAGGCTGATACCCTCAACTGCATCTCTTCCATTTCACACGCATCTGCTCTTACCCATCCTCTCGCCACCCTAACAGGGATAGGGTTCCTGTTGTCCTCATCTACCACCCCACCAGCCTCTGCGTCCAGCCCGAAACATCAACTGTACTTTTTTTTTCCATAGATGCTTCCCAGCCTGCTGAGTTCCTCCTGCAGTTTGTATGTGTTACTTGGGCATTTTTATCTTTTTTGCTCTAAATCTTCTTGCATTTTCACTTAATGCTGAAATGTACCTCTCCTCTGTAAAGCACAGTATGAATTAAAAGGCAAAGTATTTTGTGTAAGTAATTTTACAATAATTTTAATTTATCTCTTGTATTACTGTATAAATTGCTTTTAAGTTCCTTTTCTTTGTTTTTCTACAAAGAACATTTTCATAGGAACAACTCTTTGCTTTCTCTACTGACATAATGAATACAAAGAACATCTGTTATCTCTTTTTCTGAATAGCACCCCTTCTGCTTTTAATTTTGCATATTATTTTCTTGAATTATGTTGTGCCAGTAATTACGTATGGATATAGCTTGAAATTGTAGGTTATTAGTACCATATGAGAAATCATTTTCAATTTGTCATTATGAATTGAAACAATGAAATAGCTCTGGAAGAAGTCTTATCAATTTCATAATTAAATATGTATTTTATTAAACCAGCTTATTTCAATTACCATCGACGTTCAAAGTTGTACTAGAAGTATAAATTCAGGGTCATACAGTGGCATGCAAAAGTTTGGGCGCCCCTGGTCAAAATTTCTGTTACTGTGAATAGCTAAACAAGTAAAAGATGAACTGATTTCCAAGAGGCAGAAAGTTAAAGATGATGCATTTCTTTAATATTTTAAGCAAGAAAACTTTTTTATTTCCATCTTTTACAGTTTTAAAATAACCAAAAAGGGAAAGAGCCTAAAGCAAAAGTTTGGGCACCCTGCATGGTCACTAGTTAGCAACACCCCCTTTGGCAAGTATCACAGCTTGTAAACGCTTTTTGTAGCCAGCTAAGAGTCTTTCAATTCTTGTTTGGGGGATTTTTGCCCATTCTTCCATGCAAAAGGCTTCTAGTTCTGTGAGATTCTTGGGCCGTCTTGCATGCACTGCTCTTTTGAGGTCTATCCACAGATTCTCAATGATGTTTAGGTCGGGGGACTGTGAGGGCCATGGCAAAACCTTCAGCTTGCACCTCTTGAGGTAGTCCAGTGTGGATTTTGAGGTGTGTTTAGGTTCATTATCCTGTTGTAGAAGCCATCCTCTTTTCATCTTTGTCTTTTTTTTACAGACAGTGTGATGTTTGCTTCCAGAATTTGCTGGTTTTTAATTGAATTCATTCTTCCCTCTACCAGTGAAATGTTCCCCGTGCCACTGGCTGCAACACAAGCCCAAAGCATGATTGATCCACCCCTGTGCTTAACAGTTGGGGAGGTGTTCTTTTCAGGAAATTCTGCACCCTTTTTTCTCTGAACATACCTTTGCTCATTGCGGCCATAAAGTTCTATTTTAACTTCATCATTCCCCAGGACTTGTTTCCAAAATGCATCAGGCTTGTTTAGATGTTCCTTTGAACCTTTTAAATAGAAGCCAAGCTCCTCCCCCGGAACTGCATTCTTGCCGGCTTTGCTTAAACGCGCCTGTGAGCAGCCGTTAGCAAGATGAGTTCCAAGGTATCAGAAAAGCCTAAAAGAGCTCGTAAGGGTGTTACACTTCGCGTAAAACTAGACATAATTAAGCGTTTCGATCGTGGTGAACGAAGCAAGGACAAAGTGAGTTTGGCTTGTGGAAGTTGACGAAGATGATGTTGAAGACGTTTTGGCATCCCATGACCAAGAACTGATAGATGAAGAGCTGATGCAATTGGAAGAGGAAAGGACAACAAACGAAACCGAATGCAGTAGTCAGCGGACCGAAAGTGAAGTCATCCAGGAACTGAACGTGAAGCAACTGCGTGAGATTTTGGCTGCAATAATTGCAGAAAAGTACGACTTTAATTTTGAACAGGTACGTAGGTTTAGGGCATATTTGCAAGATGGTTTGAGTGCTTACAAAGAACTGTATGATAGAAAAATGCATGAGGCTAAGCAGTCAAGCATACTGTTGTTTTTCAAGCCTTCCACACCAGCCACACAAACGACGAACCTCGACCTTCGACATCAATGCAGGCAGACATAGAAGAAGATGACCTGCCTGCCCTGATGGAAACGGATGACGATGAGATGACACCCCAGTGTCCCACCACCCCAACCCATGGGCCGCGGACTGATACATTGCCGCAGAGAATGCAGCGGTAGCCGGGACGCACCCAGCACATCTTTAAGAAAAAAGCCGAAATAAACAAGCTAATTAACTAGGTGCTGCCCGGCACGTAATTAATTAACTTGTTTATTTCGGCTTTTTTTCTTAAAGATGTGCTGGGTGCGTCCCGGCTACCGCTGCATTCTCCGCAGATCAGTATCGGTTCACTGCCTGGAGGTTAGGGACCACTGCACCAACCCAACCTCCGACGACTCAGTCTAACACACCATCATTAGTGTGCTTGGCGCTGTCTTCCCAATTCCGGTAAGTGATAATACACTGTACATACATTATTTCTACTTTATATAAGCTGTGTATTTTATGTGTTATTTGGTATGATTTGGAGCTTCATAGCTTAAGGGTTACTGAAGAGAGTGTTTCTGCCAAGAGCGCTTGCGTGAGATTTTCGCTATGGAGAACAGTGCGGTAATGATTGTAAAAAAGTATTTCCAATTTGTATAGGCTGTGTATTTATCATATCATTCCTGCTTTTACTACATGCTACTGTTATTTTAGGTTTTATGTGTTATTTGGTATGATTTGGTTAGTTATTTTTTGAGTCTGCTAACGCTCATAAATTTTTCCCATATAAGTAAATGGTAATTGCTTCTTCACTTTACGACATTCCGGCTTACGAACCATTTCATAGGAACGCTCTACCTTCGGATGGCGGGGGAAACCTGTATTTGAAATCTACAGTGGATTTTTTTAGTGAATTGAACACATCAGAACCAGTACCTTTTGCCCCAATTAAGTGGCTGTCCTAATTGCCAAAGTTTCATGGATGTAATTAAAAAGTTATTTTAAAAAACTGATTAAAAAATGATGTATTTAAGTGAAATACAGAACAAATTAGAACACTACCAATACTACTACAGTATGATAGAACTGTGTATTAGTTCCGAATAGTTGTCAGTGGAGAATTTATTGAGTGTACACTGCCATATTCTTTGGATTGACTGTAAATGAACAAAGTCAGTGCAGATATCTTGTGTAGATAATGGACAATCTTCATACAATGCTTTCAACAATTACATTAGCTAATTCTTCATTTTCATTGTAAGCTGCAAGATGATTGTTGATACCTTCAAATTTTTCGTAGTTCCTAACTTACTGAAGTAATGAACTCATTCTTTTTCACTGCCTGCTGTTCCTGGCACCTCTGATGACCCAATTTACCAAAATCCACTGTATTTGTTTAAATGTCCTGACTATCAGAGATATTTGTACAAAGTTGTAAAGTTCTGTATAAAAGAAAATGTCTTGACTATCCAAGGACATGTGCTGAAGACAGGGTATCCAAGGCCTGTTCAGTGCTCAGGCCTCTGCACTTCATGGGGCAGCTGATGGATGCAGAGGTATTAGTTTAACACACAGGAAATGGGGATTACAGGGAGGAGATCCTGGCAGTAGACTTGGGGCTGAGATTGTTTAGTGTCTCGGGGCCTGGACTCCATAAGGATGGGCTTCAGCAGGATGAGAGGGGGATATCATTAAACCTACTGGATCCTGAAAGACGTGGATTGAGTGGACATGGAGAGGGTGTTTCCATTAACAGGAGAGTTTAGGTTCACTTTGAAACAAATAAAGAGGAATTTCTGCAGCCAGAAGGTGCTAAATCTGTAATTTGGAGGTCAAGGAGGTCAAATTATTGGGCATATTTAAGGTAGATATTGATAGGTTCGGGGATAAAGGTGAGAAGGTGAGAGAGTGGGATTTTAAAAGATCAGCCATGATTAAATGCCAGAACAAATTTGGTGAGCTGAATGGCTTAGTTCTGCTCTGACTTTGTGTGGTTTTACAGATGATTTCAAAGGCACTAGAAATGGGGTCACATACACGGGCCAGGATTAACCCTACCTCTAATGCAACAGCTACAACCACAGACAAATCCTCTCCCTCAGCACTGGCAGCTGTCAAAATCCTTCAATAGAAGTTGATGAGACAAACACAGATAATGCTGAGGACCCCCAGCAGGCCAGGCAGCATCTGTGTGGAAAGGGAAGCAGACACTGGTTGAAGTTCCTTCATTTCTGACAAAGGATCCATGACTTGTGATAATTGCTTCTCTCTCCAAGGGCCATTCAATGTCTCTGAGCCCCTGAGATGTTTAGAAGTGTACAACAGGTATTAATATCTATTATTGTTTATTTTAAGAAATTGGTTTCCAAAAAACGTTTGAAATAATTGGTTAAAAATTACGCTAGATTTATTTTTTTTTAAAAAAACTACTTAATCCCTCTTGTTCTTCTTCACAAAATTAAATCTCAATGAATCAGTGAACAGATGGATGATGCAGCAGGTCTAGCCTGATGCACGATTTGTGAGCAGATTCCTCAGCCTAAGTGCTGGGCTCCCTCATCAGATTCACCCTCAGCTGCTGGGCTCTTGTGTGTAGCTGTGAAGCCTCAGGAGCAAGGACCCGTAAACATGTTTAGCTGCATGAGTGCCAAGTTTCCAAGCACTTTTGTTCATATTTGCCAGCAATTCACCGCAGAACGTGAAACTATCAACAGATACTGGCCTTCCATATGTGGTTTTTTTACAGAGAGTATCACTAACTGCTTTACATATGTGGCTCTCATTCAATGCTGTATGTTTTCATCCAGTTGACCTTTGACTTTATGGGGGCCTCCTATAACACAACATGTCATTTGTTTGAAGGAAAATGTTAAAGGTGGGAGAGAATGGGACAATTACCATAACATTTTGCACAATAAACTTTATTATTTCAGAAAAGTCAGAGGTTTGATACTGAAGTTCAATGCCAAAGCATCAGAAGCACTGTGTTGCCAGATCAAACAATGCCAGTCACTAATTAGAAGTCACCAGTCAGCTCTTAAACATTTTACCATGAAATTCATGATTTTAGTAACCTTCCAAACATTTCTAATAGACAAAACAAATGAATGAACCTTTCTATGGAACCTGGTCAAAAAAAACGTGATACTGCTATTCCTTTTATTTTAAGAGCCTCCTACTCATGTTAAATTGCAGAAGGTGGGTTTGCTAGTTTAAAGTTCAGGGTTCTTGCAGTGTCCTGGAGTGGGACCATCTCACCCCTTCCAAGGGTCAGTAAATGGTTGTCTTGTAGCATGCCAATAATTATTTTATTCGTGGAAGCTCCATGGAAAACTGAGCCCAAGCTCTGAGGCTTGTACACAGGGAAATCCCGTTGCCGTAAGTGCAGAGGGAAATGGGTGAGACCAGAGAGTGGCGAGGGATAGGGGCTCCAAGATCAGATCGAGGGGATTCGTGTCCGAGCAATGGGGATGGGGGTGATGGTGATTTTTCATCCCATTGTGAGCTGAAGTTTGTTGTAGCACAGAAGGGACTAGAAGAGAACTGACCAGCAAAAAGGGGAATATAACTGAGCTGGGGTCCCAGTGATATAGTGCTATCCACTGATACAGATGTGCAGTGTTGCAGCATACACAGAATCAGATGTGCCCCACAGTGTTTTGTGGTGGTAGAGTTGTGAACTGTTTTTTGGCCATCGCAGAGGCATACTTTTCTGCAATTCTACTTGAAACATTTTAATATTCAGTTGACCATATATGCCATTTTACTGAACTGTAGACCTTTCTCTAGTAATTGTGAGTAGCAGTTTTAGAAGGCTCACAGCCCAGAATTTCAAAGTCAACATTGAGTTTATTGTTTCGTGTATGAAAGACTTATTACAACATATAAGCTGCATTCATAAAACGCAAACAAATTGTACACAGTTTTGACAAGAAAACACAACACAAATAAGTCCATTTTGAAATACAAGGAACTGAGGATCTGTATTCCCAAGTCTTTTTGTTCTACTAGACTCTTCAATATCCTACCATTCACTGTATAAGTTCTACCCTCGTTTGTCCTGCCGAAGTGCAGCACCTCACACTCATCTGCATTAAATTCCATCTGTCATCTTTCAGCTCATTTTCCCAGCAGGTCTAGATCAGTTTGCGAGCTTTGATAGCATTTCCCCCTGCCCACTATGCCCGCAGTCTTGGTGTCATCTGCAAATTTGCTGACCTAATCTAAAAAATTCTCGTCCAAATCATTAATGTGGATGATAAACAACAAAGGATCCATCATTAATCCCTGCTGCGTACCACAAGTCACCCGCCTCCAATCAGAGAGCCAACCATCTACTTCCACTCTGGCCTCTCCCACTAAGCCAATGTTGACTCCAGTTGGACTACTTCATTCTAAATGCCAAGCAACTGAACTTCTGAACCAGCCTCACATGTGGGACTTTGACAAGGACCTTGCTAAACTCCATGCAGACACTATCCACTGCCTTCAGCAACCTTATTGATAGCCTCCTGGGAGAAACTTGGCTGAGGGGCAATTTTTTCATCCAGAGGGTGGTCAGTAGAGGGAGTGAGCCACTGGAAGTACGGACATTCACAACATTTAAAGGGCACTTGTGTATGGCTAGGAAAGATTTACTTTTTATTCTTTTAAATCTTATTGAGATATAGTGCAGGCCCTTCCAGCCCTTTGAGCCACGCTGCCCAGCAACCCCCGATTTAACCCTCGCCTAATCACGGGACAAATTACAGTGACCAATTAACCTACCAACCAGTATGTCTTTGGACTGTGGGAAGAAACCGGAGCACCCGGAGGAAACCCATGTGGTCACAGGGAGAACGTACCAACTTCCGACATGCAGCAGTGGGAATTGAACCCTGTTTGCTGTTACTGTAAAACATTGTGTTAACCACTGTGCTATCATGCCACCCCAGTGGGATTAGAGGGATATAGGACAAACGTAAGGAAATGGGACTACTTTAGATAGAAATTGTAGTCAGCATGGACCAATTAGGTTTAAGGGCCTGTTTCCGTATATATATGTAGCCTGGGGGAAAAGTACACACTCAGGACAACAAATACTTTTTCAGGTTTTAATTCCTTTATCTGTTTTAGATGTTTAAGTGCCAGAAGAGGGTCGCAAAATAAAATGAATGAATTTACAACCAGTTCTTGCCGTTACAATCTCAGTATAACTTTTGATCCACGCCCTTGTGTATGGACAGAATTGCGTATGCAGTATAAAAATACCAGAACTAATATGGTAGTGGCAATTCTGAAGGAACACAACACAAACAACATGAGAATCCCACTCACACTACATCTTATAAATAACAGTGAAAAATGTAAGCAAATACATCTCATCTAAGACATACACACGTGCTGAACTTCCTGACAGAGACTAAACATTCACGTTACGCGGTTACATGCACAATCAGTCCTGATACAATAAAGTTAGACAAGAGGTACACTTTGGCACAACTTTTACAAGATATTGCCTGGTAGTTAAATTACAGGAAGACCGACCTACTTGGTTGGTGAGGAACTTTGCCCAAGCCACGCCATCCAGCATTGAGTCGTTCACTGGAGAAAATCTAAAGCATCCACATGTAAAACATGTCAAACTACCGATATTCTCGATTTGCCAACAAGAACAAACGAATTCACATGGATATCGTCTATTAATGCTCACCTTTCCTCACCATGCCCAGCACACTCTGGGAGGAACCGATTCCAACGCCCCAACAACGTCTTAAGCAGAAAACAAAATGGTCTCCCCACTATCCCGCGCGTGCGTAATGACCGTCTCCCTTAAAGGCACAGACAACTATTCTAGCATTACCCTGGTGGATGCCTAAGTACAATTTTAACGATACTGAGTAAGATCTGACGGTCACCCGGTTACATATATATATAAGTGTGCATCTGTTGGTCTCTTGAGACCATGGATTTGCGCCTTGCAAGGTTTCCAGGGCACAGGCCTGGGCAAGGTTGTATGGAAGACCAGCAGTTGCCCATGCTGCAAGTCTCCCCTCTCCACGCCACTGATGTTGTCCAAGGGAAGGGCATTAGGACCCATACAGCTTGGCACCGGTGACATCGCAGAGCAAAGTGTGGTTAAGTGCTTTGCTCAAGGACACACACGCTGCCTCAGCCAAGGCTCAAACTAGTGACCTTCAGATCACTAGACGAATGCCTTAACCACTTGGCCACGTGCCAACATGCCTGTTTCCATGCTGTGACTATTTCCCTCTACTTGTGCCTTCCCCACTCAGATCCATTGTAGTGAACAAGCCTTCACCAGCAGGCACAACCGTCACTTATGTTGTTCAGTCTATCTTTGTTCTCCCCCTTCTTTGCACCTTAAAGCATTTTAATTTATAATTTTTCCCATTCTGATGATTGGTCATCGATCTGAAATGTTAACTTTGACACTGCCTGGTCTGTGGATGTTTTCTTTATTTCTCTGCTGTCACTGTAAAATAGAAGTCAGGCTAGATCTTAGTGTGTGTTGGGAAATGGGCTCCAGACTTATAATATTCACCATGTCACCAGCGGAGCATCAATCAGGCATCACAGTGTAAGCTGGCATTGGACTAGTATCTCCTGCTGAGTGTTCACACCGAAACAACTCAAATGCAATTCCTGCTCTTGAGCATGGAGGTAATACTCACGGACCGCTGCGTGGCATAAGCCTGTGTCATGATTGAATTTCATTTTGGCTTTAAAGTTAATCTGAATTTAAGCTACAGCTGGAAAGCTTTTGATCATGAAAAGGACATCTGAAAATAATAGAAAATATGTTCATGGGGAGATTCTCAAAATAAACATTAAAAAAATTGAGTCGAGTTAAACCACAGTAGCTCGATTCTAAAAATAATACAAACAAGTCACTCCCCAACACTTGCTTGCATCATTAATAGTAACAAATTTTATCAAAGTGCAAATAAGTTGACGAAAGTTTTTGGACGTTTATGTAATTTAAACATACTTTCATTTATCAGTATATCTTTGGAGCAAAAGCTAGACTGAATCTGCAGATATTATAAATCACAGTAATTTGGATAGCTTCAAAAGGTAACTGACTGGAAATTACTCCAGAACTGCCACATCTAGATTGTGATTGGCTGCTGGTGGTTGAGGGGGAATAATTCTCAAATTGTCCATTAAATTAGAACTTTATACTGTACCCAATGACCCTGGCTGTTGTCTTAAAGAAAATAATAGTGGGCTAGTTATAAACCGATCATTAACAACATAGAACAGTACAGCACTTGACAGACCAGTTGGCCCGCAATGTAGTGCTGATCTTAATGCTAATTTACACAAAAGGTCCTCTTCCTGTGCATCCCTCCATTTCCTTTATATTCGTTTCTATTAAAAAGCTTCTTAAAATTCAGAGTATATTATTTTCAAAGTGCATATATGTCACCATATACAACCCTGAAACTCATTTTCTTGCAGGCATTCACAGTGAACACAAAGAAACACAACAGAATCAATGAAAAACTGCACACAAAGACAGACAAACAACCAATGTGTAAAAGATAACAGATTGTGAAAATGCTAGAAGAAAAACAAAATAATAATAGATATAAAAAGTAAAAAAAATATTGAGATCATGCATTGTAGGGTCCTTGAGAGTGAGTCCATAGGTTGTGGAATCAGTTCAGTGTTGGGATGAGTGAAGTTATCCACTCTGGTTCGAGAGCTTGATAGTTGAGGAGTAAAAACTGTTCCTGAACCTTATGGTGTGGGACTTAAGGCTCCTGTACATCCTTCCTGATGGCAGCAATGAGAAGAGAGCATGGCTTGGATGGATGGTAGGGGTTCTTGATGATAGATGCTGGTTTTTTGCAATAACGCTCCTTGTAGGTGGGCCCAGTGTTGCGGAGGTGTTTACCTGTGATGGATTAGATGTATCTCCTACTTCTGATAGGCTTTTCCTTTCAAAGGCATTAGTGATTACACAGCAGGTTTCAAACTCCACCAAACTACTTGTCACAGACCTCCAGCCAGAGTAATGGCCTTCCACCCTCTCTTCTATGGGTAAGCCGATTCTGAATCGAACCTTGCAACACACCCCAATTTCCAGGTGTGAGGGTTGAGTGAAAATCTTCCCCCACCCCTCTTCCAACTCCACCTTATCTGTATTATTACATGGCTAGCCATGCTCCGGTGCAAATGGAGCAGAAATCAGGAAATTTCTTAGGATGGAAATTTTCCTGGGAAGGATTCAATAGCAGGATCGTTCCGTGTGTTTAAACATGTTGGCATAGCAAGTGATGGAGGAGCAGCTGAAACTATTTATTTGCAAACTGATTTGCTCTCCTATTCACTATGATCTTTCCTAGACCTCATCTCCCCTTCTGTGACAGTTCGCCATAGCCCTCAGTTCAATAATCTTTAAAAAAAAATGTATCTGCTTCCCCATTAAAGATCTACCTCCACACTCTGTTGGGGTAGGGAATTCCAAAGATTCACATTACCTGTGAGAAGTTCCTGTTCGCGTCAGTTTTAAGTGATCGCCCATTAATCTTGCAACTAGGTTCCCTTGTTCGAGACCTTTCCACTAGTAGAAACGTCTTAGTGTTTACCCTGCAGCACCCAGTAAGGAGCTGATGTACACACACAAAATGCTGGAGGAACTCAGCAGGCCAGCCAGTTTCTATGGAAAGAAGTACAGTTGACGTTTTGGGCTGAAACCCTTCGGCAGGACTCTGTGTGTGTTGCTCAGATTTCCAGCATCTGCAGATTTTCTCTTGTTTGTGAGGATCTGATGTTTCTTTAAGATCACCCCTATTCTAACCTGCAAGGAATAGACATTTGGTTTGTTTTCAGGTTTGAGTGATAAAAAATGATGAAGCAGAATAGTGTCCTGAAGAAGGGTCTCGGTCCGAAACGTCATTTGTTTATTCATTTCCGCAGATGCTGCCTGACCTACTGAGTTCCTCCAGCCTTTTTGTGTGTGTGTGTGTGTGTGTTGCTTCAGAACAGAGAAGTGTGCCTTGTAAGCAATGGATATGCTGAATGCTACACTTTTTTCCTGAAGCGTTTTTGAAATGTTAGTGATCTTGTTGTTCAGGTTTATCTTTTTGTTTATAACTACGCAGACAAAGAACCATCTTAAATTGATGCAGACCTAACAAAATGAGCATTTGTAATTTTAGTGCAATGGTGTAATTCAGTAATATCAGCTCCCTTTATCATATGTGTGCAATATGTGGAGCTACTGAGCATAAAGTCATGCAGCATAGGAACAGTTCCTTTAGCCCATTGAGTCACTGTTGATCATCCAGTATACACTAATTCTATATTGATCATCTTTTATTCACGTTATCTCCCACCACCCCACTGGCAGATTCTTCCACTTACTCACACGCAAAGAGCAATTTACCGTGATCAACTATTCCACCTTCCCGCCTGTTTTGGGGATGAGGGGGCAACCGGAGCACCTGAGGTCAAGGCTGTACTAAGGTTGCCGAAGCTATGAGACAGAAGTTCTACTAGTTGTGCCAATATGCTCTTCTCAAATATATAAAACCACACATTTCCCAAAGGAGTACAATATTCCTAGTAATTCCAAAAGACCAAGAATGATGCAAAAAAAATGATGAGGATGAGAGACTGCATCTTCCTGTATTCAGACACGTGCTGGTAAGGTGGGATCTGTGAAACATGAAATCTAATATTCCCTGCTTTTCGAAAAACTGCACTATTGTATGACTGTCTTGACATTGAAAAATATGGAATGTTATGTTATGGAGGTACTTGCATATATATGGAACATTGCGTTGTGGCAGATATTTGCCTATATATGGAATGTTCTGTTGTGGCAGATACCAATGAAATTTAGAAGAAAATATTTGGGCACCCCCATTTCAGAGTAAACAAATTTTTAAATTGCATGGTAACAACCTCTCTGGAACTGACAAATACAATTTGCAAGTGATGTCAGAAGGTTACTGGTATATCTTTTAATGAAAATAATATTCTCAATTTTTCTTTCTTTTCTCAATTTTTTCTCCATATTTCTTATGAAATAAATTCATTCTTTTAAAATCATTTTGTTAATTTTCCCAAAATTATAAACAAAATATCAATGTTGATGGAGAGAGATTCGAATAATCTTATTATTAATAAACATATGCAAAAAAAGATTTCAGATAACAGAGGTATAATAGACTTCTAAACTCATGATGTAATTAATCATAAAGAAAAAAAGAAATAAAAAGAAAAAAAATACAGAGAAAAGCCCCCCAAAAAAAGAAAAAGAAGAACTAAATACTAAACCCAAAAAAGCAAACGGAACAAACCAGGGCTAGACCAATATCTTATATCAAACACATTCAGTAATGTCGTCAACTCCACTCCTCTATTCATATATTTTAAGTTAATGAGAAGGATTCGGAAAGATCAAATTACATCATATGAAAATGTTGAATAAATGGTTTCCAAGTTTCTTCAAATTTAACTGAAGGATCAGAAATATCACTTCTAATTTTTTCTAAATTTAAACATAAATATAGTTTGGGAAAACCATTAGAATGTAGTGAAATAAATTCAAAGAAAGTACTATGAGTAATGTGTAAAATTTGACAGGCAGAAGACAATCTAGCTAGTCATTCAGCCTTGTGGATTGAAATGCTGAAGGACCATTACAATGGGCTCTGTTTGGGGAAGGATGATGGTGAGGAGTCCAGGTAAATCTTTTCACCTCTTACCTGGATTATGCAGCTAAGTGCTAGTTATTGAGTGGTCACTGGAACAACCATCGAAAGACCCTGATAGCGCAAAGGCACAACTGTGGAACAACAGCAATGCACAATATTGTTCAATAACCCACAGTATGTTCTGGTACAGCTGGATGGAATCTAAGGGCATAAAAAGCTTGGAGATCTATAGTGCTATTTTTATAACATTGATGATATAGAGGGATAAAGTCATTTCAGCAAAACTAGAGTGCATCTACAAGTTGTCAAAAACCTTTCGTTCACTAATTCTCTGATTTGGGTCTAAATCAAAATTGCCTTCCAACTTCAAACTGTCTGTAACCATTCAACAGTTTTTCAGCTGTTACATTATGCTCTTCCTCAGTTCATGTTGATAACATACTGACAGCAGTGAATAGAACAGTGCAGTCCAACAAGAACATGAACTGTACTTTTGTACTTTAAAGCCCAGCTGTGAAAATCTTCCCACTGATGCAAGTGAAGCTGGGAATTTGCCATTCGTTGCTGTTTTACTTACATCAGGAGCTGTGCATGGTATCTCTGTGAAGTATCTGAATGATCATAATAGATTCAAAGAGTTAAACAGCCTGGAAGCAGGCCCTTTGGACTAGCATCCGTGCCAACCTAGATGTCTGTCTAAGCGGGTCTCATTTACTTGTATTTGGCCCACATTGCTCGAACCCAGGGCTTCCTAACCTGGGCTCCACCCACCCCTTGCTTAA
Organism: Mobula hypostoma; assembly: GCF_963921235.1. NCBI lineage: Eukaryota > Metazoa > Chordata > Chondrichthyes > Myliobatiformes > Myliobatidae > Mobula > Mobula hypostoma. The sequence goes on from NC_086097.1 coordinate 127,061,109, forward strand.
TGGTATTGGTCCATGGCATAAAAAAGGGTTGGGATCCCCTGCTCTAACCTTTTCCATTCCATGCAACTGTCCAGTTGTTTCTTGAAAATGACTGAAATTGTTCTTCTTTACAGGGCTTTCGAGGTCTTCCTGGGGCCCCAGGACCACAAGGACCTAAGGTAAACACAGATCCATGTTCAAGTTTGATTGTCCATTTAACAGATGCGCACATTGGTGCCAAGACTGACACCCTCTGTTACATGAATCTGTAGTCCGATATACTGTCTGTTCCTCAGTGTGAGGTCAGTCATTCGTATGTTATTTTGGTACTTTTGGCACAGAACATTTCATAGAGTGGGCCAGTGGCTGAATAGGTTATTATAAGCCAACAACTCTTTAAACATTGCGGTCAGCCTCATTATAATTCTGCTTTCGAAAAAGGGAACAGCATTTGGAATGCAGATATCTAAGTGTGCAATGAAGCAGTTCATGAGGCCATAAAGACACCATTGATCATTTAGAGATAAGAGATCATGGAATGATTAGAATATAGATGGAGAAAAACAAAAGCAAATTTTGCCTCAATTATAGACTTGAATGTAGGTACAGGTGAGGAAGAGATTTGTTTACATTTGGTTTAACTTTATCATAGAAGATATCTCAGCAACCCACATCATGGCCTCTGAGACGGGAATAAACTAGCAAATAATCACATTCCTTATGAATGTTCTGTGGCAGCTGTATATCCCTTGGCCTCTTCGAATTCCTGTTGATAAAAAAATTTGCTTCGTGAGATATCAAGTATGGCAAGTGAACAGGCATGGAAAAGAGGGATATAGACCACGTGCAAGCAGATGGGGATAGTTTAGATTGGCATCATGGTCAGTACAGACATCGTGGGTTGAATGGCCTCTTCCTGTGCTATATTGTTGAATGTTCTATTAATAATGTAATGGTACTGAAGACAATTGGATTTTAAAGTCTGGCAAGTTTCAATATGTAGGTTGTGTTAAGGTTGCAATGTTATAAATCAACCTCCAGCACATTGGATGCATATGAAAAATAAATTATGTTCTGTTGTGAAGCACTCATGAAAGCAAAAGACCAGGTACCTTCAGCATGCTAGATTTATACTCCGTCATCAGCTGATGCAGTGCTACCAAATGGGCTGGAAAGCTCTTTAAATGGCCCAAACCCTAGCTGGCTTGGGGGAAGCAGCTTTCAATGATTTGGTAAATTTGACACTTAATGCAAAATACCACCCTTGAAAGATACAACACCATGACACTTGGCCTGCAGGCTAGTATAACCCCCATGGACATCCCATTATACTACACACAAAACATAACACTCTGACACCAGAATTATCAGTCCACCAGTTGCTACTCACCAATCTTCCAACACCCCAGAATGCTTTCTCCTGGGGTGTAGTATCTATGGTGCTGGCCCCCTACATCCCTGATCTTATTTGCTGACCACTGGGTATGATCAGCCAGGTGAGTAATGTTCCCAGACTCGTCGGGGATGTAGGTGCAGTGCTCTTGACCAATCGCAGCACAGATGCCACCTTTCTCTGCGCGCAGGTAGTCTAAGGTCTTCTGATTTTGTGAGGCCACCATCCATATAGGCATCATTCCAGCTGACACTCTGGTCAGTGCAGTCTCTGTATGTTTGAACACTGTGCCCGTCTTGTTGGCCAGTGCCTCCATCACAGAGGCCATGTGTATCATTTCTTAGGACAGTCTGGCCACACCATACAGGGGAAAGGCTATCATCCACAATCTTTCTGCCTCTGTAAAATGCCTCTTACTGCTTCAACGCTCATGGGTAGAGTGCTCATTCAGGCTATTCAGGTGATGTATGTATGGTACCATGTACCCTGGTTTGCAACAGCTGTAGCATCTGTCGGGAGCCCTGGGTAGGCCAGGGAGCCACTTAACATCCAGGGAATGCCAATCTTCACAGCTCTACTGACTGATTGGACCTGTGCTCGTCATATGGCCTGCATCAACATCCCTTCCACTTCTCTGTTGACAGAGAGATTACTGTCAGAGTTGGGACCTTGGGATTGGACAGATCATAAATAGGGAGGTACCAGCCCTTCAAACACTTACTCCACCAGTGTTTACCAAACCACAAGAATTTTTAAGGCCATTCCCCTACAATGGGGCAAAGTTGGCTGGAATGAACTATGTCCTCCAGGCTTTCTCCAAAACCAAATGTCAAAGCAGGAGAGCTGGACCAGTTCCTCCAACAGTCCTGTTCATTAAGGGGATTGGTATCAGTGGCATTCCCTCTGCAGTGTGGGTTGGCGCCCAGGATCTCTCACCAGCCTCCATCATTGCCACTCCCACCAGAATCCACCACTTTACTACTCTGTAGTGTAGGGAGACACACACACTCTGTCCCTCCTGGTGAGTGCCTGGGTATTTAGACAGACTATCCCCAGTTACTCTAGCAATGCTACCCGCCCCGCATTCCCGGGTCCACACTCCACAATCTTCCCCCTGCCCTGTGGGTGTTGCACCCAAACCTTCCCTAATTCCTCCTCCAACTCCACCTCTTCCACCTTTGGAGGATCTGATAGTGCCAAGTGCTGGGATAATGGGGACCTCCCCCAGGCCTGCTGGCTGTCCACTGCCTGCTGCAACACAATCAGCTGCCCCTGAAAGGTGGGGGTGGGGGTGGGTCATCATTGTTGTCATGTGGACAAAGTCACTGGAGAGAAGTACTGGTAAACATGAAGTAGTCTCTTTATTCGATAAAATGAGACACAGCAGACATCATATTGAGACCCCTTCTGGAGGAAGAGGCCTACTTGACCCACTAGTACATGAAATTTTATAGGTTAAAGATCTATATTTACAAGAATCTACAATACTTTTCCTTGAGGCTACTGGTTCAAGTCGCTACCCTCGGAGGTGCCGATGGGTCCCAGTGCTCTCGGGGATGTTATCGAAATACTGAGATTTGTGGATTGGACTGTAGTTCATGTTGGCCTTTCAGTTCAATTTTTTTTTTGTTCCCATCCATTCCTTTCTTTTTGCCGATTGCCGGGCTGGGGATTGGGTGATCTGTTAGTTTTTGTGTGGGGGGGGGCATTGGGGATTGGAAGCTTTTGTTTCTTTTTCTTTTTCTACAGGGAGAATTACAACTAGTGGATGGGGGAGGGTTGACATCTTTCTTTCAACTACAGTGGTTTTCTGTATGTTATGGCTATCTGGAGAAGACAAATCTCAGGGTTGTATTCTGCATGCATACTTTGGTAATAAAAAGAACCTTTGAACTGCCTTTAAGTCGGGAGCTGCTGCTTTAACTGGCCAAGGTTAATCTATGACCCTCCAGTGGATTGTTGCTTTTCTGATGGATCCCTGTGATCAGAGTCCACCAGTGAAGAGCTTTGGTCCCTTCCTCCTCTGTGTTCCACTCCTCCTGGGGCTTCAAATCCCACTCAGAGAGTGAGGGATACCTGACCTTCACTGCCACTATCACTCTGCCCCACAGCAATTCCTCTTCCCCCATGGGAAACAGATGGCATTCTCAGAGCATTGTTAATCATGTGGGGGGACAACAGCTCCCCTGTTAGATAAACTCACTCCAGCACACCCTCCACGCAGGCAGAGTCTCCCCTGGCTTCTGCCTATACCTGTCTCCCAACACCACCAATTCCTTAATGGAGAATTCTCTGATGATAGTTATCTCAGTGAGACACACTGTGTTATCCACCCCTGGTCCCTTGTCCTCATGCTATTCCTCTCCCCCGCCATGCTGCATTTACTCGCCCTGTTCCATGGAGGCTGGGGGGGGGGGTGGGGACAATGGGCTGGCAATCTCCTGCTGGACCTGGGGACTGCCGGGCCACTGGTCTGACTTTCCTCCCACTACAACAAACTTCCACAGTTCCTGCAGCACCTTTTGCAATCCAGATTGCCCAAAGCCCCCAAAGCAAAAGACTGAGAGATTTCTGCCTGCTAGATTATATTCTGTCAGCACTGTGACATCATCAGCTGGGGCCGTGGTGTCAAATGGCAGCCAGTTGAAGGTCTGCAATGCTTCTTGAAAGAGCCAATCCCTAGCTGGCACTGGGGAGCAGCTTTTGAATGGCAGGTAAGATTGACACTTACTACAACACCTGCTGGTAGGATCATCAGCATTTACTTCACACAAGAGTAGCCAGAGCATTAATAATGGATCAGGCATTGAGGGCACTTTCATAATCCCAGCTATCTTGTGATAAGGTGACAGCTTCCTCACAAAAGCTACTTTAAGCCACCCTTGTTGATGTAGCCAATCAAACTACAAGCAGACACCTGGCCACACATCAATGGGAGGTCAAATCATAGAGTGGTGATCTGAATTAGCAAGACACATCAAAGCTGCGGGTGAACGCAGCAGGCCAGGCAGCATCTCTAGAAAGAGGTACAGTAGACGTTTCGGGCCGAGACCCTTCGTCAGGACTAACTGAAGGAAGAACTAGTAAGAGATTTGAAAGTGGGAGGGGGGGGGATCCAAAATGATAGGAGAAGACAGGAGGGGGAGGAATGGAGCCAAGAGCTGGACAGGTGATTGGCAAAAGGGGTATGAGAGGATCATGGAACAGGAGGCTCAGGGAGAAGGAAAGGGGGGGGGGAACCCAGAGGATGGGCAAGGGGTATAGTCAGAGGGACAGAGGGAGAATTAGCGTACGTTTCTCATTCAGTTGTCTGCCAGGGAACTTGATTGGCTGGGTATCCCTGAAATGACATCTCAGAGGGCAGAGACCACATTAACATAACTCATTTGTAGAGAATGTTTACTTTGTGGTAAAGCGTGAAGAACAAAAATTAAAGTGCTGTTAAAAAAAAATTAATTATTATACCAACAAAAAATCTGAATGTGAAATATACGTTTTAATTTCAGGGAGATGGGTGTCCTGAATTCACATTTTCATTCTTTTTTTTGTCTGAGAATCAAAATCAGGTTTAATATCATTGCCATATGTTGTGAAATTTGTTGTTTTGTGGCAGCGGTATATTGGAATACATGATGTAAAAACTATAATTTATAATCCAATTGCAGGAGGAGGTACAGAGGCCAAGATTTTATAAAACATAGAACATAGAACATAGAATAGTACAGCACAGTACAGGCCCTTCGGCCCACAATGTTGTGTCAACCCTCAAACCCTGCCTCCCATATAAGCCCCCACCTTAAATTCACTAGTGTATCTGCCTCCACCACTGACTCAGGCAGTGCATTCCACGCACCAGCCACTCTCTGAGTAAAAAACCTTCCTCTAATATCCCCCTTGAACTTCCCACCCCTTACCTTAAAGCCATGTCCTCTTGTATTGAGCAGTAGTGCCCTGGGGAAGAGGCGCTGGCTATCTACTCTATCTATTCCTCTTATTATCTTGTACACCTCTATCATGTCTCCTCTCATCCTCCTTCTCTCCAAAGAGTAAAGCCCTAGCTCCCTTAATCTCTGATCATAATGCATACTTTCTAAACCAGGCAGCATCCTGGTAAATCTCCTCTGTACCCTTTCCAATGCTTCCACATCCTTCCTATAGTGAGGTGACCAGAACTGGACACAGTACTCCAAGTGTGGCCTAACCAGAGTTTTATAGAGCTGCATCATTACATCGCGACTCTTAAACTCTATCCCTCGACTTATGAAAGCTAACACCCCATAAGCTTTCTTAACTACCCTATCCACCTGTGAGGCAACTTTCAGGGATCTGTGGACATGTACCCCGAGATCTCTCTGCTCCTCCACACTACCAAGTATCCTACCATTTACTTTGTACTCTGCCTAGGAGTTTGTCCTTCCAAAGTGTACCACCTCACACTTCTCCGGGTTGAACTCCATCTGCCACTTCTCAGCCCACTCCTGCATCCTATCAATGTCTCTCTGCAATCTTTGACAATCCTCTACACTATCTACAACACCACCAACCTTTGTGTCGTCTGCAAACTTGCCAACCCACCCTTCTACCCCCACATCCAGGTCGTTAATAAAAATCACAAAAAGTAGAGGTCTCAGAACAGATCCTTTTGGGACACCACTAGTCACAATCCTCCAATCTGAATGTACTCCCTCCACCACCACCCTCTGCCTTCTGCAGGCAAGCCAATTCTGAATCCACCTGGCCAAACTTCCGTGGATCCCATGCCTTCTAACTTTCTGAATAAGCCTACCGTGTGGAACCTTGTCAAATGCCTTACTAAAATCCGTATAGATCACATCCACTGCACTACCCTCATCTATATGCCTGGTCACCTCCTCAAAGAACTCTATCAGGCTTGTTAGACACGATCTGCCCTTCACAATACCATGCTGACTGTCCCTGATCAGACCATGATTCTCTACATGCCTATAGATCCTATCTCTAAGAATCTTTTCCAACAGCTTTTCCACCACAGACGTAAGGCTCACTGGTCTATAATTACCTGGACTATCCCTACTACCTTTTTTGAACAAGGGAACAACATTCGCCTCCCTCCAATCCTCCGGTACCATTCCCGTGGACAACCAGGACATAAAGATCCTGGCCAGAGGCTCAGCAATCTCTTCCCTCGCCTCATGGAGCAGCCTGGGGAATATTCCGTCAGGCCCTGGGGACTTATCCGTCCTACTGTATTTTAACAACTCCAACACCTCCTCTTCCTTAATATCAACATGCTCCAGAACATCAAACTCACTCATATTGTCCTCACCATCATCAAGTTCCCTCTCATTGGTGAATACCGAAGAGAAGTATTCATTGAGGACCTCGCTCACTTCCATAGCCTCCAGGCACATCTTCCTACCTTTATCTCTAATCGGTCCTACCTTCACTCCTGTCATCCTTTTTTCTTCACATAATTGAAGAATTCCTTGGGGTTTTCCTTTACCCTACTCGCCAAGGCTTTCTCATGCCCCCTTCTTGCTCTTCTCAGCCCCTTCTTAAGCTCCTTTCTTGCTTCCCTATATTCCTCAATGGGCCCATCTGATCCTTGCTTCCTAAACCTCATGTATGCTGCCTTCTTCCACCTGACTAGATCTTCCATCTCACTTGTCACCCATGGTTCCTTCACCCTACCATTCTTTATCTTCCTCACTGGGACAAATTTATCTCTAACATTCCACAAGAGATCTTGTTGATTAGAACTGAGGGTGTGTTGTGTTGAACACTGAGCGGTAATCAATAAACAGCAGCCTGACACAGGTATACCTATTGTCCAGGTGGTCCAACGTTGAGTTGGACAGCCTGCGAATGTGCACCTGCTGGCACTAATTTCAATTTACTTGAGCTTAGTAGGCAGCAAATGTCGCTCCATCTCATGACTAAAATATTTGATGAAAAATACTTGTGAAAAAGAATCCAGAGCAGAACAAAAGATAAAATTTAAAAATTTATCCTCTTATTATATGCCATATCTTGGACCTGGGAGAATTCGCATGAAATTCTGAGCGTATGGTGAACAAGTAACGCTGAATCCCTGTTGGGGGCTTGTTTAGAAGTTCAGAACTACTGAGAGTCTTATTGTATCTAGCAGTTAGGATGAGGAAATCAAAAAATATCTCATCAAATCCTCTGATTTCTTTCTAGGGACAGAAAGGTCTGATTGGCCAAAAGGGAGCTGAAGGGCATCCCGGGATACCGGTGAGTGACACCAGTTTCATTACATCCAAAATCCTACTGTGTTCCACTCACTCTGTTTGCCGTATCAGGAGCATTTCTTTCCTAGATGTCAGTACTTTTGAGCTGCACCATTCAGTGCAGAATGACTTGGGGAATAAATCTTTTGTTTGGATCTTCAAAGTGTGTGGTCGTGCAGTGTTTGGATCTTCAAAGTGTGTGGTCCTGGAATATTTGGATCTTCAATGTGTGTGGTCCTGGAATATTTGGATCTTCAAAGTGTATGGTCCTGGAGTGTTTGGATCTTCAAAGCGTATGGTACTGGAGTGTTTGGATCTTCAATGTGTGTGGTCCTGGAATATTTGGATCTTCAAAGTGTATGGTCCTGGAGTGTTTGGATCTTCAAAGTGTATGGTCCTGGAGTGTTTGGATCTTCAGTGTGTGTGGTCCTGAAGCAGAATGGAGGGTGAATAAGTGTTACAGTGTTACCTTGTTGCTGCCCAGGTCTTTCCATCAAAAATCATCAGTTGAATTGTAAGACTCAGCTGGATCCTTGCTTAAGCCAAGAAAGAAATAATGAGAACTTGACAACATCTCAGACTTGAATCTCAAATGATGAATATTGAGCTCTGTGCTTCTATCAACTGAATGGCAAGGAAATTGACCCTTGTCCCTTGTCCCCTCTCTCCTCTGACCTGGCAGGTGTCATCAAATGAAATGCTTATGATACAATTACTGAAGCAGCCTTACATCCAATAGGTAGCGAAAGCGTGATTGAAGTTTGAATTGATCAATGGAGGGAGAAATGGTAGTTCGTCTTCAGATATGAGGCTGGATGGATCAATGTTGTCAGCTTTTGATTGAGTTTATCTTTTTATTTATAACAGGATCAATTCCTAGGTTTAGTTAAGTGACGCTTTGACAGGGCGAAGGTGGATGAAATAATGGTTGACCTAGTTTGCTTTATTTTTTAAACTTAATGTCAGTTTAATCCAAGAAAATACTCCTGTTCTGGTCCTAAGTTTCCTTACGGTGCAAAGTCTTGCAACTTTGATGGGGAGAGCCACTTTGAATAAGCAGGAGAAATGTTGCTGAGCAAATGATCCTACCCCTGAAGAATGTGGCATGCAGTCAGAGGTGGGTCAGTAAGGCCAGAAGCCACCTCCTCAACTAAGGTGTTTATTCAACACGTGAGAATGATGTGTGAATAATGTATCCCTTCCGAAGTGTTCAGGTTTAAATTCCTGCCACACTGCTATAGTGTCACCTAAGACAGAACAGTTCCTTCAAGTACAGACCTAATGCTATCAATTATAAGCCAAATTTTATTTACTGTTACAGAATATTAGCAACAGAAATTTGCTTTGGATTTACTTTTCCCTTTGGCAAACCAGAAAATCTCAAGTGCTTAGCATTCACTCTGCTATTTGAGCAGATACCTATCGCAAACTGTATGCCTATGATCTCCTGGTATGAGGTGTTTTGTAATTACGGCTCCTTACCTCCAGTGGGCAGGCAGACATACTTAAGCCTCATTTTCTCCTGACTGTGGAGCAGTCAACTTTAATGACTCACTGGTCATCTATGGTTCACTTAGTAGCACCCTTGTCTCTATGTCAGAGGGTTCAGGATTTGAGAGTCTTGAGAACTCAAATCCAGGCTGACATTTCAGTGCTGTGCTGAAGGAGTCTTGCACTAATGGATGTTATAGAGTCATTTTGCATGGAATCAAGCCATCGGGTACCTATGTGTACTAATGAAGACAGAAGAGATGCAGATGCCGGAATTTGAAGAATTCTGCCCTCAGCCCCCTCCACTGACAACGTGAGGACAAATACAAACTAGAAGAACTCCACTTCATATTCTGCCAGATGGTCTACAACCCATTGGCATGAATACTGAATGCTGTCCTCACGTACCCCTCCCTCACCACCGGACACTTCCTCTTTCCTTCTGATCTACCCAACCCTTGACTCCATTTATTCCCTTCCCCCACCTAATCCATCTGTCCATCACGCATATTCTACTCCCATTGGGTTCCCCTCCCAACACTGTACACATCAACCTACCCCACCTCCCTTATTTCATTCTTCTTCAACCTTCCTCTCCTATCAGACTCCATAATCTGCAACCTTGCATTGCCTCCTATCACTTGCCAGCCTCTGATGCTATCTCCATTCTTCTCACCCCCCCCCCACCCCTCACCTGCCAGTCAACCTATCCTCACCTGGATCCACCTATTGGCTGCCAGCTCTCGCCACACCCTTCCCCTCTCCTCTTTATACTGGCTCTCTCTCCTCTACACTTTCAGTCCAGATGAAGGGTCATAACCTGAAATGCCAACTGTCCATTTCACTCCTCAAGTGATGCCTGACCTTTTGATTTCCACCAGCAGCACATTTTTTCCACCCATTTATACTAATCTACTTTATTCTCCTCGTATATCCATAAGATCTGCCCAGATTCTACATTCTGTGGGCTATTTACAGCAGCCAATCGGCCTATCAATCTCCATGAGTCTGGGATGTGGGTGGAATGAGAGCCTTCATGAGGAACATATAAACCTTGCACAGATAGTGCCCGAGGGCAGGATTGAACCAGGGTCACAGGAGCTGGGAGGCAGTAACTCTATTAGCTGCACTACTGTATCACTTTGGCATCTTGAAAATGAAATTACTCTCTATTTTATTGCTCAGTTGGATGTAGAAGATCCCTGTGCTCTGTTTTGAAGAAGGGTAAGAAGAGTTCCCAGTAAGTGGCCACTCTTTTATCCCTCCTCAAATGCCACTAGAATCTATTATATGGAGATCAACAATTAGTGTAGCAGTTAGTGCAATGTTATTACAGCTCAGGGCATCAGAGGTTTGAGTTCGATCCCTGTTCTCTTTACGTTCTCCCCGTGGAATGTGTGGGTTTTCTCTGAGTGCTGTGGTTTCCTGCCACAGTCCACAGTGGGTAATTGGTCATTGTAGATTGTCCTGTGATTAGGCTAGGGTTAAATCAGGGGTTGTTGGGGGTTGCTGGGAGGTGAGGGTCGAAGAGCCTGCTCCATGCTGTATCTCTAAATAAAATAAAATAAATAAATTTGCTGTTTCTGTGGGGACTTCCTGTAGAGAAATTGTGATCGCAGTTAGAAATAAAATTAGTTGGCAGAAAGAGCCTAAAGTCTTCCTGATTCTGTGAAAGATGCAACCAAAATGTATGTAAATCTTCCTCATCTTCTGCTGGAGTTTCACCCTTCATTCACCATATCCAAACCTCTTGACCATGCAGAAGGACCCGAGCCCGATTTATATTCATGAGCAGGACTGGGTGAGAGATGGGCAGATATGGGGTGGGGAAGTTAGGCAGACTATAGGCATGGAAGGAAATAATGCAGGAGATGGGTTACACAAAAAAAAATAATTGCATGCCATGTGAATTCTTCCCAGTTTAATTTCTGGATTGACATGATGTGACCCAAAACATTTATTTTTGTATTTCACTCTGAGAAAGCAATATTGCGCAGTTAAATTTCGTGGCATTGAAGGTGTTGCTAACACTACTCAGTGAGCCGCAATTTACTTGAGTTCACCTCTGAAGGAACATTTTGAAGCCAGCTGCTGTGTTTTTTTTGAACCCCTGTAGCTGTTAACTTAGGTTCTTAAATGGCCTTTGAAAATTAGAAATTATTTTGCCAGGGTATGTACTCCTCCCCTGAAAGATTCTTTATCCTCTGTGAATTATAAACTTGGATTCAAGATGTTTCAATTCCCAAGCAAAAAACATACAGAAACTGGGTGAAAACAGATGTTTAGTGCATCTCTCTATAGTTCTCTGGTTTAATGTTATTGCTGACCTTTTCTCTTGGACGTGAGAGTCAGGAGTGTACTGTTGAAGAGCTACAAGATCCAAGTCAGAGATTTCATGAAAGGGAAGGAACAAATTGTTGATTAAGAATGTATGAAGTTACCAAAATCGGATTGTGTTTGACATAATGAACTACCCTGCTAGCATAAGCCCAATAACCCATATTCAGTCCTGATCTCTGTATTGTCCCTCTCTCTGGTCTTTGTAATTTCTCCCAGCGGCTGTGTGGGCTTCTTCCAGCTTCTGGCTTCCATCCACATCATAAATCCATGTGCGTTGGCTGCTATAAGTGATCCCTAATGTGTATGTGAGTGATAGAAACTGGGAGAGGTTTGGGCAAAGATGATGGAAATACAGAGAGAATTAACTGGGATTTGTGTAGGATAGTGCAAGTGGGTGGCTGATGGCCACTACAGACTCAATGTGTTGAAGGGCCTCATTTCCCTGCTGTATGACTCTGAAAGCACTCATCATTGACTCCCATGACATTGGCAGATAATGAACAACGTATATGCGTTACTGTTGGTTGCCCCTGATAAAGTATAAGTGGTGGGGGGGCGGGATTGTGCTTTTTGGGTGAAGCACTGAAACATCACGATGCCTAGTCAGTGCCATGAAATTGCATCCATTGGTATATTTCATTAGTTTCTGTATTGGCAAATAAAATGCACCAAACACAGCCTTTAGTCATATCTGGTTTCTTATAATAATCTTTCTTTTCTTAGAAATAAAAATGCTTACAAAGAAAAATATTTAAACAGCTTGTTTTTTGCACCATCTGGTCGTCTCTGGTCAACAGTAAGTTCATCCACGTTGCATGAAATGGATGAAAGGGAATAGATTGGTGTGTGGAGAGTTTGGGCACCTGGTGTTTCACTTATTAATCCACATCACACCACCTTACTTCCCGAGTAATTGTCCGCCAAACTCTCCCATAAGACCATAAGGCTATAAGACCATAAGACAAAGGAGCAGAAGTCGGCCATTCGGCCCATCGAGTCTGCTCTGCCATTTTATCATGAGCTGATCAATTTTATCCTATTTAGTCCCACTGCCCCGCCTTCTCACCATAACCTTTGATGCCCTGGCTACTCAGATACTTATCAATCTCTGCCTTAAAGACACCCAATGACTTGGCCTCCACTGCTGCCCGTGGCAACGAATTCCATAGATTCACCACCCTCTGACTAAAAAAATTTTTTCGCATTTCTGTTCTGAAAGGGCGCCCTTCAATCCTTAAGTCATGCCCTCTCGTACTAGACTCCCCCACCATGGGAAACAACTTTGCCACATCCACTCTGTCCATGCCTTTTAACATTCGAAATGTTTCTATGAGGTCTCCCCTCATTCTTCTAAACTCCAAGGAATACAGTCCAAGAGCGGACAAATGTTCCTCATATGTTAATCCTCTCATTCCCAGAATCATTCTAGTGAATCTTCTCTGTACCCTCTCCAACGTCAGCACATCCTTTCTTAAATAAGGAGACCAAAACTGCCCACAGTACTCCAAGTGAGGTCTCACCAGTGCCTTATAGAGCCTCAACATCACATCCCTGCTCCTATACTCTATTCCTCTAGAAATGAATGCCAACATTGCATTCGCCTTCTTCACTACTGACTCAACCTGGAGGTTAACTTTAAGGGAATCCTGTACGAGGACTCCCAAGTTCTGTTGCATCTCAGAACTTTGAATTCTTTCCCCATTTAAATAATAGTCTGCCCATTTATTTTTTCTGCCAAAGTGCATAACCATACACTTTCCAATATTGTACTTCATTTGCCACCTCTTTCCTGCCCATCCCCAACCCTTTTCAGCTCTAAATTAACAGTTAACCACCTTTTACATTGTGTTTGGAGAATTCAGAACTCATATTATCTTAAAAGATCTTAAAGGGAGGAGTAGCTTAGGGATGGGGTGATAGAAATGGCCAAGAAGTCCATTTGTGTTTTCATTGGCACTGGGTTTAGACTGTGTTTTCAGTGCGTTATTGGGTATAAATCGATTTTCTTCCAGGTAGATGTGGATTGATTTTTCGATGGATCAGCAATGAGAAAGGCATTGAGGCTCCCTGCTCCAGATCTGTGTAGGCCTTCATCTCTTGCTCCCCTGCATCCACAACTGTCCCAAGTAGGCAGTACAGCAATATTTTGCTTCCTACCTTTGGAGTTAATTTTGTTATTGGGAAATATGGGCCAGAGAGAGACAGAAGTGTTATCTCCATGAAGATCCATCCAGTGTCAGGATGAGGGGATAGGAAATCTGAGGGGATGAGGAGGTCAAACTGTTGAAACGGGCCCGGTTGCACCAAAAAAAAAACACAACTTGGGGCTATTGATGATCTGTCTTTGTTTTTAGGGTAAGCAAGGATATCCAGGATTACCTGGGCATGATGGACATCCGGGACCCAAGGTAACGTATAGTTCTTTGTGATACTCTGTTATCTGAAATGCTATAGACTGAAATAACAAATGCAGTTTGACAGTGGCAGTTGGTGGAAGGGGGGGGCGGGTGGGTGGGAAGCGGTTAACAGAAATTTCCTCAGAATAGGGGAGAAGAGCAATGTAGATCTTAACTCTATTAAAACTTCCTCTATTAAGTCCTTCTGGAGGGGATTGAAAGCAGCATGAAACTAGGCTGGGATTTGGGGTAAAGCCAGCTTTAGGGTACAGTATCAGAAAGGAGTAAGGTGATCATATGCATCATACAATTATTTCGATAAGGTGGCATTGTTTTTTTTTAATGGAAGTCACAAAGGAAATAATGCACATCCACTCCAGATATGGGAGAGTGGGTTTCACATTCTAAGCAGATAAAGAAATCTTGTAGAATTTCCTCTTTCATTTCTTGATGAATGGCTTCCTCTAGAGCCACAGTGGTTAGAGGAGCTACACCTTGTATTCTATCCTGGTAGCCTCCAACCTGGTGGTATGAACGTTGATTTCTCGAACTTCCAGCAATGCCCCCCCCCCTTATCATTCTCCATTCCCATTTCCCTCTCTCATCTTATCCACTTACCTGCCCATCACTTCCCTCTGGTGCTCCTCCCCTTCTCTTTCTTCCATGGGCTTCTGTCCTCTCCTATCAGATTCCCCCTTCTCTAGCACTTCAGCTCTTTCACCAATCGACTTCCCAGCTCTTTACTTCACCCCTCCCCCTCTCTGAGTTTCACCTATCACCTACCACCTTGTACTTCTTCCTCCCCGCCCCCCCCCCACCTTCTTACTCTGACTCCTCATCTTTTTTTTCTCCAGTGCAGATGAAAGGTCCTGGTCTGAAATGTGGACTGCTTACTCTTTTCCATAGATGCTGCCTGGCCTACTGAGTTCCTCCAGAATTTTGTGTGTGTGTTGCTTGGATTTCCGGCCTTTGCAGATTTTCTCCTGTTTGTGATTGAATCCTATGTTGCTAACTTCCAGTTTTGCATTAACCCAGGTGGAATACACTGCAACTATCAAAACTTTGCATAATTTTAAAAACATGTGTTAGGTCACCAGTATGTTCTTCTCTTTTTCCAAATCCAAGTCTGTTTATTCTTTTCTGAAAGGTTTAATCTTGGTATTTCTCTCTAAGGTTCTGGAAGATGATCTGTGGCTGAAATGAACAAGAAGAAAACTTATGTAAACATTATTAAATTTTCCAGTCTTGCTGTGTACTCCCACATAGTCAAATTGGTTCTGTCCAATTCTGCACTGAAAGTGTACAGGGAGCAGCTGGTTACATGCTATAGTTGTTAAAAGCTACACACTTTGTGTTATATAACCACGAGAAAGTCTGCCAATCCTGGAAATCCAAAGCAACACACACAAAATGCAGGAGGAACTCAGCAGGTCAGGCAGCATCAATGGAAATGAATGAACAGTCGATGCTTCAGGTGGAGACCCTTCTTTAGGAATTATTATATAAGCCACTTAGGTACTGTTGGTATAATTCTTTTACCAGAGTGTAGAGAAATGTTGAAAGTAAACCTTTCAGGAAGGGTTAGGGCTTTGGCAAGAGAGGAAGTCAGCATGGTCTAACAAAAGTTCATTGAAGTTATGATACACAGCAAGTCAGGAACTTCCATGAAGGAAGATAAACAATCAAAGTTTCCAGCATTTGCAGAAGCTTGTTTTTATGTTATTCTTGAAATTGTGATAGTTCATTTGTAGTTTTAAGCAAAAGCCAGGAGCAATCAATATGATATTAACCAGAAAATCAAATGGAGAATTCTTTATCCAAAGAATGTTGAGTGTGAAGCTCATTAGACTGAATAAGTGCTTTCTTTCCTTTATGATTATCTCCATTATATCTTCTTTTGTCCTCTGTTGCTTTTATATTGTTGGGCAGACATATTTACATCTTTTATTGATACTATTAAAAAGAACACTCAAAGACTTAACTTTAGAAAGAAGGCATGTTCTTCCACTGTTAAAGTTCACTGTTGGATGTGCAGTTTATTATAAACTTTAGCTAATTGATGCCACTATAATGTGTGGCAGGGCTATCCAAAACAAAATTAAGTAGTTTTCCCTCAGAATCCCACAGGAAAGGCAATTAACAAGCCTTCAAAGAAACAGCACCAGAAATAATTATCTAGTTCTCAGTGTAGTGGTCAGGAAATATCTCCGAGCTGGTTTTGTGTTTTTGGTGTTAGTTCACTTAATGTCCTGTTTATGTGTGGTGTTAAAGTTCTGCCATACTTCCAGTGAACTGCTCCAGGGAACAGGGGTAGTTCTTGGAATTTCTTGGGGCTGGGAATACAGTACAATATGCAAGAAATCAGCAACTATTTTTGACTCATTAAAATATTCAGCATGCAGTTAAATGTATCAGATATCACAGATGAATATCTTGTGAAGCAAATTTGCTATGGCCATCTGAATGAAGAAAATCCATCTCCTATATCTTCACTCATTCCTCCATCTCTTTCCTTTCCCTGCCGGCTCTCTTTCCTTTGACTCTCTTCTTTCAGCTTCAGCTCGCCATCTCCTCCCTCACCTTCCTTCCCTACTTTGTCATATATTTTGCTAGAAATGTGTTCTCAGTCCTGACTCTGCATCTGTAACAGGACAGGGAATCACCTGGTATCTTACACCGTCCTTATCTCTATAACCCCCTCTGGCTCCCCTTCAGACCCTACAGCCTTCTGTGTTTCTGTAACCCCTTCTAGCCTCAACATCCTTCCCTCTCTCTATTGTGCCTTCTAGCCCCCTGTACCCATTCCTATCTCTAAAAAACCCCTCTGGTCCTGCATTCCTCTCTATCTCTGTAAACATTCTTTTGCCCCTGCACCTCTCCCTATCTCTTTAACCCCCCCCCAGCCCATACACCCCTCCCAATCTCTGTAAACCTTCTTTGACCCCTTCACCCCTCCCTGTCTCTTTAACCCCCCTCTGGCCCATCAATCTCTGTGACTCCCTTCAGCCCCTGTCTCTGTAGCCACCTCTAACCTGTATCCCTGTCACCAAACCCCAATCCCTATACAAACCCTGCACCCTTTCCTTGCTTTGTAACATTCTTCTGACCCCTGCACCCTATCTCTGAAACCCCTTCTGGCCCCTACATCGCTCCATATTTCTGTGCCTCTCTTCAGTCCCAAGTCATTCCTTGTCTTTATAGTCCCTTCCAGTCTCTACACAAATTCCCTGTGTCTGTAACCGGTCTAGCCCCCAACACACCTCATTGTAACCTCGTCTGGCTCCTGGATCCCTCCCTATCACTGTAACCTTCTCTAACCCCCATATCCCCTCCCTAACTCTGTAACACCCTCTAGTCCCCTCACCTCTCTCTATCTGTAACACACTACTCAGAACCACACTTGGGTGAGGCTGGGCTTGTGTATCTCACCACCTTTTGTCTTTGCTTGGTCTTTATTAAGGGGGACGTTGGTGAATGGGGACTGCCAGGACTCCCGGGACGTCCAGGTTCACCTGTGAGTAATATCAGTATCTCATGAGCTGTCTAAATTAATGCACTTGAGACAATTATATTTCTTTAAGCCAGTACAGTGATTTGATGTCTGTTATGATGTTGATCTTCCAAGTCTGAATCTAAATTTATGAATGAACTTGGTTGGAATGTCTTTGAAGTAGGTAACAGTGGTCAGTTAGAGAGTCACTGCCTTATGGCTCTAGCAACCCATGTTCAACCCCGACCTTGGGTCTTATCTGTGAGGACAGCATATTCTACCTGTGGCTGCATGGGTTCTCCCAAGTGCTCCAGTTTCCTCCAGCATCCCAAAGACATGAGGGTTGATTAATTAACTTCCTCAAATTAGCGTAGTTGTGTGATTGGGTAATCAGTGGTTGGGAGAGGGATTTATTAGACATGTTAGGCAGGTTACAGGGAAAATAATTTGCAGGGGGAGGAAGGAAAGTTTGATAAGAGTGCTGTGAGAGTTAGCATAGGCTCAATGGCTAATTGGCTCCGTATGAACTTGTGATCAGCTGCTGTAAACAGATCAGTTGCTGTTTTCTTAGGAAACAACAATGTTAAATGGCATTCTAGGTAGTGATACATGTCAATTTAAATTCTGTGCTGATCCTTTTATGTTTAAGTCATAAAATCTAAATGTTTATAAAATTACTGTCCTTGGTTTGATGGTGATTGTTGACATTAATTCTAAATGGAACTATTAAGCCATAGTTTACTGCTGAGAGGTAAACTGTTTGATCCATCAGGCTATTCCATCGACTGTGTAATCTCCCTGTTACCCACTATCAAACATTATCCCATTTCCACTTACTAGATGCACCTAGTCTCAGCCACTCCTGTAGTGAAACACTCTATGGCAAGAAAAGGAAGAGCCCCATTAAGCATTATCCATGGCTTTGGGATATATCCTTGAGCTTCACAGATATTGAAGAGTGATTTAATTGTATGCACTATTGTAATGAAACGAACCTGTTAGAAATGAATTACTGAAACGTTTATTCCCTTGAGTAAATAGAGCTTAAAACTCTGTTCTGTAACTTTATAAAACATTGGTTAGACCATGGATGGGTCTCTGTGTACAGTTCTATAGGAAGCAGATAGGATACAATAGGAAGGATGTAATTGCACTATAAAGTTTACAGAGGAGATTTGTCAGGATATTGCCTAAGGTGAAGTGTCTCTGTTAGAGGAAGAGAGTGGTTAGGGTGGGTTTGTTTACCTTTGAATGGAGAAGGCAGAAGGGAGAGCCTGATATTTGCATCCAAAATCCCATGAAACATTAAATAGGACAGATGGTAGGAAATATCCTCCTCGTTTAGAGGTGTCTAAGGCTAGAGGGCATAGACTTGTGGTCAGAGGTTGTAGCTTCAGTGCAGATCCAAGGAAGAACTTTTTCGCCCAGAGTATGGTTGGAATTTGGAATGCATTGCCTGAGTGGGTATTGAAGGCAAACATTCTGATAACAATCAAGTGTTTAGATAGGCACTTGAATTGCCAACAGGCTCTGGACCAGGTGCTGGTAAATGGCAATAATATAAATACAGCAGGTAGTTGATGGTTAGCATGGATATAGTGGGCCGAAGGGCCTGCTTCTGACCTATCTAACTCCATAATATTTTGAGTCTTTGGAAAATGGATGCAAATTCAAATGCTAATTGTAAATCTGATGTTGATTACCGGTGATATTGTGGATAAGGAACAAAGCAGGCAATATGGAGTTAGAAAACAAATCAGCTTTGATCTCATTCAATGGTGGAGCAAGTTTGAGGGGCGTAGTAATCTACTCCTGTGCCAGTGTACTTATGTTCAAATCCCAGCACACACCACATGTTGTAAAACAAATGTTGTACGTTACCATAGACACCCCTTAAGTTTAATGGAGATGAGAATCAGACTGTATAAAAGGCACAAAGCTGAGACCCAACCACATCCTTCGGCCAGCATTTTAATGCTTTACATACGTTCACTTCCCCACTCTAATTTTAAATTGTCTTCGGGATGGGAGGATAGTCTTCATGAATTACAATTCTAATGGGTGCCCACTAGAGTTTTGTTCCCCTAAAATTGATCAGGTCACTTATGGGGAAGAGAACATTATTTTGTCCGTCCTCTCTCCCTGAAATAACAAATGATGGAAAACGAATGCAAAGGAAATACACACTTTTTAAAAATTTCTTACAGGGTTTAAGAGGAGAGCCTGGAATACCAGGCCAGTCTGGATCTATTGGGATTCCTGGACCAAAGGGAAACAAGGTATGGACTTGCATCCAAACTGAACTAAATAACCCCTCCATGTACCTATCAAAGGTTCATTTTATTATCAAAGTATACAACTCTGTAACCAAGGAAGAAAAGAAAGGCAGCATGATAATCAACTCCCAAATACCACCTCCCCACAAAAAAAAGGAACAAAAGCAGAACAGGCACATCAACCCCCAAATCCCTTCTCATGCACAAAAAAAATGAACAAAATGGATCAGGCACATCGATCCCCAAATCATTCCTCCCACACAAAAAAAACTAACAAATCGGTCAGGCACATTGACCCCAAATCCCCCTCCCCGCACAAAAAATGAGAGGATTGGGTGAAAAACACAGAATATAAAAGACTATAAGACTGAAAAACAACAGGAATTCTGCAGATGCTGGAAATTCAAGCAACACACATCAAAGTTGCTGGTGAACGCAGCAGGCCAAGCAGCATCTATAGGAAGAGGTGCAGTCGACGTTTCAGGCCGAGACCCTTCGTCAGGACTAACGGACTGAAAAAACTGTTTTATGGTCCAAATCCATATCCCAAACACAGAAAGCACTTGGGCAACACTCTGTGCAGCGGCACGCTCTCCCCTCTGATAGCATAGCAGAGAGATCAAAAGACAGACAGTTGGTGCTTGCCCTCCACACTTGCTTCGATGTTTCAATCACCCTCATCGCTTTAGTCAGTGAACAATGGAAGTTTTAATTGGTGAAATGGAGCCAAGCATGGGCTTGCACCCTGTCCTGCAGTCTGCCCACTACGAGGTTCGCACACACTGCTTCTGCCACTTGGAATCCTCTCGGAGACTGCAGAGTGCTGAACACCCAAACAATCTCCAAACTTTCACATTCGCTTTGACGTTTCAATTGCCCTCGTCGCTTTAAATGGCAAACAATGGAAGCTATAATCTGCGAAATAGGGTCAAACATCAACTTGCACACCATCCTGCAGCCTTCTCACCATGGCGTTCTGCCTCCTGGAATCTTGGAGACTGCGGTGCGCTGAAGCACCCAAACGATCTCCAAACAGCAAAACACAGGCTTCAGCAGATCCAGAATCATATCCAAGACGAGAAACAAACGTAAAAGACATAAAAGAAGTGATCGAGATGGTTCTATGATCTATCCAGAATATGTCGACCAAAGGAGCATTGTACGCAGGCGCCATCTTGACTGGAAGACGGATACAGGCCTATCCAAGAGCTTCTTAATTGAAACTATCGTGCTTGTATCAACCACTTCCTCTGGAGTCTTATTCCATATATGCACCACCCCCTGCATGAAAAAATGCCCCTCAGGTCCTGTTTTAAACCTTTCCCCTGTCACCCTAAACCTATGCCCTAGTTTTGAACTTCCAAACCCTGGCAAATAGACTGCTAATCATCATCATCATCAGGTGCCATGCCCAGTTTGAGCTTTGACTGCCATGGCCCACACACTCCTGTTTCGGGTCAAGTGGATCAATTCATTGGTATTCATTTCCAGTTCTCTGGCTGCTGTCTCCATCATCATTTGTCTTTGCCTTGCTCTTGCTTTCTTCCCTTCAATCTTTCCCATAATTACTGTGCATTCTAACTCCTCTTTCCTAATCACATGTCCAATGAAGTTACGTTGCCTTTTCATGATCTCGTACATTATTTCTCTTTTTGTGCTTGCTCTGTTCATGACATCCTCGCTAGATATTTGTTTCGTCCATGATATTCTTTGCATCCTCCTCAAAAACCATTAGTAACATGAGGAAATGAATTGAAACAGCAGAGATGTGGTTCTTGAGGAGGATGCAAAAAACATCATGTACAAAACGAATATCTAACGAGGATGTCATGAACAGACTGCTAATAGCCACCTTATTTTCGCTGATGTTTGAGATGGATCTGGCAGGTAAGGTTAAGGAAAATCCCAAAAGGTTCTATAGCTATATTAAGAGTAGGAGTGTGGCTGTGGAGAGATCAGGTTCCCTAGAGATCAGCAGGCCACCCCACAATTTTATAAACCATTGTAAGGTCACCCCTTTCTCCTATAGTCCAAGAAATAAAGACCTAATCAGGCCAACTTCTCCCTTCAGCTCTGGCAGTTTAGTCTTGACAACATCCTCATAAGTCCTTTCTGCACACTTTCCAGCGTAATCTCATCTTTCCTATAACAGGGTGACCAAATCTGTACACAGCATTCCAAGTGCAGCATCAACGAGTTATACAACCGCTCTCAATTCCTGTGCTCATTACTGATTATGGGCAGTATGTAAACAAGTTTGTGCCACCTTGTCTAACTGATGCCGCTTTCAACAAGCAACACACTTGTGCTGTTAGGATTGACCCATTCATCACACTACTAGTCACTGGTCTCCATTCCAAGAAAAAAACCATCAGCCTCTGCTTCCCACCTACGAGCCATCTAACTAGCTCTGCATGGATTCCATGAGACCAACTGTCCAGGCCATCTACCATGGGGGACCTTGACAAAGGCTTTGCTAATGTCCAAATAGACAACGTCCACTATTCTACACTCATCTACCTTTTCGGCTACCTCTTCCAATAAAAACTCTACAACCTTCATTAAGCCTGACTTTCCATGCAAAAAGCTATGTTGACTCCTCCTAATCAGATTCTATCAATCAAAATACTGGTAGACCTTCTCCCTCAAAATTCTCTTTAGTAACTTCCCCAATTCGGATATCAGGTGTGTCCTTGTTACACTTCTTCAATAATGGAAATAATAGCCACCTTCTAGACTTCAAGAAGTCAACCAGTGGCTAATAGTGAAGCAAATATCTCCTCAAAGGCCTCCTCAAGTTCTTCTGTAGCCTCCCACAAAGTCCAAGGATGCACTCTGTCAGGCCCTATCAGTCTTAATGCACTATAAATCTGCAAATACCTCCTCTGTAGTAATATGGATGTCCTCCAAAACATGTCCACTTGTTTCCCTTGCTGCTTGATAAACTATGACTTTACCTCAGCAAAATATTCATGAAAAATATCTTACTCATCTCCTGCAGCTCAAGTCATGGTGGCTCTGCTGATCTCTAAGGGGACCTACTCACTTCATAGCCACCATTTTACTCCTAATTATAACTATAGAACCTCTTGGGATTTTCCTTAACCTTACCTGCCAGATCCATCTCATATCATCTGTTTGCCCTCTTGATTTCCCTCTTAAAATACCCTTAGTCTTTTTTTAGTCATTGAGGGATTCACTCGTCCCTGACCTCCTAAATCCAATGTATGCTTCCTTCTTGATCTTGACAAGAGACTCATTATCTCTTATCCAGGTTCTCTAATCTTGCCAGGATGACCCTTCACCCGAACAGGAACATGTTGCTCTTGGTCTGATCCACCTATTGCCTGTTGGCTCTTGCTCCACTACTTCCCGCACTACTTCTACTGGCTATCTGCCCTCTATCTTTCAGTCCAAATAAATTGTCTTACCCAAAATGGTGATTGTCTATTCCTTCCACAGATGCTGAATTCCTCTGGTTTTTTGAGTGTTGTTCCAAATTCTAACACCTCCAGCTCCTTGTGACTCCACTTTCATCCTAGCTTGTGAATAATGTGTGTTTTTTTAAATATTTGAAGAACATACAAAACATTACCAATTGACAACCATCTTGATTTTGGCTTATTAAATTCTTCTGGTAAAAGTTCAATGAGCAACAATTCTACTAGCAAATTCATCATTGTTTCTAAAATTGCTGAAGTCACTAAGCAAAGCAGTGTTCCCTCATTGAACAGCAGATTATGATGAATGTCAATCTGGCAACTGAATGACTCACATTTAACAATATGTAATAATCCTTTACAGCATTCTGTACTAATATTTTTCAGGGGGAAGCAGGAAATCCTGGGAAGAAAGGCAGCCAGGTAATAATTGCATCCTTCCCCATTTTTTGTTTCAAATGAACATCAATGACGTCAGTTTCTTACGAACGGAATAATTCTCAAGGCTCCAAGATGATACCCCACTTAATGTTATTTACTCAGTTATAGCCTTGCTTGTTGGTGAATGGGTAGTCCAATGTATCACACTCCCAAGATGTTTGGGAGTGTGATACATTGGACTATCCATTGTGATCCTGCAGAGTATTCCACTTCACTTCAACTTTCACACCTCTTTAAACATTTATCCATTTTCTCTTGGAAAGCTATTGCAGCAGACCTTCCCTTTAAAAGGGAAGCACAGTGGTGCAGCTTGTGGAGCTGCTGCCTCACACCTCCAGCAATGCGGGTTCAATCCTGATCTCCAGTACTGTGTCGGTCATCTTACACATTCTCCCTGTGACTCTGTGTGTGTTTCTTTTGGGTGTTCCAGTTTCTTCCCACATCCCAAAGGAGTCTGGCTTGGTTTAGTTGGCCACTGCAAGTGGCCTGCCCTCTTCTTATTACTACCACCAGGGAAGACGTGCAGGAGCCTGAAGATCTACGCTCAGTGATTCAGTGATCCCCTTCGCCATTAATTTCTGAATGGTCCATGATTCCATGAACACTGTCTCATTTTCCCTTTCTTTCTTTGCCCTACTTTTGTAATTCATAGTAATTTTATGCCTTTGCACTGTACAGTGCAAAACAACAAAGTTCAGGCCATTAAGTCAGTGATAATAAATCCGAATCTAATTCTGCTGGGTGGTAGAATGTGGGGAGATTTAATGGGAGCATGGGGAAATTAAAATTAAGAACAGTGCAAGTGTGTGCTCATTGGACTGTTGGTCCATGCTGACCAAGTCTGATTGAACTTTTCTTTTGTGCATATGGTATGATAAAACTCTAAATAATTTCTGTGCTCATTGGTTTACACTGTGATCATTTGTAAGGACTCTGATGGTGGACAGTGGGATTCACAGGGCAGACGTGCTTTAGTGTGACATTGTATTTGTTTTGAATTTATTTTGTCATCTAGGCTGAGAGAGGTAGAGAAGGGCCACCTGGATCCCCAGGTCTGCAGGTAATCAACTAAGTATATTTCATAATCACTTAAAAATCACAGCGCTCTTTCAGTGAAGTTTTCATCAGTAATGTTCTGTGTTTCCATTTCTGCAGGGACTTACTGGTGCCAAAGGAGAAAAGGGAGAGGTAAATTTCTGACCAATAACACAAAGTAAAGCAAGGCAGAGAAAGCTGGGAAGAATCAGCAGGTTAGGCAGCATCTGTGGAGACGTGATTTTTCAGATCAATGGCCTGTCATCAGGACTGGGAAGAAAAAATGAAATTGTAGAGAAGGGGATGCGGTGGAGGAATTGATGTGGGCAGAGACGGAGAGAGATCGGGTGGCACGTGTGATGGTGTAGGTTGATGGGATTTGGGGAAAGCTTTATTAGCTGTTCTATCTGCTGTATGTAGAGGGAGATGAGTGAGGACAGAGGAGGGGGAACAGAAAGTAAAAGAATATGGGGAATTTGATACACAAATCACTAGAAATCTGAAAGAGAGGATTACTGGGACTACTCATAAAATTATGCCGAATGTTTAGGGACATAATAACTGAATTAATATTGCAGGGTGATAAACCTTGTTCAGAACTGTTCCACATACATACTAGGAAGGTTGGTTATTCACGTTACATTCAACGGAGTCCACAAGCCTGTAACCTGTCTAGTCAAAAGAACAGATGCAGTATCTTGAGCTCACATTGGAATAGTGTAAAAGGCCAGAGGCAGAGAAGTCAGAGTAAAGTTGCACTTAAACTGATGTGGGTTTTTTTTTGACATCTTACCTATAAGTAACATAAGGTGGCAGTTTCCTGTGCTTTCCTAGAGAAAACATGTCTAGATCTTATCAGCATTTGATTGTTGTGATGTAGGTAGAAAGCAAGGTACACATTGGCTTCCAGATATTACACCCCCTAGAATCTGGGACAGAAGAGAGGTCCCTTGGAGTAACTCAACTCATGAAGGGTTTGGTGAGAGGTTGGAAACTGTGTGGTTGGAGTGAGCATCTGAAACTGGCATTTGGAGCACCAGTGACCCGGCTGGTTATCAGTTCCAGAGAGTAAAGCACTAGAGATACTTAAAGAGGCAGTAGATAAACATTTGAAAGATCAGAGAATTGAAGGAATTGAGGCCTACGGTCTGTCAACCATATTGAATGACAGGATAGGATTGAAGGGCCAAGTGGGCCTACTCTTTGCTTCTGTTCACATATTGTCTCATAGAATGCAAACATCCTTGGCAAGGAATGGGGTAGATCCCCATCCCTATTTCTCCTGAAGAAATGCCCTTTCAGAAAGAATCATTTACTCTCTGTGGGTTAGGAGTCACATAAAGATTAGATAGCATAGGGCAGTACATTTCCTTACCCAAATGACATGAGTTAAACAGATTATAGTTTTCCAATAATACATTAGTCCAGTAATTCCAATAATCTCAGGTGCCTTAACACTTAGAAGGAGAATTATGCAATTCAGCCGACTGAGTCTGCTTCACTGTTCAAGCATGGCGAAGATTGTGTCAAATCCCACTCTCCTGATTTCTCCCCTTAACCAATCAATCATCTATTAATTTCTGCCTTAAGTAGAAATGCCTCCACAATCCTCTGTGGCAACAAATCCCATTGATTTACCACTTCCTGGTTGAAGAAATTTCTCTTCACCTCAGTTCTAAAGGGGCAACTGGTTATTCTGAGGTTATGCCCTCAGATCCTGGACATCCCCACAAATGGAAACATCTTGTCCACATTCACTCGATCCATGCATTTCCGTATTCAGTATATTTCACTTACCCTTCTAAACACCAGTGAGTACAGGCCTAGAGCCATCAAACATTCCTCATACATTAACTCTTTCTTTCTAGAGTCATTCTTGAAAACCTCCTCTGGACCCTCTCATTTTTTTTGTCCTTAGATACAGGGCCCAGAACTGCTCACAATGCAGATTGTTTACTAAACCGAAAATAAATTCCCCACCTGCCCTAACAGAAGTGGAATTTTTTTCCTGGGATCATTGATGGATCTGAGTTACTAGGCAATTAACCTAAACACTAACCACTGTAACAGCTCACAGTGACGGCCCCACCAGCCCTAGTGGAAGTGGAAGTTCTTTCCTGGGATCATTAGTCTGGATCTGAGTTACTAAGCAGGTCACAATTAACCACTGTAACGGCTTGCAATCCCTCCCTATCCTGCAAAGAAGTAAACACAAGCAAAGCTCCTGCAACTGGACCTCCAATTGATAGAGGGTATGTGAAGTGAAGGGAGAGAATAAATAACAACCATTGTTATTAATAGGTGATTGATTCTGAATAAAGGCAAGAGATATGAGTACAGTTTGGGATATAGAACAGGGGAAACCATTTTGCTAACAGAGGTTGTGACATTGTGCAAGGCAGGTGACTGAGACAGAGCATTTTGTGCATTGAAGAATGGTAGATGGTTGAATGGATAGAGTGAGAAGGGTTGTAGGAATTGTTGTGGGAGGATAAATGAGGGGAAAACCGTGTTTGCAATTTCAAATTAGCAAACTAAGAACTGGAGAGTGTGGTTGAGACTCTCCAAGATGAATAATGGAAGATTATATCAAAATTAGCAAAACCACTCCCCCTCTGCAAAAAAAAAAGGATGAGGAGTAGGCTAAAAGTGCATTGGTTTATGTCAGTTGTTGATAAATGTTACTCTCGATGACTGACGTTGAAATTACTGAGCACATGAAAAATGTGCGTTTATTCAGCCCAAAAGCTTAGAGGCATAAGTTGGGCTCAATGAGTTGTATATGATTTGTTGAAGGAATGACTGAGAATGCAGGTTCAAAGCAGATTTTCAAAAGGATCCCTGAAAGTCTCACATTGGACATTTATGGCACATGCAATGCATGAGAAATTAAAAAGAATATGGTCAAACCAGTTGGGATGTTTAGTGGAAGAAAGATGACAGAATGGAAGAATGGGAAATTCCCTGAACCCCCAATATGTGAATGCAATTTTTTTTGTTCCAAAACAAAATTATTTAAATTTCGGAAATAAATTATATTTACTCATGAAGCCGAATTGTAACAAGGTCTGTGAACCCAGCAGGATGAATAGCTGATCTTGTTCAGTGTGGAAAAATATAACAACAAAATGTCATGGAAGTAATCTGCAAATGTTAAGATTTTAAATTAAATGGGGGATCTGGGAATCTGAATGAACGTCATCAGAGCTGACTTTAAATAAATTCAATTTGTATCTCAAATATGCAAAATATTAAATAAGCTAGCTAATTAATATGTTTGAAGTTTCAACTAGGTATGCCTTGTTGGAAAAGTATAAAGAAAGTGGTAAAGGAAAATTAACTTAGAGGGATGTAAGTGTTGGATTCCTGTATCCAGAGGCTTGTGGATATTTAGAATCCCAGAATTTTAGATATAGAGACAGGACAAAAATGTTCAGATGACACTAAAGATCAAATGTGAAAATACTGTGCAATGGAGCATTTTAGAGGTACTGTATTCCCGCTGCATATCTTCTAATCTCGTGGTTTATCTTTACAGGTAATGCACATTGTTTTTCTGTTTTGATTTTTAGAAAGGGAACACGGGACCATCCGGTGAGAGAGGGATCAAGGGCAGGAATGGTGAACCCGGCACAATGGGCCCTGTAGGACCTCGTGGACCATCAGGGCATAATGGCCCATCTGGACCGCCTGGTGTCCCTGGACTTCCTGGGAAACCTGTAGGTGTTATTGGAAATCTGCTCCCAAGTTGTTTCTCACGTCGGCAAAGCCACACTGAAAATAACTCTGATTTGTTCCAATTAGGCAACGCCTATCACAGACGAGCATGTGATGAAATTATGCAACAACATACTTCGCAGTGAGTACTGACAATTTCCCATGTTGAATGGTAGCAACACCAAAGCAATACAGTGAACGTGTTTTCCCACAGCCCTTTGCACTGTTTCCATGTACTAGCTATGCAGCCCCAAATGTGATTTCTGGTTTTGTTGCCTGTAACTAATAATCTCTGCATTCTTTTCATTATGAATTGGATGATCTTTAGGTTAAAATAGAAGTGGAAAACTCTCTCCACTGTTATTGCACTGTAACAGCAGTGTATGTAATCTACAAAATGCATTGCAATTCATCACCTAGGCTACTTTGACAGCATCTCTAAAGCCATCAAAGAAGGTCTAGTGCAGCAGGCAGAAGGGAATTAATTGTACCCCCTGCAGATTCACCATCACCCTAATTTGGAAATACATCACTGTCTAGATCCTGAAACACACTTCCTGCTTTTTAATCGCCTTCATGAGATGGTTCAGTGCTGTTTTCTCAAGGGAAATTAGCAATGGGCAGAAAACACCAGTGTCTTGAAAACAAGTAAATACATTTAAACTACTTATTAGAAGACCAAGAGGGAAAAATTTAAACTTCAATCAACATTTCTAAAATGGTACACACACACACACACACACACACACACACACACACACTCACACACTCACACACTCACACACACACACACACACACCCACACCCTCTCACGCTCTCACACTCACACTCTGCTGGAGGAACTTGGGCAGTATCCATGAAAATGAACAAACAGTTAACATTTCATGCTGAGACCCTTCCCCGGGACTGTAGCTAAAATGGTGATTTGTGGGAGCTCCCTGTTGACCAAATAAACTACTGAGTTTTCCACATGACAACAATGACCTCAGGAGTACCTTTAAAGAATTCCTTACAGGACACAGTTACTGGGTTGTGTTGTAACAGCATATGCCAGTTCAGCTGCCTCTTCTAATGCTCCTCACTCTGTATGCTCATTAATACGAGCAGAAGCAAAGATGTTTCTCCTGGAGTATGGAGGCAAAATAATCTCAATTCACTTAAATTTATTTACAGCTTATTTAGCAGTGTTGTCAGAAATACAATATTACATTGTCAATTTACCTTCTACCACTGAAAAATGGGGACCCTTGTCACGAGAAGCCATTGGGACTGTATACTTGAATTTATTATTATTGTGCTGTTACTACAGCAATCCTGCCTTTCAGTTATCAATATATAATGTTGTGGCTCAATAAAGTTCTGTCAAAATTATTGGCAAAGGCTGCAGGGAGACCTGATACAAGTTTATAAGGTTATGTGAAGCATAGACAGCCAGCCAGTATCTTTGTCCCAGGGTTGAAAATACTAGATGGCATGCCTCTAAGGTAAGAGGGAGTAAGTTCAAAGGAGATGTGTGGGGCAAGTTTTTAACATGAAGAGTGGTGGGTAACTGGAATGTGCTCCCAGGCGTGGTGATGGAAGCAAACATGGTTGAGGTATTTAGAGATTATAGATAAGCATATGAATGTGCAGGGAATGGAAGGATAATGATATTCTCTAGGCAGAAGTGATTAGTTTAATTAGGCATTTAGTAGCCAGTTTAATTAGCTCAGCACAACATCATGGATCAAAAGGCCTGTTCGTGTTGTACTGTTGGCACCCAGTACCTCACCCAGGGGCTGCTCGTCATTTCTGAGGCTGGAGAATGTGGATGAGAAGATTGCCCGATCAAGAAGCACGTTGGAATGGATTGCCCTCATTGGTGAATTTCATGCAGGAGATGTATATGTAATCAGGCCAAGGCTGGTCTTGGCCTGTGACTGATTGGAAGACCCCTATCGACACGTTCCTTGAGATTTTTTTTATGCATAGTGAAACATTAAAACTGATTTCACCTTTACAGAATAGTAGATGCCTGTGAAATATTAAGAAATGCCAATTTTACATCCTTCCTATTACACAGCTCAGTTGCCATCACTGCTTCAAAGCATGAGACCAAGTTGCCAGTGTGAAGGAATTCAAGGAGCTCCTGGACAACCTGGTGCTCCGGGGCAGCCAGGACAGAGGGGATTACCTGGATACCCAGGCCGAACAGCCAAGCGAGGATACAGAGGGCTACCTGGTATGCCTGGACTACCAGGAATGAAAGGTACACAGAAAAGAAAATTCCTAGAAGGTGTGGTTGGGAACATTGGAACAGTATTAAACTAAACAATAATATCAAAGCAGTAAGACTCCAACAGTCCACTTTCCAACCATTTGGAAAATTCTAATGGTTCAGCGTCTAGCTTACCTGGTAACGTTTGCAAACACCACTCACCCAGTCCTGTTACACATACCCTCTCGTCCAGTCACCTGATCATGTTTACCATCACCACTCTCTGAGCCCTGTTACACACATTCTTGTCCACTCACCAGGTAACGTTTGCAAACACCACTCACCCAGTCCTGTTACACATACCCTCTCGTCCAGTCACCTGATCATGTTTACTATCACCACTCTCTGAGCCCTGTTACACACATTCTTGTCCACTCACCTGGTAACCTTTACAAACACCACTCACCGAGCCCTGTTACTCACACCCTCTCGTCCAGTCACCCGATCATGTTTACCATCACCACTCTCTGAGCTCTGTTACACACACTCTTGTCCACTCACCTGGTAACGTTTACAATC
This sequence comes from Mobula hypostoma, assembly GCF_963921235.1. Classification (NCBI taxonomy): domain Eukaryota; kingdom Metazoa; phylum Chordata; class Chondrichthyes; order Myliobatiformes; family Myliobatidae; genus Mobula; species Mobula hypostoma. The sequence goes on from NC_086097.1 coordinate 127,092,113, forward strand.
ACCACTCACCCAGCCCTGTTACACACACACTCGTCCACTCACCAGGTAACGTTTGCAATCACCTGTCTGTCTGTATCTTGTTTTATGGCGGTTGGCATCCAGCTTAATGGTGCATTACCGCCACCCTCTGCTCCAGAATGTGCACTAGACATACATTCTAAATCCCTTCACCCAATCACACACACACACACACACACACACACACACACACATATAAACAAACCTACACTTCACCCTCCCATCTTTGACCATCCTAGTATCCTATTCCTGTTTATTCGTCATATTCTATAAAAAACCCCTGTACCCCTTAAAAACGCTAAAAATACCCGGACTTGTGCTCTCTCACCCATGCCCAGCAACCCTTTTAATGTGAATTCCTGCATCTCCAACTCCCTTAATTTATTTCTCATCATCTCTCTCTGTATCCCATACTTCCTGCAACACAAAACTACATGTTCTACTGATTCCTCTTCCTGACATTCCTCACACAATCCTGTCTGGTGTTTCTTTATCATTTTCAATGTTTTGTTTAATGCACAATGCCCCAGCCTTAACCTAGTCCACACAATTTCCTTTCTTCTGTTTCCATTACCTACCCTAGTAACTGCAATACTCTTTTGTATTTGATATAAATGCCTCCCTTTCCCCTCCCTGTCCCATCTTTCTTGCCACATTCGGTTGACTTTTTCCCAGATTACACACTTAACCTCTGCTTTACTGATACTAATGTGCATTTCCACATTTTCTTTCTTTAACGCCCTCTTTGCCAACTCATCCACCCCCTCATTCCCCTTCACCCCTACTTGTGCTGGAACCCATAGAAATTTTACCTGACCTCCCTGATTTGCAATTCTTGTAACTAACTGAAGGACTTCATAAAGTACATCTTGCCGACTGTTTGTGTGAAAAGACCTTAAACTTGCTAGAACTGAGGATGAATCTGAACATATCAATGCTTTGGCTTGTCTGGCTTTCTGCACCCATTGTAACGCAACCAACACTGCCAGCATCTCCACTGTAAACACCCCTAACGTTTGCAATCACCGCTCACCGAGCCCTGTTACACACACTCTTGTCCACTCACCTGATAATGTTTGCAATCACTCACTCACCCAGCCCTGTTACACACACACTTGTCCACTCACCAGGTAACGTTTGCAATCACCGCTCACTCAGCCCTGTTACACACACTCTTGTCCACTAAGCAGGTAACGTTTGCAATCACCACTCACCCAGCCCTATTACACACATTTGTATCCACTCACCTGATAATGTTTACAATCACTCACTCACCGAGCCCTGTTACACACATTCGTGTCCACTCACCTGATAATGCTTGCAATCACTCACTCACCGAGCCCTGTTACACACACACTTGTCCACTCACCAGGTAATGTTTGCAATCACTGCTGACCCAGCCCTGTTACACACATTCGTATCCACTCACCTGATAATGTTTACAATCACTCACTCACCCAGCCCTGTTACACACACACTCGTCCACTCACCAGGTAACGTTTGCAATCACCACTCACCGAGCCCTGTTACACACACTCTTGTCCACTAACCAGGTTCCCAGTTTCAGCTTTCCCAACCATTTGCAGGGTCCTAGGTTCCTGCTCTCCCCTTGCCAGAGCACCAGTTCCTGAGTTCCCTTTAAACTCACCTGATTGTATTAACTGTGCTCCCTTGAAACTTACCGGCTTCACTGAAATGTTACTGTCTAATACAAATTAAAAGTGTGTTAAAGGAATAATAAAATAGCATCCAATAGACAAAAAAATCTTAGGCCAGCCCCTCGACGTTTCAAGCATGCTAGAGTAATGGAGTTTTAATCACTATCCCTGATTTAAGGTTAATAATTGTGTATTAAATTTTGTTGTGGATCAGTGTTACAAATTTCTACCACCTGAGGAGGGCTGAAAATCATTAAAATAGTAGTTCCTGGAAACATTCAGCAGTTCAGCCGGCATCTCTGAAAAGAGAAGCAGTTATTGTTTTAGACCAAGGACCTCGATGAAAGAAAGACCAGAGATGGTAGCATGGATCATAATGGAGACTCCTTGTGGTGTACAAACACGGCGGCGCCATCCCAGTCCTGTTCACCAGACCTGGAACACCTCGCGATCAAGTGTCGTCCATTTTATCTGTTGCAGAAGATTTTAACGATCAGCTTGGTAGTGGAATACATCCTACTTCAGGCTAGTGTAAAACAGGCTCTTGATGAACCAAACACTGTAATCAACAGGCATGAAACAGCACATCCGGAAGCCTTCCTCATCATTTTGGGGGGTCTTAACAAGGCCAGCTTGAAAGAGTCTCCAAATAATTATTACCAACAAATCGCTCGAAGTGCTAGAGGGTCCAACACACTGGACCACCGTTACACCACCATCAAAAGTGCTTACCATGCGATCCCACGGCCAACTTTGAAAAGTCTGATCGCCTGACTGTACTTCCACTCCCTGAATATAGGCAAAGACTGAAGGCTACAGCACCAGTAGTGAGGACCAAGAAGGTATGGCCAAGGGAGGTGCAGGAGTGCTTACAGGAGCACTTTCAATCGATGACTGGACTGTATTCAGGGATTCATCTTCGAGTCTGAATGAGAATGCCACAGCTGTCACTGACTTCATTAAAGTTTGTGTGGAGGAGTGTGTGCCAATGAGAACTTACTGTACATTCCCAAAGCAAAAGCCGTGGGTGAACCAGGAGGTTCATAGTCTGCTGAATGCTAGATCTGTGGCATTCAAGTCTGGTCAACCCAAATCTGTACAAGAAGACAAGGGGAGGGGGGAGCTATTTCAAGAGCTAAGGAACAATTCCAAGCGAGGTTGGAGGCGACATCAGATGCACATCAACTCTGGCAGGGTTTGCAAGGCATTACTTCCTACAAAGCGAATGCAACATCATGAATGGTAGTGTTGCTTCACTCTCCGAGGAGTTCAACTCCTTTTATGCTCACTTTGAATAAAACCAAAATTGTGAAGATCTCTGCTGCACCCAGTGAACTGTGATCTCTGTCTTGGAGGTCGATCTCAGGCTGTCTTTCAAGAGAGAGAACCCTCACAAGGTTCTCTCTCTCCAATAGGGTTCCTAGGAAGGCTCTGATAACTTGTTCCAAACAACTGGTGCGTGTGTTAAAAGAAATTTTCAATCTCTCATTGGTGCAGTCGGAAGTTCCCACCTGCTTCAGAAGGGTAACTATTATACCAGTGTCGAAGAAGAGTAGTTGAGCTGCCTTAATGAAGACTGTTCAGTAGCTCTCACATCTAAAGTGATGAAGTACTTTCAGAGGTTGGTTATGGCCAGAATTAACTCTTGTCTCAGCAAGGACCTGGACTCTGTGCAATTTGCCTATTGGCACTCTAGGTCTATGGTGATCATGATCTCGTTGCCTCTTCTCGTGGTCTTGAATCACTTGGACAATGCAAATACCCATTGTCTACAGCTCAGCATTTAACATATAATTTCTACAATCAATTGTTTAATACAATCATTCTCCAGAACCTGGGCCTCTGTACCTCCCTCTGCAACTGGATCCTCAACTTCCTAACTGGAAGATCACAATCTCTGCAGATTGGAAATAACATCTCCACCTCGCTGACAAACAACACTGGTGCACCTCAGGGATGTGTGCTTAGCCCACTGCTCTACTCTTCCTACACTCAGGACTGTGAGACTAGGTGCAGCTCAAATGCCATCTGTAAATTTGCTGACAATACAACTATTGTTGGCAGACTCTCAGATAGTGACGAGAGAGCATACAGTAGCGAGATATATCAGCTGGTTAAGTGATGTCACAACAACAACCTTGCACTCAACATCAGTAAGACCAACGAATAGATTGTGGATTTCAGAAAGGGTAAGACAAGAGAACGCACATCAGTCCTCATAGAGGGATCAGAAGTGGAGAGAGTGAACAATTTCATGTTTTTGGGTGTCAACATCTCTAAGGATCTATCCTGGGCCCAACGTATCAATGTAGTTACAAAAAAGGCACAACAGTGGCCATATTTCATTAGGATTTTGAGGAAATTTGGTTTGTTACCTAAAACACTCACAAATTTCTACAGATGTACCATGGAGAGCATTCTAACTGGCTGCATCACTGTCTGGTATAAGGGTGGGGGGTGGGGGGGTTGGGTGGCTACGACACAGGATCGAAGTAAGCTGCAGTGAGTTGTAAACTCAGTCAGCTCCATCATGGGCACTAGTCTTTGTAGTATCGAGGCCATCTTCAAGGGGTGATGCTCAAAAAGGCAGCATCCATCATTAAGGTCCCCCATCACCCAGGACATGCCTTGTTCTCATTGCTACCAGCAGGAAGGAGATACAGAAGCCTGAAGACATATTCTCAATGATTCAGGAACAGCTTCTTCACCTCTGCCGTCCAATTTCTGAATGGACATTGAACCCATCAACACTACCTCTCTCCTTTATTTCCATATTTGCATTACATATTTAATTTAATTATTTAATGTTTATATAGTTACTGTATTTCACAGGTTTTTTTCTTTTCTATTATCATGTATTGCATTGTACTGCTGCTGGAAAGTTAACAAATTTCACAACAAATGCCGGTGAAAATAAAACTTGATTCTAATTTCGCATGTGGTGTGATTACATCCAGAAATAATTACTACTGTGGGTTACTCCAGGTGAAATAAAGATTGGAAACACAACAGACTGCAGAATCTGAAGGAACTCAGCCACTTGCGCAAAATCTCGGGGGGGAGGGTTGATGGGGGAGTATTGTCGACATTTTGGGTCAAATCCTTGCATCAGAAATAGAAGAAATAGAGATTGGATTGGATTGCACTGACTCTTATCAGTAGTAAGCCATCAATTTATAGACACAACCAATGGACTTTCCAGAAGGACATGTATGGACGAGATTACTGGGTTAATTCCACCAGTGAGCCTGTAGCATCTGCTATGAAGTCTTCTTCAACCATTTACTCTGGATAAAATCACTGGATTAAGGTCAGTCACATCTGAAGTGCCAATGTGCACTAAAAACTAGGTACAATAAATTATCTTCCTCAGTTTTTATAATTGACTTTCAGATGTTGAAACATTCAAGTGAATATCGGAGAGTGTTTTGCTTTGGAACCAAAGCATTATGCAAATGAGATGTTCCAATTTTCATCACCAATGCCAATTACTATCATTTTGCCTTCTTGGCTAGTAAATTTAATGGAAGTGTTGTTCTGAAAAAGCAAGGCTTAAAATTGAACAAGGTACCTGACACTTATGTGCTTTCTTCTCTATGACAATTCTCAATTTTTTTTAGGCGAGCAGGGGATAAAGGGAGACAAAGGTATGAAGGGTGAAGAACACCTAGGGTTACCAGGTCCACCTGGACAAGCAGGTAAGATGCAGGGAGTCTTCAACGACATTCCTATAAGTTGACACAGGGTTTTTTGTGTTCCATGTGTTGTGCAGTGAGTTTGTAATCAAAAGGAGATGCGGTATACTGTACTCAGGGTCAGCCTCAGGGTGTCAATTAAAGGAGATGGGGATGATTGTTGAAACATGCTGGCATTGTAAACTGGAGCTCTCTCAATAATGCCACTGAGGATCTGGAAATTTTGTAAGCTGGTTCATTATTGTCACATGTACAGAGTTATCGTGAGACGCTGTGTTTTGCATGCCGTCACGTCAGTACATCAAAGTAGTACAAGAGAAAACCAGTCACAGAATGAAGAACCTAGTGTTAATGTTACAGAGAAAATGCAATGCAGGTAAACAATCAGGTGCACGGGCCATGACAAAGTAAGATTGCAAGGTCAGAAGTTCATACAAGAGTTATGTTCAATAGTCTGATGACTGTGGGACAGAAGCTCTCCTTAAGCCTAATGACACATGCTTGCAGGCTTTTGTATCATCTGCTTGATGGGAGGGGTTCCTGGAGAAGAGAGAATAAAACAACTTTTAATTTTATTGATTTATTCCCATGGCTGGATTCTAAAATCATGCCAGCAGTAGTGCTTTAATAATAGGGAAGCTACTGCCAAACTTGGAATAGCAAACAAATTTACTTGTCTCATTCAATGTTGATTTGAAGAGAACCATGGTTCCATTTGAAGAACAACTTTGCTTCAACTTTTCTTGAACCTACTGTTATCAATGGTAACCATGAAGCTACTAGATTTTCTTACAAACCTACTTTGTTCACAGAAGTTCTCACCTCCTTAGGTTTGTACGTAACCCCAGACTCATGACAGTGTGAATGGTTTTTTATGTTCTTTCTCACAACAATGAAACAAAGAGAACTGTGTGGTTGAAAGCTGGTTGAACTTGAAGTGGAAAAAAAATTGTACCCATTTGCACTGGGTGGGAATTTTATTCCTTTAACACTAAAAATATTACTTTGGTATGAAACTTCCCCAAATGCTATTTCAACAATAATACAGAGCCCAGTATTTGTCCCTAGCATGACCTTCAGTTCCATTGGCTAAATAATGATGCTTCCTGGTACTAACTCTATTCCCTCTATAACTATGCCAAGTAAGGGGCAATGTTCAAGCTTCATTCTCAGTTTTTCTCATCTCCACACTCGTCAACCCCACTTCTCATTTCATACACGGCTCATGATTAAGGCTGACCCTTTCTTACATTCTCAATAGGCTTTACGGCCTCCGGGCCATCTTCTAGTGGGAAGATGTCCCCTATTAATAATCCTGTTGCTGGATGGCGTGGAGGATGACAGTAGGTGAAAGAGAATCACAGGCAGTCACTAGGACCATAGAGGGCTGATAAACCAAGAGCCTTTCCACCCGGAGATGATAGCAGTTCATGCAGAAAGCCAGACTTCTATGAAGAACGATGTCAATCAGCTTAAGCTCTACCAAGGTACTTCTCACTGTGAGTAGTAATACTGTCCTCACACATGAGTCAGCATTACTTTACCCATAGAAATCAAGGTTGAGAATTAACCTGAGATTCCCAAGCAGCAGGAGTATTCTAAGCTGCCACTTCTGATCTCTACCACACTTAAAGTTTGTTGCTGGGAGGACACCCTTTCTTCATACTCAAGGTGTGAAGACGTCATCTATTCCTGCTTAAGTCCATAGGAGTACAAATGGGAATAGGAATAGTGAGCATAGAGATTTGTTATCGTTATGCGTTTCCTAAAAGTACAGGAAATCATGGGCTGGATTCATGTAATATTATTCCTTATAGAGATCTCCCAACAACCTCCTGCCAGGAGGACCTGGCTGTTGCCATGTACAAAGAACATGTCCCTTATAGGTACTAATCTCTGCCAGCATGCTAAGAGTCCCTCTTAGCCCTTGGTAGCACTCCCTTCCTCTCTCCCACAGTAGAAGCATCCAACCATAACAGGAAGAGTGTTGCTTGTGTTGTGCATATCCCTTTAGGGTCCAGCCCCCCAGATAGTAGCTATGAGGCCAAATGTGATTCAACATAATAATGCAGACTAAAATAGATTTTCTGAACTGGATGAGACTGTCCCGGGAATGTTGCAATCATTAAGGATATGTGTAAGTGCAGGGCTGACACTTGATACTGTTTTGAGGGCAGTAAAAAGTGGGTAAAGAATTTCTTAGCTGTTGACCCTTGAAAGCCTATGAAATAACTGAGCAAGTGGCTCATTGGCTAAGAACAATTAAAGGTGAGCAATAAAGGCCACAGCTGAGTTAAAAAGAGAAGGAAGTCATAGAGATTACATGTTAGTTATATTATCCTCTGTACACTGACAAATGCCACTAATATGGTTATCCACCCTGGGTAGGTAAAGGAACAAGTAAGGATGGTATTCAAATGGTGAATAATTTGGAAACGTGTGTCCTTTTTTACACTAGTCACTGAAAGAAAATGCAGGTGTATTAAGTAACTAAGAAGGCAAATAATATATTAGCCTTCATTGCAAGAAGCTTTCAATATAGGAAAAACAATGTATTAATTAAGACATTGGCACCGTGGTAGCATGGTGGATAACGCGATGCTATTACAGCTTAGGGCATTTCCAGAGTTCGCAGTTCAATTGCAGTACCGTTCTGTAAGTAATCTGTGCATGTGGAATGGATAGGTTTTCTCCACAGTCCAGACAGGTACCGGATAGGTTCACCGGTCGTTGTAAATTGTCCCATGATTAGGTTAGAGTTAATTGAGTTTGTTAGGGGTTGCTGGGGCGGCGTGGCTCAAAAGGCCAGAAGGGCCTACTCTGCGCTGTATTGCTAAAATAAAAAATAGTTATACAGGTCACACATTTTAGTCGCCTTACCTAAAAAAAAAGGATGTACATGTGGCAGATGGGGTGCAGCAAAAGTTCTCCAGGCTGATTACTGGGATGAATGTTCATACAAGGGGAGATTGGTTTGGCAGGACTGGCAGTCATGAGAATTTGGAAGAATGAGAGTGGAACTCCCTAAAATATACAAAGTCCTGGCAAGGCTTTATACATTTGATGATCCTTCTGATTGGAGAGCAAGCTCCACCATAAAGGATCACAGGCTCGGAACAGAGTGTAAGGCATTGAAGACGTAAAGTGAGGAGAAAGTTTTTCACACGGTGGATGAAGAAGCTGTAGAACTCTACACAGAAGGTGGTGGTGACAAAGATACCAAATATATTGAAGGAGGGGAATAGACACAAAAGGCATCAAAGGGTTTAGGAAGAGGGATGGAATTTACAATGGAGATAGAAAATTAATCACAATGGTAGAAGAGACTGAGTAGCCAGTTCCTGCTCCTGTACTCTGTTTCTGTTCTTCTGCCTTTTGTCTATATTTGCCTGTGTAATGAGTCCAAAAAGCTTACAAGGATTATCCCTTTCACGTCTACCATACATTACATAACAGCATTGGTCAACATTCCAGGGCTTCCCGGGCTACCAGGTCCTCCTGGTCACGGATTTCCAGGGGTGGATGGGGAGCCAGGGAGAAATGGAGCACCAGGAAATCCAGGGAAGCGTGGTCCACCAGGAATGCCAGGCATCTGCGATGTATCCAGCTGCTACAATTCCTATGACAGTAACCAAAATCCATACATCAAAGGACCCAACTTCTGAGGGTGAGGAATAGTTTGGTGTCTGTGAGCTGAATCTCAAAGTGTCATCTCATGTGCTGCCGAAGAGGAGGAACCAGTCTCAGGAAACAAAACAACCATCACAATACCAGTCAGCCAGTTATTAGAGGTTCCATCTTTCATCTTGGTTTGCTACTGATTTCAGAATATTTCAATATAAACATTTTAAACACATGGCGTGCTGTGCATGTATGTTTATCTTCTGGCATTTTTAAAAATAAATTTTGATAACAGCTTTATTATTATCTGTGTACATCATTTTTGCAGATTTAAGTGGAGTGTCTACAATGTGCAGATTTTCAGGGGGTAACTTTGATCTTGGCAAGTTGAGCCTAATGGTTCACCACAGTAGAACTCACTGATTATCATCTTATTAAAACCAATGGACAACTGATCCAGTAATAAATGAGTCATGATATTGAATGTACCCATTCTAGATTCCCAAACTTAAATCTTATTACTTTGAAATACGATGAATTCTGGTTAATTAGGCCATTCGGTTTATCAGGGCAGCTGGTTATTTGGGACAACTCTTAAAGAGCAAAAACAAATGGAGAAAATTGCTGAGATTCCCTTCATTTATTTGGGACACTATGCTGCTTGATTGGGACAGGAGACTTGCTGAACAGGTTCTAAATAGCATCAATGTGTGACCGTTAGACGTTATACCATGCTTAGAGCAAACTGTTTTAAATAGTGTCAGTTGCCTGTGTTTGTGTTCTAAAGAGCACTGATCTTTATCATTGATAGTTGGTGAGAAATAAGCAATAAGACAATTCAGAGCTGTTTTGCCCACTGCGGTTTCAAGCATTGAGGCTTGGGGATGCCAGAAATGGCCGGGAGTGAAAATGTAACAATTTCACTACTTCAACAGTTTAGAAACTATGAAGAATTCTAAGGCATTGACAATCATCTTGAATGTTACCTTTAGTCCCATCAGGCACTCAAGTCTCACCTGTGGGTTCAAGTAGTGGCCACACCCCAATATACCGCTTCAACAGGTGGGCTAAACCAGGTCTCATAGTCTGTGAGATAGGGACATGCCTGTCCTAGCATGTGAAGTCAGCTCTGGCGGACTGGGCAGATGAGATTTAGAGTGAGATTCAACAGCCAGAAAGGCAGTTCTGCAACATTACTTGGAGAGTGAAGGGCATGATCATCCACTGCATCTGGGAAGACCCCAGCCCCACTGGACCTGGATCTTCAAGGTCAAGAGAGTGGAACTGTCCCAGTGCAACAGCGTTTCGACTTTAAAGATGCCCGCACAGGTTTCCTGTGATTGTCGAGACACAATGGACAATCACCAGTAGTATTGGTAGAGTTCTAATTTGTTCTGTATTTTGTGTAAATAAATAATTTGTTGCTCAGTTAAATAGTAGCTTGATTTTCTTTTATACTTCTTTACCTATTTCCATGAAACTTTGGCTAATTGGGGCAGCCGCTTAATTGGGCCAAAATGTCCTGGACCTGATGTGTCTTAATTATCGGAATCCACTGTATTTACTTGAGGGGGATTATATGGTATCAATCGATGTTCAAAAGACAAAATTACTTAACTACTTTAGTCTCTTTTACAAAAGGGTTTTGGTGTCAATAATCACTATTTCAAATAGCGTTACCCCCACCACCCACCCCCAAACAAGGAAGAGATGCAACAAATGAAGCACAATAAGCACAGGAATATTATTTTACATGAAGCTCATTTTATCATAACAAAGGCTATAATTCTGAAAAGGATTTGCTAAACACACTACAACTCTTAAAAACTAGGAAAGCATACCAGTGAGTTGCAGACGGACAAATTGTCTGTTACAGAAGGATGCCTCTGGGGAGAGATCCTTCCTGGACTGAGGGTGGGGGGTGGATTCTACTTTCTCTCATCTTTAACTCCCAACACTTACTTTATTCTAATTATACTGCTTTTTATCATTCATCTAGTACTGACGTAATCTGCAGGTGATGTTTCATAACTGTATTAAGTCAAGTGGATGGAGCTCCTTGATTAGGTTAACATAGACAATTCCGATGACAGTGGCCAAAATCCTCACAACAAAAGAACCAACGTACTGTAGTTGTTTCTGCTCATTAGGTTATAGGTCTAGCTAGGTCAACATGATCAGTGTTGTTTTTCGTCATCAGGTTAAGAGGCTCAGCAAAGACTACTAGTTATAAATTTAAACTATTTAATAGTAAGCATTTTGAACCTTGGGCGGTGCCTTCTGCTGTGCTAGAAAGCAATAAGCATCCTGGGCCTGGAGAATGAAGATCCATCACAAATGAAGATCAATCAAAAAAGCTGTGGATGCTGGAAACTCGAGATGAAAACCAAAAATGCTGGAAACTTTCGGCTGGTCAGGCAGCATCTGCGAGAAAAGTAACAGTTAATGCTTTAGATCAAAGACCATTCACCGGTATTGAGCAAGGGTCTGGTACCTGAAGCATTAACTTGGTTTCCGTTTGTCTGACATGCTGAGTGCTTCCAGCATTTTCTGTTTTCCTTTAAGCTATCTCAATTACTTTCTGACCATCATGGTATGGATTACAACACAGAAGCAGGCCTTTTTACCCATCATGTCCAATCTGTATTCTATGACAGCAATTTTCTAGTTCCATCCATTGGGTCTTTCTCTGTAGTCTTTACATTTCCATCAGAAAGGTGACATCTCACTTCCAGCACATCTGTAGGAAATGCATTCCAATTCCAAATGTGCTGTGTAGAAGAATGGTTTCAGTGTCTTACTGTTTCTAGTTTAATATTTTAAAAAATGGTACTTAAAAGTATCTGAAGCTTACAAATAATTTCCCCTTAAGGGCTCAGAAGGCCTGCCATGCATTTTGTTGCCAGTGGTACACTGGAGCTCACATAATTAAATCTTGACCTGTTCTGATGTAACAAATGTCAACCCAGAAGAATAAATGAACGTCCAAAATAATGTTTGGTCTACCTACACTCAGCAATGGAAAACACCGAAACCTATCGATAACAGGTTTGAAGATCTCAAAGATTCAAAGTATATTTATTATCAAAGTATGTATGCAGTATACAACCCTGAAATCTGTCTTCCCGCAGAGAGCCACGAACAAAGAAAACCCTGGAACCTGTTCAAGGAAAAACATCAACCCCCCCCCCAATGTGCAACAAAAACAAATCACAAATGACAAAAAAGGAAAAAAAAACAAGCGAAAAACACAGAAAATAAAACACAAAATCGAAAGAGTCCAGGCATATTCAGTTCAGCACAGTCCAGTTCGATTTAGTGCTGTGTCTATATCCACCTTCCTTGTTCTCCACTGATATTATTTATCTCTAGAGAGGACAGAATTGAAATTTAGTGATATCCATTGGCTAGGATTCATTAGCTAGGCATTAACCAATCAAATGACTTTGTTTCCATGGCAGCTAAAATTTGTGGTTGCAGATGGCAAATATTTTATTTGAATCAGTATTTAGGACTACCTTTCAGGAAGTAACAGTGTGCCATGGGGTCATTGCTCTAATACTACTGTGTTTCATACAGATATATAACAGATGGATTCTTCGTTCATCTGTGGAGCATGTTAGAGTCATGGAAAAGAACAGCACAGGAACAGGCCCTTCAGCCCATCTAGTCTGTGCCAAACCATTTAAACTGCCTTGTGCCATCGACCTACACACAGACCATAGCCCTCCATACCCCTACTATCCATGTACCTATCCAAACTTCTATTAAACGTTGAAATCAATCTCGATACTTCACTTGCACTGACAGCTTGTTTCATGCTTTCACGACTGAGTGAAGAAGTTTCTCCTCAAGGTCCCCTTACTCTTTTCATCTTTCACCCATGACCTCTTGTTGAAGTCTCACCCAACCTCAGTGAAAAAAGCATGCTTGCATTTACCCTATCTATGCCCCTCATAAAATTGTACACCTTTATCAAATCTCCTCTCAATCTTCTATGTCCCAAGGAATAAAGTTCTAAGCTATTCAAGAGAGAAGGTAGGATGGAAATTGAAATGGAGCAGGAATTATATTTGTTAAGATCCTGACTGGTGAGCTGTACTCTAACTGGCCCATTCACAAAGATGCTTATATTGCCTGATCCCTTCTTCCACTTTGTTACCTTGTTCTGCTGTAGAAAACTGATGGAGTGTGGATGATTGTAAAACTGTTTTGTATACAGCAGCTCACACTGAGTTGTGAGACCTGCTGCACTGTTGGCATCCAGACTCTTCCTGGACAATGCAGGCAGCAGTAGCAGTCAGCCAGTTGTATCCTCAACCAGGACGTAGTTGTAGCATAGAATGCCCCTTGCATGTGTGTGTGTATAAAAGTTATCTAATATAGTTTAGACCTTGGTGAAGGTCTTTCGGCCTTTTTGCTGAAGAACCACCCTTTGACTTCAGGAGTTAGCACAAAATCCATTGGCACAAAGTATGGGTGCAATGTAGGCATGTCCTGTTGATCCTGTGGCTCTCTTAATGCAGGTTTAAATTGCCACATATGGCGAATCTCTGATCCTGGCAGAGATCTGGGATTTGGTGTCAATCTTGCATGGGTTCTTTGAAATGTTGAACCTTTTTCTTCAGAGTTTTCCACAGGGATGTGGCAGCTGCTAAAGATGTCAAGTGCTTAAAAGAGAAGGCAGCCTTTAATATCCTTAAAGAGTTTACTGACACCAGCACATTGCACGAGTAATAATTTCATTATCTTGCAATTTGTTACAGACTCTTCCTTGTAGCTACTTAAGGCAGAGGACCTGCAATTGATAGCATCTGTACTGCTAGTGTCCACTGTTGCCAGGGTAATATTTACAGATTGAGTTAAATTGCCAGCAGGCCACTCCTCCTTAACCTGCAAGACCTTCCCTTCCCTCCCACCTGGTGAATATGTGAATATGTGCTCCCATTCCCCTGTCGTGGGCATGGAAAAGGGATTTGAACTTGGCTTCACCCCATTTCCAATGATATTAAAGCAATAGTAGAGAAACCAAATGTCTGGCGTGACAAATCAGAGGGTGACACGGATGAGGCCAATGGTTTACCTACCAAAGGAAAAGAAAAACAAGCCAGGTAAAAGATCTCACTGTTCAGCAATCACCATTCACCTATTCTTAAATATTTTTGAACTGTCTCTTGAATGGAAGCTCCTGGGAAACAAACGTTATAGAAAAAATAGATTTAAAGCTCTACTCGTGGCATCATTAATAAAACAGTTTAAACAAACATGACAATTGCTTTTCCAGTTTGATCTCACTATATCTACCAAGTATTGTAATATATCCATGTTAGGAATATAAGCACAGAAACAGGTCCAACTCATCCATGCCAACTGTGTTGCCCTGTGAGTTAGTCCCATTTGCCTGCAATTGACCCATAGCCTTTAAACTTCAACTGTTCAGGTACTTATCTAGATGTTTTTAAAATTTTACCAATGTGCCTGCTTCCTGCTTCAACCATTATTTCTGGCAGTTCATTCCAAACACACACCACAGTTTGCATGGTGAAGGTGCAGATGATGTCCCTTTTAAACCTCTCAATTGATCTTAAATGTGTTAGAGTTCAGCTACTTGAATCATGCCTAAATGAGACCCAACTTTTAAGTGCTGGATTTGTATTGGGTATCAAAAAATAATTAGCTCTTAGGCTGGAGCTAATTCTTTTTGGCCATTTTGCCTGCATTGTAATTTAGCACTTGAGCAGAGCCCTGTTGTCATGGTGGGAGAGATGGGATCTAATGCTGAGAAGTGTTTCTTTACCTGTACTCAGTGACCAACATAAATCAGAACAGGAAAACAACATAACTCAAGAGCATCTAAAACTCTTCTCCATCCGTCCTAACTTGCACCAGGTTGCATCCACTGCCCTTGCTGGCTATGTTGGTTCAATCATAGAGCCTTGTTTCATCTGCATACCTTGCCATTCACACCCAAGTTCAGGTCATTGAAACATACAAAAAGTAGCACTCCATGTTGATTACAGCTCCATAATCTATTTCCTCTAGTGTGAAAAACAACTCCTTGCCACTCCTTTCTGCCCCTATAGCAACTTCTTAACAATATTGCCATTGCCAGCTCAACTCTATGGACTTCAATTTTGCTGACCATTCTTTTCTCAGGTATTCATCAAAGACTTGCTGAAAATCCTTTCATACAGCATTTCATTATTGCTTTCATCAATTGTGTCTGTTAGCTCATCAAAAAAAAAACTCATTCTGGTTAGTCAGCTACTGACCGCCATCTCTTTTTTCCCTGTGACGCTGTGGGCCATCTAGTCCACGCCAAACTATTATTCTGGCTAGTGCCATTGACCTGTACCTGGACCGCTGCCCACCATACCCTTCCTATCCAAATACTTGTTCAAACTTCTCTTAAATTTTAAAAGCAAACCCACATTCACCACGTCCACTGGCAGCTTGTTCCATACTCTCATCACTCTCTGAGTCAAGAAGTTCCTCTTCATGTTTTCTTTAAATATTTCACCTTTCGCCCTTAATCCATGAGCTCTAGTACTAATCTCACCCAACCCCAGTGAAAAAAGCCTGCATGCATTTACCCTATCTATACCACTTATAATGCACCTCTGTCAAATCTACCCTCATTCTCCTGTGCTCTGGGACATAAAGTCCTAACCTGTTCAACTTTTTACTATACATCAGGTCCTCAAGTCCCAGCCAAATCCTTGTAAATTTTATCTACAGTCTTTCAATCTTAGTGATTTCTTTCCTGTAGGTAGGTGACTAGAACTGCACACAATACTCTAAATTAGGCCTCACAATGCCTTATACAACTCCAACATAACACCCCAATTCCTGTACTCAGTGCTTTGATTTATGAAAGTTAATGTGCCAAAAGTTTTCTTTATGAACTTTTCTACCTATGATGCCACTTTCAAGGAATTATGGATCTGTATTCCCAGATCTCTCTGTTCTACTGCACTCCTCAGTGTCATATCACTCTCTGTCTGTCCTCCCAAAGTGTAAAACTTCACACTTGTCTGCATTAAATTCTATCTGCTTTTTTTCAGCCCTTTTTTCTAGCTGGTCCAGGTCCCACTGCAAGCTTGATAGTCTTTGGTGTTATCTTCAAGTTTGCTAATCCGGTTTACCACATTATCAGCTAGATCATTGATACAGATGACAAACAACAACAAAACCGACACCAATGACCACTAGTCACAGGCCTCCAGTCAGAGAGACAACTATCTACTACCACTCTCTGGCTTCTCCCAATGAAGCCAATGTCTAATCCAATTTATTACCTCATCCTAAATGCCAAGTGACTGAACCTTCTCAACTAGCCTTACATGCATGATCTTGTCAAATGCCTTACTAAAGTCCATGTAGACAACATCCACTGTCTTCAACATCAACTTTCCTGGTAATTTACGCAAAAACTCTATAAGATTGCTTAGACACGACTTACCTCACACAAGGCCATGTAAACTATCCCTAATCAGTCCCTGCCTATCCAAATACTTATATATTTGATCCCTTAGAATACCTTTCAATAATTTACCAACTACTGATGTCAGGCTCACCAGTTTATAATTTCCCAACTTTGTCTTAGAGTCTTTCTAAAACAATGGAACACCAGTCTTAAACAATGCTTCAATCCACAGGCACTTCTCTCATGGCTACCTCTACCCATGCAATTTCTGCACTACCTTCCCACAAGATTCGAGGGAAAGACCTTGTCAGGCCTTGAGGAATTATTCTCCCTAATTTAACAAGACACAAGCACTGCTCTTCTGCAATCCCTACACAATTACATAACCTTGCTGCTGTTTCGGCTTTGTTCTATAGGCTGTTGTGTCCCTCTCCCAAGTAAACACAGATACAGTGAACATGTTGCATTCCCAAGATTCAGTTGAGTTATTGAACTGTTTACAGTTGGTGTGAGGCAGAATTGTGTCTTTGGTCTCAATTTCACAGGTTGTCCATTGAAAGCAGTGGCCTGTACAGGGATCAAACCCATGACCTTGGCGTTATTAGCACCATGCTGTAACCAGCTGAGGTAACCAGCCTGGTATGCACATTGTTTTTGAATTCCTTTTGTAACTGGTGTGTATGTGGAACACATTGCCATAGAAGATGTTTGATCAGCATTTGGACAGGCTCATGATTTAGAGGGGTGTACAGTAGGCCACATGCAGGCAAATGGAAGGAGAGTAGGTGAGAGGAGGTGGGCCAAAGGGCCTGTTTCTGTGTTATACAACCGGATGACTTATGGTGCATTACAAGTGTGTAATATTTTTGAAAATTGTACCAAAGCTTTGACTAGCACAATAAATAACAATCTTATACCTTATATTCAAGTTTGATGAATCCACTGGCACACATGCATTCTTTTGCCAGTGCAGGTTTGATCATAAAATTATTACAACAGTCTCAGGGATTATTATAATTACTTTTTATTTTAGAACTCTTATTTTTAAACTTGACCATCTAAGTTCATAAACATTGGCCAGTAGTGAAATGGATTATACTTAATATATTTTTCTTATTTATCCCTATGCTAGCTCCCAATAGGGCTATCCCATTATTTCCACGTCTCCTCTTCTGATTTCGCTGTATTCCTTCAATTTATGCTTTGCCACATGCTCACAAACAACACTGAAAATACTTGCTATAAATTCACACCTTAATTCCCAATTTCTGCTGCATAGCCAGAAATACAAATTAATAAAATATCTACATTTATTGTTGTGTGGTATTTCCAATTGATGTTCCTACATGTTGTGCGGCCAGAAAAACTTGTCCAATGGTCCTCTAGTGCCACCAGGTGGTGTGGCTGAGTTTCTCAGCACTGAGTAAAGTATACACTAAAGGAAAACCGAAGACTCCTCAACGTTTCCTGTGCTGTATTAAGGAATGAAAGAGAACTGTGGGAACGTCATCTTACAATGAAGTTAATGAACTTCCGGAATCTGCAGAAACTACTTCGTCTGGCAATGAGTCATAGAAAAGTACAGTACAGAAACAGGCCCATCTAGTGCGTGCCAAACCTTTTAACCAGCCTACAATCGATCTACACAGGGACCATAGTCCTCCATACCCCTACCATCCATGTTCTGATCTAATCCTCTCTTAAACTTTGAAGTTGAGCTTGCATGCACCACTTCACTGGCAGCTTGGTCCACAATCTCATGATGCTCTGAGTTTCCCCTCATGTTCCCCTTTAAACTTTTAACTTTCACCCTTAACCCATGACCTCTATTTGTAGTCCCATCCAGCCTCAGAAAAAAGCCTGCTTGCATTTACCCTATCTATACCCTTGATAATTGTCTATGCCTCTATCAAATCTCCCCTAAATCTTCTAACCTATTCAACCTTATAACTCAGATCCTCCAGTCCCAGCAACAACCTTGTGAATTTTCTCTGTACTCTTTCAACCTTATTTACATCTTTCCTGTGGATAGGTGACCAAACCTGCACACAATACTCCAAGTTGGGCCTCACCAACATCTTATACAACTTCAATACAACATTGCATCTACTGTACTCAATACTTTGATTTATGAAAGCCAATGTGCCAAAAGCTTTCCTTATGACCCTATGTACCTTTGATCCTATTGTCAATGAATTATGGACCTGTATTCCCAGATCCCTTTGTTTTACCACTCTCCCTAGTGCCCTATGGTTCACTATGTAAACCTGAACTGGTTGGTCCTACCAAAGTGCATCACCTCACACTCTTCTGCATTAAGTTCCATCTGCCATTTTTCCAGCTGGTCCAAATCCTGCTGCAAGCCACAATAATCTTCCTTACTGTCTACTACACCCTTAATCTAGAAAATTTGATGATCCAGTTTACCACATTATCATCTAGATCATTGATATAGATGACAACAACGGACCCAGCACTGATCCCTGCACCACTCCACTAGTCGCATCCAGCCTAATTTGTCTCAGGACAGCAAATACCTCTTCCTCTGTAATCTGTATACAGTCCATGAAGTTGATGCTGTTTTGAATAATTTTATAGACTCTGTCCATTTCTGAAGTAAATACAGTTGCAAAAAAAAAGCATTTAAGATCTCCCCCATCTCTTTTGGCTCCACGCACTGATTACCATTCTGATCTTCCAGAAGACCAATTTTCTCCCTTGCAATCCTTTTGCTTTTAATATATCTGTAGAATCTTTTAGGACTCTTCTTCATCTTGTCTACTAAAGCAAACTTGTGCCTTCTTTTAGCTGTCCTGATTACTTTCTTCAGTGTTCTCTTGCATTTCTTATTCTCCTTAAATACCTCATTTGTTCCTACCTGCCTATACCTGCTATGCACCTTTTTTTTTCTTAACCAGGGCCTGAATATCTTTTGAAAACCAAGGTTTTATCAACCTGTTATCTTTACCTTTTATTCTGACAGGCACATACAAGCTTTGTGCTCTCAAAATTTCATTTTTGAAGTCCTCCCATTTAGCAAGTACACCTTTCCCAGAAAACAGCTTATCCCAATCTACCCTTGCTAGATCCTGTCTGATACTGTCAAACTTGGCCCCTCTTCAATTTAGAATCTCAGAATGCACACCAGAACTATCTTACTGCATATTTACTTTGAAACTAATGGCACTATGATCACTAGATGCAAAGTGTTCCCCTACACAAATTTCTATCACTTGCCCTGCCCCATTCCCTAATAGCAGATCAAGTATCACACACTGTGTCATTGGGACTTCCTGGACACATTGACAAACTCCATCTCATCTAGTCCTTTTACAGTATCAGAGTCTTAGTTAATACATGGAAAGTTAAAATCACCTACTATAGCAACCTTAGGTTTCTTGCAACAGTCTGCGATCAAATTTGTTCCACTAAATCCTGTGGACTGTTGGGTGGTCTGCAATATAACCCCATTAACGTGTTCATACCTTCCTTATTTCTCAGTTCCACCCATAACGCCTCACTAGACAAGTTCTCCAGTCTGTCCTGACTGAGCACTGCTCTGACGTTTTCCCTGACTAGTAACGCTACTCTTTTTCCTTTAATCCCTCCTACTCTGTCGTGTCTAAAACAATGGAACCCCAGAATACTGAGCTGCCAGTCCTGCCCCTCATGCAACCAAGTCTCACTAATGGCTACAATATTGTAATTCTATCTGTTGATTCATGCCAGAGCTCATTTGCTTTTCCTACTATACTTCTTGTATTGAAATATACACAGCTCAGGACATTAGTCGCACCATGAGAATCACACACCATGCATTGCAGGAAATATTAAATAATATATTCCCAAGGCCATGAACTCTTCCACAAAGCAGGACAAAGGCAGCTGACAATGGGCACAGCACCCCATGTGGATTCTGTTCCAAGTCACATGCCATCCTGATCTGGAAGTATACCTCTTTCCCTGCATTAGATTCATCGAGTCATACAGCACAGAAACAGGCCCCTGAGCTTAACTAGTCCATGTAGAGTCCTTGTGGGTAGAATTTAGAAACTACAAGGGTAAAAAGACCCTTTTTACCTTTTGATGGGAGTTATATAGAGGCCTGCAAACCACAGTCATGATGTGGGATATAATTTACAATGGGAGATAAAAAAGGCATGTAAAAAGGTGACTATTATGTGGTTTTTAATATGCAGGTAGATTTGGAAAATCAGCTTGGTGCTGGATCCCAAGAGAGGACACTTGAGATGGCTTTTTGGATCATCTTCTTGTTGAGCTCACTAGGAGAAAGGCAATTCTAGATTGGGTCTTTTGTAATGAACTAGATTTGATTTGGGTGCTTAGGGTAAAGGAACCCTAAGGAGACAGTGATCATAATATGATAGAATTTACCCTGCAGTTTGAAAAGGAGAAGGTACAGAGACATGAGAGAGGAGCTGGCCAAAATTGATTTGAAGGAGGCACTAGCAGGACAGAGCAACAATGGCTGGATGAAGAAGTATTGGGAAGCTTTCAAAAACCAACAGAAGACAACTAAGATAGCTATAAGGAGTGAAAAGCTGAAATATGAAGAAAAGCTAGCGATATAATAAAGGAGCACACAAGAAGTTTTTTTTTCCAAGATATATTGTATAAAGAGTAAAAGAGAGGTGAGAGAGGATACCAGACTTTCTGGAAAATGACAGTGGAGAGGTAGTAAGGAGGTCAAATAAATGGTGGACAGGCTTCGTAAGTACTTATGTCAGTCTTCGCTATGGAAGACACTAAAAGTATGCCAGAAATTCGAGAATGTCAGGGGGAAGAAATAAGTATAGTTGCTATTTCTAAGTAGAAAGTGTTTGGGAAGCTGAAAGATCTGAAGGTAGATAATTCACCAGGACCAGATGGACCACACTACAGGGATCCGAAGGAGATAGTTAAAGAGATTGTGGAGGCAGTAGTAGTGATATTTCAAGAATCACCTAGTTTTTGGAATGGAAAATAGCACATATCACTCCAAGAAGAGAGGGAACCAGAAGAAAGGAAATTATAGGCCAGTTGCCTGACTTCAGTAGTTGGGAAGATGTTGGAATCCATTATTATGGATGATGTTTCAGGGTACTTGGAGGCACATGATAAAATAATAAGGCCAAAGTCAGCATTGTTTCCTGAAGGGGAAATCTTGCCTGACAAACCTGTTGGAATTCTTTAAGGAAATAACAGGCAAGGTATACCAAGTAGAATCAATGGATGTTGTTCACCTGGATTTTAAGAAGACTTTAACAATGTGCCACATGTGAGACTGCCTTTCCAGATAAGAGCCCATGGCATTATAGGAAAGATACTTGCATGGATAGAAGATTGGCTGGCCGGCAGGAGGCTAAGAGTGGGAATAAAAGGAGGCCTTTCCTCATTGGCTGCCGGTGACTAATGGTGTTCCACAGGGTTCAGTGTTGGGACCACTTCTTTTCAAGTTATATGTCAATGATTTGGATGACAGAATTTATGGCTTTGTAGCCAAGATTGCAGATGATATGAAGATAGGTGGAGGTGCAGGTAGTGTTGAGGAAGCAGGGAATCCAGAGAAGGACTTAAACAGATTGGGGAAATGGACATTGCATTTGCTTTCTACATTGAGTTTGCTCTGTCATTCCATCATGGCTGATTTATTATCCCCCCTAACTCCTTTCTCCCTGTAACCTTTGATGCCCTTACTAACTGAGAACCTGTCACCTCTGCTTTAAATATACCCAGTGACTTGTCTCCACTACCATCTGTGGCAATGAATTCCACATATTCACTGACCTCTGGCTAAAGAAATTCCTCCTCATCTCTGTTCTAAAGGGATGTCCTTCAATTCTGAGGCTCTACCCTTTGGTCCGAGATGCCCATGCTTTAGGAAGTATGCTCTGCATGTCAACTCTATGTAGACCTTTCAACATTCAATAGATTTCAGTGAGACTCCCCTCCCCCACCACCCAATTCTTCTAAATTCCAGAAAGTGCAGGCCCAGAGCCATTAAACTCATTAAACCCTTCATTTCCAGGATCATTCTCATGCACATTCTCTGGACCATCTCCAATGCCAACACATCCTTTCTTAGACGAGTCCAAAACTGCTCACAAGTCCAATTGAAATTAATGCTAACATTGTGTTTGCCTTCTACATCTGTAGAAATATGCTAGAATCTTTGGTAATTTACCAAATCTCCCCAGATTCCCAATTATGATTAGCTGTTGTGTGCCTTCTTCATGGTTCCAATTAAATCTTTTCCCTTTCACCTCTAATTCTTGATTCCACAAGCCTGGGGAAAAGCCTGTGTGCATTGACCCTGTGTATGCCTCTCATGATCATATACACCTCTATAATATCACCTCTAATTTTTACCTCGCTCCAAAGAGAACAGTCCCAACCTGCTCAACATCTCTCTCTTGTGTCCCAGCAAAATTCTTGTAAATCTCCTCTGAGCTCTTTTCAGCTTAATGACATCTTTCCTATAGCAGACTGCATTGTAACTGGGTGGAAGTCCTGGAGTGCCGTCCACCACAGCAAAGTTAAAGTAACTGCCCCAGGGGACTAACTTTGTCAACAGTACCTTCTCTGGGGTAATGAGATGTGGAGAATAAATACTGGCCTTGCAAGCAATGCCAAGATCCTGAAAGATGGTCCATACCAAAGAAGTTTGGAAGGAAGGTATCTGGAATAAAAGTAGAAGGAGCACATTATGGAGGATGCTGACTGTTCTTTTGAAGCCCCTTGCTCACATGACCATGAGCCCTGTCTGGCATTTCCATATATTCACAAGAGAGTCCTGCACCTTCAGAGCGCCTGGCTTGGAGAAGAGATATTCAACCAAAGCCCTTCCTCCCATTTCTCTGATTTTCTTACAACATTCAGCGCATTGAGTCCCTTCAGTCCCAATTCCTTGCTTGTTTTCATGGAATCTATTCTTTCTTGCATTTCCATGAACACCCAAGCCTACCACTAACCAGTTTTCCCATCACTTACTTACACTGGAGCCAGTTCATTGCGCCAATTAACCTGACAAGATGTATTTGTGAGGAAACTGGTGCACCCAATAGAAACCCTCACACTTAGAAGGTGAACATGCAAACTCCACATTGACAGCATCCAGGACACAATCAAAAGCAGACTGATGGAGCTGTGACGCTGCAGAACTGACTACTGAAGCACTCTACCATCCTCACCCTTATCCACCAAGGGCGAGTGCAGTTGTCCAAGTGCCAAGCCAAACTTTATTTCTTCTGCCAGTCTCATGGACACCCGCTGGTGTTCACAATGTGGTCTTTTTTAGAGAAACCAAACAGATTGTGGAGCAAGTACATTCAGTCCACAGCAGTGACCCTCAGTCTCTCCTGTTGCCACTTCAACTCTTCCTCTGATTCCCACTCTGACTTCTGTGAAAGTGGCCTTCTCTGCTGTTGTGATGAGGGTCAACACAAGTTCCTGAAACACTCCAGCTTCTACCTGGGCTTAAAACTCAACTTCAGGATTCAATATTAAATTCTTTAGCTTCTGATATGTTTTTTTACCAATCTTATAAGTGGCCTTCTGTGTAATAAGCCATGTCTCTGTCCTATGGTCATAGAGCTCTACAGTATTGAACCACACCCCTCAGTCCAACTTGTCCATGCCTGTACATATGCCAACCCCATTCGCCTCCACTATGTTGCATCACCCTACCGCATTCCTGTTCAAGTACCTGTCCATAAGCTTATTAAGTTTTGTAACTGAAAATGCTCCTACTATCTCCTGGGGCAACTTGTTCCACATAGAACATTACACCACAGAACAGGCCTTTCAGTCCACGATGTTGTGCCAACCTTTTAACCTACTCTAAGATCAATCTAAATCTTCCCTCCTACATAATCTTCCATTTTCTAGAATCTATGCGCCTATCTAACAGTTCCTTAAATACCCCTAATGTACCTGTCCCTACCACTACCCCTGGCAGGATGTTCTACTCTCTGTACTTACTTCTGACATTCCCCCACACTTTCCTCCAATCATCTTGTATCTTTATGCCCTCTTGTATTTCTCCCTGGGAAAAATTCACTGGTTTCCACTCTATCTTATCATCTTATACACCTCTATCAAGTCACCTCTCATCCTCTTTTGTTCCAAAGAGAAAAGGCCTAGCTCGCTCATTGTATCTTTGTAAGACATGCCCCCCAGTCCAGGCAGCAACCTGGTCAATCTTTCCCGAGCTCTCTCTAAAGCTTCCACATCCTTCCTATAATGAAGCAAACACAAATTAACATAATATTTTAAGAGTGATCTAACCAGGATTTTACGGAGCTGCAACATTACCTTGCGGGTCTTGAACGCAATCCCCTGACTATTGAAGGCCAAGACACTATATGCCTTATTGACAACACTATCAACTTATGTGGCAACTTTGAGGGATCTATGTGGACCCCAAGATCCCTCTGTCCCGCCACACTGCTAAAAATCCTGCCTTAACCCTGTATTCTACCTTCAAATTCGACCTCTGAAACTGAACCACTTAACACTTTTCTGGGTTGAACTATATCTGCCACTTCTCTGCCCAATTCTGCATCATATCAATGTCCCATAGCAACCTGTGACAACCTTCTATACTATCCTCAACTCTACCAATCTTCGTGTCAACTGCAAACTTGTTAACCCACCTTTCTACTTCCTCCCTCAAGTCATTTATAAATATTACATAGAACATAGAATAGTACAGCACAGTACAGGCCCTTGGCCCACAATGTTGTGCCGACCCTTAAACCCTGCCTCCCATATAACCCCCCCCCCGCCACCTTAAATTACAAAGATCAGGGCCCCAGAACAGATCCCTGCGGAACGCCACTGGTCACCTCCAGGCAAAATTCTCTCCATCTACAAACACCCTCCGCCTTCTATGGGCAAGGCAATTCTGAATTCATACTGAGAAGTATCCTGGATCTCATTGCTCCTGACATTCTGAATGAGCTTACCAAGGGGAACCTTATCAAAAGCCTTACTAAAATCCATGTGCATGATATCACTGTTCTAACTTCATCAATGTGCTTTGTCACTTCCGTAAAGCATTCAATTGGGCTCGTGAGACATGACCTGCCCCTCAAAAAGCCATGCAGGCTATCCCTAATCAGACTACGCTGCACATTAGATGTGGATGCTACAGGGTGATAGTCACTGAGGCAGCTCGTCCTGCTCTTCTTGGGCGCCAGTATAATAGGTGCTCTTTTGAAGCAAGTGGGAACTTCTGACTTGAGCAGTGAAAGACTGAAACGTCCTTGAACACTCCAGCGAGTTAGTTGGCGCAGGTTTCAGTACCTTGCTTGTACACCATTGAGGCTTGACAATTTGAAAGATGTTCTTACGTCAGCCTTTGAATCAGATATCACAGGGTTGTTAGATACTGCAGGGATTTGCACAAATGTAGTCTTATTCTCCCTTTCAAAGCAAAAGGTGTTTAGGGAGTGAAGAATCATAACCTTTTATGATGTTGTGATTATGACACGATGTCCCCACCATCCCTCAACCATAAACAAAATATTTTCTCTCTATCCTTGTTCTGATAAAGGACTTTCAATCTGAAATGTTAACTCTGTTTCTCCCTCCGGAGAAGCAGGGATTCAACCTGAAACATTGACAGTTCCTTCCCTCCCATAGATGCTGCTCAACCTGTTGAGTTCTTCCACAGACTGATGAAGAACATTTGGATCCTTTCCACAGGGACTAACTGCTCTAAGGCACATCAGCAATTCCAGTAGCAGTGACTCTAGCAAAGGTAAGTCCAGCAGCAATGTAGTGAATTCAACAACAGCAAGTCCTTCAACAGAGACTCCAGCAGCAGTAGCTCCAGAAATAGTGACTCCAACAATCTGAGTTGAAGAGCAGTATCCCATGGAACAATGTCACCAACAACAATAGGTCCAATAAAAATGACTCAAATAACAGTGACCCCAGCATCTGTGACTTCAGCCACAGTGACTTCAATAACAATGATTCCAGGAGTAATGAGTTTAAGAATGGTGATTCCATCAACAGGGACTCCAACCACACGGAATCGAGCAACAGCGGGATTGGAATTGGAATCGGAATGTTATTGTCACATGTACCGAGATAAGGTGGAAAGCTTGTCTTGTGTACTGGTCAGTGCATTGAGGTAGAGCAAGGTAAAACACTAACAATGCAGAATACGTGACTCCAGCAGCAGCGAGTGCAACAACGATGAGTCCAGCAACAATGAGCTTAAGAGCAGTGGCTCCAACAACAGTGGCCGCCATCAGCACTGGCTGCGTGGTTGCTGGTGGTGGCCTCAGCTGCAGTGAGCAGATGAGTCTGCCCCAGGAAACACAGGAGAAACTCACCCTGGGCTGTTGCCTCTGCTGGGCATGTGCCCGGACTTTAACAGCCTAACGGTGTCCAACTTACAGGACAAGAAACAAACTGGGAAAGAGTTCAATGGATCGGGGAGCAACTGTGGGGGCAGAAGGAAGGCCATTTCTTGTGGCTTCATCAGACTACAGTGACTCCAGAGTCACAAACAGAGAAGCGAGTGTCGTTTTAAAATTATTACAGATATAGACTTTATTCATAATTAGTGCACATATACATCACACCTCAGTAAAACTGAGAACTGCTATTCAACCGTATAGAAATCCCCAATGGATTCTGGTTCAGTGGATATTTGCCATGCTCTCTTCCGATTCATCAGGGCCTTGTTACTTCTATTCCACCCAACTCACTGGGGGCCTGGTTCCTGCACTCTCTTTCAAAATGCCAGGGTACCTGGTTCATTGAGGAAATGGAGTCATCAGCTCAGAAAGAGGCCCTTTGGCCCAACCAGTCCATGCTGACCAAGACACCCATCTAAGCTAATCCCATTTGACTATGTTTGGCCCACATCTCTTTAAACCTTTCCCACCCATGTACCTTTTAAATGTCGATAATCTACCTGCCTCAACTATTTCCTCAGCAGTTTGTTCCACGTATTGACTACCGTCAGGGTGAAAATATTGCCCCTCAGGTTCCTTTAAAACCTCCTCCTTCTCACTTTAAACCTATGCCCTCTAGTTTTGATTTTCCAACCCCTGAGAAATGACTGTGTTTATTCACCCTTATCTCTGCCCCTCATGATTTTATACACCTCTATAAAATCAACCCTCATTCTCCAATACCTGCTTAATTTCTCTCCATAACTCGTTCCTCTGAGACTCAGCAATATCCTTGTAAACCTCCCCTCCACTCTTTCCATCTTAAATATCATCTATCCTACAGCAGGGGGACCATAACTGGAAACAGTTTTCTATATAGGGCCTCACCAGCATCCTGTACAAGTGCTACACAATGCATGTATTGCAGTGCAGTACTATGTAATTAAAAAATATATTGGGATATTAATTTAAAGAGCACCCAACAATGTGGAAAGTTTACAAATCTGTCATCATAAATGTCTTGTCAATGCTCAATTATGGGAGTCCACTGTAGTTTGAATTTTCTTTCAATGAATCAGTACTGCTCACCTTTTCTCCTTGAACACTTGTACAGTGTTCAAGAGGCTACTATACAGAGAGCCCAGCTCCTTAGTGTCCCATGCTAGCAGGACGCGAGACTGTGGTCCTTCGCACAGATCCTCACTATGGCTGCACTGAGCTTCAGAGAGGCAAGTATCAGGTAGTAGATCCCTTGTGTAACTTCATGCAGCACACCCCAGCCCTGACTAACCATTAGTTCTGTCCATGGCTTTGGGAAGCTTTCTAGCCAACCATATAATCTTAAAATCACAATACTGTAAATAAAAGGGGGGCTGGGCAATGAGATTCCTCGCAGACTCATAGCAGTAATAGTAGAATGAGAGGAAAACTCCCATTAGGGGATCAGCTGTACTGGATTGGGTATTGTGTAATGAACCGGAGGTTATTACAGAGATTGAGGTGAAGAAATCCTTAGGAGGCAGTGATCATAACATGATTGAGTTCACTGTGAAATTAGAAAAAGAGAAGCCGAAATCTGACGTGTGGGTATTCCAGTGGAGTAAAGGAAATTACAGTGGCATGAGAGAGGAACTGGCCAAAGTTGACTGGAAAGGGACACTGACGGGAAGGACAGCAGAGCAGCAGTGGCTGGAGTTTATGCGAGAAGTGAGGAAGGTGCAAGACAGGTATATTCCAAAAAAGAAGAAATTTTCGAATGGAAAAAGGATGCAACCGTGACTGACAAGAGAAGTCAAAGCCAAAGTTAAAGCAAAGGAGAGGGCATACAAGGAAGCAAAAATTAGTGGGAAGACAGAGGATTGGGAAGTTTTTAAAAGCTTACAAAAGGAAACTAAGAAGGTCATTAAGAGGGAAAAGATTAACGATGAAAGGAAGCTAGCAAATAATATCAAAGAGGATACTAAAAGCTTTTTCAAGTATATAAAGTGTAAAAGACAGGTGAGAGTAGATATAGGACCGATAGAAAATGATGCTGGAGATGAGATGGCAGAGGAACTGAATGAGTATTTTGTGTCAATGTTCACTGAGGAAAACATCAGCAGTATACTGGACACTCAAGGGTGGCAGGGAAGAGAAGTGTGCGCAGTCACAATTATGATAGAGAAAGTACTCAGGAAGCTGAATAGTCTAAAGATAGATAAATCTCCCGGACCAGATGGAATGCACCCTCGTGTTCTGAAGGAAGTAGCTGTGGAGATTGCGGAGGCATTAGCGATGATCTTTCAAAAGTCGATAGATTCTGGCATGGTTCCGGAGGACTGGAAGATTGCAAATGTCACTCCGCTATTTAAGGAGGGGGCAAGGAAGCAAAAAGGAAATTATAGACCTGTTAGCTTGACATCAGTGGTTGGGAAGTTGTTGGAGTTGATTGTCAAGGATGAGGTTACAGAGTACCTGGAGGCATATGACAAGATAGGCAGAACTCAGCATGGATTCCTTAAAGGAAAATCCTGCCTGACAGACCTATTGCAATTTTTTGAGGAAATTACAAGTAGGCTAGACAAGGGAGATGCAGTGGATGTTGTATATTTGGATTTTCAGAAGGCCCTTGACAAGGTACCACACATGAGGCTACTTAACAAGATAAGAGCCCATGGAATTATGGGAAAGTTACATACGTGGATAGAGCGTTTGGCTGATTGGCAGGAAACAGAGATTGGGAATAAAGGGATCCTATTCTCGTTGGCTGCTGGTTACCAGTGGTGTTCCACAGGGGTCCGTGTTGGGGCCGCTTCATTTTACATTGTACATCAACGATTTGGATTGTGGAATAGATGGCTTTGTGGCTAAGTTTGCTGATGATATGAAGATAGGTGGAGGGGCCGGTAGTGCTGAGGAAACGGAGAGTCTGCAGAGAGACTTGGATAGATTGGAAGAATAGGCAAAATGGCAAATGAAATACAATGTTGGAAAGTGTATGGTTATGCACTTTGGCAGAAGAAATAAACGGGCAGACTATTATTTAAATGGGGAGAGAATTCAAAGTTCTGAGATGCAACGGGACTTGGGGGTCCTTGTACAGGATACCCTTAAGGTTAACCTCCAGGTTGAGTTGGTGGTGAAGAAGGCGACTGCAATGTTGGCAATCATTTCTAAAGGAATAGAGTATAGGAGCAGGGATGTGATGTTGAGGCTCTATAAGGCGCTGGTGAGACCTCACTTGGAGTACTGTGGGCAGTTTTGGTCTCCTTATTTAAGGAAGGATGTGCTGACGTTGGAGAGGGTACAGAGAAGATTCACTAGAATGATTCCGGGAATGAGAGGGTTAACATATGAGGAATGTTTGTCCGCTCTTGGACTGTATTCCTTGGAGTTTAGAAGAATGGGGGAGACCTCATAGAAACATTTTGAATGTTGAAAGGCATGGACAGAGTGGATGTGGCAAAGT
The DNA here is from genome assembly GCF_963921235.1 of Mobula hypostoma. Taxonomy (NCBI): domain Eukaryota; kingdom Metazoa; phylum Chordata; class Chondrichthyes; order Myliobatiformes; family Myliobatidae; genus Mobula; species Mobula hypostoma. The sequence goes on from NC_086097.1 coordinate 127,122,391, forward strand.
TGTTTCCCATGATGGGGGAGTCTAGTACGAGAGGGCATGACTTAAGGATTGAAGGGCGCCCATTCAAAACAGAAATGCGAAGAAATTTTTTTAGCCAGAGGGTGGTGAATCTATGGAATTTGTTGCCACGGGCAGCAGTGGAGGCCAAGTCTTTGGGTGTATTTAAGGCAGAGATTGATAGGTGTCTTTGTAGCCAGGGCATCAAAGGTTATGGTGAGATGGCTAGAGAGTGGGGCTAAATGGGTGAATGGATCAGCTCATGATAAAATGGCAGAGCAGACTCGATGGGCTGAATAGCCGACTTCTGCTCCTTTGTCTTATTGTCTTATGGTCTTATGGAAAGTTCAATAAGCCCCTGTAACTTGTAAATCAATCAGTATAACATTTACAGAGGGCATGCAATTCTGGGACTTATTTGGAAAAACTTTTGTAGCCAGTTTGTAGCTACGCCAAGGAGATGGGGAGAGATGTCACCTTGTCACACCCCTTCTGAAAATCCAAGTAACCAACATCCACTGACTCTCCTCTCTCTACTCTGCTTGTTGTTTCTTCAAAGAATTCCAACAGTGTTGTCAAGAAGATTTCCCATGCTGACTCTGGCTGCCTATTTTATCATGTGCCTCCAAGTACCATGAAACCTCATCCTTAGAAAGCTGTGGGTCTCTGCAATGTACTGCCAGGGCTGGTAGTGGAGACAGACATGGTAGAGGTAGAGATGATAGAGGCTCTGAGACAGGCACATGAAAAGCAGAGCTATGGGCCATCGGCAGGCAGAAGGAGTTAGTGCAATTAGGCATCATTGGCATAATTAGTTTAGCACAACAATGTGGGCTGAAAGGCCTTTTCCTAAACTGTTCTACGTTCGACTGTATGTTCTATGAAGTCTCAGGCGAAATTTTGACTGACACCAGCTTTGAACATTGGATGCCACTTACTGACAGCATTGTCAAGATTAACGAAAGTGGAGGGCACTGGAAATCAGACTGCTCCCACTTAGGACTGAAACCTCCTTGTAGCCTGCAAAGGATCCCTCTCTCTCACTTCTTCTTACAACCTGTGGCCATCGCTTGAACCCCTGCTTCCTACGACTGCCTCTCTCTTTGGTCTTTGTAAGCAAGGAGAAGGAAATAGGATGACAGAGTGGTACAGCTGTCGAGCTGTCGAGTTCCAGTGACGGGGTTTGACCATGTTTAATTTTTATTTAGAGTCTGACCACAGACATCCCACCTCTCCCGGAACTTCCGGGAGTCTCCCACATATTAATAGTGGCTCCCTGATGCCCTCAAATTATATACAATATCACAGAAATCAATTTTTTTGAGAGCGAGCAAGAGAGAAAGCAAGAGAGAGCGCGAGAGCAACCACGAGAGAGAGCGCGCGCGGATGAGAGAGCAAGAGCGAGCGAGAGTAACCACGAGAGCAAGCGAGAGCGACCACGAGAGAGAGCGCACGCGGATGAGAGAGCAAGAGCGAGCGAGAGCGACCACGAGAGAGAGAGAGAGAGAGAGAGAGAGGGAGGGGGAGAGAGAGAGAGAGAGAGAGAGAGAGAGCGATTGCAGAGTGTTCCAAAAAAGAATATATAAAACGTACATCACCACAGACTACACTAAAGTGTACCCCTGACTAATAGGGGTCAAAATAATGACAGTGTTGCTTGCTGCACTGTTTGCAACAGTGATTTTTCTATTGCCCATGGTGGGTTCAGACTGTAAAAGACATGTTGAGGTGAGTTTAACAGGTGTCATTCATTCATTAGCATAGCTAACGTTATTTAAACTAGCTGGCTGGCTGGTAAGGAGCTACTCTATTGCAGACATCCCACCTCTCCTGGAAGCCTCCCACAAATTGATGGTGCTACCTCCCTGAAATGAGTTTTTGCAGGGTGGGATGTCTGTGAGCATGTCAATAGGCCTTTACAGACCAACAAGTCCAACATGACCAATTAACCTACTAACCTGTACATCTTTGGAATGTGACAGGTACAGGGAGAACGTACAAGCTCCTTACAGACAGCAGTGGATTCGAACCGGGGTCCCTAGTGCTGTAACAGCGTTAAATTAACCTCGAGGCTACCCTGCCATCCAGACCACAGCACCACCTGCTTGGAGCTTGCATGTTCTCCCTGTGGTCATGTGGGTTTGTCCCTCGGAGTTCCTGGTTCCTCTCACATCCCAGGCATGCTGGTAGGTTAATTGGCCACAGTATATTGTCTGAACTGTGTGGCAGCATGGGAGAAGCTGAGGGGAAATGGTGGGAATGTGGAGAGAATAAGACAGGGCTAGTGTATAATAAGTGGGGACTTCTTAGTCAGAAAGGAAAGGCACCTTTCTGCATCTTGTGACAATGGTTCCAAGAGTGTAGAAGGAGATTTACCTTCCCTAACTGACCTCCACTATACGTGACTCTGGAGCCACCAATTGATTGATTTTGACTTCAGAACACAAGATGTATCCAGCAAATGTAGGTCTTGCCTTCAATATCCAAATCCCTTGAAAGACTAACAACTTTTTTCCTAGTGCTGTCAGAGTTTTGAAGCAATCAGCACTTTCAGGTCCCCTTCTTAGAGGTGCTGTCACATTCTCTGTTCTGCTATGTCATTTCTTCTTGCATTACCTCAGTTTGTACTACTATACTTCGCACCATTCCATGGTTTATTTATTATCCCCATGCAGTAGAGTCATAGAACATTAAATTATAGAAACAAGCCCTTTGGTCCATCAAATCTGTGTCAAACTGTTAATCTGCTGAGTCCCATTGACTTGCACCTGGACTATAACCCTCCAAACCTTCCTATCTATGTACCTATCCAAACTTCCCTTAAATGTGGAAATTGAACCTGCATCCACCACTTCCACTAGCATTTTGTTCCATCTGCTCAACACCCTCTGAGTGAATAAGTTCCCTCTCAAACATTTTCCTTTACACCCTTGATCAATGACCTCTAGTTCTAGTATCAGCCAACTTCAGTGGAAAAAGCCTACTTGCATTTCCCCTAGAAGAAATAAACAGGCAAACTATTATTTAAATGGGGGGAGAATTCAAAGTTCGGAGATGCAATGGGACTTGGGAGTCCTCGTGCAGGATACCCTTAAGGTTAACCTCCAGGTTGAGTCGGTGGTGAAGAAGGCGAATGCAATTGTTGGCATTCATTTCTAGAGGAATAGAGTATAGGAGCAGGGATGTGATGTTGAGGCTCTATAAAGTGCTGGTGAGACCTCACTTGGAGTACTGTGGGCAGTTTTGGGCTCCTTATTTAAGAAAGGATGTACTGACATTGGAGAGGGTTCAGAGAAGATTCACTAGAATGATTCCGGGAATGAGAGGGTTAACATATGAGGAACGTTTGACCGCTCTTGGACTGTACTCCTTGGGGTTTAGAAGAATGAGGGGGAACCTCACAGAAACATTTTGAATGTTGAAAGGCATGGACAGAGTGGATGTGGCAAAGTTGTTTCCCATGATGGGAGAGTCTAGTACGAGAGGGCATGACTTAAGGATTGAAGGGCGCCCATTCAGAACAGAAATGCGAAGAAATTTTTTTAGCCAGAGGTTGGTGAATCTATGGAATTTGTTGCCACGGGCAGCAGTGGAGGCCAAGTCTTTGGGTGTATTTAAGGCAGAGATTGATAGGTGTCTTTGTAGCCAGGGCATCAAAGGTTATGGTGAGAAGGCTAGAGAGTGGGACTAAATGGGAGAATGGATCAGCTCATGATAAAATGGCAGAGCAGACTCGATGGGCTGAATAGCCGATTTCTGCTCCTTTGTCTTATTGTCTTATGGTCTTATGAAAAGTTCAATAAGCCCCGGTAACTTGTAAATCAATCAGTATAACATTTACAGAGGGCATGCGATTCTGGGATTTATTTGAAAAAACTTTTGTAGCCAGTTTGTATCTACGCCAAGGAGATGGGGAGAGTTGTCTTCCTTTTCCTTAACAGTTAACAGGGCTCTCACAAGTTTCCCACACCAGTGCTCTCACCCCCTCTTTGGCCAGAGTAAGGTGAATTTCATCTAACGCCTTCAAGAGATCATCCTTCGAAACTTCTGCCATTCTGAATGTGATTCCACCACCAGGTCTGTTTTCTCCGTCCTTTCCTTTTGAGCATTCCACAGAGATCCTCTGGTCCACTTCTTGGATACTTACCCATGCATGCATTTCAGATCATAATCAGAGATTTCAACCGGGCTTGTTTGAAGAAAACCCTGTCTAATTACCATCAGCATATAACCTGGAGCACCAGAGGTCCCAACATACTAGACCGCTGTTATACTAAGGTAAGGAATGCCTACCGTTCTATGCCCAGACTGTATTTCTGGAAATCTGATCACTTGGCTGTCCTTCTACCGGCATACGGGCAGAGACTAAAGAGCAAAGCTCTAGAGATCAGGACAACAAAGGGATGTCTCAGGTGGAGCAGCTACAGGATTGCCGTGTTCAAGGGCTCAGAGGACCTGAATGAATACATCATGGTTGTAATGGACTTTATTAAAACATCTGTAGAGGAGTGTATACCCACAAAATCAATCAGAAGCCCTGGATCAGACATGAGATCGAAAGTCTGCTGAGTCTGCCAAGGCATTCAAGTCTGGTGACCAAGAAATTTACAAGAGGACCAGTTACTGTGTTATTATGTGTGCATAATAAAGAACTCCAGTTCCCTGTGGGCAATGAAAGGTGTTCACCCAGAACCAAAAGTTACGATGGTGGACTGGTTGCATGCACACAGGGTTGAGCTGCAGTTCAGTAATAAAATCAGCTAACATAAACCCATGCCAAGTTTGTCTTAGTTAAGAGCAAACTTAACATGGTGTCAGAAGATGGCATGAGGTTGAAACACAGAGACAACATTTGAGGAGCATTTTATTCCAAGTTAAATCATCACATTTGAGAAATGTAGGTTCTTTTCCTATGACCAGAAAGAAGGTGTTAGCTTCAACCAATACTTAGCTGAGCTTCACACACTGAGTAAGTCCTGTGAATTTGGAGATTTGAGGAACTCTCTAGTTAGAGACAGAATATTTGTGAAATTCCAAATGATGGACTCAGAGGAAGACTGCTGCTTGAAGAAGATTTGAGGCTGGAAAAGGCTCTGGGTATGTGTTGGGCAGCAGAGACCACACAAACACAAGCTAAGGAGCTGCACAGGGCAGACATAACAATGTATGCTGTGAAAACAGGGGAACAGCACACAAGATGTTTCCCAAAGCAACAGCATAGCAAAGAGGGAGGCTCAGACAGTGAATGCAACAAATATGGATGTAGTTACATTACAAAGGTGTGTGCTGCTTATGGAAAGTCCTGCAATAATTGTGGGAAGAAGAATCATTTGGCAAAGTGCTGCAGAGCTGGGGCTACCAAGAGAAGGGTGCACACGGTTGTTGAGGAAATGGAGGAATACTTTGTTGATTCTCTACAGACTGCTGATGCTAGTGAAACAGAACAGGTCATTCCAGTGACTGTGAATGAGACAGTAATTCCATTCAAGCTTGACACAGTAACTCAGGTGAATCTGTTATCCATGGATGATTACAAGACTCTCACAGTACAGAGCAAGATCTTCCCATTGAAATTAAAAGTGACAGGCTATACTGGAGAGAAAATTCCATTAAAAGGGAGCTGTATAGAGACCTTCGAACATAAGGGCAGCATCTAAACGCACAGCTACAAATGGTAGTAAAGACAGTACAGCTGATATTAGGTCTGAGTGTATGTAAAAAGCTCAACCTGCTGAAAAGAGTTTTCATAGTGGCTTCACAGAACGAAGATGACCACACTTCACTCGCGGAAGAGTTTGCAGATGTCTTTGAGGGGGTTGGATGCTTACCTGGTATTAAAAAAAATCCACGTAGATGAGACAGTAACTCCTGTTGTCCATGCATGCAGCAAAGTTCCGTTTGCACTTAAACTAGAACTAGCACACATGGAATGGATATATGTCATGCAGAAAATTGAAGAACCAGCAGACTGGATGAGGTCACTGGTGATTGTGTAAAAGAAAAATGGAACATTGCAGATATGTCTAGATGTAAGGGATCTCAATAAAGCCATCATGAGAGCACATTTTAAATTGCCAACACGGGAGGAGATCATGTCCATGTCCCGGTTTGCAGGTGCCAAGTGGTTTAGCAAACTTGATGTGTCATCTGGGTTTTGGCAGATGAAGCTTAAAGGGACAAGTTTGAGATTGTGTACTATTTATACACCGCAGGGACGATATCAGTTTCTTCAGCTACTGTATGGAGCTCTGTCCACACCAGACGTCTACCATAAAACCATCCACCTGGTACTGAGACCATGATGGATGATATCATCATCTGGGGGTCCACCAAGGATGAACATGATGCACACTGAGACAAGTGCTTGATGTGACACGGAATGTCAATTTGAAATTAAATAAAAGAGAAATGTGAGTTTGGTGTTAAGACACTGACCATAGGAGATGTCATATCAGAAGAGGAAGTGAAGCCTAACCCAAGAAAGATGTCAGACAAACTTTTGAAGTGGAGACAGACCACAAACCATGGGTCTCAATTATATCCAAACCACTGAATGACTGTCCCATGAGGAAACAGCGCATGTTCTGGTTTAAAATGGCACTACCGGACATGTGCAACAGCTCACTGGTAGTTCAAAAGCAAAGGAATTCCACTAAAACATTACTAATAACACCTTTTCTGAAGTAAATTGTAGAAATTATCACTGCAAACGATGAAGAGGTGAGTGAAGGCGAAGCAAGCGAATTTGAGGGATGAACCGTGCTGGTATGTTGCCGAACTGACGCAGATGGAGTGAACCACTCAAAGAGGAGAGGTCAAGGCAGAAGAGTTTCAATGTACAACTGGCCCAGGAGCAAGACTGGATTGCTCTGGGTGCCGAGCCAATGTAGAGAAATTAAGAGTGGGTTTGGGCTGGGCAGCAAAATCTGGACCCGGAGCAAGTCACTGGGTGGCATGTTCTAGGCCTGGATCCTTTCTCTGCAGCGGTTCCCGGGTCCTGGTGCGAGGAACAATACACTGTATGGTCCTCATGCGAGCTACAATACATTGTTTGGATAATTTAATTGAAGCACTCGAAAGACAGGGTGTCAGGATTGGAGGCAAGAACTGATTTTGCTCACTCTCCCATGATGTTCACTTCTCCTCGCTAATACGATGGACTGATACCAGGCTTGTGCCTACTCCAGGCTGCTCCAGGGTTTGGATCTGAGGACTCATTTTGGTTCTGAATGTTGTCGCTTCTATTGTTTGCATGATTTGTGTTTTTTTTTCCTTTCTCTGCACTTCGGGTGTTGGTCTTTATTTTATTTTTTCTAATTGGGTTCTTTTGGGTTTCTTGCTTTGTGGCTGCCTATAAGCAAACAAATCTCAAGGTTGCAAACAACAGGAATTCTGCAGATGCTGGAAATTCAAGCAACACACATAAAAATTGCTGGTGAATGCAGCAGGCCAGGCAGCATCTCTAGGAAGAGGTGCAGTCGACGTTTCAGTACGAGACCCTGACGAAGGGCCTCGGCCTGAAACGTCAATTGCACCTCTTCCTAGAGATGCTGCCTGGCCTGCTGCAAATCTCAAGGTTGTATTACTTATACACTCGTTGATAATAAATGTACTTTGAAATCTTTGAAATGTTGACAAGGCTGCAGAAATATGATGTGGTGATGACCTACACACCAGGAAAATACGTTTGCTACTGATGCATTGTTTTGAGCAGTCAACAAGACAGAAAAGAGTGACCAAAAGGCTAATACAATCATATAGACCGATGTTGACATGATTGTCACCTCCCTTCCAGTATCTCCTGATAGAACAGAGCAGAATAGGAGAAAAGCAAGGTCAGATGAAACAATGAAAGAACTCAGATACAATATGGAAAGGGTGACCAACAGCTAAGAATGGCTGTCCAATGTGTATTCAAGGTTATTGGGTATGCAGAGCTGAACTGTCAGTAGTGGAAGATGTGGTCTTCAAAGGGGACAGGTTTGTGATTCCGTGTCGCTACACAAGGAAATGCTTCAGAAAATTCATGAAGGACATCTTGGTGAGGAAAAACGTAAACATAGATTTCGTGAAATGATGTACTGGCCAAGAGTGGAACAAGACATCAGCCGGATCAGTGCTTCATGTGAGATATGCCTTTTCCAACTGACCAAAGCAGCAAGCAGAACCATTTACACCACACCCTGTACCAGATTGGCCATACGTTCAAAGTTGAAATGGATTTGTTTGAACGTAATGGGAGGAGTCATATTGTTGTAACAGACTATATTTCCAATTACCTAGAGGATGGAACACTGCAATCAACATCCATCAAAGTGGTCATCGCCTTCCTGAAAGCTGTGTTTACAAGGCATGGAGTTCCATGTGAAGTGGTATCAGATAATTGTCCACAATTCTTGAGCTATTAATTTGAGTTCTTTGCCAATGATTGGGGGGGTTTCATCATATAATTTCAAGCCCACATCACACAAAATCTAATGGCCCAGCAGGGAGTTCGGTCAAGGTAGTAAAGGGTCTCACGAAGAAAGCGCAAGATGGATGAGTGGATTTCCACAAAAGTCTGATGATTTACAGAAGTGCACTGCTGCAGAATGGACTTTCACCAGCCCAAATACTGATGGGTCGACACAGCCACATTAACCTTCCAGTGCACGCAAACTTATTGACACCGAAAGGAGCACTCAAGATCAAACTGGCTAAAGTAAAAGGGAAGGAGAAACAGTGTCGAAAAATTTACTCTAATTTACTATAAAAGAATCTTGTCACCAATTACTGTGAGAAACTTTACTCTGTTAGGGAACAGAAATAAAGAGGCAGACCTCAGCATATGTTTAACCCTTTTTTAATGTGATCACGGGGAGCCGTTGTCTTACAACTCCGACAATGCCAGGTTACATCTTAGATTTATACAGTAAATTTTGGGCAATCGCCAACAGCTAAACATACTTGGTCAGCAATTTTCAAAGCACTTGTTGGTATCAGCAAGTTTTCTAGCGTTCCTTGCGATGTACAAAATTAGAGATACATGTCCACAGTTAGTTCCTCTATTTCCTATTTGCTAAGCAATCTCAGAAAAAGGTTAACAATACCTCATTTTTAATACAATCTATGTCTAGCTATTGTTAGCTCGCACAAGCAGGTCAACATCTGCCTCTTATCCTGTCACCCTCATGACCCAGGTTTTGAGCAATATCCAGCTAGACAAGCTTGACAACAACATTTAATTCAAAATTAATCTTAATTGTATAATTTTCTTCGATAAACAGTATCATGACAAGACTGCAAAAAGTCTACCTCCTGAAGCATGGAGATCAAGTGTGAATTCGATTTCATGATTCTGGTACGTGGTCCATGCAAGGATATGTGCAAGAGGAAGTAGGTCCACATTCCTACCAGATCCAGACAAAGTGGCGGACACCTCTGAGAAAGAATTGTGTGGATCTATGACCATGAGCTCTAACCCATAGCTGAGACGCATCACCTGCCAGTGCACCAAAGGCACCAGCATATGGAAAAAATTAACATATTGATCAAAGTTCTCAGAGAGACACAAGTATTAATGCAGCAAATGCAAGCAAATAGACCTGTCGAAGCAAATAGCTGACAAAAAAGGACCAATAAACCACCTCGGAGACAGATTGAAAGTTGAAAAGTGGGTAAGGGACTGTCGTTGCTTATTACAATTGAAATTGAAATGTCGAATAGTTAAAAATTCAAAATAAAAGATGAGAGACTGGCTATGGAATGTAGATACCTTAGTTGGAAAGGATTATCACTCCCTGCAGGTTTCTGAGGACATAGTTTTTCTTTCAAGGGGGAAGATGGATTATTATATGTGCATAATAAAAAAAAAATGCAATTCCCAGTGGGTAATGTGAGGGGATCACCTGGAACTGGAAGCTACGATAGTGACCTGGTTATGTGGGCACAAGGTTGAGCAGCATTTCGGTCCTAAAATGTTCTAACGTAAACCCATGCAGAGTTTGTCTTTATTAACAACAAACATAACACCCCACAAAATTAATCAGAAGCCCTGGAGGATCCATGACATCTGAAATCTGCTGAGAACCAAATCAGAGGCATTCATGTCTGGTGACCAAGGAAGTTACAAGAGTCCAATTATGATCTTCAGAAAGCCATCTAATGGGTGAAGTGGCATTTAGGGACCAAACTTGAATCAACAAAGGATGCTTGACATTTGTGACACAGCTTGAACACTATCACCTCTTATAAAGTTAAATCAAGCGACATAGGAGACAGCAGGGCTTCACTTCCAGATGAGCTCAATGCCTTCTATGCTCCCTTTGATGGTCAAACATAGAGGAACTATGTCCCCCAATGATCCTATGATTTCAGTCTCTGATGCTAATGTGCAAGCAGCCTTCAGCATCTGGCCCAGATGGGATATCTGGCAGAGTAGCTGATCAACTGGCTAGTGTGTTCACTGAGATCTTTAACCTCTCACTTTGGCAGTGTGTGGTACCCACCTGCTTCAAGCAGGTTTCAATTATACTGGTGCCCAAGAAGAATGTGGTGACATGAATCACCCAGTAGCACTTACATCCACCGTGATGAAGTGTTTTGAGAGGTTGGTGATGAAACATATCAACTCCTTCCTGAGAACAGACTTAGATCTGCTTCAATTTGCCTACCAGAGCAACATGTCCACAGCAGATGCCATCACACTGGCTCTTCACTCAACCCTGGAATATCTGGACAGTCAAGACGCATACATCAGGATGCTCTTTATCAACTGCAGCCCAGCATTCAATGCCATCATCCCTTCAACACTAATCAATAAGCTGCAAGTGTCATAAGGAGGTGGCTAGGAATGGACACAAGTGCAAGACACAGACACTGAAGTACTAGGGACAGGACTAGGATACAGGGTGAGGGCAAGGACATGGACACAAAAACCGGGAACCCGGAACAGGACTGGGCAAGAGAGCTAGGAGCCCGGGCTTGGACTCTGAGCCAGAGACTGGACAAGGATGTGCCTTGGCTGGCAGGCAGGACAAGGCTGGAGTCCTCAGACTTGAGGTGAGGCTGGAGACCAGAGATTTGAGGCAAGGCTTGAGACCAGAGGCTTGAGGCGAGGCTTGGGGCCTGGGGTCTTGAAGCTTGGCTTGGGGCGAGGCTCGAGGCTTGGGGTCTTGAAGCTTGGCTTGGGGCGAGGCTCGAGGCCTGGGGTCTTGAAGCTTCTCCTGGGCAGGGTGCGGTACTCCACCCGACAGAGGCGAGGGACAGGAAGGGACAGAACCAACTGCAGGGTAACGGCAACCTGGCCTGACTTACCCGACGGAGGCAAGGGACAGGAAGGGAGGTAGGTTCAGGGTGGCTCCAAGACAAGACTTCAGGCGAGATGAGGTGAGAGTTTCCAGCAAGACAAGGCAAGGCTTCAGGCAATGCAAGGCGAGACAAGAACTTCAGGCAAGGCGAAGGTTACCGGCAAGACAAGGCAAGGCTTCAGGCAATGCAAGGTGAGACAAGAACTTCAGGTGAGCCAAGAGTTACCGGCAAGACAAGGCAAGGCTTCAGGCGAGGAAACAGAAGGCAGAGGAAGGGATACAAGGAGTAAGGACAAGAACAATCCAGCAGCCATGCCCTGGTCTCCGGAGGTATTTATGCAGCCAGCCCGAACGCGAATTAGCTGCCTCAATTAGTGCTCAACAGGAACAGAAACAGAGTAGACAGGAAAACCTGGAGCAAGGGTCGATGGACCAGACTGTGAACCGGAATGTGGACTTCACGGACCGGACCGTGACAGCAAGACCTTGGCCTCAATACCTCCTTGAGCAATTGTATCCTGGACTTCCTCACTTGCAGACACCAGTCAGTTCAGTTTGGCAACAACATCTCCTCCATGATCTCCATCGGCGCAGATGGATCACAAGGCTGTGTGGTTAGCGCCCTGCTCTACTCACTATAAATCTATGACTCTGTGGCTAAGCATGGCTGTAATGCAATATTCAACTTTGCTGATGACACCACTGTTTGTGGGCTGAATCAAAGGTGGTGATGAATCAGCATATAGGAGGATGATTGAAAATCTGGCTGAGTGGTGTCATAACAACAACCTTCCACTCAGTATCAGCAAGACCAAGGAGCTGATTGCAGACTTCAGGAGACGGAAACTAGAGGTCCATGAACCAGTCCTCGTCAGAGGATCAGAGGTGGAGAGAGTCAGCTACTTTAAATTCCTAGGTGTTATTATTTTGGAGGACCTGTCCTGGGTCCAGCACACAAATGCAATTATGAAGAAAGCACAGCAGACTTCCTTAGGAGTTTGCAGAGATTCAGCAGGACATCTAAAACTTTGGGAAACTTCTATAGATGTGTGGTGGAGGGTCTATTGACTGGCTGCATCACAACCTAGTATGGAAACACCAATGCCCTTGAACAGAAACTCCGACAAAAAGTAGTGGATACAGCCCAGTTTATCACGTGTAAAGCCCTCCCAACCATTGAACATATCTGCATGGGACACTGTTGAAGGAAAGCAACATACATTATCAGGGACTCCCATCACCCAGGCCATGCTAGCTTCTCACTGTTGCCATCAGGAAGAGGGTACAGGAGCCTTGGAACTCACGCCACTGGGTTTTGGGAACAGTTACTACCCCTCAACCATAAGGCACTCTAACCAAAGGGGATAACTTCACTTGTCCCATGTTCCCACAACCAATAGACTCACTTTCAAGGACTCTTCATCTTATATTCTCAATATTTATTGCTTATTTATTTATTATTATTGTTTCTTCTTTTTATATTTGCTCAGTTTGTTCTCTTCTGCACTCTGGTTGAAAACCCTAGTGGGGGGGGGGTCTTTCATTGATTCTTTATAGTTATTATTCTATAGATTTGTTGAGTATGCTCACAAGAAAATGAATCTCATGGTTGTATATGGTGTCGTATATGGTGTCATATATGTATTTTGATAATAAAATTTACTTTCAACTTTGAACCACTCTCTGTGTGAAAAAAACAACTTACCTCTGACATCTCCCCAAAACTTTCATCCTTTAAAGTATGTCCTCTACTGTTAGCATTGTAGAATGGGAAAAAGGCTCTGGCAGTCCACTCTAACTATGGCTCTTATAATCTTACACACCTCTATCACCTCTCATCCTCCTTTGCTCCAAAGAAGAAAGTCCCGGCTCATTCAAACTTTTCACGTAGCATGTGTTCTTTAATGCAGACATCATGTTGGTAAATCTCCTTTGTTTCCCTAAAGCTTCCACATCCTTCTTATAATACTGCTAGAGTCAGTTATCAAGGATGTGATAACAGCACATTTGGAAAGTGGTGAAATGATCGGACAAAGTCAGCATGGATTTGTGAAAGGAAAATCATGTCTGACGAATCTCATAGAATTTTTTGAGGATGTAACTAGTAGAGTCGATAGAGGAGAACCAGTGGATGTGGTATATTTGGATTTTCAAAAGGCTTTTGACAAGGTCCCAAACAGGAGATTAGTGTGCAAACTTAAAGCACACGGTATTGGGGGTAAGGTATTGGTGTGGGTGGAGAATTGGCTAGCAGACAGGAAGCAAAGAGTGGGAATAAACGGGACCTTTTCAGAATGGCAGGCAGTGACTAGTGGGGTACCGCAAGGCTCAGTGCTGGGACCCCAGTTGTTTACAATATATATTAATGACTTGGATGAGGGAATTAAATGCAGCATCTCCAAGTTTGCGGATGACACGAAGCTGGGTGGCAGTGTTAGCTGTGAGGAGGATGCTAAGAGGATGCAGGGTGACTTGGATAGGTTGGGTGAGTGGGCAAATTCATGGCAGATGCAATTTAATGTGGATAAATGTGAAGTTATCCACATTGGTGGCAAAAATAGGAAAACAGATTATTATCTGAATGGTGGCCGATTAGGAAAAGGGGAGGTGCAACGAGACCTGGGTGTCATTATAGACCAGTCATTGAAAGTGGGCATGCAGGTACAGCAGGCGGTGAAAAAGGCAAATGGTATGCTGGCATTTATAGCGAGAGGATTCGAGTACAGGAGCAGGGAGGTACTACTGCAGTTGTACAAGGCCTTGGTGAGACCACACCTGGAGTATTGTGTGCAGTTTTGGTCCCCTAATCTGAGGAAAGACATCCTTGCCTTCGAGGGAGTACAAAGAAGGTTCACCAGATTGATTCCTGGGATGGCAGGACTTTCATATGAAGAAAGACTGGATGAACTGGGCTTGTACTCGTTGGAATTTAGAAGATTGAGGGGGGATCTGATTGAAATATATAAGATCCTAAAGGGATTGGACAGGCTAGATGCAGGAAGATTGTTCCCGATGTTGGGGAAGTCCAGAACGAGGGGCCACAGTTTGAGGATAGAGGGGAAGCCTTTTAGGACCGAGATTAGGAAAAACTTCTTCACACAGAGAGTGGTGAATCTGTGGAATTCTCTGCCACAGGAAACAGTTGAGGCCAGTTCATTGGCTATATTTAAGAGGGAGTTAGATATGGCCCTTGTGGCTACGGGGGGTCAGGGGGTATGGAGGGAATGCTGGGGCGGCGTTCTGAGTTGGATGATCAGCCATGATCATAATAAATGGCGGTGCAGGCTCGAAGGGCCGAATGGCCTACTCCTGCACCTATTTTCTATAATGATCTGACCAGAGATGAACTGAATACTCCAAGTGTGGTCTTACCAGGATTTTTTTAAATTTTGGACTGCAATATTACCTCATGGCTCTTGAACTCAATCCACCAACAACTGAAGACCAGCACACAAAATGCCTTCTTAAACACCCTATCAACGTGTTTCAATGTTGATGAATCTATGGATGTGGACTCCAAGATCCCACTGATCTTCCATTAAGCCTGTACTCTACCTTCAAGTTTGACCTTCCAAATGGTATAATTTGGACAAGAGATTCTGCAGGTGCTGGATCATCTGAAGTGAAGTATATCAATTCTGTAACACCTGTGTAGCACTGTTCTTATCACGTGTGACTAGTCGCCACACTCTGAGAAAAACAAATTATATAGTACTACTATGATGCTAGTAGGCCATTAGAAGATTCTAGGTATCAGAAGGAGGCAGTGAATAGAAACCACACACTTCTGGACATAAGTTTTGTTTTTACGAGGAACAACCAATATGTACAAAATACTTACACGAGCAACAACAATTCAAAATTCCAACATCCTGTTTAGGTTCCAATCTTAGATATCAAACCAAAACAAACTCTCTGTCACAGTGACAGCTGGCACCTCGATCCAGGAGCAAATGACTGGCAGACTCCCCAAGAAGAGATGGAAACGAGAGGTTAGATATAGGAATATCAACAGAGCACAGGAGGTATGACTGAATAACACTACAAGACAAACCATTCTCCACAAACACACAGTCAGACTCCACTTACAGAGCACAAGGAGAGCCTCCTTTAAATAGTCATAGAATCCGAGAAATGTGCCAATCTAAATTAACTGGCCAAGATTGAGCTGAAAGCACCTGAGTTTAAGGGCTCTAACAATTAGTAAATATAGGTGCTCGAGAAACCCTGAAACCCAATGCTTTACTGCAAGCCGCAGAGGCCCATAGTGGCTCGTGACACTTACATCATTGGTGGATCTTGTTACTGCTCAGTATCATGTCCCATGTAGTTGATGGCACCTTAAACTCATCAACTATGTCTAATATGCTTTTTTCTAATATATTTTTTTTCTAAAAAAAAGCTTTCCTGTTTCTTGTTCTGATGCTGCTTATCTCTCCCAAATGATTCTGCATCTTGTTCCTTGTTCTTGGTGCCTATATCCCTGCCATCTGTTTGATTTCCCCCTTCAACACTACCAAAACTTTGCCTGAGGGCATTGACCCAGATCAGGTGAAGTGTAGTGCTTCCAACCTATACTGATCTCACCTTCTCCAGTTCCCCTGGAATCAAAAGCCCTCCCTTCTGAACCATTGCTTCAGCCACCTAACAAGACTGGCAGCATCTTTGGAGAGAGGAACAGTTAACATTTCAGGATGATGTCCAACAACAGATTCTTGGGATCATTGGGATAATACAGCAACTTTGTAGTTCAATCCAGATCTCAAGTCCTGTCTGTGTGGAGTTTGCACATTCTACCTGTGGCCATTTGAGCATCGCAAAGTTGTGCAGTTTGCAGGGTTAATTAGCTACTCTATATTGTTCCTTGTGTGTTATTGGAGAACACACATGTGGGGAGAATAAAAATGGAATTAGGCTTAATGATGCTTGATGGTTAGTATAGACTCAGTGGACTGAAGGGCCCATTTCCTTGCTTTATGGTTCCAGGTGATAGTCTATCTGCATACTACAAACAGCAACATAACGTGAAAGCTTCACTCAACCTCACTTACCCTGTCACTGGGCTGTTCCCACAACCTATGGATTCACTTCTAAGGGCTCTTCACCTCATGTTCCTCATATTATCACTTATTTATTATTATTATCTTTTTTTTAGCTCATTCTGGCAAAACCTGAGGTGCAGGCATAACCAAGCATTTCTCAGTTGCTTTGAACTTACTATTCTAGTGGTGTGTATTGTGGCTTTCTGGAGGTTTACATGAATATTGTTGTGTGGGTGTAATTGTTTAAGCTATTGACTTTGGGATGATATCAGTTGTAGATATTACTAGTGGGATAATATATGCCCTATTTATGTTCCACCATTTTTCAATTTCTCTTTTAATTCAGCATATTTCTTGTTTTTTTTTCGCTCAGTGACTTCTGTATTTTATGCGTGTTTGCAATGGCAGTATCTATTAAGTAAATTCTTCTTGCTTGCTTATCCTGTAATATTATATCCGGCCGGTTATTATGGATCGGTCATAATATAATTTGTAGGACTCTTGACTCTTAAAATTGTATCAGGCTTGTAATTATAGGAAAGTATGGTGTCTTTTATGTTTGTATTTTAAAGCAAGATTTTAGTGAATGATGTTTGCCACTTGATTATGCCTCTGTAATAATCAAGTTGAATTAAATGGCTGTATGATCCTGTAATATGGTTTCTGGTTTCTCTTGGCTTATTCTGCATTTATCATCCTGAATTTGTTGGTCCTTTATTAAGTATTTTTGATCATTTTTGTTTTATCCACCTGGTTCTGTATTGTCACAATGAACCCCTCTGTTTCTGGGAAGAGGTCTCCAACTCTGAACCAGGTGTTCAACACTTCTTTGTTGACATCTAGTCTGCTCAGATTGTGGGGATGTCTTCCATGGAGGGTCATGCTCTTCCATTGGTTAACTTTTTCTGCTATCATGATTATTTCCTTATTTTTCTGGGTTATACTTTCATTTAAGTTTAGTGGTGTGTACTTCTTGTCAGAATTGCATATGCTTGCATGGAGTGCTGAATATTGTTCTGGTCGATGAAAATATACCTTTACAAGTTTTATCTGACTATTGTGTAAACTTCTATGTCTGTTATTCCTCTTCCTCCTTTTGTCCTAGGTCGTGTAAATCTAGGTATGTTTGAGCATACATAGTGCTTTCTAAAATTTGTCATTTCAGTTCTTATTTTTCTTTGTAAATTTTCCAGATCAGTTTCAAACCAAGATATTATGCCAAAAGGATACATTAATATACTGTAAGTATAGTGAAAATGTTTATTATTAATATTATTATTACTTTTTTCTCTTTTTTTTGTATTTGCAGTTTGTTGTCTTTTGCACACTAGTTATCTGCCCTGTTCGTGCAGTCTTTCATTGATTCTATTATGGTTATTGTATTATTGAGTATGCCCACAAGGAATTGAATCTCATGGTTGTTTATGGAATTAAACTCTGGCTGGGCTGTTTCAGTCATTTCACAAAATGAGTTTGAATGGCATTTCAAAGGTTCTGAATTGAAGCCTCCAGATAACCAACTAAGAACTTGTACTGGAGAAAATGTAACTGCTGAGGAATGACATTCATAACAGTGAAATGCAACAATGGGCTTGTATGTGGTAAAAACAGGAGGGCCAGCATTGTGGGGTGTGATTGGCTGAGACAACCACAACTTGATTGGAGACCCATCCACCATTTGCATACCACAACATCCCCTGCAATAGAGTCAACTGAAAGCAAATTAAGGATATCTTTGCAAACCTTTCAGGAGGGAAACGCTTCAGCAAAGTGGACTTAGCAGAGGCGTACCAACAGACGGAGATTGAAGAAGAATCCAAAGTGTTTCTCACCAGCTTCATTTCTATAATAGGTTTAATTTTGGAGTAGCATCTGCACCTGCACTTGGCAGAAAACTCTGGCCCAGGCACTCAGTATTACCTGGATGATATCATTGTTACCAGTATAGATGACAAGTAACATCTCTAAAATCTCAAGACAGTGTTAAAAAGATCAGAAGATTATGGGTTCAGAGCATGATGCAAAAATCTGAATTCTTTAAACTACGCATCATTTACTGTGGTCACACCATTGACGTATGAGGATTACACAAGTGTGCTGAGTAAGTTCAAGCAGTGGTGGATGCACCAAGGCCAAAGAACTTGTCAGAGTTGCGGTCCTTTTTAGGATTTTTCAACTGCTATAACAGATGCCTGCCAAACTTGGCTACTGTGCTGAACCCTTTGAACTCATTACCACAGAGCAGGAAGAAATGACAATGGACAAAGCAGTGTGAGGTTTTCCAAAAGGCAAAGGAAGTGCTGATGTTAGACACTGTACTCACACATTACAATCCACATTATCAAGTGAAGCTTGCCTGTGATGCCTTGCCTTATGCTATAGGTGCAGTCATGTCACATTATGAGTAATGGAAGTAAACACCCCATAACCTCTGCATCATATTCTCTTAGCTCTGCCAAGAAAATTAATGCACAGATTGATAGAGAGGCCTTGAGTCTAATTTGGGGTGTAAAATATTTCAACCAGTACATGTATGGGAGAGAGTGTACCCTCATTTCTGATCATCCACCACTAGTGTCCATTTTCAATCCACAGAAGGGTGTTCCACTAACAGCAGCAGGACAAATGAAGAGATGAGTTCTCTTTCTTAGAGGACACAATTACAAGCTGAAATTCAAGAGGATAACCAATCACTGAATGCTGATCGATTGTCCTGTTCACTCTTGGAAAAGGAAATACCTGAAAAATTTACAAAAGAGGGCACTCTTCTTGAAGTGGTCTCCCCAATTCAAATCAGAAGTCTCTCTATTACGGCAGAGATGATCCAAAGGGAAGTCAGAAAAGACCCCACATTGTCTCAGGTCTACGTGGCCACCCAAAATAGCTGGAATGTGCAACAGAAGTTCCAGTTCCTCCATTTTTATCAGTGCTGGGATGAAATTGCCTTTGGTGGAATTTGCCTTCTGTGGGTTTAAGAGTTGTTGTACCATACAAGTTGAGAGCTAAAGTTTTGGAGGAGCTATATGCTGGTCTTCTAGGTGTGGTCAAAGTGGAAGTATTGGCTCGAGGCTTAGTCTAATGGCCTGGTATATATCAGCAGGTTGGACAGCTCATCATGCACTATTTGGGAGGCCAGCATGTCCAGAAGACGCCAACAGCAGCACTTCTCCATCCCTAGGAATGGCCTGCATTCCATAACAGAAGATGCATGTGGATTTTGCTGGGCACCAGTTTCTTGGTAGTAGTGGATGCAGCTACAAAGTGGCTGGAGGTGTTCCCAACAATCTCCATTACATCCTTGCACACTGTAGATATGTTGAGCAGCCTCTTCTCAAGGACTGGTATTCCAGAACACTTAGTCAGTGACAATGAATCACAGTTCGTAGTGGAACAGTTTCAGTCATTCCTGAAAATGAATGGAATAAGACATATTACATCTGCACTGTACCGCCCAGCTTCAAATAGCTTGGCAGAAAATGTATCCAGAGTCTGAAGAACACACTGTGAGCAATGTTAGCAGAACACACTACACTGTTACTGACTCAGAAGCTCACCAATTTCCTCCTTGCATATCGCATGCAGCCCACTCCACAACCAAAACTCAGCAGCTGTGCTGTTCCTGTGTCATCCCTAGCGCTCTCGCTTGCATCTCCTCAAAGCCAAATTCAGAGGGAGATTGCAAGACAAGCAGCTGAGAAAAACTGAGGGCTTCTCAGACGGGGAGGTTTGATGTTTCACTCCTGGGCAAGCAGTCCTGTCGAGCAGCTACAGGGATGACTGAAAGTGGGTACTTTAAAAGATAACAGCCAGAAGGGGGAGGCTGAGGAAATGAAATCATAGGCTCTAGTTAGCGTGACTTCAGTAGTTGGGAAGATGTTGGAGTCCATTATTAAGGATGAAGTTTCGGGGTATTTGAGACATATGATAAAATAGGCCAAAGTCAGCATGGTTTCCTTAAGGGGATCTAAGGTGGGTCTAAGACCTGAGGATACAGCCTCAGACTAAAAGGACATCGCTTTAGAATAGAGGTAGGAATTTCCTTAGCCAAAGGATGGTGAGTTTGTGAAATTCATTGCTACAGATGCCAAGTCATTGGGTATATTTAAAGTGGTAGTTGGTAGGTTTTTGATTAGTAAGGGTGTCAAAGATTACAGGGAGAAGGCAGGAGAATGGGTTTGAGGAGGGACAGTGAATCAACCATGATGGAATACCAGAGTAGACTTGATGGGCCAAATGGCTTAATTCTGCTCAAATGTCTTATGGTCAGCTACACTTTACTCTGCATTCTGTTACTATTTTAGCTCATTCTGCCTCAATGCACTGTGTAATGATTTGATCTGCATGAATAGTTATGCAGGACAAGCTTTCACTGTACTTCACTACTTGTTCCAAGTTCAAATTAAGTTTATTGTCAAAGCACATATATGTTGGCGCATGCTATCTTGAGATTAATTTTCTTGTAGGAATTGACAGAAAAACTAATACAATAGCATTTATGAAAAATCTAAACATAAACAGGCAAAGACTGACCAAAAAACCAGTGTGCTACAGAAGACGAACTGTGCAAATAAAAAATAATACTGAGAAGGTGAGTTATAAGGTGTCCTTGAAAGTGAGTGTGTAGGTTGTAGAACCAGGTCAGAATTGTGATGAGTGAAGTTACCCACACCGGTTGAGGGATCTGATAGGATAGGGTAATAACTGTTTTCGAACCTGGTGGTATAAGACCCAAAGATTCTTTAGTTCCTGCCCGATTGTTGTAGTGAGAAAAGAACATGGTCTGGATAACGACCATCTTTGATGATGGATGCTGCTTTCCTGGGGCAGCACTCCATGTAAATGTACTCAACGGTAGTGAGGGCCTTCCCTGTGATGGACTGGGTTGTACCAATCACTTTCTGCAGCCTTTTCCATTCCTACACATTGGTCTTTCCATACCAGGCCGTATGCAACCAGTCAGGATACTCTCCATTGTGCATCTTAGAAATCTGTGAAAATTTTCGATGTCATGACGAATCTACACAAACTTCCAAGAAAATAGAGACGTTGTCATGCCTTCTTTCGGATAGGACATGTTGTTCTGAAGACAGATCCTCTGATATGTTAACACGAAAGAAATAAAAGTTAGTGATCCTCTCCACCTCCGATCCCCTATTGTGGACTGGCTCATGGACCTCTGGCTTCTTCCTTTAGTCATTGATAATCAACTCTTGCAGAGAAATACAGCACAGAATCAGGCCTTTCAACCCAATTCCTTCATGCTGACCAAGTTACCAAACAGAAAAAGAAACCCGTTTCCTGTTAACCAGCCAATCTTCTATTACCATCAATATATTACCTCATACAGCAGATGTTATTATTATTGCCAAAACTGTTTCCTTCTGAAAATCTAAGTATTTCCATTGGTTCCCCTTTATCCACACGACATGGTATTTCTTCAAAGGCCTAATAATTTAGTTGAACGTGATTTCCCTTTAAAAAACCAACATTCTCTTCGCATGGTTACCTTGAATCTTCTTATCTGCCTAGCTATAATAAATACCTTCTGTCTGACAAAGGTTTAACTGACTAGTTCTTTCTTTCTATCTCTTTCTCTTTATTGATAAAGGAGTTCTATTTACTCTTATAAAATATAATGCAACCTTCCCTGAACAGAGTGAATTTTGGAAAATTACAACTATTGTACTAATTATCTCACTAGGATGTGTTTTAAAACCTTAAAATGAAGTCTCATCAGGATCGGGGACTTCTCAGACCTGTGTTCAACATTTTGTTTGGTACCAGTTCCTCTGTGGGTGCAATTTACCTGAGCACCTCCCAGTTCCTGATTACACAGCTATTTGTGGAATGCTGCAGGTGCCCTCTCTCAAGAGTCAGCATGAAATGCCATTAAGGTTTTACCTGAAGAATAACTTAAATAAGACTGCTGCTGAACTGTGCCTGAAAGTAATTGACTGCAACAGGCTAGCTTATGACTGGTCTCAGCAGTGTTGCAATAAGGACATACAGTATTTGTTTATGGGCCAGGAAAGTGTGCAAAGGCCAAAATATTTTGTAAGGAATTGCAAATTATTGAGCTTTATAAAGGCTGGATGGTTGCAAACATCAATCACACTATCCACTACCTGATACTTAGTTAGTGAGGAATTATCTGCAGAATATAAAGCCTGGGAGATTTTCTTGCTTGAAGGTCTTTCTCTCCTCCATGGATTCAGTCTACACTTCTCACCGTCTTGGTAAATCAGCCAACATAATCAAAGGCCCCACCAACAATGGGCATTCTCTCTTCTCCCATCAGGCAGAAGATACTAAACCCTGCAAGCACGTACCACCAGGCTGAGGGTTCTCCTCTATCCCCCCACTATAGGGCTAGTATGATAAGATGGACTCTCGACTTCACAAACTCCCTTGTACCTTATTGTCTGCCTGCACTCCAGTTCCACTGTAATTGTAGCACTTTATTCTGCATTCTTTAATTGTTTTCTCCCTTAAATGGGTGCCTGAGTGGTTACAGCATCCTTTGGGACAAAGGGGCCTATTTCCATGCTGCAGGACGCCATGCATTACACACGTCATATGGGGTGGCACGGTGGTGTAGCAGTCAGTGTAACGCTATGACCCAGGTTCAATTCCATCGCTGTCTCTAAGAGGTTTGTACCTTCTCCCTGTGACCATGTGGGTTTCCTCCTGGATTCTCCAGTTTCCTCTCGCATTCCAAAGACGTTTGACTTAGTAGGTTAACTGGGCCCATGGGTGTAATTAATGGTGCAGACTCACTTGACCAGAAGGACCCTGTTACTGTGCTGTATCTCTAAGTATCTGAGGTTCTAAATATAGTAAATGGTGGCCAAGGGAGCTAGCTATGCACAGAGTCGCTGGGCAACTTCTTGCATTACAACAGGGCCTATCCCTCAGAGTCACACAGACATTCTGAAAGAGATACGAAAGGCGTTTTAGAAACCCAAGACTTACTTTTATTCCCCTTTTTAAAAAAAAGACTTGCATGTCTTTGAATTGCACTACTTGCTGACTTCCTCTCTCTTGATTTTTACAAGAGGTAACTTTTGCGCTGGATATGATTTAAAGGAATTTGCTGAAGCAGCCTTGAGGGGCTGGATGGCCTCCTCCTGTTTCTATGAACATAAAGTAAACATCATTTTGTGGCTACAACTGGAAAATGCATAAATGTAGCAGGAGGTATTTGCAGTTTATTCAGACGTGTTGAATGGAGATGTAAAGAAGACAATAAATAATAATTGGGTTCCGACAGACGCTACTGCACCAAGCTCAGTCTTTGTTAAGTGCTCCTGAATAGTTAGCTAAACACTTGAGCTGGGCATGAGACAAGCCTCCTTTGTCTTTCCTCAGCTGGTGAAAGGCCTTGCTGAGCATTTAAAGCACTTTTTAAAACAAATTCTGTTTATGACCACAAGACATACGAGCAGAATTAGACCATTTGGCCCATTGAGTCTGCTCCGCCATTCTATCATGGCTGATTTATTATCCCTCTCAATCCCATTCTATTGCCTTCTCCCCATAACCTTTGATGCCCTGACTAATCAAGAACCTATCAGCCTTTGCTTTAAGTATACTAAATGACATTGTCTCCACATCTGGCTGTGGCAATGAATTCCACAATGTAATGGACATCCCTCTTTCCTGAGGTTGTGTCCACTGGTCCTAGACTCACACACTAAAGGAAACACACATCCCACATTCACTCTATCTCAGTTTTCAATATTTGATAGGTTTCAATGAGATCCCCCTCATTCTTCTAAACTCTAGCGAGTGCAGGCCCAGACTAGCAAATGATTTGTTAACCCTTTCATTCCTGGAAACATTCTCATAAACCACCTCCAATGCTGGCACATCTTTTCTGAGTTAAAGGACCCAAAATTGTTCACTATATTCCAAATACAGTCTGAACGATGCCTCATAAATGCTATCTTTGCATTTGTCTACCTTACCACTGACTCATTCTGCAAGTTAACCTTTAGGGAATCCTGCACCTCTGATTTTTGAATTTTCTCTGTTCATAAAATAGTCTACTCCTTTATTCCTTCTACCAACGTGCATGACCATACACTTCCCTACATAATATTCCATCTGCCACTTCTTCGCTAATCTTCTGTCCTTGCTAGTGTATTCCAGTAATACCATGGGCTTTTATCTTGTTAAGCAGTCTCATGTGTGGCAGCTTCTTAAAGGCCTTCTGAAAATCCAGGTAAACAATATCCACTCGCTCTCCTTTTTCTATCCTGCTGGCTATTTCCTCAAAGAATTCCAACAGATTTGTCAGGCAAGATTTCCTCTTAAGAACACCATGCTGACCTTGACCTATTTTGTCAGCTGCCTCCAAGTACCCCAAAACCATCTTTAATAATGGACTTCAGTATCTTCCCAATTATCGAAGTCCGGCTAACTGGCCTATAATTTCCTTTCTTCTGCTTCCCTCACATCTTAAAAAGAGTGGAGTGCTATTTTCAATTTTTCAGTCCTCTGGAAACATTCCAGAATCTAGTGATTCTTGAAAGATCATTACTAATGCCTCCCACAATCTCTTCAATTACCCCTTTCAGAACACAGGGGTGTGATCCATCTGGTCCAGGTGACTTGTCTAATTCCACACCTTTCAGCCTCCTAAGCACCTTCTCCTTGGTCATAGCGATTACACTCCCTTCTGCCCCCTGACACTCTTCAATTTCTGGCATGCTGCTGGTGTGTTCCACTGTGAAGACTGACACAAAATACATATTAAGTTTGTCTGCCATTTCTTTATCCCCCATTACTACCTCTCCAGAAGCATTTTCCAGTAGTACGAAAACCATTCTCACCTTTTACTCTGTATGTATCTGAAAAAGCTTTTGCTATCTTCTTTTATACTATTGGCTAGCTTACTTTTGTATTCCATCTTTACCTTCTTAATGACTTTTTATTTGTTTTCTGCTGGTTTTTAAAAGCTTCCCAATCCTCTAACTTCCCACTAATTTTTGCTATATTTATATGCCCTCTTTTTTGCTTATATGTTGTCTTTGACTTCCATCGTCAGCCACTATTGCCTCACCTTCCTTTATAATACTTCTTCATCTTTGGGATGTATCTATCCTCCACTTTCCAAATTACCCACCAGAAACTCCAGCCATTGCTGTTCTAGTATCGTCCCTTATAATGTCCCCTTCCAATCAACTTTGGCCAGCTCCACTCTCATGCCACTGTAATTCCCTTTACTCCACTGTAATACTGGTACCTTCTCCTTCTCCCCCATTATCCCCCATTACCTTCTCCCTCTCAACTTCAGAGTGATCACTGTCTCCTAAGGGTTCCTTTACCATAAGCTCCCTAATCAAATCCTGTTCATTACACAACATCCAATCCAGAATTGCTTTCCCCCTAGTGGGCTCAACCACAAGCTGCTCTAAAAAGCCAAGTTGTAGACATTCTATAAATTCTTTCTCTTGGAATCCAGCAGGAACCTGACTTTCCCAATCTACCTGCATATTGAAATCCCCCATAACTCTCCTAACATTGCCCTTTTTACATGCTTTTCTGTCTCCCATTGTAATTTGTATCCCACATCCTTCCTACTAGTTAGAGGCCTGTATATTCTGTTACTTCCATCAGTGTCTCTTTACCCTTGCAGTTTCTTAACCCTACCCACAAGGATCCTGCACCTTCCGATCCTACAGGTCACCTCTTTCTGAGGGTTTGAATTCATTTTTTACCAACAGAGCCGCCCCACCCTGTCTGTTTACCTGCCTGTCCTTTTGATGCAAGTAGTATCTTTGGATGTTCAAAGGTTCCATTTAATATCTGAAAATGTATACACTATACAACCTGAAATCCTCCCCCCCCACACACATAAGCAGCAGAAAAACACCAGCCCTCCCTCCTCTCCTCACTTGTTCCAGCAGAAAGCATCAGCACCCCCACCACCCACCATGCAAGCAATTGCAAAGCTCCCAAAACGACCATCACGTCGATCCATCAAGAACCATTGTCCATCCTAACAGTTGGACATCCCACAGGTGCGCGCTCTCTCTCTCTCTCTCTCTAATGAAGGAGAGAAGGGTATCAGTCCTTTCACAGTGGGAGGGGAGGCCAACAGCTCGCTGTTTCGGTGTTACAGTCTGCAGCGTCACCTTACTTCCAGCTCCCCTGACTCAAGGAGCAAACTCCCTTCATTGACAGACAGACAGACACACACACACACACACACACACAGAAGCCTCCGACAGCCGAACTCGATGTTCCGATCTCCTGCGTCACTTCAGTCAGTGACACCGGTGAGAAATCGAGTCGCCCACAGGACGCACAAGGCTGTGCCCCAAAGGTGCTTGTCTTCCAGCCACTCTTGGAGATATCAAGAATGCTGGACTGCTCAGCGAGTTTCAAGAGCAGGAGCCCACCATCGTGAAGAACTACAGTTTGAATGCAGCTGTACATTAAAGACTCCGACAGGGCCCCAGCCATCTCGAAAAGGAAAGAAGAGACATCAAAGATACAAATTTAATGTTTTGCAGATGAACTGGAAGAAGTCACCCGATGTTAAGCTCCCAGTTATGATCTTCTTTCAGCCATGACTCAGTGATGCCGACAGTGACATACCTACCAATCTCTAACTGCCCTACAGTATCGTCCAACTTATTCGGTATACTGTGTACATTCAGTCTTGTATTCCTCATCCTTTTCAATGTTACACTTCAGTTCATCCCACTGATTGCAATTTTTCCTTAACATCTGCCTGTCCTTCCTCTCAGTTTCACTACAAACAGTATATCAGAATTAGGTTTAATATCACTAAGATATGTCATGAAATTCGTTAACTTTGTGGCAGCAGTACATTGCAATACATGATAAATATAGGAAAAAAAATTAATTACGGTAAGTAATAAAAAAGAGTAGTGAGGTAGTGTTTATGGGTTCAATGTCCATCTAGGAATTGGATGTCGGGGGGAAGAAGCTGTTCCTGAATCGCTGAGTGTGTGCCTTCAGGCTTCTGTGCCTCCTTCCTGACGGTAACAATGAGAAGAGGGCATGTCCTGGGTGATGGGGGTCCTTAATAATGGACGCCACATTGCTGAGGCACCGCTCCTTGAAGGTGTCTTGGATACTATGGAGGCTAGTACTCATGGTAGAGCTGACTAATTTTACAACTTTCTGCAAATTACTTTCATCTTGTGCAGTTGCGCCCCTCCCGCAAACCTGACAGTGATGCAGCCTGTCAGAATGTTCTCCATGGTACATCTGCAGAAGCTTTTGAGTGTTTTAGGTGACAAACCAAATCTCCTCAAACTTCTCAAAAAAATAGTTGATATACATGTATATAAATGGAAGAAGAACCTAGTGCTTTTCTGGGGTATATGACCAGTGGCGTAGTGGCATCAGTGACGGACTTCGGGATGAAGGGTCCCGAATTCGAATCCAGCCGGCTCCCCTGCACGCTTCCCATCCATGCTGGGCTATGAGCTGGTGATCTCTTTGGAAACTCACCTGGCAGAAGGCAATGACAAACCACTGCTGTAAATTGCCTTGTACATGGTTCCTCACTGCGTCAGAGAGGCGTGGAGGGAAATCGTCCGCTAACCAGAGAAACTCCGGATGCGACGTTCCTTTCCTTTTATGACGAAGAAACTCTTCTCGGGTTTCCAGCTGGGTACAGGTATTGATTTCAACTGATGTTTTGATGACAAAACTCTGCCATTTTCATCAGGGATGATGCCTGAGTATGTCTATACCTCTATCATCCTTCTCTCCTGATTGGTTACTCCTCATCCAGTCAGGTTTCCACCATTCTACCTTGTTTACAATCAAATTCCAGTTCTTACTTAGAGACTTTAGTCATCGTTAAAATTATCTTTCTCTACTTTTACTTCAATGGCTTCCTTCACCAGACGGTCCTAAAAGTCATTGGCATAGCGCAGTAGTTTTGTGCAGTCGAAGTCAATTCTATGGCTATTGCAAATGCAATATTCTGCTACCACCGATTTCTCTGGGTAATCCAAATGGATACAACTCCTGTGCTCCTTGATGCGGGTTTCCGTCGTGCACCTTGTCTGGCCGATATACATTTACGGGATTCCCTGTGAATGCGGAGCAGCGTATATCGGCCTGATCATCTGCAAATTTAGGATTCCAATCTTTTATCTCAAGTTTTAAAAGGGAATGTATTATCAGGCTTAGATTGCAGACAAAAGAACATGAAATCTGAAAACTGAAGTTTTGCTATTTTTAATGTGGGGTTCTTTATTATTTGCCCTTAGTATGTGGACATTATTGGCAAGGCCAGCATTTGTTGATGGTTCTTAACTGCCTCCTGAACTTTGCTTCCCCCGGGATTAATAAAGTATGACTATGACTATGTTTGCTGGGCCAGAAAAGCACAGAAAACAGTCAACCACGTTGGTGACTCTGGAGTTACAGATAAACTAGAGCAGGTAAGGAGAGCAGGTATCCTTCCTGAAGGACATTTGTAAGACAGGCAATCACCATTACAGAGTCCAGCTTTGTGACACAGCTAGGTGATACAGCTGTTGGATGTGCTGAGTTGCAGCTTCAGTAACCCAAGTTCAGCCTGATTTCCAGTGCTACATGGAATCTGCACGTTCTCCCTCTGACCATATGGGTTTCCCTTGGGTCCTCTGACTTCCCTCTACATCTCAAACACACAGGTTAATTCACTATGGTAGTGTTCCTTCTGTGTAGGTGGCATTGGAATCTGAGAGATTCGCTATCACTTCAAGAAATCAAGAATATACAAGTAAGGATGTGCTGATGTTGTTTATAAGGTGTTAATCAGATTGCATTTGAAATATTGTGAGCATTTTTGAGCACTGTGTTGAAGCAAAGAGGTTCTGGTGCTGGGCGGGTCCAGAGGAGATTCACAGTGATCCTGAGAATGAAAGGCTTAATGTATGAAGAGCATTTGATGACTCTGGGCATGTAATTGATGGAGTTCAGAAGGAGGAAGGGAAACTTCATTCAAACTTGCCAAATCTTACAAGATAGCTGATATGGGAAGGATATTTTGAATTTCAAGGCAAATTTATTATCCAAGTACATAGATATCACTATATACAACCCAGAGAGTCATTTTCTTGCAGGGGCATACTCAATAAACCCATAATAGAATAATAACCATAATAGAATCAATGAAAGACCGCACCAACCATTCTTGAGGTAGTATATACCCAAAATATATGGTCTTACTCTCTAAGGGAATTTCACATTTAAAGATGTCTCGTAGGGCATTATGTATCCCACTCCAATAATCTTTGATAACAGGGCATTCCAGAAAATATGATAATGGTTTTCATTTTGATTTCCACAATTTCTCCAGCAAGCAGGGAGGTTACTATCACGATGGGATTTCTGAGAGGGTGTAATAAAATATCTTATCAAGTTTTTCCATCTGAACTCCCTCCATTTCTGTGAACTGGTACACTCCCATTGATACCTGCATATTATTGTCCATTCTTCCTCAAAAATAATTATCCCTCCTTCCTTCTCCCATTTTGTTTTAATGTATGAAGTCGAATGTTTTAAGATTTGACAAATCATTATACATGCTTGAAATTATTCTACTACTGTTATCTAAATTATATGCTTTTCTAAATAGCTCTATCAATCATGTACTTGCCTTGGTTACATTTTTAACCGTCCTATTAACATACTGTCACATCTGTAAATACTGATAAAACTCTTGTTTTTCTAATAAGTGTTTCTCTTCAAGCATTTCAAAACTGAACAGTGTTCCTTCTTTCATTATATTGCAAATAGTTGTTATTCCTTTAGCTGTCTGATCCTTAAATCTAGCATCCGAGTCATATGCACACCATTTAAGAATTGCAGTATCTCCCTCTAGTTTATATTCTTTTATAATAGTTTTCCATATTTTAAGAGTCCATTTCACCCACGGGTTAGCAATAGTATTTATGTACCTTTGTAGGTTGTTATCAGCCAAAATAACCTGTATGGGAATGGGAAGTATCCCCTCCTCAATGTTTTTCCATTGAGCGTCACATGATGGGTTGCACCAGCATATCACAGCTCTCAACTGTGCTGCAAAATAATAATCTCTAAGAGAAGGTAGGCCCCATCCCCCCTTTTCCTTGGCTAATTGCAAAGTTTTGAGATGAACTCTAGGCCTTTGCCATATATATCTTGATAACATTTTGTTCCGTTCATTGAATTGATTTTGATTAATCTCTATTGGTAAGGTCTGAAAGAGATATAATAGTCTGGGCAGTATATTCATTTTAATAGATTCAATCCTTGAACTGAGACTAAAAAAAGGAATTAGGTTACATCTTGTTATATCTTCCTTAATTTTTTTTATATATAGGCTGATAATTCCATTCTGATAATTTTGCCAAATCGTTTGGCATAGTGATGCCCAAATATTTGACGGACTCTGTTTGCCATGCCCAGAGATATCTACTTTCAATTTCTCTTGGTGGGCTATAGTTATATGAAAGTAATTGGGTTTTATCTATGTTGATCTTGTATCCTGATAATTGACCATATTGTTCAAAGGATTGCATCAATTTAGGTAAAAAGTATGTTGGTTGCCCTAGATAGATCAAAATGTCATCCGCGTAACAGGCCAATGTATGCTCTGTCCCTTTAATAGTAATTCCCCTGATATCTTCATTTTGTCTGATGTATTGAGCTAATGGTTCCAGATATAATGCGAAGAGTAGCGGTGACCATGCACAACCCTGTCTCGTGCCCCTTTCTAGAATAAAACTATTTGATTTTAATCCTAGCAGTAGGGTTGTCATATAGTGCCTGTATAGTTTTAATAATTGTGTCATGGAAACCAAATCTATGTAAAACTCTGTAAAGAAAATTCCAATTAACCTAATCAAATGCCTTTTCAGCATTATCTATTTATTCTATGGTTACTTTTCCTTTCTGTTAGCCTATCCCGGATACAGTTTTCAAAACCAGTGATAACTGCAGTGAGTGGCTACGCTGAAGCAGGAGGA
This sequence comes from Mobula hypostoma, assembly GCF_963921235.1. Taxonomy (NCBI): domain Eukaryota; kingdom Metazoa; phylum Chordata; class Chondrichthyes; order Myliobatiformes; family Myliobatidae; genus Mobula; species Mobula hypostoma. The sequence continues at coordinate 127,153,705 of NC_086097.1, forward strand.
TTAGCAATCTTGTTGTTGCCTGACTTCTGAGTAATGGGGAGAAGTGCTATCATGGAAGTCTTCTGCAGGTGATTTGGTACTTGTTTTTCACTGAGGAAAAATGTTTAACTTGTAGCATTTGCAGGATGTACAGGAGCTTTATAGAATGCTCCTTGCATTTGTCCCAGGTGTCCCACTGATTGATGGAGGCACGGTAAGATTATCCAGGGCACTAGATCTTATTCTGACCAAACACCCCATCAGTGCACAAGAAGCCTACGAATTTAGCTTTGCCACTCGAGTTGTCCCAGTTGGTTAAGGTTTGTGCAGCCCTTGATTTTAATTGCTCTTGGCTAAGTTACATGACTGCATTTCATAAATCACAGTGTTTCACAGAACATATAGAACTATATAGCACAGTACAAGCCTTTCAGCTCACTAACAGCCGAACTGCTAACCTACCTCACAATCAATCCAATCCTTCCTATAACCCTTTCAAATTGAATTTGCAATTACAAAAATAAACAGTATTAGATGCAAGTTAAATTATATTGAGAAGGAGAAATATATATGAATTAAAATCAATTACTTGACTCAGAGTAATGGCTAGAATGGGAGCTGAAGATACTTCTTACTTGGGGTCTCAGAGATTTGGAACTCACCACTTCAAGGAGCGCTGAAGGCAGACTCCTCGATCACATTTAAAGCAGAACTGTGGTTGAGTACTTCTGTCACCTACGAGGTTGCTGACCCGTGCCTGGATGAAAGTAGCTCCGACAACTCCCAGGGAGCTCGACATCATCCTCTGCAAAGCGGCACACCTGGGTTCACCACCCAAACATTTATTCCTTTCACCACCGGCACACAGTGGCTGCAGTGTCTGCCATTTACAGAATGCACCACATTGTGATAACACTCCCAAACTCACATCCTCTGCTACCAAAAGGACAGGGGCAGCAGGTGCACGGCAACATCACCACCTGTAGAATTACTCAGTGTCACTGCTGCTGCCACCTGTTATGCCGCAGGCATTTAGGCAACAGTGAAGGTTCTCCATCTCTCTCTGTCCTATTGCGCCTCAGGTGTGGTTCAGGGTCCTCATTTCTGCCTCTATGATATGGTGTCAAGTTGTCTTTGGTCTCCTGCATTTCCTCCACCCTTCAGGCGTCCAATGAAGTGCTGCATTGATGATGGAATTGGCCTCATCATGTGCCCAATCCATCTTCAATGTTTCCTCATGATGATTGTGGCCATGTCCCCTTGGTGACACTGAAGGATTAGGGCGTGGCTGGAGATTTCTCTTGGCCAGAGAATCTGGAGGATCGTCCAAAGGCTTATGGTGTGGAATGATAGCAATCTCGTTCTCTGTCATGTGCCAGCATTCTGACGTGAACAAGACTGTGGACGGGACACAGCTCTGGTACAGCTTCACCTTGGTGTGGACGTTGTACTTGGTTGATCCCCATTGATCCAAAGACCTTTCTAACTTTGCTGTGTCTGCACTGGATGTCATCCTCTTTCCCACCAACCTGCCAAATGATACTGCCCAGGTTGGCGAATCTGCCAGTGCTGGGTAAGTCAACTCTATATGCCTTGATGGGAGGAGGACATTCTACAGCTCAATGTTGCACGCAATCCAGTTTGGAAATATATTGCTCATCCTTCAGTATCACGCGATCTAAATCCCAGAACTCCCTCCCAAGAAGAACACCTTCACTGGGAGTGCAGCAGTTCAAAAAGGTGACCCAACAAGACCTTCCCAAGGGCAATTATCGATGGCAAATAGATGCCATCCTTGCCAGGGTTGCCCAGATCCCAAAAAAGCAATGTTAAAAAAAACTAGAGACTGATGTTGGCAGGAGTGAATATTTCACTGAACGGTCAAGGTGACCTCTTGGGCCATGTCCAATTTTCATTGTTGGAATATCGGGTACAGTTCAGTGCATCAGTCTTTAGGAAGAGGATTAGGGCTCTGTTGAGTGAACCGATTTACCAGAATAATTGCAACAATGAGGAATTGGGAAGCCAGAATGAGAAGCTCCCTAAAGGAGGAAATGTAAAGAGAAAATGTGGTAAGTTTGCTTAAAGGCATGATGAAACAAAAGAGGCAGACAAGCCTCTAATGGCTATAGGTCAAAAGCTGGATGACAGAGACAGAAGATAATTGACAAACATCCAAGGAATGATGTTAGAGTTTTTATACTGGAATGTGTGGTTAGAATTTGGTATGCAAAATTTGATAGGATAGTGAATAGAGATTCCAAAGGGCTTTCTTCATGAAAATTGATATACCTTGCAGCAGAAAAGAATACCAATGCCGTGGGGAAAGAGAAGGACTTGTGGACTAATTAACCATTGATAGAATGAGAGAAATAAAATTTGTTGGGCCAAATGGCTGTTTCTGTTGCTGTTCGATTCTATTTTTGCACTCCGGCTAAACTTAAAGGACCGTGTTTATCATATTCATTTTGAACACAGCAGACTGCTTTTCCAGTGCTCCCATGAAATTAGCTGGGCCCTGTTTCCGACACTCCCTCTAAACTCTCTGGGCCCTGTTTCCGACATTCCCTCTAAACTCTCTGGGCCCTGTTTCCGACACTCCCTCTAAACTCACTGGGCCCTGTTTCCAACACTCCCTCTAAACTCACTGGGCCCTGTTTCCGACACTCCCTCTAAACTCACTGGGGCCTGTCTCACACACGCTGTAAACTCACTGGGCCCTGTTTCCGACACTCTCTCTAAACTCACTGGGGCCTGTCTCACACTCACAGCCTCTAAACTCACTGGGGCCTGTCTCACACGCACTGCCTATAAACTCACTGGGGTCTGTCTCACACTCACAGCCTCTAAACTCACTGGGGTCTGCCTCACACACACTGCCTATAAACTCACTGGGACCTCTCTCACACACACTCTAAACTCACTGAGGTCTGTCTCACACACACTGTCTGTAAACTCACTGGAGTCTGTCGCACACTCACGGCCTCTAAACTCACTGTGGCCTGTCTCTCACACACACTGCCTCTAAACTCACTGGGGTCTGTCTCACACTCACAGCCTCTAAACTCACTGTGGCCTGTCTGTCACACTCACTGCCTCTAAACTCACTGGGGTCTGTCTCACACTCACGGCCTCTAAACTCACTGTGGCCTGTCTCTCACACACACTGCCTCTAAACTCACTGGGGTCTGTCTCACACTCACGGCCTCTAAACACACTGGGGCCTGCCTCACACACACACTGCCTCTAAACTCACTGTGGCCTGTCTCACACACACTCTCTAACTCACTGCAGCCTGTCTCACACACACTGCCTCTAAACTCAATGGGGTCTGCCTCACACACACTGCCTCTAAACTCACGGGGGTCTGTCTCACACTCACGGCCTCTAAGCTCACCAAACACAGTAAAAGTGAGGTTATATTTCTGTGAGTCTGCAGACATCCCACCCTGCAAAAACTCATTTCAGGGAGGTCTCAACTGGAAGTCTCAACCTCATAGCAGTCTGTGTCAATGAATTTGTTAATCTTGCAAAACATCAGATTCACAAGTGTTTTGTGAGGCAGCTGACTTCTGAATTCTGTCTTAATGTGATGCACCATGCTGAATGCCCTTTCTACATCACAATTGGAATTTGGCAGCACCAAAAGCAGCTTCATCAACTGGATGCTCTACCTGCCACTCTCTTGCTTCATCTGTCACTCACTCTCTCTGTCTGTCTGTCTCTCTCTCTCCCTCTTGTTCGCTCGCTCTCAAAAAAATTGATTTCTAGGATATTGTATATAATTTGCGGGTGTCAGGGAGTCGCTAACAATATGCGGGAGACTCCCGGAACTGCCAGGAGAGGTGGAATGTCTGAGTCTGTTGGGGTCACATACTCCCGGTGTAACCTCCTGTATATCGTTGAGACCCAACATAGATTGGGAGACCACTTTGCAGACCACCTATGCTTCGTCTGCCAGAACAAGTGAGATCTCCCAGTGGCTACCCATTTTAATTCCACTTCCCATTCTCATTCTGATATGTCCATCCATGGCCTCCTCCACTGTCATGGTGAGGCGACAGTCAGGTTGGAGAAACAACACGTTATATTTCATTTGTGTAGCCGCCAACCTGACAGATGAACACTGAATACTCAAACTTCCGGTAATGCCCCCCATTCCCCCCCCCCACTGTTCTCCATCCCTTTTCCCTCCCTCACCTTATCTCTTTGTCCACCCATCGCCTCCCTCTGGTGCTCCTCCCCCCTTTTTCTTGCTTCCATGGCCTTCTGCCTTTTTCACCAATCACCTTCCCAGCTCTTTACTTCATCCCTCTTCCTCCATGTTTCATCTGGTGTTTCACCTGGTGTTTCTCTCTTCCCTCCCCTCACCTTTTAAATCTAATCCTTAGCCTTTTCCCTCCAGTCCTGCTGAAGGGTTTCAGCCCAAAACATCGACTGTACTTTTTTTCCACAGATGCTGCCTGGCCTGCTGAGTTCCTCCAGCATTTTGTGTGTGTTACCTTGTTTTTTTGATTGACCGTAAACAAACAAATCAGGTCAGACATCTAGTGCAAAGAATGGACTGCCTTCATACTATGCTTTAAACAATTGTATTCTCCAAATCTTCAATTTTATTGTATCATTCAAGATGATTTTTGATACCTTCAAATTCTTCATTATTCCTAACTTGTTGAAGTAGTGAAATTGTTGCATTTTCTCTCCTGGCCGTTTCTGACATCACCACTGAATGTTTGAAACCACAGTGAGCAAAGCAGTTCGAGATTGTCCTACTGATCTCTTGTCAAATATCAGTGACAAAAATCAATGCTCTTTGAACACAAGCACACGCAACTGACACTTTTTAAAAACTGATAGCTCTAAGCACAGTGTAGTGTCTAATGGCCACACATATGCACATGACTGGCACCAGTTAGAAACTGTTCAGGAACAGTCCCCCGCCCCGGTTAAGAAGCATAGTGTCCCAAATAAACAACTGATATCCTGGCTATTTCTCAGTTTAGTTTCTGTTCTTTAAGAGTTGTCCCAAAGTAATGGTTGCCCCTATTAGACGATAGTCCAATTTACTGGAATCCACTGTTGCATTATCATCCAGTAATCTGGAACAGCTGCTGATTCGGTCACAGCAAAGTCACAAGTTTGCTGAATGATTGGACCTTTATCGTAGCAGTGTTCAGGACGAAAGGTGTGGTGTGGTTTGCCTCTTGCCGCAATCGTGGGTCCTGGGTTTTGTAGCACAGCCACATTGCACTGTGTTGGCTTTTGATGGGGAGGGAGGCAGCTTATGGCCTTACAGCTGGTCCTGCTTTCCTCCTCTCCCTCTCTCCCTCCACCTCCACCCCCACCCCCACCCCCACGTGAAGCAGCTGATCAGCCTGGTGCCCATGTTGACCTAGCATCAGGGGTCCAGACTCGCTGGAGGGGGTGGTCACTAGCGGTCATGACAAGTCTCCACAGACCCCGCTGTTGAAGGTATCATACATATTCTGTCTGCTGCTTCGCTTCCCCTTGGTTAGCCGCAGCTCTCTAAGTGTTTGCTGGGCCTGTTCCAGCTGCTGATGTTCATTAGCTGACAGCAGTCAGTAACGGCTCCGCAGCTGTTGGATCCATCACCGATGTAGAATATCCTCGGCACTGAAAATGCACAAGGCTGTGACAGGGTGTGCTGCAATTTGGGGGCAATGAGGTAATGTATATGTGCCCAGTTTTATAATCAGTTGAAATGGAATACCTGGATTGACGTAGATGGCAAGTCTGAAGTATCTGTCTTATTCACTGATATACGTATGTGCGTGTGCATATATGGACATGGACACACACACACACACGCACGCTCAAAACCTACATACACACAAAACCTACACACACACACACAAAACCTACACACAAACACACCTACAAACAGACACAAAAAGCTACACACACACAAAAATCCTACACGCACACACAAAACCTACACACACACAAAACCCACACACACACACACACGCGCACGCTCAAAACCTACACACACACACACACACGCTCAAAACCTACACACAGACAGACACACACACCTACAGACACAAAAAGCTACACACACACAAAAATCCTACACGCACACATACGCTCAAAACCTACATACACACAAAACCTACACACACACATACGCTCAAAACCTACATACACACAAAACCTACACACACACGCTCAAAACCTACACACAGACACACACACCTACAGACACAAAAAGCTACACACACACAAAAATCCTATACGCACACACAAAACCTACACACACACACACACACACACACACACACGCTCAAAACCTACATACACACAAAACCTACACACACACACACACACACACACACACACACAAAACCTACACACAGACAGACACACACACCTACAAACAGACACAAAAAGCTACACACACACACAAAAATCCTATACGCACACACATACCTACAAACACACACGCAAAACCTACACACACACACAAACCTACTCACACAAGCCTGAAACAGTTTGGGTTCATTTTTCCCATGATGTAACACATCAGGAATATTCGGAAATGATGGCATTGTTTATATTATTTGGACTTAGCAATTTTAAATCTGGCAAAAAAAATGTCTCTGTGTGAATAAAAGGTTACTGGTGTGCAACTATCACAGGAGTTGTGGGTTCAAGTCCTTCTCCAGGGACTTGAGTGCAAAACTCAAAGCTGACACTCCAGTGCTTTTTATTTGGATTAGATGTTAAACTCCAGAGCTCCATCTGCACAGTGTCATGGATACAAACATTTCCACAGTACTGCTTTGAAGAGAAATCCTTCATGATGTCCAGGCAGCATCTATGGAAAATAGTACAGTCGACGTTTTGGGTTGAGACCCTTCGGCAGGACTGGAGAAAAAAAGATAAGTAGATTTAAAAGGTGGGAGAAGAGGAGAGAAAAACGCAAGGTGATAGGTGAAACTGGGAGGGAGAGGGATGAAGTAAAGAGCTGGGAAGTTGATTGGTGTAGGAGATACAGGTCTGGAGAAGGGAGGAATCTCATAGAAGAGGACAGAAGGCCCTGGAGGAAAGAAAAGGGGGAGGAGCACCAGAACGAGGTGATGGGTGGGCAAGGAGATAAGGTGGAGAGGGAAAAAGGGATGGGGAATAGTGAAGGTGAGGGGAGGGGGGGGACATTGCCGGAAGTTTGAGTGATCAATGTTCATGCCATCAAGTTGGAGGCTACCTAGATGGAATATAAGGGTTGGAGACTAACTCCTTCACCAATCAACTTCCCACCTATTTACTTCATCCCTTCCCCCCCCCCCTCAGTTTCAGCTATTGCCTTGTGTTTTTCTCTCCTCTTCTCCCACCTTTTAAATCTACTCCTCAGCTTTTTTTCTCCAGTCCTGCCAAAGGGTTTCGGTCTGAAACATCAACTGCACTCTTTTCCGTAGATGCGGCCTGGCCTGCTGTTCCCCCAGCACTTTGTGTGGGTTGCTTGGATTTCCTGCAGAATTTTGCTAGTTTTTTCCTTCATGGTGTCATAATCTTTTATGACCATGAAGATCTTTTATTATCTTTTCTTTAATGTCATTTCTGCATTGGGCAACACTCCCACAGCTGACTATCTGATGAGTATTCCATCGATCTGGGATCTTGCTGGGCATAAATTAACACTGTTGTACCAGAGTTCCTACTTCCAGTAAGAGACATTCTATATCTCTATCTGTTTGCTAACGTGATCAGCAAACCCAGCTCCACACAAATGTTGAGTTTGGGAAATTGCTATGTAAGGGTTTAGCAGAATTGTGGTTTCATTGTGACCGGAGTTCCCCAGGCAGAGCAGTGGTGATGGAGGGTGGGGTACATGTGGGTGTGTCGAATAGCTTAAGAGGTGCAAGCTTTATTCCCCCCCTCCATATATGGAAGGTGAAAAGTGAAGCCAGGTGGGTGGGTAGGGTTAAGGGTCAGAGAAGAAGGAATTTGATAGGAGAGGAGAGTGGACAATTGGAGAAAGGGAGGTAGAGGGGACCCAGGGGGAAGTAAATGCAGTCAGCTGGATGGGCTGAAATGCAAGAAGTATCAGGAAAAAGGGTGATAAGCTGAGAGAACAGATCAATACACGTATCTGTGATTTTGTCACCATTGCAGAGACTTGGTTGTCACAAAGGCAGGAACGACTGCTGCATGTTCTGGGATTTAGGCGCTTCAAAAGTGACACGACTGGAGGTAAAATTAGTGGAGGACTGGTGACGTTAATCAGAAATAGTATCACATCTACAGAAAGGGAGAATTTCATGGAGTGTTCATCTCCCGAGTTAGTGTGGGTGGAAGGCAGAAACAGGAAGGGAGCAATCACTTAACTGGAAGTATTCCATAGACCACTCAGTAACAGTAGAGACATCTTCCTTCTCAGTCCTGAAGAAGGGTCTTGGCCTGAAATGTCGACTGTACTCTTTTCCATAGATGCTGCCTGGCCTGCTGAGTTGCTCCAGCATTTTGTCTGTGTTGCACAGTGGCATTCCAGCACCTACAGATTTCCTTGTGTATGTGAGAGACACTGAGGAGCACATTGAGAGGCAGATTTCTGAAAGGTGCAAAAATAACATCATTGTTGGTCAAGGACGACTTCAACATCCCTGATATGGATTAGTGTGAAAGGTTCAGATGGGGCAGAATCTAGGCCTCTGTACCTCCCTCTGCAACTGGATCCTCGACTTCCTAACAGGAAGACCACAATCTGTGCGGATTGGTAATAACATCTCCTCCTCACTGACAATCAACATTGGTGCGCCTCAGGGGTGTGTGCTTAGCCCACTGCTCTGCTCTCTCTATACCCATCTATAAATTTGCTGACGATACAACCATTGTTGGTAAAATCTCAGCTGGTGACAAGAGGGTGTAGAGGAGTGAGATATGCCAACAATTGGAGTGGTGTTGCAGCAACAACCTGGCACACAATGTCAGTAAGACAAAAGAACTGATTGTGGACTTCAGGAAGGGTAAGATGAAGGAACACATACCAATCCTCATAGAGGGATCAGAAGTGGAGCAAGTGAGTAGTTTCAGGTTCCTGGGTGTCAAGATCTCTGAGGATCTAACCTGGTCCCAACATATTGATGCAGCTACATAGAAGGCAAGGCAGCAGCTATACTTTATTAGGAGTTTGAAGAGATTTGGCATGTCAACAAATACACTCAAAAACTTCTATAGATGTACAGTGGAGAGCTTTCTGACAGGCTGCATCACTTGTCTGGTAATGGAGTCTACTGCACAGGACCGAAAGGAGCTGCAGAGGGTTGTAAATCTAGTCGGCTCCATCTTGGGTACTAGCTTACAAAGTACCCAGGACATCTTCAGGGAGCCGTCTCTCAGAAAGGCAGCATTCATTATTAAGGACCTCCAGCACCCAGGCCATGCCCTTTTCTCACCGTTACCCTCAGGTAGGAGGTACTGAAGCCTGAAGGCACACACTCAGTGATTCAGGAACAGCTTCTTCCCCTCTACCATCCAATTCCAAAATGGCCATTGAATTCGTGAATACTACCTCACTTTTTAAACATATTTCTGTTTTTGCATATTTTAATCTAGTCATTATATGTATACTGTAATTGATTGATTTATTTTCTTATTTATTTTTTGTTCTATATCATGTATTGCATTGAACTGCTACTGCTAAGTTAACAAATTTCATGACACGTGCTGGTGATAATAAAGCTAATCATGACTTTGTTAGCTGTGTCCAAGAAGGATTCCTGACACAATATATGGACAGACAACTGGAGGAAAGGATATACTGGATTCAGTACGTAGTAGGCAATCAACCTGGTCAGGTGACATTCTCAGTGGATGAGCATTTGGGAGACAATGACCACTATTTTCAGACCTTTACCTTTGCCTTCGTCTTTTAAAGGGATAGGAGCAGATGATATGGGAGAGTACTTCATTGGGGAAGAACAAATTATGATGTGATTAGAGAATATAAATTGGGAACAGGTGTACTCAGAGAAACGGACAACCAAAAATGTTTCCGTTGTTTAGGGAGCACTTGCATGGACTTCTGGATAGTTTTGTCCCAAAGAATGGTAGGGTGAGGGAACCATGGTTGACCAGAGATGTGCAGCACCTAGTCAAGAGGAAGAAGGAAGCAAACTTGAGGTTTAGGAAGCAAGGATCAGGCAAGGCTCTTGAGAGTTATAATGTAGCCAGGAAAGAGCTTAAGAATGGACTGAGGAGAGCTAGAAGGGGACATGAGAAGGCATTGGTGACTAGGATTAAGAAAAAGCTCCAAAGTATTCTACACATAGGTGAAGAACAGGAGATGGCTAACGTGAGGGTAGGATCAATCAGAGATAAAAAAAAAGAAAACCTGCCTGAAGTCAGGATGTAGAGGAGATTCTTAATGAATACTTTGTTTCAGTATTCACCAGTAAGAGAGACGTTGACAGATGTGAGGACAGCATAGAATAGGCTAATATGCTCAAGTTTAAGTTTAATTATCATTCAACCATTTATGAATACCCATGAATATAGCCAAACAAAACAGTGTTTCACTGTGACCAAGATGCAAAACACAAGTCATACACAGCACAAGGCACATATAGCACATTTAATACAGCAGTAAAACATACACTCACATAAAAAAGTAAAATATATCCCAAGTCTCTGAGTGACCTGACCTGTAGATTGATGGTACATGAATGGGTGTTATCGACAAGGACAGGCAGCTGTCAGCAGTCCGCAGACGAATGTACGCACACTTGCACGTATGCAATCCAGCTTGTTATTGCACAGACCGATCACTGGAGGGCAGCATGGACAGGAGGGGCCAAAACGGACACCACACTACATCGTGAGTCTTCTCCTGGACTGCTGCAGCAGGCAAGACCACAGCTTGAGGGCTAGTCCTCTCTGCAACCGAGGCAACGCAGCTCGCCTGCCGTCTGTCTCACCTATAAACGAGGGAAATAAATAGACGTGTAGCATTTTACATTATTAATGTCCAACAGGGCCTTGTGATTGCAAAAGAAACACCTGAGACAATCACTTGCTACTGGACTGCACATCACCTTCGCACACCGACTGCGATGCCTTCCTGTAGCAGGCAGTAACATGGTCCGCACCAGGTCCTGCTCCTCCGCCAAAAAGCAGCTCCCTGGTGGGTAGACCTGCAGTGTCTGAAGGTTTTAATGTCTGGAATTGTCCTGCAGTCGTAAAAAAGACATTTAAAAAAGACAAAAGCACCTTTGGTTGGCCTCCCGAGAGGCCGTTGCATCTGAACATGCTGCCATCTTACTGGAAAACCCCGGAGCATGCTGGAATATGTCGGCATTATGAAAGAGACTGTACTGGAAGGTTTGGAAAACATTAGAATAGATAAACCCCTGGGCTGGACAGGATCTACCCCAGGTTACTATGGGAAGTGAGGGAAGAGATTGCTGTGTAGTTGGGGATGATTTTTGTGTCCTCACTTGCCACATAAGTGGTACCAGAGGATTGGAGGGTGGCAAATGTTATTCCTTTGTTCAATTAAGGTAACAGGGTTAATCGCTGGAATTAAAGAACAGTGAGTCTTACATCAATAGTGGGCAAACTCAGGATTCTTGGAAGCAGGATTTATAAGCAGTTGTAGAAGCATTGTCTGACTCCTTTTCTGAGGGGCAGTTCATGCCTCACGAGGCCTGATTGAATTCTTTGAGGAAGTGACAAAACAAGCTGATAAGGTGGAGAAATGGATGTTGTGTGCATTACAAGGCATTTGATAATGTTTTCTATGGTAGGCTCATTCAGAAAGTCTGGAGACATGGGATGCAAGGAAACCTGGCTGCGTGGCTTCAGAATTGACATTCCTACAGAAGGCAGGGTGGTAGTTGATGCAGTGTATCCTGCTTGGAGGTGACTAGTGGTGTTCCACAGGGACCTGTTATGGGACCCCTGCACTTTGTGATTTTTTATAAATGACTTGGATGAGGAAGTGGAAGGGTGGGTTAGTTGAAACAAATGTTGATAGTGCTGTGGATAGTCCAGAAGGTTGTTGCTGGTTACCATGGGACATTGATAGGATGTAGAGCTGGGCTGAAAAGTAGCATATTGAGTTCATTCGGAAAAGTGTGAAGCGATTCACTTTGGGAAGTTGAACTTGAAGGCAGGATGCAAAGTTAGTGGCAGGATACTTAACAATGTGGAGAAGCAGAGGGATCCAATCCATTGATCACTCAAAGTTGCCATGTAAATTGATAGGGTGGTCAAGAAGGCATATGGTGTGTTGGCCTTCATTATGCAGTGGATTGAGTTCATGGGACCTGAGGTAATGTTGCAGCTCTACAAAACTCTGGTTAGACCACATCTGGAATGTTGGTAGCCTCATTTTAGGAAGGTTGTGGAAGCATTAGAGAGGGTGCAAAGATTTACCAGGATGCTGCCTGGATTAGAGAGCATGATTTATGAGTGAGCTGGGGCTTTTTTATTTGGAGTAAAGGAGAATAAAAGATCATAGTCATAGTCATAGTCATACCTTATTGATCCCAGGGAAATTGGTTTTCGTTACAGTTGCACCATAAATAATTAAATAGTAATAAAACCATAAATAGTTAAATAGTAATATGTAAATTATGCCAGGAAATAAGTCCAGGACCAGCCTATTGGCTCAGGGTGTCTGACCCTCCAAGGGAGGAGTTGTAAAGTTTGATGGCCACAGGCCGGAATGACTTCCTATGACGCTCTGTGTTGCATCTCAGTGGAATGAGTCTCTGCTGAATGTACTCCTGTGCCCAACCAGTACATTATGTAGTGGATGGGAGACATTGTCCAAGATGGCATGCAACCTGGACAGCATCCTCTTTTCAGACACCACCGTCAGAGAGTCCAGTTCCATCCCCACAACATCACTGGCCTTACGAATGAGTTTGTTGATTCTGTTGGTGTCTGCTACCCTCAGCCTGCTGCCCCAGCACACAACAGCAAACATGATCACACTGGCCACCACATACAAGGTGACTTGTATAAGATGATAAAAAGCATTGATAGATTGGACAGCCAACATCTTATTCCAGCATGGAAATGATTAATATGAGGGGCATAATTTTAAGGTGATTGGAAGAAAGTGTAGGGAGGATGTCAGAAGAAGGTTTTTTTTTAACACAGAGAGTGGTAGCTGTGTGCAATGTGTTGCTAGAGGTGCTGGAGGATGAAGTCACACTCGATAGACTCTTTGATAGGCACATGGATGAAAAAAAATGGAGGGCTATTTATAGATTGATTAATCTATAGATTGATCTTGGAGTAGGTTAAAAAGTCAACAGGGCATCACGGTCCAAAGGACCTGTACTATGCTGTACTGATCTATGTTCTTAATAGGACTATTCTCAAACTGCATACGTAGGTGGTGCAGAGGAGGAATCTGCTGGAACAACACAGAAGCCTCACAATAAATAATGCCGTACCTGGGCACTACAGGAATCTACAAGGCAGGAAATGAAACGCGAGGGATAGGATGCTGCAGTGAATTGATATTGATGGTGTCCACTAAAGTTTATGTAAATAGAGCTAATTGTGCAAATTCTGGAGAAGACCTCAGTGTGCATAACACACTTGCTTTTGAATTGTGAGTGCATGGAATCGGGCTGAGCTGTGTGCTTTGAGACTGCAATGTGCTAATATTTCTAAAGCTCTGAAGACCCTGCAATGTATACAACAGTATGTTTAGATGTCATAAGTATTAGCCCAGTATATTATGACCAGACACAACAGGACAGACTGAAGTAGAAAACCTTAGAGATAATCCAAATAGGGGAAGTTAAGACCTCAGCAGGAGATAGCATAAACGAGGAATTGTTTCATGTTTTCAGGGAATCTGGTGGGATCCAGGATACAAGATAGTGTGAAAACAAATGTGTAAGGATGGAAAGTTTTAAAAAATCAACTGAACACAGCTGAGTTCATGGTATCCAGTAAAATACCAAACACAGTTCCTGACTATAAGCAAGCTCACTGCTAAACAGGTTCATGAGAATCTTGTTTCTCTTCACCCAGAGCCGTTATTGTGCCATTCTTTTCCATTCCCACTACAGTTCCTGGTCGCGGTCACATAGCATTTGACCCACTGATCTCTCCTGCACTTTGCTCTGACTTTCACTCTCCACAGAGAGACTTTCTTACAGTGCCAATATTTGACTCAGCCGTGAAGGAATGTCTATGCTTTGCAGTAGTTTGCAAAAATAAAAGAGCTTTACTTCCTCCATTAAAATCACTGACCTTGAAATTATTCTGAGGGAACATAATGAACGCTTAAGAGATACTGCAGGAATTGCATCTATCTGGTGTTTCAATACAGGCTGTACGAAGCTTCAGATAATAGGTGAACACTACAATTAAAATAACGGACATTAAGTATTTGAAGCAAACAGACGAAGCATCCCTATTAGTGAAGTATAGTGTCAAGGCCAGTGCATCAACTTTATTTCCACTGTCAATCTGTTTAAATCTAGCTATTTCATTAGGTATACATTGATGTGGGGACAGAATTCATTGCACAACTCTAATTACCCTCAAATGACTTGTGCCATTTTTGAGGACAGTTATATTCAAGGAAAATCCTGGATGAGATCAGCAGACTTCCTTCCCTAAAGTACTTTTCAGAACAAGATGGTCTTTTAGTACAATCTGTTCTTTGTGATTTCTATAAATGACTTACATGAGGAAGTGGAAGGGTGGGTTAGTAAGTTTACAGGTGACATGAAGATTGGTGATTGTAGAAGGTTGTCTGAAGTTCCAACAGGACATCGACAGGATGCAGATTTGGGCTGATAAGTGGCAGATGGAGTTCAATCCAAAAAAGGGTGAAGTGGTTCACTTTGGGAGGTTGAACTTGAAGGCAGAGTACAACGTTAATGGCAAAATTCTTGGCGGTGTGGAGGAACAGAAGAATTGTGGTGTCTAGGTCCATAGATCACTCACAGTTGCCATGCATTGATAGGGTGGTTAAGAAGATGTGTTGGCCTTCATTAGTCGGGAGATTAAATTCAAGAGCCGCGAGTTAATGTTGCATAAAACTATGGTTAGACCACACTTGGAGTATTGTGTTCCATTCTGGTTGCTTCATTATAGGAACGATGTTAGAGAGGGTGTAGGGGAGATTTATCAGGATGCTGCCTAGATTAGAGAACACATCTTATAAGAAAAGATTGACGTGGTAGCGCTTTTCTCTTTGGAGCAAAGGAGGATGAAAAGTGAATTGATAGAGGTGTATAAGGTGATAAAAAGCATAGATAAAGTAGACAGCCAGAACCTTTCTTCTAGGGTGACTAATACAAGAGGCCATACTTCTGAAGTGATTGGAGAAAAGCTTAAGGGGATGTCAGAGGTCGTTTTTTCTTTATACCGAGAGTGTTAAGTGCATGGAGCGCACTGCCAGGGGTGATAGTGCAGGCTAGTACTTTAGAGACGTTTAAGAGTCTCTCATATAGGCCATGGATGAAAGAAAAAATAGGAGGCTATATGGGAGGAAATGGTTAAATTGATCTTGGTGTAGGTTGAAAGGTAGGCACAACATTCTAGGATGAAAGGCCTACACCGCACTGTTCTATTCATTGTTCTTAACACACTAGCTTCATGGTAACCCACAGTGCACTGAATCCCCTTTATAAACAATAAGCATAGCCATGATCTGGTATAAAGGGACACTTACATTTTGCTTACGTGATCCAAACTTACTGGAGGCAAGAACACAGTCTTTGTTAATTTCACCGTATCAGAATCCCCTCTGGAAATTCCCAGAACAATGAATTACAGCATCAGCTCTGAACAACTCCTTAGCAGTCGCGAGGAATTCTGCAGATGCTGGAAATTCAAGCAACAGACATCAAAGTTGCTGGTGAACGCAGCAGGCCAGGCAGCATCTCTAGGAAGAGGTACAGTCGACGTTACCTCTTCCTAGAGATGCTGCCTGGCCTGCTGCGTTCACCAGCAACTTTGATGTGTGTAACTCCTTAGCAGTTATGGATGGTGTCACATATTTCATCACGATGCCAATTCCACACCTTCATTTCCCAATTACTCTACACTAATTTTGTTAACTATGTATGGCATTTCCATCTATAATCAAATGCACAACAGCATGCAAACCATGATCTGGCCACTGGGTCTACAGCAAACTCATCTCTATGCAGACTGGTGTTAAGCAAGACTGTGTTGTCAGCCCAGTACTTTTCTCAGTCCCCCTTACTGCATAACTACATCTTGCCTCAAATGAACTTCAACTTGGATTGGAGATAATGTACCGGACAAATGGGAAAATATTCAGCCTCCATTGTCACTACTCCAGAGTGAGGGTCACCCCAATCCAAATCTTGATGCTTGCACCTGCTTACAATTGGACGTTGATCTCAAATTCATTGTCAACTTTGTTTAAGGAAAAGAGATCAAGGTTTCAGATGCAGCACTAAGTTCATGGCCTACCATGGCAATCCATTGGGGAGGCAACACAAACACCATCTCTACAAAAATCCTCCAAATCCACTGGTATGATAAGCAAACTAATATCGACATCCCCTCCCAAGTCAACATCTTTGGGACTGAAGCTTTAGTTACATGTAATCAGCTCTGATGTGCAGGCAATGTTACTTGCATCTCCTAAAGGGAGAGTCTACTCCAAGCTCCATCACAGCCAGCGATTGCCAGGAAGACTGAGGAAATGATTCAAGGATGTTCTCAACATCCGTGACATCACTTGAGGCTTATACTATTCTTTGGATCTGATATGACATTTGTTGGGATTTGGGTGGGATTAGCACACACGTCCTTCCCAGGCTACGGTAGGGTTCCTTAAGCCGAACAATTCACAAGTTGGAAATGCAGCCACAAACCAACTTCCCACCAGGCGGAAAATGCCTGCAACCCCACAGCCGCTGGCAAATCCATTCCACTGCTCCCCCAGTGCTCATTTGCACGTAGGAGCTGCACATAAGTAGGGTGTTCACAAGGTGGGCAGGACCTATAAATGCATACTTGATGGTCAGCATGGACTCAATAGGGCAAAGAATCAGTTACTGTGCTTTATGACTCTGATATTGAAAACTATTAAAAATGCATTTTTAAGATTAACAAAAAGCTTTTAAAACATTTTTATAAGTAGTTAAAAACATTAAACGCCTATGGAACACCATTAGTCATCGGCAGCCAACCAGAAAAGGCTCCGTTTATTCCCACTCTTTGCCTCCTGCCAATCAGCCAGTGATCTATCCGTGCTAGTACCATGGGCTCTTTCCTCACTAAACAGCCTCAAGTATGGCCAGGGGCGTATCTACGGAGAATTGTGCCTATGGCAAGCACTGAAATTGCGCCCGTCCAAACATCTGACACCCATCTTTTAGATAACGTTACCATAATATCAGCTCAAAAATACAAGTCAAGCTTGATAATCTTTTAATTAATAAATTATGGCACTTCATGAAAATTATAACTGCACCTTCCTTGCTTTCACTGATGCAAATTGGTCTATGATGTGATCAAAGTCAGTTTTTTCAGTTTCTTCTCTTTCTACACTCAGCAGAGCAAGATCACAGAGTCTGCCTTGACCCATGGAGGCTCTCAAATACAAAAGTATTCGTTTTAATTTGCTGAATGAACTCTCACAGCTGGTGATGGAAACTGCGACAGTTAGCATTATCTGAATAGCAATGCGAAGACTGGGGAAGACGCTCTCATCTCCATACTGAAAAATAAATTCAAGAAGCTCCTCAGGTCTTGATATTTTCATGTTGACCCACCTTGATAGCAACATTCTGCAATCCAAAATTTCTTCATATAGCTGCTGTCCATCAACATCAGAGCTGTACAATTCGCCCAATTTTTCGCACTTCTTCTTTAGGTCGTTACTGTCGGCGCCATAACACAGTCCCTCGACATTGAGACGGAACCCAAACTTGGCGTCAGCGTCGTGCAAACGAGCGAACCTTTCATCCATTTCTTTGTGAAGATGGTCGAGTGTTCCCTTCATGACTCTTTCCATTTCCTCCTTAGCTGTTAACCCAGCATCTCTCAAGTTTTTATCAGTCATTCGTTTCTTTCATCTCTGACATCTTTCAACTTCAATATTCCATTCTTGACAGAGACCGACTCCTTCTTCAAGTGACTCACTGACCAACACTTCTCTTTCATCATAAAAATGATCTCGGAGGGCTTTCAACTCCAGGGCAGCATCATGGAAGTTCATGCTAGGATCCTGCAGCCTCTTTTGAATACGGTCAATGCAAATGAGTACTTGTTCCAAAATCCTAGCAGAATCAGAAAATTGTAACGCAACATGCGGTTGTACAG
This sequence comes from Mobula hypostoma, assembly GCF_963921235.1. Lineage (NCBI taxonomy): Eukaryota > Metazoa > Chordata > Chondrichthyes > Myliobatiformes > Myliobatidae > Mobula > Mobula hypostoma. Next base: position 127,171,981 of record NC_086097.1, read on the forward strand.
CTGCCTTGCGTCACTTCTTGTTTCACTGATCTCGTTTTCATTGTCTATCATGTCCTGGAGAACTTGAAGTATCTCTTCAAGGTGCTTGTTGACGGGCTTCACTGCTTCTGTCCTTGCACTCCACCTGGTTTCGGACTCCAACTTATCAACCACAGGCACGGTGCTTTTGAGTTTTTCCCAGCGCTGTGTTGAACGAGAGAAAAACACATAGAGAGCTTCGATGGTTCCAAAAAACGTGACCATCATTGTATCCTGCTTGGCTGCATGTACACACACCAAGCTGAGTGAGTGATTGTCACAATTCACAAACACTGCCAGGTTGTTTTTCTCACATATTCTTTGATGAACACCACTTCTGTGTCCAGCCAACACAGCAGCGTTGTCATAGCACTGTGACCGACAATCTTGTAGCTCCATTTCATCCTTCTCTAGCTGTTTCAAGATGTCTTCAACCAAGCTCTCAGCATCCTTCTGGCTTATCTGGATAAAGCCAAGGAAGGACTCTCTAACATGGACTGTTTTCCTCTCAAAATCAACTTCCACATACCTCACCACTTCCGACATCTGCTCACGGTGTGCCTGATCAGGAGTCGAGTCGAACATGAGTCCATAGTACTTGGCTTTACGAATGCTTCTCAGTAAACTCTGGTGAACAGTGGAGATGCCATCATGTGGATGAATTTGTTCTGGACACCCGGTGAAAGATAAGACGTGGATCTAGGATGACTTTCCAAATGAGTGAGGTGTTCTTTTATGATAGGGTCAAAGATGGCCAGTAGTTTCAGTAAGCCAAGGAAATTTCCCACATTGAAGTCATTGTCTAGCTGAAGTGACTCCCTGTGTCCTGGCAAAGCCAGGTTCTGAGTCACAAGGAATTTTATGCAGTGAAGGATTCTTGTCAAGATATCACACCACTTCTGCTTTTCCTTCTCAATCTGTGACTGAAATACCGTGTTAATAACCCCTCTGTTTCCAGCTAAATTTCTTTCCACTGTGTGAAGCATTCCCGATGATTCTTGGCATTTTCATGAACACTAATCCTTTCAGGTGCTTTCCACTGGTTGAATCCACTTTCCTGCTCCAATGAAGATTGATGGTCTGACTGGGAACAGAGAAGACAACAGATACAAAATGCAGACTTTTTAGAAGGGGAATAGACCAGCCATGAGCGAGTCACTTCCTCACCACGACCATTTCCCAATTTCCTCTTGAACCAATTTTTGTTCAATGAGCGGTTATTTGTTGGTAGGAAAGGCCCCTCACTGTTCTGGAAATACTTCGAACCCAGCTTTATTATTTCTGTTCTCAACGCGTCAGGCAGAATTCCTTTTCCAGTATCCTTGTCGAACTTCGGAAGTCCGATGTCATGCTGTTCAATCACCTCTGGTATGACAGTTCGAGGCTCTTTGACACCATCCAGTTCACTAGGTTCAGTGTCGTCAGGTTCAATCTCGTCAGGTAAAATCTCGTCAATAAACTCCACATCACCACCACCACCATCGCCTTCCCCTCCTGTCATGTCCACGTTCTCTGTGGCAGTCTCACTCTTAATCTTGTCATACTTGGATTTATCTGACTTGACTTCCTCCCCGGCTTGTGACGCATTTGTACCTGATCCACCTTCGGTTTCTAACAAACTTGTAGCAGGTGCAGGTGACTCCATGGAACGTGTTGAACTACTTGTTCCGGGCTTTTCAAAGAAGGGCATGAAGAACTTGCTCGACTTCCTGGCTTCCTCTGCCTCTAACTTTCATCTCTTCCGTCCTTCAGCTCCACTTCCCTTCTTCTTCATGAAGAAACGTTTCATGGTCTTCTTACACAGTGCTCTGAAATAAGGCCATCCTAGTGCTTCTCACCCATGATAATCAAAGACAGATCATACATCTGAAGAAAAGTCTTTTTCCACTATCTGAGGATGGCTTGTCTGACTTTAATAGAAACTGCTCAGTGGCGCCCCCTTCAAGTGACGCCCAGGGCACGTGCCATATCTACCATACCTTAGATACACCACTGTGTGTGGCACCTTGTCAAAGACCTTCTGAAAATCCAAGTACACAACATCAAACAATTCTCCTCTCTCTTTTCTGCTTGTTATTTCCTGAAAGTTTTGTCAGGCAAGATTTCCCCTGAGGAAAGCATGTTGACTTTGGCCTAGTTTACTATGTGCCTCTAAGTACCCGGAAACCTTATCCTTAACAATCGACTCCAACATCTTCCCAACCACTGTGGTTTAGCTAACTGGTCAAACTTTTTTCTCTAGTCCTGATCAAGGGTCTCGGCCTGAAACATCGACTGTTTATTCTTTTCCATAGATGCTGCCTGGCCTGCTGAGTTCCTCCAGCATTTGCGTGTGTTGCCTAGATTTCCAAATTCTGCAGATTATCTCATTTCGAACTGGTCTATAATTTCCTTTCTTCTGTCTCCCTCTCTTCTGAAAGAGAAGATTGACATTTGCAATTTTCCAGTTCTCCAAAAACAGTCCTCCAAAATCTAGAGATTATTTAAAGATAATTACTAATGCCTCCAACATCTCTTCAGCTACATCTTTCAGACCCTAGGGTGTAGTCCATCTAGTCCAGTTGACTTTACCTTCAGAACTTTCAACTTACCAAGCACCTTCTCTGTAGTAATAGCAATTCCCAACCACTGAGGTCACACTAACTGCCATATAAGTTCCTTTCTTCTACTTCTCTCCCTTCTTGAAAAATGGAGTGACATTTGCAATTTTCCAGTCCTCCGGAACCGTGCCGGAATCTAATGATTCTTGAAAGATCATTAATCGTGCCTCCATAATCTCTTCAGCTACTTCTTTAGGAATCCCAGGGTGTAGTCCATCTGGTCCAGGTGACTTAATTACCTTCAGACCTCAAACAAGAGAAAATCTGCAGATGCTGGAAATCCGAGCAACACACACAAAATGCTGGAGGAACTCAGCAGCTGTGCAAAAAGTACAGTCGACGTTTCAGGCCGAGACCCTTCGGCAGGTCTTAAGGTGTGTTACCTTCAGACCTTTCAGCTTCCCAAGCACCCTCTCTGTAGTAATAGCAACTGCACTCATTTCTGTCCCGATACTCTTGAACTTTCAGCATACTGCTAGTGCCTTCCGCATTGAAGAATGATGCAAAATACTTATTCAATTCATCCGTCATTTCCTTGTCTCCCATTACTATCTCTCCAGTATAATTTTCTAGTGGTCTGATATCTATTCTTGACCTCTCTTTTACACTTTATATATCTGAGAAAACATTTGGTATCCTCTCTGATATTATTTGACATTATTGACTAGCTTACCTTCATATTTCATATTTTCCCTCCTTGTGGCATTTTCAGCTGCTTTCTGTTGGTTTTTAAAAGTTGCCCAATCCTCTAACTTCCCACTAATTTTTGCCCTCGCTTTTGCTTTTAAGTTGGCCTTAACTTCCCTTGTTAGCCACGGTTGTGTCATCCTGCCTTTAGAATAATTCTTCATCTTTGGGATGTCTCTATCTGGTGCCTTTTGAATTGCTCCTAAAAATTCCAGCCACTGCTGCTCTGCCATCATCCCAGCTAGTATCCCCTTCCAATCAGCTTTGGCCAGCTCCTCTCTCATGCCTCTGCAATTCCCTTTACTCCACTGTAAATATAAGCATCATAGAAACATAGAAACATAGAAAATAGGTGCAGGAGTAGGCCATTCGGCCCTTCGAGCCTGCACCGCCATTTATTATGATCATGGCTGATCATCCAACTCAGAACCCAGCCTTCCCTCCATACCCCCTGACCCCTGTAGCCACAAGGGCCATATCTAACTTCCTTTTAAACATAGCTAATGAACTGGCCTCAACAGTTTGCTGTGGCAGAGAATTCCACAGATTCACCACTCTCTGTGTGAAGAAGTTTTTCCTAATCTCGGTCCTAAAAGGCTTCCCCTCTATCCTCAAACTGTGACCCCTCGTTCTGGACCTCCCCAACATCGGGAACAATCTTCCCGCATCTAGCCTGTCCAATCCCTTTAGGATCTTATACGTTTCAATCAGATCCCCCCTCAATCTTCTAAATTCCAACGAGTACAAGCCCAGTTCATCCAGTCTTTCTTCATATGAAAGACCTGCCATCCCAGGAATCAATCTGGTGAACCTTCTTTGTACTCCCTCTATGGCAAAGATGTCTTTCCTCAGATTAGGGGACCAAAACTGCACACAATACTCCAGGTGTGGTCTCACCAAGGCCTTGTACAACTGCAGTAGTACCTCCCTGCTCCTGTACTCGAATCCTCTCGCTATAAATGCCAGCATACCGTTCGCCTTTTTCACCGCCTGCTGTACCTGCATGCCCACTTTCAATGACTGGTGTATAATGACACCCAGGTCTCGTTGCACCTCCCCTTTTCCTAATCGGCCACCATTCAGATAATAATCTGTTTTCCTATTTTTGCCACCATCATATAAGCATAATTTGGGAGAAAAATATAAATTAAACATAAATTATACATAATTTTTACGAGGGAGAACACAATTTAAAGTAAAGACGAAGTCCATTTTAGTACAAAGAGTAGCTAGTGTAGTGAGTAGTGTTGTGCTGATTGGCTTAAGAACAGAATAGTTGAAAGGAGGTGGCTGTTCGTAACCCTGGGGGTGTGGGATTTGAGACTACTGTACTTCCTGCTCAATGGTAGCTGGAAAAGGATGGCACGGCCTGGATGGAGGGGGTCTTTAATGACGGATGTTGCCTTCCTGAGGTGACACCCCTTGTGCTACTACCGATGGTGGGGAGGGATGTGCCCATGATGTATTTAACAAAGTCCACTGTTCTCTGCAGCTACTTCTGTTCCTGCACATTCGAATTGCTTTATCAGATCATGTCAGGGCATTTTCAGCAGTAGTTCTGTAAAGTGCTCAGCACGGATACGTAACAGTAGCTTACCAAGTCGGTCGATGTAATTGTGAATGGGCTGTGGAGCCACATAATTTTTGAAGCGAAGGAGAATGAGGGGTGACGAGACAGAGTGTACAAGATGCATAGATTGAGCGGCTAGCCACAGGCTTGTTCCCAGGGTGGAAATGGCTACTACCAAGCGGCATAACTTTAAGACGATTGGTGAAAAGTATGAATGATAGAGGCAGGTTTCTTACACAGAGAGTGGTGGGTGTGTGTAATGCCCCGCCAGGCATGGTGGTAGAGGCAGATACCCTAGGGACATTTAAGAAACATAGATACATGGATAATAGAAAAATAGACAACTTTGTGGGCTAAAGGGTTTGTACTGTGCTGTAGTGTTCTATGTCCTATTTAATCCAGTACCCACAGATGCTGAGCAGTAGATGAGAAAACCTCAAACTAAAGCTGGTAGCTGCACATCATTTCATGGTGTGAGCAATCCATGATGTGTTTACTAAGCAGACGTATTGGAGGAATTCTTTGATAAGGTAGTCATCTTCGTATAGGGGGCGATCAACATTATTATCATATGGAATTATGTAATGCCACTCCCAAAGACAAAGGAAGTGACCTTAAGATGAACAAATGTTGTAATCCTGGACATTTTGTGGGCAGGGATCTGTTGGGTTTTTTTGTGCTTACAGAGCCTCTCCCACACAATCATAATTTGGACTTGTAATGTGTGTACATGTGAAGCAGCATAGGCATGGCTCTGCGCCAGTTCCCAGACTTTGCTCACTCTCCAAACAATGTACAGTTTGTTGACAAACTCGGTGTCAGGTTTTATTTTTCAACATATTTGGTTTGATTTAATGGCGCCAATATCCTCTCACACCCTATGCAGGACAACGTAGCTTCCGTGATTTATTGACGTGGGCTCTCAGCGCCAGAGCCAGGCACGTGAGCAAGACGGTCAACAAGATGGTACATGCAGGTGAATTGAAGCTGGCATCCTTGGGCCCAAAGAGTGAAAGGAGCATAAATATCCTTAAGTGTGGCACAACCAGTCCAAACATTGACCAAGTCCAGCATTCACCCTGCATTTTCCTGCAGGACCTTCTGAATGTTTGTGGATGGATTAGAGGTTGACAAGGCTGGTTTAGAATTCCTGTGGTTAAAAACACCAAAATATTCAAATCCAACCTCGAAGTAAACACATATTTTAAATGGAAATGATGAGGCATCCTGACCGGCAAGTCAAATATTCCACTACTTAAATAACTCTAGTTCAGAGGAGGCGCATCTTAAAATGTGTTGCCCATGCAAATCTGCCATATTTTTTCATAGCGTAGTAAGTCATTTCTCAGATGACCCAATGTGCCAAGGTTGGCTCCTGTGCCAAGGCAGAAAGTCTGGCTTAACCCAACAAACCGAAGTGAAAGTGGAAAGATCTGAGTCATTGGGAATGGGTTTTGTTGTATTTGTTGGGGCTGTCCTCTCTACCGTCAAGACTGGGGAAAGAAGTACCGCTAATACCGGATTATTTTAATGCCGCTAATTATAAAATTATGTGAGGCAAGGATAAACAGGATCAAAATGTCTAATACTGAAGGGCATGCTTTTGAAGTGAGTGGGAGTTCAAAGACCAAAAAACCATAAGACAAAGGAGCAAGATTAGGCCATTTGACGTGTCGCGAATGCTCCAGCATTGCATTATTTCTGATTTCTCAACCCCTTTCTCCTGCCTTCTCCCTGAACCCTTGATGCCCTGAGTGATCAAGAACCTATCAATCTCTGCTTCAAATATACCCAGTGACTTTGCCTCCACAGCTCTCCTTGGCATTGAATTCCACAGACTCATGACCCTCAGGCTACAGAAATTCCTCCTCATTTCTGTTCTAAGAAGAGGCTCTGCCCTCTGGTCCTAGAAGTTCGCACTATGGGAAACACCCTCTCCATACACACTCTATCTAAGCCTTTCAATATTCTCGCTAGGTTTCAATGAGATCTTCCCTCATTCTTCTAAACACCAGTGAGAACAGACACTCCTCATATGTTAAACCCTTTCATTCCCGGAATCATTCTCATGAACCTGCTCTCAAGCAGTAAGGGGCCCAAAACTGCTCACAATACTCCAAGTGTACTCTGACCAATTCCTTACAAAGCCTCAGCATACCTTCCTTCCTTTTATATTCTTGTCCTCTTAAAATGAATGCTAACATGGCGTTTGCCTTTCTTACCACTGACTCAACCTGCAGGTTAACCTTTAGGGAAGCTTACATGAGGGCTCCCAAATCCCTTTGCACCTCTCATTTTTGAATTTTCTCTCTGTTTAGAAAATAGTCTACGCCTTTATTCCTTCTACCAAGGTACATGCTCATACACTTCCCTACTCTATATTCCATCTGCCAACTTCTTTACCTATTCCTCCCACCGGTCTTTGTCCTTCTGTAAACTACCTGCTTCCTTAGCACTACCTACTCCTCCACCTATCTTTGTATCTCCTGTAAACTGGGCCATGAAGCCATCAATTTCATCATCCAAATTACTGGCATATAACATGAAAAGAAGTGGTCCCAACACTGACCCCTGCAGAACACCACTAGTTAACCAGTAAAAGGCTTCTTTCACTCCCACTCTTTGCCTCCTGCTAATCAGCTAATGCTCCATCTATGCTAGTATCATACCCGTAATACCCTCTTAATTGTCACACCCCTTCTGAAAATCCAAGTAACCAACATCCACTGACTCTCCTCTCTCTACTCTGCTTGTCGTTTCCTCAAAGAATTCCAACGGTGTTGTCAAGAAGATTTCCCATGCTGACTCTGGCCGCCTATTTTATCATGTGCCTCCAAGTACCATGAAACCTCATCCTTAGAAAGCTGTGGGTCTCTGCAATGTACTGCCTGGGCTGGTAGTGGAGACAGATATGGTAGAGGTAGAGATGATAGAGGCTCTGAGACAGGCACATGAAAAGCAGAGCTACGGGCCATCGGCAGGCAGAAGGAGTTAGTGCAATTAGGCATCATTGGCATAATTAGTTTAGCACAACAATGTGGGCTGAAAGCCCTTTTCCTGAACAACAGGAATTCTGCAGATGCTGGAAATTCAAGCAACACACATCAAAGTTGCTGGTGAATGCAGCAGGCCAGGCAGCATCTGTAGGAAGAGGTGCAGTTGTGGTTAAGGGTCACTCTCTTTTTTCTCCCTCTGTCCCTCTGAATATACCTCTTGCCCATCCTCTGGGTCCCCCCCCACTCCTTGTCTTTCTTCCCAGACCTCCTGTCCCATGATCCTCTCATATCCCCTTTTGCCAATCACCTGTCCAGCTGTTGGCTCTATCCCTCCCCCTCCTGTCTTCTCCTATCATCTTGGATCTCCCCCTCCCCTTCCAACTTTCAAATCCCTTACTAAATCTTCCTTCAGTTAGTCCTGACGAAGGGTCTCGGCCTTTTCCTGAACTGTTCTACGTTCTACTGTATGTTCTATGAAGTCTCAGGCGAAATTTTGACTGACACCAGCTTTGAACATGGGATGCCACTTACTGACAGCATTGTCAAGATTAACGAAAGTGGAGGGCGGAAATCAGACTGCTCCCACTTAGGACTGAAACCTCCTTGTAGCCTGCAAAGGATCCCTCTCTCTCACTTCTTCTTACAACCTGTGGCCATCGCTTGAACCCCTGCTTCCTACGACTGCCTCTCTCTTTGGTCTTTGTAAGCAAGGAGAAGGAAATAGGATGACAGAGTGGTACAGCTGTCGAGCTGTCGAGTTCCAGTGACGGGGTTTGACCATGTTTAATTTTTATTTAGAGTCTGACCACAGACATCCCACCTCTCCCGGAACTTCCGGGAGTCTCCCACATATTAATAGTGGCTCCCTGATGCCCTCAAATTATATACAATATCACAGAAATCAATTTTTTTGAGAGCGAGCAAGAGAGAAAGCAAGAGAGAGTGCAAGAGCAACCACGAGAGAGAGCGCGCGCGGATGAGAGAGCAAGAGCGAGCGAGAGTGACCACGAGAGCAAGCGAGAGCGACCACGAGAGAGAGCGCGCGCGGATGAGAGAGCAAGAGCGAGCAAGAGCGACCACGAGAGCAAGCGAGAGCGACCACGAGAGAGAGAGAGAGAGAGAGAGAGAGAGAGGGGGAGAGAGAGAGAGAGAGAGAGCGATTGCAGAGTGTTCCAAAAAAGAATATATAAAACGTACGTCACCCCAGACTACACTAAAGTGTACCCCTGCCTAATAGGGGTCAAAATAATGACAGTGTTGCTTGCTGCACTGTTTGCAACAGTGACTTTTCTATTGCCCATGGTGGGTTCAGACTGTAAAAGACATGTTGAGGTGAGTTTAACAGGTGTCATTCATTCATTAGCATAGCTAACGTTATTTAAACTAGCTGGCTGGCTGGTAAGGAGCTACTCTATTGCAGACATCCCACCTCTCCTGGAAGCCTCCCACAAATTGATGGTGCTACCTCCCTGAAATGAGTTTTTGCAGGGTGGGATGTCTGTGAGCATGTCAATAGGCCTTTACAGACCAACAAGTCCAACATGACCAATTAACCTACTAACCTGTACATCTTTGGAATGTGACAGGTACAGGGAGAACGTACAAGCTCCTTACAGACAGCAGTGGATTCGAACCGGGGTCCCTAGTGCTGTAACAGCGTTACACTAACCTCGAGGCTACCCTGCCGTCCAGACCACAGCACCACCTGCTTGGAGCTTGCATGTTCTCCCTGTGGTCATGTGGGTTTGTCCCTCGGAGTTCCTGGTTCCTCTCACATCCCAGGCATGTTGGTAGGTTAATTGGCCACAGTATATTGTCTGAACTGTGTGGCAGCATGGGAGAAGCTGAGGGGAAATGGTGGGAATGTGGAGAGAATAAGACAGGGCTAGTGTATAATAAGTGGGGACTTCTTAGTCAGAAAGGAAAGGCACCTTTCTGCATCTTGTGACAATGGTTCCAAGAGTGTAGAAGGAGATTTACCTTCCCTAACTGACCTCCACTATACATGACTCTGGAGCCACCAATTGATTGATTTTGACTTCAGAACACAAGATGTATCCAACAAATGTAGGTCTTGCCTTCAATATCCAAATCCCTTGAAAGACTAACAACCTTTTTTCTACTGCTGTCAGAGTTTTGAAGCAATCAGCACTTTCAGGTCCCCTTCTTAGAGGTGCTGTCACATTCTCTGTTCTGCTATGTCATTTCTTCTTGCATTACCTCAGTTTGTACTACTATACTTCGCACCATTCCATGGTTTATTTATTATCCCCATGTAGTAGAGTCATAGAACATTGAATTATAGAAACAAGCCCTTTGGCCCATCAAATCTGTGTCAAACTGTTAATCTGCTGAGTCCCATCGACTTGCACCTGGACTATAACCCTCCAAACCTTCCTATCTATGTACCTATCCAAACTTCCCTTAAATGTGGAAATTGAACCTGCATCCACCACTTCCGCTAGCATTTTGTTCCATCTGCTCAACACCCTCTGAGTGAATAAGTTCCCTCTCAAACATTTTCCTTTACACCCTTAATCAATGACCTCTAGTTCTAGTATCAGCCAACTTCAGTGGAAAAAGCCTACTTGTATTTCCTCTAGAAGAAATAAACAGGCAGACTATTATTTAAATGGGGGGAGAATTCAAAGTTCGGAGATGCAATGGGACTTGGGAGTCCTTGTGCAGGATACCCTTAAGGTTAACCTCCAGGTTGAGTCGGTGGTGAAGAAGGCGAATGCAATTGTTGGCATTCATTTCTAGAGGAATAGAGTATAGGAGCAGGGATGTGATGTTGAGGCTCTATAAAGTGCTGGTGAGACCTCACTTGGAGTACTGTGGGCAGTTTTGGGCTCCTTATTTAAGAAAGGATGTACTGACATTGGAGAGGGTTCAGAGAAGAGTAACTAGAATGATTCCGGGAATGAGAGGGTTAACATATGAGGAACGTTTGACCGCTCTTGGACTGTACTCCTTGGGGTTTAGAAGAATGAGGGGGGATCCTCATAGAAACATTTCGAATGTTGAAAGGCATGGACAGAGTGGATGTGGCAAAGTTGTTTCCCATGATGGGGGAGTCTAGTACGAGAGGGCATGACTTAAGGATTGAAGGATGCCCATTCAGTACGGAGATGCGAAGAAATTTTTTTAGCCAGAGGGTGGTGAATCTGTGGAATTTGTTGCCACAGGCAGCAGTGGAGGTGAAGTCATTGGGTGTACTTAAGGCAGAGATTGATAGGTATCTGAGTAGACAGGGTATCAAAGCTTATGGTGAGAAGGCGGGGGAGTGGGACTAAGTGGGAGAATGGAGCAGCTCATGATAAAATGGCAGAGCAGACTCGATGGGCTGAATGGCCAACTTCTGCTCCTTTGTCTTGTGGTCTTATCTATACCCCTCATAACTCCCCGGGAGGGGGGGTTGAAGATGGCGGCGCGACGGCAGCGCGCGTGGCCACTTCAGTGGTGATGTCTGTTATTTGTCAAGTAGGGGACCGTGCACAATCCTGATTTGATGGAGACAGACGTGAGTGCACAGCAGAACAGGAAAACTTCTGAAATGACTGCTTTGCTACCGCTGCTACTGTGTGGTAATTGGAATCTCTGGAGCTGAAGGCCCTGAAATCCTCAGCTTTGCGTGTTTCAGCAGCCGGGGAGAGGTCGAAGGCGCTCAGCAGAGGATGGTGCTCAGGACGCTGTGTCAGAGAGGCTGCTCGGAAGCTCAGCGTTTTCAGATGGATGGACTCAGGGTCGGCTGGGGTCGGCTGCTTCCAAGGTATCGGCAAGTTGACGGTGCCTGGAGGTTTATGGCAGGGAGTTTCTCCCTTTTGCCGCCTGCTATCAGGGACTCAGGAGTCGATGAACTCAGGACTTTGAGAATTTTTTTTTACTGTGCCCATGGTCTGTTCTTTATCAAATTATGGTATTGCTTTGCACTGCTGTAACTATATGTTATAATTATGTGGTTTTGTCAGTGTTAGTCTTTGGTCTGTCTTGTTTTCTGTGATATCACTCTGGAGAAACATTGTATCATTTCTTAATGCAAGTATGTATTTCTAAATGACAATAAAAGAGGACTGAGTGTTCTTATAATCTAAAAAAAAATTGTACCTCTATCAAATCTTCCCTCATTTTCCTACATTCTCAGGAATAAACTCTTAATCTATCCAACCTTTCCTTATAACTCAAGTCCTCAAGCCCTGGAAAACCTTGTAAATTTTCTCTGCACTCTTTTAATCTTATTGACCTCTTTCCTGTAGGTAGGAGACCAAAATTGCACACAATACTCCAAATTAGCCTCACCAACATTTATTAAAACTTCAACATAACATCCCATCTCCTGTACTCAGTATACTTTAATTTATGAAAGGCCAGTGTGCCAGAAGCTTTCTTTATGACCCTATCTACCTGTGGCACTACTTTCAAGGAACTATGTATCTGTATTCCCAGATCACTCTGTTTGTTCTACTGCACTCCTCAGTTCCCTACCACTAACTGTGTAACTGGTTGTCCTCCAAAAATTTATCATTTCACACTTGTCTGCATTAAATTCCACCTGGGATTTTTCATTCTATTTTTCTGGCTGGTCCAGATCCCAATGCAAGCTTTGATAGTCTTCCTTGCTCTCCACTACACCTCCAATCTTGATGTCATCTGCAAATTTGGTGATCCTATTTACCCATTTTCATCCAGGTCATTGATATCGATGACCATCAGCAATGGACACAGCACTGATCCCAGCCAATGTCTAATCCAATTTACTACCTCATCTTGAATACCATGCAACTAAACCTTCTTGACCAACGTCCCGAGTGGAACCTTGTCAAAGACCTTCCTAAAGTCTGTGTAGACAACATCCACTGCTTTGCCTTCATCAACTAGACAGTGTATTCTATCTACACCGTGTGCTTCACATGAGCAAAGGATTTCTTTGCACACTGGGAGTACGTAATCTGAATATAGTTCCATAGGGACCACAGAGCGTTGCAGTCTTTCAGACTTTAGCAGGGTTCGATCACAAGGCATACAGACCCTGACTCAGTCAGCAGAAATGTGCTCTGAATTCCAGAAATAGGTCTGCTGTGTGTGGGTTTTGGTCAACTGAATGGAGTTCATGAGCTGGACCAGGAGAGAGTGCATGTGTCATCTGCCGTTGCTTTAGAGGGTAGCCGTGATCTGCCGGGACTCACTCCGTCATGTTCCCAGACCAAGGTGTTGTGGAGTAAAGCCATGGTGACAGCTGCCAGGAAAGCAACCATCAGCATGCAGGATGTGGTGTTCCTGACATAAAACAACTCACTCACCAAGTGTCTGGAATGTTTCCCTGTTGGATGGGACTGGTCAAGAGACAGCCGATGACTAAATCATTTTCCAGAAGGGAATGATCTCCCTGTGTCCCACCAAGCAGATGGTAAACATGCACAGGGAAAGCCATTTGGTTGGTCTTGTTCACTGCGGTCTACAGTTTATTACACATTTAACAGGAAAATAAGTTGGGCTGCATTGAGCTGGGCCGATGCCACTACTTGGACACGCTGCACAAGGAGCCTCTGCACCCAAATGATTCCAGATGTGGAGGGCCAAAGGAACTGATTTTCCACTACACCCACCTTCCAACATCTACCTGCATGGAAGAGGCCCCAGCGAGGCTGACAGTGAGTAGGATCTGCACTAAGTATTGTTCAAGCCCTATGTCCAAAGACGCCTGGCAGTCTTTGACAGCTTATCAGTTGTCAGTTTTCAATTTTTTTATATATAAAGGGACAGGTTGTTTTCTTACTGGTATCCTTTGTGTTCCCATTTGTCAACCTCCCAGCTGTCTTCACTTTGTTCTTCCCTCCTCCCCACACCAGGCTCCATCTTTTTTTTTTATTCCGTTTCTATCCACCATCCTCCTGCCTTTGTCTCCCAACTCCATCCCTCTTCCTGTCCCTCCTCCCCCACTGGCCGAATCTGCCCATCATCTTCACCCCTCTAGAGTCCATCAATCCCATCTCATTACTCCCTGTCCCCTTTACTATCTCCCCTCTCCACTCTCAGTCCTCCTTATTATAGAACATTACCACACAGTACAGGCCCTTCGGCCCACAAAATTTTAGCCTACTCTAAAATCAATCTAAACCTTCCCTCCTATAATTGTTTTCTTCAAGCTCTTCAATGTGCGCTGGAGATGGCAGAGCAGATATCTGCATTTCCTCAGTTTGTTACATACACCTGTTAGGGTGCATTCTCCAGATACCTTATAAGGTAACTGTAGCCTTCAGCTAGGAGCAGATGTCATCAGGTGTTTCCCAACCTTCACAGAGTGTTTTGACCCTTAACCACAACACTTTATGAGTGCTGACAGAGCCTCCGCTTATGTTTGATATCTCAAGCTTCAATGAAGTTCTCCATTATGAATTTGGCAATCCTAATTCAACGGAATCCATTTCTAGTGCAAAGAATTTCATCTCAGGAATCAGAGGCAAGGAAAATTCACTTAACCTCCAGCAAACTATCCAAACAAGACATTTTCCCCCCCCAGTGGCCCAATTGAATTGGGACTGAGAGAGGAGGCAACTCACAGGTCCACATGAGAGATTTAAAAATAAGTGTTTGCAGGCGTTCGGCATTTTCCCGTCAGCCCAATTTAATCGGGAGTGAGAGAGGAGGCAACTCACAGTTCTGTGAGTGAGATTTAAAAAGGAGTGCTTGAGGGCTTCCAGTGGCCCAATCAAACGGCAATTGATTAGTAAGGGCAAATAAAAATAAGGTAGGGACGAACGGAGCAGCCACTGTGTGAGTGGACCGGCGTTAGAGTGGGGAAGCTCTGGGTCATTAAGCTTCAGTGAGAACAGGCTTGGGTGAGGTAAGCATCTGGCAAGTTTCTTCTTCTTCAGTCTTCCTCTGTTAGTGCATAGTTAGAGCAGTGAGAATGACTCAGGGGTTGTGTTGTGTTCTCTGTGTGAGATGTTGAGATCCTGGGAGATCTCCAGCCCCCGGATAACCTCTTCTGCACCAGGTGACCGAGCTGCAGCTTCTCAGAGAACGTGCTAAAGAACTGGAGCTGCAGCCTGATGAACTTTGTCTCATTCAGGAAAAAGAGGAGTTGATGGATAGGAGCTACACTGAGGTAGTCAACCCTAAGTTGCAAGAGCCAGGTGCCTGGGTGTCTGTCAGGAGAGGGAAAGAAAATAGGCAGCCATTGCAGAGTACCCCTGTAACTGTTCCTCCTCACTGTTAGAGGAGTAGATATGAGATTCTGTGGACACCATAGAGGCACCTGGATAGGATGTTGCCTCCCAGATGCCAGGGTCAGGGATGTCTCAGATCTGGTCCACAGCATTCTAAAGGGGAGGGTGTACAGCCAGAAGTCTTGGTACATATTGGCAACAATGACATAGGTAGGAAAAAGGAGGAGGTCCTGAAGTGAGAATTTAGGGAACTAGGTAGAAAGCTGAAAAGCAGGACCTCCAGAGTAGTGATCTCTGGATTACAGCCTGTGCCACGTGCCAGTGAGGGTAAGAATAGGATGATTTGGCAGATGAATACGTGGCTGAGGAACTGGTGCAGGAAGCAGGGTTTTGGATTTCTGGATCATTGGGATCTCCTCTGGGGAAGGCTTGACCTGTACAAAAGGGACGGGTTACACCTGACCCAAGCCAGACCAATATGGTAGCGGACAGGTTTCCTAGAACTGTTGGGGAAGGTTTAAACTAATCTGGCAGGGGAGTGGGAAACTGAATGATAGGACTAAGGATGGGACAGTCAGTATTCCAGTAGAGGCAATGTGTAGTGAAACTGTCAGGAAAAACAGGCAGATGATAGGGCAAAATTGCAGGTAGTGGGATGAGTTGCAGCGTAATGGGGGAAAAAATTGAAAAGGGTGATGAATACAGGACTGTAAGTGTTATATTGGAATGCACACAGTATATGGAATAAAATAGATGATCTTGTAGTGCAATTAGAAATTGGCAGGTATGACTTTGTGGGCATCACTGAGTCACCAAAAGAAAATTACAGTTGGGAGCTTAACATTCAACGATATACATTGTATGGAAAGGACAGGCTCTGTTGGTAAAAAATGAAATCAAATCATTAGAAAGAGGTGACATAGGATTGGAAGATATAGAATTGTTGTAGGTGGAGTTAAGGAACTATAAGGCAACCATGGCTGACAAGGGAAGTCAAATCCAACATAAAAGCAAAGGAGAGGGCATATAATATAGCAAAAATTAGGGAGAAGCTTTTAAAAACCAGCAGAAACAACTAAAAAAGCCATAAAGAGGGGCAAGATGAAATATGAAGGTAAGCTAACCAATAATATCAAAGAGGATACAAAAAGGTTTTTCCCTAAAAAGAATAAAAGATAGGACAAAGTAGATATCAGACAGCTGGAACTTGACACAGGAGAAGCAGTAATGGGGGAGAAAGAAATGACAGATGAACTGAAAAAGTATTTTCTGTCAGTGTGGAAGACACTGGCAGTATGCCAGAAGTTCAAGAGTGTCAGGAGGCAGAAGTGAGATCAATTGCTATTAATAGGGAGAAGGTGCTTACGAAGCTGTAAGGTCTAAAGGTAGTTAAGTCACCTGAACCAGATAGACTACACTCTGGGGTTCCTAAAAAGGTAGCTTAAAATATTATGAAGGCATAAGTAATGACCTTTCAAGAATCTGGAGGACTGAAAAATTGCAAATATTACTCCACTCTTCAAGAAGGGAGAGCAGCAGAATAAAGGAAATTATAGGCCAGTTAGCCTGACCTCAGTGGTTGGGAAGATATTGGAGTCAATTATTAAGGTTTCGGGGTACTTGGAGGAACATGACAAAATAGACCAAAGCTGGCATGGTTTCCTTCAGGGAAGATCTTGCCTGACAAACCTGCTGGAACTCTTTGAGGAAATAACAAGCAGGATAGACAACGTCAGAGGATGTTGTGTACTTGGATTTTCAGAAGGTGTTTGACAAGGTGCTGCACATGAGGCTGATTAACACTATGGTATTACAGGAAAGATACTGGCATGGATAGAGCAGTAGCTGATTGGCAGAAGGCAAAGAGTGAGAATAAAAGGAGACCTTTCTGATTGGCTGCTAGTGACTAGTGGTGTTCCGCAGAGGTCAGTGTTGGGACTGCTTCTTTTTACGTATCTCAATGATTTGGATGATGGAATTGATGGCTTTGTGGCCAAGTTTGCAGACATTATGAATATAGGTGGAGGGGCAGGTAGTGTTGAGGAAGCAGGGAGTCTGCAGGACTTAGACACACTAGGAGAACGGGCAGAGAAGTGGCAGGTGGAATACAGTGTCAGGAAGTGTATGGTCATGCACTTCAGCTGAAGGAATAAAAGCCTAGACTATCTTTTAAATGGAGAAAAAAATGCAGAAAACCAAGAAGCACATGGGCTTGGGAGCCCGTGTGCAGGATTCCCTACAGGTTAATCTGCAGGTTGAGTCTGTGGTGAGTAAGGCAAATGCAATGTTAGCATTCACTTCAAGATGACTAGAATATAAAAGCAGAAATGACTGGTGAGACCTCACTTGGGAGTGTGGTGAGCAATTTTAAACCCCTTATCTAAGAACATTGGAGGAGGTTTAAAGGACGTTCACAAAATGATTCTGGGAATGAGAAGCTCTGGGCCTGTACTCACTAGGGTTTAGAAGAATGATAGGGATCTCATTGAAAGGTCTAAATAGAGTGGATGTGGAGAGGCTGTTTCCTATAGTGGGGGGTGTGTAGGACCACAAGGCACAGCCTCAGAATAGAGGGATATCCATTCAGAGCGGAGATGAGGAGGAATTTCTTTAGCCAGAGAGTGATGAATCTGCGGAATTCAGTACCATAGGCAGCTATAGAGGCTAGTCATTCTGTGTGTTTCAGGCAGCAATTAATAGATTCTTGATAAGTCAGGGCAAGCAAGGTTACAGGGAGAAGGCAGGAGAGTGGGGCTGAGAGGGAAATGGATCAGCCATGATAAAATGGCAGAGGAGACTCAATCGGCCCAATGGCCTAACTTTGTATCTTATCATCTGAATGACTAGAAGAGTTTATTTGTAAAGAGAAGGATTGATGGGACGTTTTTATTGTCCAGAATGCACTGCTTGATTTTAGCGTTCTGTTTGTTACAGGTTCCATTCCAAGCAATTACTAATAATTGTATTTTCATGCACTCTGAAAGGTCATATATAATCCCACGGGTGGGTAAAAGCTGTCTACAAATAACAAGGGAGGGGTAGAGTAATTTTAAAAAGTTTTCCTTTATTTAACTTAATGTTGATTAATATTACACAAAATAGCTGTGAAGAAAATTTCTTTAAGAACTGAAATGTTGGTAGAAAGATACATTTTATAATAAAAGCAAAAGATGTTTGATGCACTCAGCGGTTTAGGCAGCATCTGGGTAAACAGAAAGATGCGATTCAACTCCCCACAGACTAACTGAGAACGTCCAGCATTTCTGTTTGATTTCATTTCTAACATCTACATTATTTGCTTTTTGCTCTTGAGCGCAAGTTGAAGAGAACTGTCTTTTTGGTGTTCTTTGTCATTATTATTTGATTGTGAAGAACAGTTCAGTTTGGGAATGGCTTGCTTAAACATTCATTTGATGGGAACCAAACCTGGTATCTTTGATGTGATGCCTGAAGTTCTGCAAAACTTTCCACCATGAGCACTGGTTTCCAACAAAAGCTTAGCCGACGGTCTAAGTGTTGAGTTTCTGAGTTTTGGCTTGCAAAGCAGGTGATGAACCTTGCCAAAGCATGTTCTTACAAAATACTCATAGTCATAGTCATACTTTATTGATCCCAGGGGAAATTGGTTTTCGTTACAGTTGCTCCATAAATATAAATAGTAATAGAACCATAAATAGTTAAATAGTAATATGTAAATTATGCCAGGAAATAAGTCCAGGACCAGCCTATTGGCTCAGGGTGTCTGACACTCCAAGGGAGGAGTTGTAAAGTTTGATGGTCACAGGCAGGAATGTTCCTATGATGCTCTGTGTTGCATCTCAGTGGAATGAGTCTCCGGCTGAATGTACTCCTGTGCCCAACCAGTACATTATGTAGAGGATGGGAGACATTGTCCAAGATGGCATGCAACTTGGACAGCATCCTCTTTTCAGACACCACCGTCAGAGAGTCCAGTTCCATCCCCACAACATCACTGGCCTTACGAATGAGTTTGTTGATTCTGTTGGTGTCTGTTACCCTCAGCCTGCTGCCCCAGCACACAACAGCAAACATGATCGCACTGGCCACCACAGACTCGTAGAACATCCTCAGCGTCGTCCGACAGATGTTAAAGGACCTCAGTCTCCTCAGGAAATAGAGACAGCTCTGACCCTTCTTGTAGACAGCCTCAGTGTTCTTAGACCAGTCCAGTTTGTTGTCAATTCGTATCCCCAGGTATTTGTAATCCTCCACCATGTCCACACTGACCCCCTTGATGGAAACTCTCCTCAGGTCTACCACCAGCTCCTTAGTCCTTTTCCCATTAAGCTGCAGATAATTCTGCTCACACCATGTGACAAAGTTTCCTACCGTAGCCCTGTACTCAGCCTCATCTCCCTTGCTGATGCATCCAACTATGGCAGAGTCATCCAAAAACTTCTGAAGATGACAAGACTCTGTGCAGTAGTTGAAGTCCGACGTGTAAATGGTGAAGAGAAAGGGAGACAAGACAGTCCCCTGTGGAGCCCCAGTGCTGCTGATCACTCTGTCGGACACACAGTGTTGCAAGCACATGTACTGTGGTCTGCCAGTCAGGTAATCAAGAATCCATGATACCAGGGAAGCATCCACCTGCATCGCTGTCAGCTTCTCTCCCAGCGGGGCAGGGCGGATGGTGTTGAACGCACTGGAGAAGTCAAAAAACATGACCCTCACAGTGCTGGCTGGCTTGTCCAGAGGTGTGGACGGAGGTGTACCTATTCATTGCATAAGTGGTGAATTAAAGAATTTTTCAGTTTCAGTCTGAGTTACTCCATGTACTTAAAAGACCTAGCATTCAGTCAGAAAAACTGATTGCATACCGATTATGAAATGATGCCTCAACACACCTCACACCCTCAGGCATCAAGTATGATGAGCAAATGAGCTGCAATCTTCCCTGGCAAAGGATATCTCAGTGTGGCATCCTTTTTCACCACATGGTCACATCATTCCCTTTTTGGTTTTTCATTCGCAGCCTAACAAGAGAAGACATTTCTCCTCTGCCTTAAATGGACAATTCTTCATTCTGAAAGAATGTCTCCTGTTTGTAGATTTTCTCATGAGGGTAATCATTCAGAATCCAATGTCAAACCCTTCAATGAAAAACACATAAACCTCTCACCCTTGTAAATGCTCATGCCAGTGAGATTAAATCCAAGCTACACTCCTCTTTTCATCATACCTCAAAACCTTCTTCCCAGGAATTAACCTTGATGGGATGGTTGGCACAGATACCTGGGCCAAATGTATGAAATGAAGATGCTACAATATTGCTCCTGAAATGAAAATACCTAACAGAGTATTCCTTGCAGTTGAACAACAATCATCCCTGCCTTCAGTTGGTTAAAAAAAAAGAGGAAAACCAAGCACAGAAGACCATAAACTAGACTTTCACTTTGATCAGATTAATATTAATAAAATATACAATTGGGTCCTTGGGGGTTGATATGCAGCACAGTATTACTAGCTGCACTATAGGCATGCATCAAAACATATATGTTTCTATGTGTGTGTGTGTGTGTGTGTGTGGGTGTCAGACAGCTTATTAAAATTAAAATAGATAAGTTAGTTTCTCAGTGTAACTTACTTTCATTAATTTATTTCTACTTTCTCTGTGTCAATGGGTTACCCAAAACCTTGCACTGGCAGAGTGGGACGAGGAAAAGAGCTGACAAATTTTCATGAATATGCATTGCTCTGCCTCCTATTCCAGTGGAAACACCAGTACCAATTCAAGCCCTGACGAAAACTCATCAACCTCTTACCACAGATGCTGACTGACCTGCCAAGTATTTCAGCATTTGCTGCTATTATCTTAGATTGAACTGCCTTTCTTTTTTTGCAAATGCCACATCTGATGTGTTGTTTAACTTGGCTTTTTATGGGTTAATTGCTGCAATAAGAGTATAAGGAATGGAAGGCCCTTTGAATACGTTCCAACCCTCAGTATCATGGCCTTGTCCACTTTGTCAATCATTTTCCACATCATCCTACCCCTTAAATATCAGAGCAGTCACAGCCTGCCAGGAAATGCTGCAAAAGGAATTGTTCTGTGTATTCCTTGTTTCCAGCTCTATACCTCAGAATCACCTCTCAGTCTTTAATCACTACTGACTACAGTAAAACTCTGTTAATCCACATGCATTGTACTTTGGTGGAGCTGGAACAGCAGATTTTTATCCCCAGGCCCATGGGATGGGTTCAAGATTGTTTAATGTCATTTCCAGTACACAAGTATAAGTGGAATGAAATACTGTAATCGTTACTCCGAATCTAATGCAGCACAAAAAAAAACAGAAAGATAAAGTACACAATAATAATAAAAAAACACAATAAATTTAAATGTGTAAGATAGCTTATAAACTTATGCTGACTGATTGCATGACCAAAAATGACGCTAGACACAAAAGTATCTGTACATAAGGCGACTGACAGGAAATCATAAAGGGATGATGGTTGGAAGTGTGGAGGGGTGTGTTAGTGAGTGGAGGTGTTGATCAGCCCTGCTGCTTGGGTAAAATAACTGGTTTTGAATCTGGTGGTCCTGGCATGGATGTTACATAGCCTCCTCCCTGATAGGAGTAGGACAAACAGTCCGTGAGTAGGGTGGGTGGGAACCTTGATGATATTACTGGTCATTTCCCGGCACCTTTCTGTAAATATATCCTTGATGGCAGATTGACTGGTGCTGGTGATGTGTTGGGCAGTTTTGACTGCCACAGTAGAGCCTTCATGTCTGCCGCTATACAGTATCCATACCATGTAGTGATGCAGCATGTTATGAAAGACATTAGTGTAGATGTGCATAATCCAATTCTCTTCAGTCTTCTCAGGAAGTAGCGGCATTAGGGAATGAGACAGGACAGGTCACACAAGTTTGTGTAGGGGAAAACTTTGCATCTACTGACCACAATGCCATTAGTTTCAAAATAAATATGCATAAAGATAGGTCTGGAACAAGGGTTGAGATTCTAAATTGGAGAAAGGCTAATATTGATGGTATCAGAAAGGATCTGGCAAGTGTGGATTGGGACAGGCTGTTTTCTGGCCAAGGCATCCTTGGTAAGTGGGAGACCTGCAAAAGGGATATTTTGAGAATACAAAGCTTGTATGTGCCTGTCAGAATACGAGGGTAAAGATAACAAGTGTAGGGAACCTTCATTTTCAAGCGATGTTGAGGCCCTGGTTAAGAGAAAGAAGGAGGTGCATAGCAGGTATAGGCAGGTAGGAACAAAAGGAGTATATCAAATGCAAGAGAACACTTAAGAAAATCAGGAGGGCTAAAAGAAGACATGAAGTTGCTCTAGCAGACAAGGTGAAGGAGAATCCTTAGGAGGTGTACAGACATGTCAAGAGCAAAAGGATTCAAAGGGACAAGATTAGTCCCTGGGTGTCCAGAATAGCAATCCATGTGTGGAGCCAAAACAGATGGGGGATATCTTAAATAACTTTTTTGCATCTGTATTTACTCAGGAGATGGACACAGAGTCTATAGTACTGAGGCAAAGCAGCATCAACTTCATGAACCCTGTACAGATTACAGAGGCGGCTCCTCTGCATTGGTGACACCCGACATAAATTGGGGAACCGCTTTTTCGAGCACCTCTGCTCCTTCCGCCAAAAACACAACTTCCCGGTGGCCAAACAATTTAATTCCTATTCCCATTGCCATTGCAGCATGTCAGTCCATGGCCTCTTCTTTGGCCATGATGAGGCTACTCTCAGTGTGGAGGAGCAACACTCTATACTCTATATAGGTAGCCTCCAATCTGATAGCAGACACATCCATTTCTCCTCCCGGTAATTCTTTTTCTCCTCTTCTATTCGCCACTCTGACCGCTTACCTCTTCTCCTCACCAGTCTATCACCTCCCAGATGTGCCCCTCCTTTTTCCCTTTCTCCCATGGTCCACTCCCCTCTCCAATCAGGTTCTTTCTTCGCCAGCCCTTTACCTTTCCCACCCACCTGGCTTCACCCATCACCTTCCAGCCATCCTCATTCCCCTCCCCCCCCAACTTTTTATTTTGGCGTCTTCCCTCTTCCTTTTCAGTCCTGAGGAAGGGTTTCGGCCTGTAACGCCGACTATTTATTCATTTCCACAGATGCTGCCTGACCTGCTGAGTTCCTCCAGCATTTTGTGTGCGTTGCTGTAGATTTCCAGCATTTGCAGAAACTCCTGTGTTTGAAACTGCTCACTGCTTCCACTGCTGTGCCACTGATGATAGAAGGGGTGTGAGTACTGCAGGTTCTCCTGAAGTTGTTAAACATCTCGTTTGTTTTGCTGACATTGAGGAAGAAGTTATTTGCCTGAAAACAAGACTCGAGTTCTTCCACCTCCAATCTGTAGGCTGTCTCATCACTATTCGTGATGAGCCCCACCACTATCATGTCATTGGCAAACTTGACAACTTGACTACTCGGGTGTGGGGACGGGAAGGGCAGAAGATTTTTGGATCATTGGTCTCTCTTACAGGGAAGGTGGGACCTGTACAGAAGGGACGGTTTGCACCTGAACTGGAGAGGGACTAATATCCTAGCAGGAAGGTTTGTGAATGCTGCACAGTAGAGTTTAGACTAAAGTTGCAGAGGGATGGGAACCAGAGTGCCAGAACGGTTAGTGGAGAGTTTGTGAGGCAGATGGTGGTAAGACCTGAGACAATGTTAGGAAACAAAATGTTGAGCATGGTGTGACTAGTGTCCTGAGCTGCCTGTATTTCAATGCAAGAGCTATCATAGGAAAGGAGGATAATCGTGCTCAAGATGAGGTAGCTGGTTTACAAACACAGGCACTGTATAGTGAGGAGAGGCTGTTGATAGGGCAAAACTGCAATCAACAGGATAAGTTGCAACATAAAAGGCAGACAAAATCGAAAAGGGTGAATACAGGACTGAAGGAGTTGTATCTGGATGTGTGCAGCATATTGAATAAGCTAGATGAACTTGCAGCACAGTTGGGGATTGGCAGGTACAATGTTGTAGGCATCACTGTATCATAGCTGAAAGATTATAGCTGGGAGCTTAATGTCCACGGATACACATTGTATCGAAAGGGTAGGCAGGAAGGCAGAGGGGGTGGCATTGCTCTGTTGGTAAAAAATGAAATCAAATCATTAGAAAGTGGTGACATAGGGTTGGAAGGAGTTGAATCATTGTGGATAGAGCTCAGGAACTGCAATGGATCCTAATGGGAGTTGCATACAGACCCACAAACTTTAGTAAGGAGATGGCCTACAAATTATAATAGGAGATAGAAAATGCATGGCAAAAGGGCAATTTTACAATAGGCATGGGGGACTTCAATATGCAGGTAGATTGGGAAAATGAGGTTGGTGCTGGTTTATGGGGGGGGAGGGGTGTTGGATTTCTCGAGTGCCTATGAGATGGCTTTTTAGAGCAGCTTGTAATTGAGCCCACTAGGGGATCAGCTATTCTGGATTGAGTGATGTGCAATGAGCCAGAATTGATTAGAGAGCTTAAGGTAAAAGAACCTTTTGGGGAAAGTGATCATAATATGATCAAATTCACCCTGAAATTTGAGAAGGAGAAGCTAAAGTCAGATGTATCAGTATTACAGTGGTGTTTAAGAAATTAAAGGGACATAAGAGAGGAGTTGGCCAGAATTGTTTGGAGAAACTGGCAGGGATGACGGCAGAGCAGCAGTGGCTGGAATTTCTGGAAGCAATTCGGAAGGTACAGAATATATACATCCCAAAGAGGAAGAAGTAGTCTAAAGGAAAGATGACACAAATGTGGCTAACAAGAGATATCAATGTCAACATAAAAGACAAAGGCAGGACATATAATACAGCAAAATTTAGTGGGAAATTAGAAGATTGGAAAACTTTTAAAAACAAACAGAAGGCAACACAAAAGTAAGCTGGCCAATAATATTAAAGACAATATCAAAAGTTTCTTCAGATACATAAAGTGTAAAAGAGAGGTGAGAGTGGATATCGGACTGCTGGAAAATGATGCTGGAGAGGCAGTAATGGGGGAAAATGAAATAGCGAATGAACTGAATAAGTATTTTGCATCAGTCTTCACTGTGGAAGACACTGGCAGTATGGTGGAAGTCCGAGGTGTCAGGGAGCATCGAGTGTGTGGAGCTACCATAACTAGAGAGAAAGTTCTTGGGAAACTGAAAGGTCCAAAGGTAAATAAGTCAGCTGGACCAGATGGACTTCACCCCAGAGTTCTGAAAGAGGTGGCTGAAAGCTTATGGAGACATTATTAATAATTTTTAAAGAATCACTAGATTCTGGAATCATTCTGGAATGCTGGAAAATTGCAAATGTCACTCCACTCTTCAAAAATGGAGAGAGGCAGAAGAAAGGAAACTACAGGCCAGTTAGTCTGACCTCAGTGGTTGAGAAGATGTTGGAGTTGATTATTAAGGATGAGGTCTCATGGTACTTGGAGGCACATGATAAGATAGACCATAGTCAGCATGGTTTTCTTGCCTGACAGATTTGTCGGAATCCTTCGAAGAAATGACAAAGTTTAGACAAAGAAGAATCGGTTGATGTTGTGTACTTGGATTTTCAGAAGACCTTTGACAAGGTGCCATACATGAGGCTGCATGACAAGCTATGAGCCTGTGGTATTACAGGAAAGATTATAGCCTGGATAAAGCAGTATCTGATTAGCAGGAGGCAAGGGATCCTTTTCTGACTGGATACCGGTGACTAGTGGTATTCCACAGGGGTCTGTGTTGGGGCTGATTCCCTTATGTTATGTGGTAATGATTTGGATGATGGAATTGATGGCTTTGTTGAAAAGTTTGCAGAGGATATGAAGGTAGGTGGAGGGGCAGGTAGTTTTGAGGAAGTAGAGAGGCTATAGAAGGATTTAGACAGATTAGGAGAATGGGCAAAGAAATGACAGATAGAATACAGTATCAGGAAGTGTATGGTCATACTCTTCAGTGGAAGAAATGAAAGGGTCGACTATTTTCTAAATGGAGAGAAAATACAGAAAACTGAGGTGCAAAGTGCAAGATTCCCTAAAGGTTAATTTGCAGGTTGAGTCTGTGGTGAGGAAGGCAAATGTAATGTTAGCATTCATTTCAAGAGAACTAGAATATTAAAGCAAGGATGTAATGTTGAGGCAACACACATCAAAGTCGCTGGTGAACGCAGCAGGCCAGGCAGCATCTGTAGGAAGAGGTGCAGTCGACGTTTCAGGCCGAGACCCTTCGTCAGGACTAACTGAAGGAAGAGTGAGTAAGGGATTTGAAAGTTGGAGGGGGAGGGGGAGATCCAAAATGACAGGAGAAGACAGGAGGGGGAGGGATAGAGCCGAGAGCTGGACAGGTGATAGGCAAAAGGGGATACGAGAGGATCATGGGACAGGAGGTCTGGGAAGAAAGACAAGGGGGGGGGGGAGACCCAGAGGATGGGCAAGAGGTATATTCAGAGGGACAGAGGGAGAAAAAGGAGAGTGAGAGAAAGAATGTGTGCATAAAAATAAGTAACAGATGGGGTACGAGGGGGAGGTGGGGCCTTAGCGGAAGTTAGAGAAATCGATGTTCATGCCATCAGGTTGGAGGCTACCCAGACGGAATATAAGGTGTTGTTCCTCCAACCTGAGTGTGGCTTCATCTTTACAGTAGAGGAGGCCGTGGATAGACATGTCAGAATGGGAATGGGATGTGGAATTAAAATGTGTGGCCACTGGGAGATCCTGCTTTCTCTGGCGGACAAAGCGTAGATGTTCAGCAAAGCGGTCTCCCAGTCTGCGTCGGGTCTCGCCAATATATAAAAGGCCACATCGGGAGCACCGGACGCAGTATATCACCCCAGCCGACTCACAGGTGAAGTGTTGCCTCACCTGGAAGGACTGTTTGGGGCCCTGAATGGTGGTAAGGGAGGAAGTGTAAGGGCATATGTAGCACTTGTTCTGCTTACACGGATAAGTGCCAGGAGGGAGATCAGTGGGGAGGGATGGGGGGGACAAATGGACAAGGGAGTTGTGTAGGGAGCGATCCCTGCGGAATGCAGAGAGAGAGGGGGAGGGAAAGATGTGCTTAGTGGTGGGATCCCGTTGGAGGTGGCGGAAGTTACGGAGAATAATATGTTGGACCCGGAGGCTGGTGGGATGGTAGGTGAGGACCAGGAGAACCCTGTTCCTAGTGGGGTGGTGGGAGGATGGAGTGAGAGCAGATATACGTGAAATGGGGGAGATGCGCTTAAGAGCAGAGTTGATAGTGGAGGAAGGGAAGCCCCTTTCTCTAAAAAAGGAAGACATCTCCCTCGTCCTAGAATGAAAAGCCTCATCCTGAGAGCAGATGGGGCGGAGACGGAGGAATTGCGAGAAGGGGATGGCGTTTTTGCAAGAGACAGGGTGAGAAGAGGAATAGTCCAGATAGCTGTGAGAGTCAGTAGGCTTATAGTAGACATCAGTGGATAAGCTGTCTCCAGAGACAGAGACAGAAAGATCTAGAAAGGGGAGGGAGGTGTCGGAAATGGACCAGGAAAACTTGAGGGCAGGGTGAAAGTTGGAGGCAAAGTTAATAAAGTCAACGAGTTCTGCATGTGTGCAGGAAGCAGCACCAATGCAGTCGTCGATGTAGCGAAGGAAAAGTGGGGGACAGATACCAGAATAGGCACGGAACATAGATTGTTCCACAAAGCCAACAAAAAGGCAGGCATAGCTAGGACCCATACAGGTGCCCATAGCTACACCTTTAGTTTGGAGGAAGTGGGAGGAGCCAAAGGAGAAATTATTAAGAGTAAGGACTAATTCCGCTAGACGGAGCAGAGTGGTGGTAGAGGGGAACTGATTAGGTCTGGAATCCAAAAAGAAGCGTAGCGCTTTGAGACCTTCCTGATGGGGGATGGAAGTATATAAGGACTGGACATCCATGGTGAAAATAAAGCGGTGTGGGCCAGGGAACTTAAAATCATCGAAAAGTTTAAGAGCGTGAGAAGTGTCACGAACATAAGTCGGAAGGGATTGAACAAGGGGTGATAAAACAGTGTCGAGGTATGCAGAAACGAGAACAAGGGGTGTTGAGGCCTCACTTGGAGTATTGTGAGTGGTTTAGGGCCCTTTATCTGAGAAAGGATGTGCAGAAACGGGAGAGGGTTCAAAGGAAGTTCACAGAAATGATTCCAGGATTGAATGGTTTGTCATATGAAGAACGCTTGTTGGCTCTGGGCCTGTATTCACTGGAATTCAGAAGAATGAGGGGGGACTTCATTGAAAGCTATCAAATGGTGAAAGATCTTGATAGAGTGGATGGGGAGAGGATGTTTCCTATGGTGAGACAGTCTAACACCAGAGGACATAGCCTCAGAATAGAGGGGTGTCCTTTTAGAATGAAAATGAGGAGGAATTTCTTTAGCCAGAGAATGGTGAATCTGTGGAATCCTTTGCCACAGGCAATTGTGGAGGCCAAGTCTTCACGTATATTTAAGGCAGAGATTGATAAATTCTTGGTCAGGGCTTGAAGGGATACAGGAGATCGGGGCTGAGAGGAAAATTGGATCGGCCATGATGAAATGGTGGAGCAGACTCGATGGGTCAAATGGCTTCTGTATCTTATGGTGTTTGGCCACGTGAACAGTGTGCACAGGAATGGGATCAGCACACAGCACACAACTCAGGGCACCTGTGTTGAGGATGATGGGGAGGGAGGAGTGCTCGGGATCCTAACTATCTGAGGTCTGTTGATTATGAAGTCCAACACCCAGTTGTATAATTGTGCATCTAGACCAAAGAGCAGGAGTTTGTTCCCCAGGGTCTGTGGGACAACGGTGTTGAATGCCGAACTGGAATCCAGAAACAGCATTCTGGCAGGAGCCGTTGCTTTCTAGGCAAGTCCTGACAGATGCTGTGGCATCTGTTGTAGTACAGTTCTGCTGGTAAGCATGTTGTTGAGTGTCCAATGTGTCAGGAATGGAGTTTTTGATGCATCCCATCATCAGCAGTCCAAAGCACTCCCTGATGATTGACTTCAGTGCCACCTGACGGTAGTTGTTTAGTGCTTCATCTGTAGATTTCATTGATACAGGGCTGATGGAGGGTGAATTGAAGCACGTGGGGACAGCAGCCTGGGTGAGTGAAGAGTTGATGTCCAAGAGGAGGTCAGTGAGCTGGTGTGCACACTCCCTGGGCAGTCGGCCTTTGATGTTATCTCACCGGGCCTTAAGGGGGCTGACTCTGCAGATCCTTGTCCCGTTAGTACATTAATGCCCCAACACATTTTAATTCACCTCTTAAAGATGTTACACGGTGGAATTTTCCAGCGAAGCGTGTTAATTTCCAGGATGCGCCGGAATTAGGGGCCCGACGATTGGAAAGGGAGAGCGGCTGATATCAACTGGTGAGCCAGATGCCGTACCAATGGGATTTCTGAAAACTATTAACCCTGGGTCAGAAATTAATAGTGAACAATTCATTTTAGAAAATGATAACGTGGCGTCAGGAGAGACAGCGGACGCCGGAATCTAACACGCGTGGTAACGGCGTGCATCATCGTGCACCTTCAGCCAGTGGCGAGTCTGATTTCACGGCCACAGCACCAGGTGGCGCTCCTCCAAGGGCTATTTCCATCTGAAAATAATGCCACACACACAAAAAGGTGTGAAACTCAAAAGTGATTTGGAACCACCCAGCGTTGCATGTTCGCTCCCACCTGGCTTGTGACCACCACGTGACGCCGGACACCACCGAAAGAAACTTTGCCCAGTTTCTGCCCTTCCAGCTGATTTATGCAGCAGTACCGCACATGATCCGACCTTCCGGTTTTATTGATCACCGCAGTCTATCAATATTACGGCATGGCCGGAATCATAGAATACGCGATTTTTGTCAGACGCTGATTGTTGTGCGATAAATTGATCAAATACATTACGGACGAAGTGTGAATCGCTTAATATCTAAAATTGTAGAATGAATCTCCTTTACGCACACTCCGCCTATTTTTGTAGAAATCGAATCACTGACCATTGCAAAAGAAAACAAAACGCCTAAATTTCATCCTTTCAGAAAAAAATAAACTGTGCTAATCCGAATATTTCCGGTGAAACACTCTGCCCCATTATCACGGAGCAAGGAATGCAGTAGATAACCGCTAGAATAACACTTAGTTAATAGCCAACTTGGAAAACAGTGTCCTGATTGTGAATGTTTTACTTGCAACGGATGAAGTGACTCCCAATGACAACAAAACCCCCTAATCTGAAAACATTCATACCAAACTTTGGAATATAAAGGTCACGAACCTGATTATTAAAAAAAACTTAATGCCTTTTACCTCTCCTTCCTGAGCGATCTGTTGGCAGAACAAAAATGAAACAATGGATAATCTTACGAAGAGAGTTGGAAAAAAAAGCACTTCCTAGGCTGTAAAGCTCTTGAAATCTCCTGATTTAGCGTTAGAGGATGCTTTATATTCCTCTTTTTGCAAAGGGCAGCCCGTTTCGGTGGAGAAAAGGGGGAATAAATTGGAGGAAGCAGCACAACGAAATCCCGCCTATGCTGGGAGCAAATGGAGCACGTGTCAATCAGATGACGTAACAGATTTTGGCGTGTTACCTGCTGCGAAGTTCGAATCGTTCATTGATAACATGTGAAGAGCAGAGATAGAGTGTGAGAGTGTGCGGTACACACATGGACTGAGTCGTTGCAGATATAGGGTGTATTTATATATATACATTTATTTATATTTTTAAAATATATATAGAGAGAGTTGTATTTTGTTTCACATCGAAAAGCAAAGTTTGTATCTGTCTGTTCTGGACAATGGGACCATTTGCAGTCGAGCGGGGAGTCGCGCTCGGGTTGTTGTGGAGTTGTTGCCTGGTGGTCGAGTGGCTGTCCGTGGCGGGTAGCTTGCTGCTGGACACGGGCAGCCACAGCGATCTCCACTCGAGTTTTGTGCACCGCCGCCTCAAACACCACGAGAAGAAGAACATGCAGCGGGAGATCCTCTCCATCCTGGGGCTGCCGCACCGGCCCAGACCTCACTCGCACGGGAAGCACAACTCGGCGCCCCTCTTCATGCTTGACCTGTACAATGCCATGTCCACCGGGGGCGAAGAGGAGGAGGAAGAGGGTTTTTCGCATCGGTACAGACCAGTCTTCACCACGCAGAGTCCACCGCTGGCCAGCTTACAGGACAGCTCTTTTCTCAACCAGGCGGACTTGGTCATGAGTTTCGTGAACCTAGGTAAGATTAAACTTTATAAATGAAAGCACACAGGCAGTACTCGTATGCATACTTACATCCGCACAGATATACACCGACTGTTCACACGTGCACATCTGCGCATGGACACGGAGACCTGCATATCTCTCTCCCAGACACGTACGCACGCAGGTTTAAACCCACCGTTTTCACAGAGTTCTTCATTTAAAATAAATCGATAAAATGTTTGCGGCTTTCCTTTTTTAAACCAAAGCTGATTAGAATCAACATCCAGGCAACAGAGTGTTCATTTTTGTTTTCAGGAGTGATTTGTTTTTATCAGATCGGAGTAGTTCGCAGTACCAGTAACTCAAAGAGTGGGTGAATTTTCTGCTTCGCATCCATAAAACAATTTATTAAACGTACCCGCATTATGACGGGGAACGCTAGCGCCGTGCAATACTTTAAAGTGCCCAGTGATCTAAGTGTGGACGGAGCCAAAACATGTGCTTTCGGGAGTTCAGTTAGATGCCTCCGACCCTGTTGCTGGGGCTTTCTTTGAATGTGTTAATTCAAAAGAACAAAAACAAAACCTTTGGCGTGGAATCTCGGAATGCCACTGTTTTGGTAGAGTTCTTAATTAGTATTGCGAAACTGTATACTCCGTGATAACGCGGCAAAGGAAGATATTTTAATCGTAAACTTACAAGCCATTATCCTAAATTGTGCTATGTGTGATTTATGGGGTGCAATGCACCTGCTACAGTGTTTCTCTGGAAGTAAACCGCGCGATTTTACTTTACTGGACTTCATTCGTAAATTGTACTGTATGTTTAATATTCTTCAATGAAACAGTGTGAAATCCCCTGTATGTTGCAATCTTGCAGCTGTAATCTTTAGTTAACTGGCATGCATTCTGACGGCTCGTTGAATGCAAACGTGCTATTTACTGTGTCAGATCTCGAAAAGTGCTCGGGGAGACCTTTCTCCTCTGTAAGGTGGGCCACCGTTCTGCACGCTTCTCAAAGCTTCCAGTCTGCGTGGTAGCTGACTTGGGATCTTTCTAACATCAACACCAGATTCTTTGACTGGTCTGTTTATTTGCCATAAATCTGACTGATGTTTGGAGACATTACCGAGGCTACTGTGCTCCGAAGCGGAAGAAGATTAAAAAAAATTGGCAAATAATGGTGCCTGTTAAAGCCGATCCCACTGGGTAAATAGTATGTATCTACAGTCAAAACATCCTTGCTTAATAATGATGATGTGTTTGGAAAAAACAGAGAAAGGAAATAGTTCTGTATTTTTCTGGCAGAATCCAGATGATTTTGCAGAGTATGTTTCCACCATAAATATCGAGCTGTCTATTGGATAAGAGGCACTTCTAGTAAATTAAACGCAGTTTTCGACGTAATTTAAAAGCTTTACACTTCAGTGAAGATTTAAGTTAAATTAGCACGATAAGTAAATGCAGATATTCGTTCACGCTAAACTCCTGAAAGGATTCCACACCTGTGAAGCAACTTGATGCTACTGGACTTTGGTTAGCGAGACTAGAGCTTTCATGGAGACATGGAGTGTGACCATTCACCCATTCGTTGTCACCTCAACCCTCCATCAGAAGCGGCTGTTTGCGTTTGTTACCCGGTGGCAGAAATCCAATGTCAAACTGCTAATATAAAATCGCATTGGGATGTCTCTAAAACTTGGAGTCACTGATGCATCATGTCCTTGCTGACTGCCCACAACAATCCCATTCACCAGAAGACACTCCGTAGCCTTCCATGCCTTGGCAGTTCAAGAGCTAGTCCAGATGCTTGAAAGCCTTTGCTTACATCACCCACTCCATTCCAATAGAGGAAAATGTCCGTCCTCTGATTCCTTCTAAGCTTCCTTTCCCTTACCCTAACCCTATCCCCTTTAGTTTAGACACCTTGGTTATAAGAAAAAGTTCCCTGTTACCTACCCTATCTATGCCCACTCGCTCTTAACTTCCTTTGGTTCTACCCAGTTTCTTCCCCCCCCCCCCACTTCTGCCTCTTGTGCTCTGTGACAAGAATACACATAGATTACGATGTAGCTGTCCTGTGCTGGCACCAGTGGGATCAGCAGTTAGTCTGCCACCTGTCTTCAGGAAAGAGAGAGATAAGGAAAACCATGAAGCAGCACTTGGAGATGTTAATGAAGGGGAAGGAGAGCTGTCAAGATCGGCTCCCCCTTTGAACCCTGAATTGTTTGAAGTGATGGACAGGCGATACTCCAGCAGGGGGATAAAAAGGGACAGGTTCACTAAGGCAAGACACACACGACACCCGAGGTAACAAGACCCTGGAAGCGGTGCATCTCTCACAAGTCGGTGGGAAGTACCGGGCCATAGACGCACAGGATGGAAAGGCACGATCGGCAGGAACCTGGTGTGTGTCCACCCTTGCCTGGGTGCTGGGTTCACCGCGGAGAAATGATCGTATCTGGAAACGGAGGGGGTCACGGCCGGTGACCTCAGATGACATCACAAAGGACTCACCCGAAAGCTGACTGCGAAGGTCTGTGTGGAAGCCTTGAATATTCATTCGTTTTGCTCTCTCTCTCCTTCCCCCCACTGTCCATCGCCACGGCAGCGATTACTGCGAACTGAACTGAACTAAATTGAACTGAACTTTGCGTCACTTTGAAACTGGTCATTTACCCCTAGACAACGATAGAGCTTGATTAATCCTGTTATCTTAATTCTGTGTGCATGTGTGTTTATCATTGCTGAACTGTTGCATTGATTATCCTTTTGATTAGAGTACTGTGTTGCTTGTTTCTTTAATAAAACTTTCTTAGTTCTAGTAATCCAGACTCCAACTGAGTGATCCATTTCTGCTGGTTTGGCAACCCAGTTACGGGGTACGTAACACCTCCATGAGAAACAATCCCATTCTATCCATCCTCTTCTCGTAACTGAAATGGTCCATCGCATGCAACGTCCCCTGTGTAACCACCACCTTCAGATCTAGTTCAACAACCAACACGGACACTGTGAATTACTTCCACTTAATTCAATAGCCACAATGGATCAGATTCCAGACCACCCTGCTCCCAGGAAAGGTGTGCACTTCACTGGAAGTTCAGCCTCGGCAGGAGTCCCAGTGTGATTTGTAGTGCTATTTCTTCTGCAGAGAATATTCTGTCTTGCTTTTTCTGTCAAGCGGTGGAAATGCGCTTGTTGGTGTGAATATGTATGTTATTACTGTGGTGCACACCCTATGTAAATGTGATGGACTACTGGGATGCTTGTTGAGTTTTTTAAAAAATCAGCAATAAATGTTAGCATCTGCAATACCGGTGTAGTGAACAACATGTCTGACACTGTTATAGGGTAATAATATACTCCAGGGTTTTGAAAGGCTCCTAAACCAAGGGCAGGACTTGTGGGTAAGTAGTTCAGTACATCTGTTTTACCTTGGAGAATTCAACAACAAGATAGATTTGTTGTGTTAAATTCCTCTCTTTTTCTCTATCGATAGGCGTTTAAGAGAACAGTTGTTAGCAGTTTTGACTGATGGAGGTAGTGTTGGTGTCATTCTTTGGCATTGAATTTAGTTGAGAGTTTTTAACAATGGCAACAAGGTAGATGAAATACAACTTGACATTTCATATATTGTGCCAGACATTTCTAAAACAGGCAGGCTTGCGGACGTTCACCCTGGTGAGTACTCTTGTTCTCCCCTTTCAACTTGTGAGAATATACACCACACAAACACAGTGGTCATGAATGGCTATCAGTTATGCTCTCGCACAGCTCATTTTGCCTTGAGAAGGATTTAAAGAATCTGTGACTGCAGGGATGTGACCTACATTCCAAAGGGTAGACTCATGAGACACAAACTCTGCCTCTGAAGGAGCTGGAATCTCTGGCAGGATTAAAGGATGTGGGAAAGGAAGGATGTCTGGAGAAGATGGCAGAGGCCGTCTGCGAACTGACTGGTGCCACAGGAGAGAGCGCGGGTGCTAGAGCTCTGAAGCAGCACACAACAGCACTGCAAGAATTCAGTCAATGGTTTTTAATACGGGATCTTTCATATGGACTGGAGAGAAAGGGGAGGGAAGGGGTTCTCTCTCTGTAATGTCATTTGTTGACTCTGAATGAGTGGTCTGGGAACTTGACTAGTTAATGGAAAAGGTGAAGAGTTCTTGATGGAGGTAGAATACAGTGTCCAGTTATGGTAAGTGGGCCTTATCCAGGGTCTCCACTGTGTGGTCGGAACACAGGGAGTTACTAGAAGGAAGCATCTGAGGGTTGGAGAGCTGTGTTGATGGGTCTGCACAGTGACATAGCTACTATTGCTCTGCTTCACAATTTGTGTCCAATCTTGGCTTCCAGTGTTGTCTGAGTGGAGTTCATATGCTCTCTGTGATCACGTTAGTGACCCAGGTCTCAAATTTCCTCCCACATTCCAACAGAATATAGCTTGGTAGGTTGATTGACTATTAAGTTGCCCATGGTGAAATTTACTTCATGAAAGCTTGAAGTCTCGTTAGGAGTGAGTCCCTGAAGTGTCGAGTGACAGAGTAACATCTTGCAGGGTGGGAGCCATTTGAAACCTGCAAGTCCCACCAGGAATGAGTCACTGTGTGAGCCAATAAAAAGGGAGGTGTAAGTGGAGCAGCCACTCTGTGAGTGGACCATGTTAGAGTGATCCGGCTCTGGCTCAATAGGCTTAGGCAAGCACAGGATTGGACAAGCACAAATCAGGCGCCAAGTGATTTTCCAGGGATTTTTTTTTCCAGTTTATACATAACTAGTTGTAACAAGCTCTTGGGCCTGTGTGGAGAGCTGGAGAGTGTAGAGCTCTGAAGTTTTTATAGCACCTAAACTGGTTAACTGTCATTTAACGCGAGTCGTTAATTGTTTAGATTTACTTGTGTTTTCTCGAGTGACTTGCTCTTTGTAATGTGGTGTCCTGGTGCTTTCTGTGTGAACTTGTTAAGTTTATTTTGATGCTCTGTTGGAACTCTTAAGAATAAACTTTGGTAGCTGTCTCTACATTGGAGTCTGTCTTTCCTCCGCATCTGGGTTCCAACATTGCCTGCACACGTCATGACAGCTAGTGTGCTGAGAATGGCTCCAGAGTTCCGGGTGCTAGGATCAGGGACATCTCAGATTGAGTCCATGACACTAAGTTAAAGGACAGGACCATCAGGGTTGTGATCGCAGGATTGCTACCTGTGCCACATGCTAGTGAGTTCAGAAATAACGAAGATCAGATCACACAGTTTAACACGTGGCTAAGAAGTTGGTGCAGGAGGGTGGGCATCAGATCTTTTGGATCATTGGGCTTTCTTCCAGGAAAGTGGGACCTGTACAGAAGAGATGTTTTGCACCAGAACTGGAGGGGGACAAATATCCTAGCGGGAAGCTTTGCTAATGCTGCACCGGGGGGTGGGGGGGGGCACGCGGTGGGGGGGTTATTCTAGATTTGGGAACCAGAGTGCCAGAACAGATAGTGGAGTGGTTGTAGAGAAAAATGTTGTTAAGCCTTCATACAAGGTCCGGAATCAAAGGATTTAGCACTGTGGCACTAATGTTCTGAGCTGCATATATTTCAATGCAAGAAGTATTGATGGTAAGGTGGATGAGCTTAGGACATGGAATTATGACATTGTTGCCATTAATGAGATTGGCTGCAGGAGGGGCAGGGCTAGCAGACCAATATTCCAGGTTTCCGTTGTTCTAGATGTGATAGAGCAGGAGAGATTAAAGGGGAAGGGCTGGCATTGCTAGTCAGAGAAAGGGTCACGGAAGTGCTCAGTCAGGACAGACTGGAGAGCTCATCTAGTGAGGCTTTATGAGTAGAACTGAGGAATGAGAAATGTACAGCCAAGTTAATATAGAAACATAGAAACATAGAAAATAGGTGCAGGAGTAGGCCATTCGGCCCTTCGAGCCTGCACCGCCATTTATTATGATCATGGCTGATCATCCAACTCAGAACCCAGCCTTCCCTCCATACCCCCTGACCCCTGTAGCCACAAGGGCCATATCTAACTTCCTTTTAAACATAGCTAATGAACTGGCCTCAACAGTTTGCTGTGGCAGAGAATTCCACAGATTCACCACTCTCTGTGTGAAGAAGTTTTTCCTAACCTCGGTCCTAAAAGGCTTCCCCTCTATCCTCAAACTGTGACCCCTCGTTCTAGACCTCCCCAACATCGGGAACAATCTTCCTGCATCTAGCCTGTCCAATCCCTTTAGGATCTTATACGTTTCAATCAGATCCCCCCTCAATCTTCTAAATTCCAACGAGTACAAGCCCAGTTCATCCAGTCTTTCTTCATATGAAAGACCTGCCATCCCAGGAATCAATCTGGTGAACCTTCTTTGTACTCCCTCTATGGCAAAGATGTCTTTCCTCAGATTAGGGGACCAAAACTGCACACAATACTCCAGGTGTGGTCTCACCAAGGCCTTGTACAACTGCAGTAGTACCTCCCTGCTCCTGTACTCGAATCCTCTCGCTATAAATGCCAGCATACCGTTCGCCTTTTTCACCGCCTGCTGTACCTGCATGCCCACTTTCAATGACTGGTGTATAATGACACCCAGGTCTCGTTGCACCTCCCCTTTTCCTAATCGGCCACCATTCAGATAATAATCTGTTTTCCTATTTTTGCCACCAAAGTGGATAACTTCACATTTATCCACATTAAATTGCATCTGCCATGAGTTTGCCCACTCACCCAACCTATCCAAGTCACCCTGCATCCTCTTAGCATCCTCCTCACTGCTAACACTGCCACCCAGCTTCGTGTCATCCGCAAACTTGGAGATGCTGCATTTAATTCCCTCATCCAAGTCATTAATATATATTGTAAACAACTGGGGTCCCAGCACTGAGCCTTGCGGTACCCCACTAGTCACCGCCTGCCATTCTGAAAAGGTCCCGTTTATTCCCACTCTTTGCTTCCTGTCTGCTAACCAATTCTCCACCCACACCAATACCTTACCCCCAATACCGTGTGCTTTAAGTTTGCACACTAATCTCCTATGTGGGACCTTGTCAAAAGCCTTTTGAAAATCCAAATATACCACATCCACTGGTTCTCCCCTATCCACTCTACTAGTTACATCCTCAAAAAATTCTATGAGATTCGTCAGACATGATTTTCCTTTCACAAATCCATGCTGACTTTGTCCGATCATTTCACCGCTTTCCAAATGTGCTGTTATCACATCCTTGATAACTGACTCCAGCAGTTTCCCCACCACCGACGTTAGGCTAACCGGCCTATAATTCCCCGGTTTCTCTCTCCCTCCTTTTTTAAAAAGTGGGGTTACATTAGCCACCCTCCAATCCTCAGGAACTAGTCCAGAATCTAACGAGTTTTGAAAAATTATCACTAATGCATCCACTATTTCTTGGGCCACTTCCTTAAGCACTCTGGGATGCAGACCATCTGGCCCTGGGGATTTATCTGCCTTCAATCCCTTCAATTTACCTAACACCACTTCCCTACTAACATGTATTTCGCTCAGTTCCTCCATCTCACTGGACCCTCTGTCCCTTACTATTTCTGGAAGATTATTTATGTCCTCCTTAGTGAAGACAGAACCAAAGTAATTATTCAATTGGTCTGCCATGTCCTTGCTCCCCATAATCAATTCACCTGTTTCTGTTTGCAGGGGACCTACATTTGTCTTTATCAGTCTTTTCCTTTTTACATATCTATAAAAGCTTTTACAGTCCGTTTTTATGTTCTCTGCCAGTTTTCTCTCATAATCTTTTTTCCCCTTCCTAATTAAGCCCTTTGTCCTCCTCTGCTGAACTCTGAATTTCTCCCAGTCCTCAGGTGAGCCACTTTCTCTGGCTAATTTGTATGCTACTTCTTTGGAATTGATACTATCCCTAATTTCTCTTGTCAGCCACGGGTGCACTACCTTCCTTGATTTATTCTTTTGCCAAACTGGGATGAACAATTGTTGTAGTTCATCCATGCAACCTTTAAATGCCTGCCATTGCATATCCACCGTCAATCCTTGAAGTGTCATTTGCCAGTCTATCTTAGCTAATTCATGTCTCATACCTTCAAAGTTACCCCTCTTTAAGTTCAGAACCTTTGTTTCTATATTGAACCTTTGATACTATATTATAGATCACCCAACAGTCCCTTAGATTTGAGGAGCAAATAGATTGCAGACTGTTACAAGAAACATTAGGTTGCGATAGTAGGTGATTTTAACTTTCAACATATTGACTGGACTCCTTTACTGTAAGAGGGCTGGATGGGATAGACTTGGTCAAATCCTGTTCTGGAAAGTTTCCTTAATCAGTACATAGAAGCCCTGACTAGAGAGAGTGCAACTATAGATCTCCTATTAGGGAATGAGACAGGGTAGGTAACAGAAGTTTGTGTAGGGGGGGAACACTTTGCATCTATTGATCGTAATACCATTTGTTTCAATGTCTGTTTCTGTGCTGTAGTGTTGTATTATTCTGACTCTATAGTGCAGGTGAGTGGTAAATGCTGGGGGGAGCTTATAGGAGTGCGGTAAGAATAAAATGGCATTGGGGTAGGTGGGTACTTGAAGGTCTGATTGAGTGGGTAGTGGAGGCAGAGACTTTCACAACATTATGAAGCATCCAGACAGGGACATGAGTAACAAGGCATTAAAGACGATACAATAAATTCTGATATGCGGCAGTATTGCAGTTGGTCTGCATGGATGTCATGGTTTGAAGGGATGTTTTCTGTGCCTATAACTCTACTCTAGCCAGACATTAAATGGCTGAACCTAGATGAGGAAGAATGTATTACGTTGCAACAGAAAGAAAGGTGGTGAGAACAGCATCACCTGATATTTTCCTCACTCTGAACTAAACTCTAAATCAATTTGAGGACTTGGCCAGGTGTGAGGGATTAACTGGAAAATTGAAGGTGATATCCTGTTTGGAGGCTATGGGAGAATTATCCCTGACAGAGGGAGTTGGGGAGTGATCTGTGTTTGTTGGTTGAGAAGTTCGCTGGTTAAGAAATACTAAGTGAGAGGCAATTATACACTTAAAACATAACACTGGGTGGACAGTGCAGAGTTTGGGGTCTTGGGAGGAGGGGTGGTTGTGAAACAAGGCTTATGGAAAAGATGAGCGAAGAGGGAGCAGGAACAGGAGGAAATTACAAATTGATAGAGAGCTTGAGTTCAGATAGCAGACTGGTCAGAAGAGAGGAGGGCTGTTGCATGCGTGGTCTTGATCTTTGAGATAAAGGAGTGCATGCATTCATGAAGCTCCAAGGAGCCCGGGAACATTCTGTTGTGTGAAGGCATTGTGGGCCATCTTCCCCTGCCAGGAAGTTACCTGGGTAAAATCATAGGAAGATAGTTCAATAGAATGGCTAAAGCTGACCAAGGGCAACAATGGCTGTTGTGTACCAAGTTAGCTCAGGATGGGGAGCGGGGGATGGAATGGTAACATAGCAGTTAGAGTAATGCTGTACTGAGCCAGCAACTCAGGCTCAACTGTGCTGCTGTCAGTAAGGAATTTGTACATTCTGCCCACGATCCTGTGGGTGCTCCAGTTTACTTCCATATTCCAAAGCTTATATATGGGTGAGTATGTTAATTGGTCACATGGGTGCAGTTGGGCGACACAGGCCTGGAAGGATCTGTTACTGTGCTGTATTCTTAAATAATAAGAATAATGATTGTGGTCCGCTGTCGTTGTAATATGAGGATGCAGTTGACATGAGCACTGGTGGACGCAGTGAAGTGTGATGGGGCCACAATGTACTGCAGGTGGTGGATATGTTAAATGAAATTGTTAGAATTGCTCAGCAGGTCAGGCAGCACCCATGAAGAGAGAAACCAAGTTAACGTTCTGGGTCGTATGAAGGATGGTCTTAAGAGGAGAGGGAGGTGATGCAGTTTAGGAAGAGGAATTTCAGTGGAATTGTGACAGGAGTTGGTTAATGTTCTGGCTGTGTCCTGGGGTGGGGGGGCAAGACGAGGCGGGGAGGGCACATGGCAGTGTTGGTCTGCCCATCTGACATCTCGTCTTGGCTTGGGACAGCACTTCATTCACTGTTGAACTGCAAAGATTGGAGGCAATGTCTTGAACTTGAACACCCGTTTGCTGCTGGCATGATCAACAACTACACAGTTGTGCAGGAGCCTCCATATCATCTGGCAAAGTGGTCAAAGTGACAATGCCCAGCTCCAGCTCTCTGTCCAGTGAAGAAATTCCCTTCACCTCTGTCACTTCCCAACCTCCAGCCCATCCTTGTCCTCCATTTTCCCAAACATCTCCATCTTCACTTTGCTGTCCACCCTTCTCATTGATGATCCATAGTTCATTTTCACAACCCTGAACCTTAAAACTTAATTCTTATTGAAAAAACGTCTCATTTTTACTGTGTACTGTACCAGCAGTTATGGTTGAAATGACAATAAAAAGTGACTTGACTTGACGTAAATCACTTTGTGGCTTGACATTCTATTTCTTTTTAATCTGTTTAGTGTGGCAGTGATAGTACGAATGTTAAATTATTGGATCAGTAATCTGGTTGATTAACAACCTCCTCTCCAATCCCAGCCATGGAAATACAACTCCAGTTCATAATCTACAAAACTAATCATCAGTACCACAACATTTTAGAGTGTTGTAGAAACCCAGCTAGTTCACTAATGCGGGGAAGGAAATCTGTCATTTTTACCTGGTCAGGCTTGTGTGCGACCTGGTCAGATTTGTGTGCAAGATAGGGGATCTGTGAGTTTATTCAACACAACGAGATTAGGGTTGGGCAGTAAATTCCAGCCTTAGAAACGCTGAAGATTGCAAATAAATGAATGGCTGCAAGTGTGAAGAAGTCCAACAAAGTTTGCTGCGATTTCTTAGACATTCCTGGCTCCTATCTCTCGCCTTATCATATTAAGACCATCCTTAAAAATCCATGAATATATTGTTGATGTGTGAAGTATGGAAGGAGTCAGAGGGACTTGAATTCAACAAATGAATTCATATTGTGATGTCTTTTATATTTTTAATTTTCATTCTTAGTTTTTTAAAAAAATTTCTTTTGATTACAAGGAAGGAAATGTTGGCATGAATTTGATTTTGAGTAATTAAGTAAAAACAGACATCAGAATATCTGCAGATGCTGGAAAACTAAGCAACACACACAAAATGCTGTAGGAACTCAGCAGTGTAGGCAGCATCTATTGAAAAGTGTAAACAATCCACGTCTGAGACTTGGCTGAGACCCTCCTTCAGGATTAAGAAGAAAGCTGGGGGGGTGGGGGTAGATGCCTGTTTTTTCGTCTCCGGCTCTTGACCTTTCCCACCCACCTGGCTACACCAATCACCTTCCAGCTAGCTTCTTTCCCCTATTCTCACCTTTTTATTCAGGCATTTCCCATCCCTTCCTTCTCAGTCTTGAAGAGGGCCTCTGTCTGAAATGTCGACTGTTTACTCTTTTCCATAGATGCTGCCTGGCCTGCTGAGTTCCTCCAATATTTTCTGTGTGTTGATTCAAATTAAATAAAAAGTTGGCTGCACCAAGGTTAACGCTGATCTATATGTGTATTGTTTTAAGGCTGATGAGGTAATGGAACTATTAGTTACGATATTGATTGTAATAGATTAATATTTTGGCTATGACAGATCTCTGATTTTAAAAAAGTATCTGGTGCTTTCCTGGCGTATATGATGAATAAACTCTTCTCAGGCTTCCAGCCAGGTACAGGTATTCACAATGGCCATAGGATTGACTTTGACAAAACTACTGCACAGCTCTAATGACTTTTCGGACTACCTGGTGAAGAAAGACATTGAAATAAAACTAGAAGAAAAGAATTTTAACAAAGACAAAGGTCTCCCTCTATGTAAGAGTTGGAACTTGATTGTAAACAAGGCGGGGCAGGGGAAACCTGATTGGATGAGGACTAATGAATCAAGAGGGACGGATGACGGGGGTGTATATATACCACGGACTAGACCAGCCTAGGCATCAATCCTGATGAAGATGGCAGAGTTTGTCAACCCTGAGCAGACTGTCTAGTTCATCTGGCAAAATGCCTCATCACCAGATCTAACCAACAGGCACCAAGACCTCGCCTGGCTGGCGGTGAGAGGGGCCCTCCCAGTCAGAGCCCTCCTGTACGCCCGGAACGTCGTCTCCGCAGCCCACTGCCCA
The DNA here is from genome assembly GCF_963921235.1 of Mobula hypostoma. Lineage (NCBI taxonomy): Eukaryota > Metazoa > Chordata > Chondrichthyes > Myliobatiformes > Myliobatidae > Mobula > Mobula hypostoma. The sequence continues at coordinate 127,215,345 of NC_086097.1, forward strand.
CGGGAGGACTGCAGTGAGGAGGAGTCTGTGACCCACCTCTTTGCACACTGCCAGTTCGCAAAGAGGGTGTGGAGGAGGATGGACGGGCTAGTGTCACGTTTCATCCCCAGCAGCTGCGTAACAGAGGACTCTCAAATCTACGGGCTGTTCCTGGGGACACACACGGAGACCAACATCCGGTGCTGCTGGCAGATCATCAACTCGGTGAAAGACGCTCTTTGGTCGGCCCGAAACTTGATGATCTACCAGCACATGGAGATGTCCGTGGGAGAATGCTGCCGACTGGCACATTCTCGGCTGCAGGAGTACGTGCTGAGGGACGCACTGAAACTTGGTGCGGCCACCGCAAGGGCCCGGTGGGGAAGGACCACAGTATAGGTTTCTCCACCTGTGGGAGTGGGAGGGGTCGGTGGGCAGGGAGTATACCCCTCAACAATGATATGGTAAGCTGAACTACTGGAGTGCCACGTGGGTGGCTATAAATACGGATATGTACCAAGTATAATGGAAACGTATGTAAAGGATGAAAAGTTATTGAATGGTTTATTGTATATATTTATTTTTGAATAAAGTATATTTTGAAATTTAAAAAAATCAGTTAAAATCAATACCTGTACCTGGCTGGAAGCCCAAGAAGAGTTCATAGATCTCTGATTGTTAATGCATGAAGTAAGAAAAATCAATCTGTTTAATTTAGTAATACTAAATGCTGTATATTTATCTCTGAAGTTGCAGAGATGACATTTAAATACATCTCTGGGTGGTTGCTGTACAACATGGCAATGAATGTCCAATCCAAATGTAAAATTGCTTGTTGGAACAGTATAAGCAGGAGCTGCTCGTCCAGCAGATCCACAGATTCCATGTTATACACAAGACTCAAATGTTACTTTTATTTACTTAATGGAAAGTATTTTCTCTAGACATAAAGTTAGTTTATTATTCACGTACTTCATGCAGTCAATCAATTAATATTTTTGAAATGTGGTTAGATCTGTCTGATGACCACGGACATGCTCATGCTGACTGACGTGGAATAATTCTGCAAACCCACAATTCCAGCAGGGAGTTGCCAATGACAGGGGTTTGAGGCAGAAGAACTTGCCTCTGACTCCCACACACTTTGACCAAGAGTGTGATTGTTGAATTAGTTCCCTTGGGCATTTGCAGCTATCTGGGAAAATATATATTTACAACTATAATTGTCTGATTTAGTGAAGAGAGGCGGGAGAAATAGAAGTTAAACTTGCAAATTAAGTGTAATTTATGACAAATTCTACATTTTTCATCAGTGTGTCAGTGCTACGTTCTTCTAGGTCTCATGAAAGTGTGGTATTGGATATAGCCTGCAAGACATTCCCGAATTGAGAAAGCTGACAGTTTTTTCCCCTGAGGCAATTTCCATTGGTTTTATCAGGGCTAAAACTTGATAATTACTTCTGCCATTATCTTGTTTCTGTGGAATTCCCTTCTGTGTGGCAATAATCCTTGATGGCGCATGGTGTGTAGGTGTGAGAGAGGCCCACTCTTACAATCAATTTAAAATATTGCCCTTGTGCTTTGCCAAGTGCACTAGTTGTACCTGGGCATCGCTACGGTTCTTCGTTCGTGAACAACTTTTGATGTAGTGCAGTTAATTGCTGGCAGTCCATGGTTTGTTCGACTCGCTGGATATGGAAACTTGCACAGGCAAGTTAGAAGACAGATACATTGAAAAATGACAGCAGGAGAAAGCTTCTGGGATTTCAAAGCCACTCCTTCATTCCATATAACCGTATCTCAAAAACATATTCCTACTCTTTCCCCATACTGTTGAATATCTTTTGTATGTAAAATCCACTTACTAAGGAAAGATGATATGACAACTATTAGAGTGAGGAAAAACGAGAACTGGTGTTCAGTAGAAGCACTTTAGAGTTGGTACAACACGGTGTAAAGTAGTTTCCAATGGAGAGAGGATTTCGTGGAAGGGTACAGGTAAAGAAGTCACGTAGGGTGCAAAGGGCAGAGGATGTGAAGCTGGAAATTTAAATAACACGTTATGTTCAAATCAATCTTGGTAATTGTTTCTCTCTACACAGATGCTGCCTGATTTGTGGAGTGTTTTGGTATGATCTCCTTTATTGTAACAAACAAATTCTATGTGACTGCTTCTCTCGATAAAGCTATCAGAGTTAGAGGTGAAACATATCACCTATCAACAAGATTTGGCCTATTTGGAGATCACAGGAATATGCGTTTTCTATAGTTATCTGGTAGAACAGCGATATGCATTGGCACCCACACTGGCTAGCATCCTGTGATTAATTTCAGATGGGAAGCATTTGTGGTTGATGTGCACAGGGTGTGTGCCTGTGTTTGAATGAGCTACGTAATTACTCTGTGGGAAAACACAGCAAGAGTAATTGAATGAATGGCAGAAGGGGGTTGCAACCCCCTTGCTGTGTGATTTCAGATTGTCATGCAGGAGAGATTCTTCACATTTAGATAAATTCAAATCGAACTAAGTATTATTTCAGTTTCCATTATTCTTGTCCAGGGTCTTATCTGAGCAGCCCATAAGTGTTTGTGGTGTTTAGTTGTTATTTTCATTGCCGTTTTCTGTTGCTTTTCATTCGTTCATTGTGTGCCTGAGGTCGTATTTCCTTGGGACACATTACTTAGCTGGTTTCCATTGGCTGCTTAAGTGCTTTCTGAGGCGAGGGGATTTTGCATACCATGTAACCCATGACTGCAATTAATTATGTCTTTATCAACATTGTAATCATTCCTTTTCTATATGGGAAAATTATTGGGCTCAGCATTTAGCGGAAGTATTTTGCCATTGAGGGATTTTTAAACTAGCAATCTTAAATAGCAGTTGGAGAGCTGATTTCTGACGTCATTTAGGCGGACTTTGCACAGGACAGAGAGCATTCATTACAGAATGTGGTTAATTTTCCTCGCAGTGAATCTTTTCTCTTCAGCAGACAAGTTTTTAGGCACAAGTACTAACAGGCAGTCTTTGATACCTCCTAATATTTCTGTGATATGAAAGTCAGCGTCTAAGCTTTGTACCTTCCAGCTGCCAGTTATGAGGCTGTTCTGTCTCAGAAACCCAGAGCAACCCCTCACCCAGCGACCCCACCACCTCACTGTACTCTTCTTCGTAGGTTAATTGGTCATTGTAAACTGTCCCGTGATTAGGCTAGGATGAAATTGAGGGCGTTGTTGAGTGGTGTGGCTCAAAGGGCCGGAAAGGCCTGTTTCACACTGTATCTCAATAAATAAACAATCAATTCTGAGCAAGTGTGCCATCAGTTGGTACCAATGTCCCAAGTTCAGATCCTGGTCACTCTCCAAATCTCATCTGGAACACGGCCTTGGTGATCTCCTACCTTTGCTATCCTTGGCTCCTTCTGATCCATATTGGCTGCAATGCCTGCTTTGGTTCAATAGTTGGCAGATTTTTTAAAAATTATGAAAATAAACTTTATTCATAATAAAAATATTATTTACAAAAATGAACCGTGCAATGTCTTTTCTTCCTTCTTTTCATTGACAATGCATTATGTTGTGTTCTATTACATTTCTTGAAACCAGTTTCTTTGACTACAAGTACCTCAGGTCAAGAATGATGAGTTTGGAGAAGGACATAAAGATATGGATGGTGCTGGCATGGAGGGCTATGAACGACATGAAGGAAATCTGGAAGTCGAACCTGACCAGAGGGCTTAAAAAGAGGATTTTCATAGCAGTCATAGAGTCCATTCTCACGTATGGATGTGAGACGTGGACACTCACCAAGACTATGCGAAAGTCTCTAGATGGTTGCTGTACATGAATGCTCCGGATGGCTCTTGACGTGAATTGGCAACAGCACATGACGAACGTCGAGCTCTATAATGACCTACCGGTGCTCACCACTAAAATCGAGGTGAGAAGACTGCAACTAGCGGGGCACTGTCTACGCCACCCCGAGCTACCTGCCAGCCTAGTCATCATATGGGAGCCCAAGCATGGGAGGATGAACCCTGGGTGCCCTCCCAAGACTATGGTCAACACGCTCCTAGAAGACAGCGGCGCGGCTAATGTAGATGAACTGAACACACTGATGAGGGAGAGGGAGAAGTGGAGAGTCCGTCATCGTGCTTGACGCCAGCCCCCTAGGCCTGAGTCGACGTAGTAGTAGCAGTAATAACACTGTTGCCATTCATGTAGCCCCTGGGATGATACACTGCAAGAATAAATGAAGGGCTTCCTCAGCCAATCTGGCCCCTCCCTCTCCAGTCATGGAAGATCCCTGTACTGTGGTCCTTCCCTACCGTGTCTTTGTGGCATTAATGTCCCTTAGCATGTATTCCTGCAGCCTGGAATGTGCCAGTTGGCAGCATTCCTCCACGGACATCTCGATGTGCTGGCAGACGAACAAGTTTCTGACAGACCAAAGGATGTCGATGATCTGCCCAGCAGCACTGGATGGTTGTCTCCGTGTGTGTCCCTGGGAACAGCCCATAGATCACATAGCCCTCTGTCACGCAGCTGCCTGGAATGAACCAGGCCACAGGCCCTCGCAGCTTTCTCCACACCCTCTTTGCAAACACACAGTCTACAAAGAGGTGACCTACTGTTCTGGCGGATTGGAAGGCAAATGTCATGCCACTGTTCAAAAAAGGATGTGAGCAAAAGGTAGGTAGCTATAGGCCAGTTAGTTTAACATCTGTAGTTGGGAAAGTGCTTGAAGCTATCATTAGAGAAAAAATAGCGAGGCATCGGGAAAGAAATGGAGCCATTAGGCAGACGCAGCATGGATTCAGCAAAGATGGGTCCTGTTTGACAAACTTACTAGAGTTCTTTGAGGATATAGCAAGCGCAGTGGATAGAGGGGAACAGATGGACATTATTTACTTGAATTTCCAGAAGGCGTTCGATACGGTGCCACATGGAAGACTTAACCAGAATATAAGGATGCACAGAGCTGGGGGTGATGTATTAGTGTGAATAGAGGATTGGGTGACTAATAGAAACAGAGAGTTAGGATAAATGGGTGTTTCTGTGGTTGGCAATCCGTTGTGCGCGATGTGCTGCAGGGGTTGGTGCTGGGCTTGTAACTGTTCACGATATACGTTAACGATCTGGAAGAGGGGACCGAGTGTAGTATATCTAAGTTTGCTGATGACATTAAATTGAGTGGGAAAGCAAATTGTGCAGAGGATACAGAGAGTCTGCAGAGAGATATCGATAGGTTAAGTGAGTGGGCCAGAGTCTGGCAGATGGAGTACGATGTTGGTAAATGCAAGGTCATCCACTTTGGAAAGAAAAATGGAAGATCAGATTATTATTTAAAAGGACAAAGATTGCAGCATGCTGCTGTGCAGAAGGACCTGAGAGTGCTTGAATTGCAAAAGTTTGGTTTGCAGATGCAGCAGGCTCTCAAGAAGGCAAATGGAATGTGGCCTTCATTGCTAGAGGAATTGAATTAAAGAGCAGGGAGGTTATGCTGCAACTGTACAGGATACTGGTGAGGCCACAACTGGAGTACTGTATGCAGTTCTGGTCTCCTTACTTGAAGAAGGATATACTGGCTTTGGAGGTGGTGCAGAGGAGCTTCACCAGGTTGATTCCAGAGATGAGGGGGTTAGACTATGAGGAGAGGTTGAGTTGTCTGGGACTGTAACTGGAATTCAGAAGGATGAGAGTAGATCTTATAGAAACATATAAAATTATGAAAGGGATAGATCAGATAGAGGCAGGAGAGCTGTTTCCACTGGTAGGTGATACGAGAACTAGGAGACATAGCCTCAAGATTCAGGGGAGTAAATTTGGTATGGAGATGAGGAGGAACTTCTTTTCCCAAAGAGTGGTAAATCTGTGGAATTCTGTGCCCAGCGAAGCAGTGGAGGCTACCTCGGTAAGTATATTTAAGACAAAAGGGCAGAGACGCAGAATAGAGGGGCACCCTTTCAAAACAGAGATGCGGAGAAATTTCTTTAGCCAAAGGGTGGTGAATTTGTGGAAATTGCTGCCACGTGCAGCTGTGGAAGCTGGGTCGTTGGGTGTATTTAAGGCAGAGATTGAAAGGTTGTTGATTGGACATAGCATCAAAGGTTATGGGGAGAAGGCCAGGAACTGGGGTTGAAGAGGAGAAAAAAAAAGGATCAGCCATGATTGAACGGCGGAGCAGGCTCGACAGGCCAGATGGCCTACTCCTGCTCCTGTTATGTTCTTCTGGTCATCCTGTGGATAGCATGCTATGGGAGTGATGCTCTGGGGATGCAGAGAGGATCTGACTGGGAGGACTCCTCTCACCGCCAGCCAGGCACGGGTCTTGGTGCCTGTTGGTGAGATTTGCTGATGAACCATTCTACCAGATGGTCTGGATGGTCACATAGGAAACCGCCCCACTGTGCCCATTGAGTCCTTCTCCTGTGGTATCCACAGGGTGTTCTGTACAGACCACTGCCTGATGGACTTGTGGTCACAGATGTTGGTCTGGAGGACTGATAGTGTAGCAATGTCCAGCTGACTGGGGCATTGCCTGCCAACAAGGGGCATGGATAGAATCTCAGCACATAATGGTACTTGGTGCCCATGCATTTTGGTTCCACACAGAATCAGAATCAAGGTAAGTATCATTGGTATATGTTGAGCAGTTTGTTGTTTTGCAGTAGCAAACCATGCAATACATAATTTTTAAAAACTATAAATTACAATAAGAGGCTGCTCCTAAAATATTGAGTGCATTTCTGTGGCAGTTTGAACGGGGCACGACTGCACAAGCGTGTGAAAGTCGGCCCGTGAGACAGTGGGAGAATTTTAAAAATGAGTCAGATTAATGGAGCGGGCGACGGAGTAGTGGGAGACAGAGTAGGAAGGCTTTGGCTCGAGAGGCTTCAGTGAGCAGAGGCTGAAGACGAGCTTCTTCCCAGTGAGGTAAGGCCGGGTAAGCTCCTTTAATTACTCTAATTAACTTAGGAGTAGGCAATGGAGGCAGCAGTTTGCAGTATGTGGGAAGTCAGGGCGAGCACAATTGTCCCTGATGACTACACCTGTAAAAGGTGCATCCAGCTGCAGCTCCTGACAAACCGAATTAGGGAACTGGAGCTGGAGCTGGATGAACTTCGGATCATTCGTGAGGCAGAGGCAGAAATTATCAGGAGTTACAGGGAGATAGTCACCCCTTAAAGTCAGGAAGCAGGTAGCTGGGTGACTGTCAGGAGAGGGAAGGGGAATAGACAGAATGAGCAGAGCACCCCTGTGGCCATTACCATCAACAATAAGTATATCGTTTTGAATACTGTTGGAGGGGACGACCTACCAGGGACAGGTTGCAGTGGTTGCATCTCTGGCACCGAGATGGGACCCTCAGCTCAGAAGGGAAGGAGGGAAAAGAGGAGAGCAGTAGTGATAGGGGGTTCGATAGTTAGGGGAACAGATAAGAGGTTCTGTGGAAGAGATCGAGAATCCCGGATGGTCTGTTGCCTCCCTGGTGCCAGGGTCCACGATATCTCCGATCGAGTTCTCAGTATTCTCAAGAGGAAGGGTGAGCAGCCAGATGTCGTGGTCCATGTAGGGACCAATGACGTGGATAGGAAGAAGGAGGAGGTCCTGCAAAGAGAATTTACGGAGTTAGGTGCAAAGTTGAAGGACAGGACTTCCAGGGTTGCAATCTCAGGATTGCTACCCATGCCACGTGCTAGTGAGGCTAGAAAAGGGAAGATAATGCAGCTAAATACGTGGCTAAGGAGTTGGTGCAGGAGGGAGGGCTTCATGTTTCTGGACAATTGGGCCTTGTTCCAGGGAAGGTGGGACCTGTTCCGACTGGACGGGTTGCACCTGAACTGGAGGGGGACTAACATCCTTGTGGGAAGGTTTGCTAGTGCTATTCCAGGGGGTTTAAACTAGATTTGCAGGGGGAGGGGAACCAGAGTGTTAGAGCAGATAGTGAGATGGAGGAGGATAAAGGCCATGTGAGAACTGCAAGTATAGGGCATAGAGTAAAGCCAGATCTAACATATAAAGAGGCTTTGATGAAAGAAAAACAGAATAAAGGGTGTAAAGGTAGTAAGGTGGAAGGGCTAAAGTGTGTGTACTTCAATAAAAGAAGCATCAGGAACAAAGGTGATGAACTGAGAGCTTGGATACATACATGGAATTATGATGTAGTGGCCATTACAGAGACTTGGCTGGCACCAGGGCAGGATTGGATTCTCAATATTCCCGGATTTCAGTGCTTTAAAAGGGATAGGAGAGGGAAAAGGGGAGGAGGGGTGGCATTACTGGTCAAGGATACTATTACAACTACAGAAAGGGTGGGTAATGTAGCAGGATCCTCTTTTGAATCAGTATGGGTAGAAGTCAGGAACAGGAAGGGAGCAGTTACTCTATTGGGAGTATTACATAGGCCCCCTGGTAGCAGCAGAGATACCGTGGAGCAGATTGGGAGTCAGATTTTGGAAAGGTGCAAAAATAACAGGGTTGTTACCATGGGTGACTTTAACTTCCCTATTGATTGGCACCTGATTCGTTCCAATGGTTTAGACGGGGCAGAGTTTGTTAAGTGTGTCCAGGACGGATTCCTGTCACAGTATGTTGACAGGCCGACTAGGGGGAATGCCATACTAGATCTAGTATTAGGTAACGAACCGGATCAGGTCACAGATCTCTCAGTGGGTAAGCATCTGGGGGACAGTGACCACCGCTCCTTGGCCTTCAGCATTATCATGGAAAGGGATAGAATCAGAGAGGACAGGAAAATTTTTAATTGGGGAAGGGCAAATTATGAGGCTACAAGGCTAGAACTTACAGTTGTGAATTGGGATGATGTTTTTGCAGGGAAATATACTATGGACATGTGGTCGATGTTTAGGGATCTCTCGCAGGATGTTAGGGATAAATTTGTCCCGGTGAGGAAGATAAAGAATGGTAGGGTGAAGGAACCATGGGTGACAGTGAGGTGGAGGATCTAGTCAGGTGGAAGAAGGCAGCATACATGAGGTTTAGGAAGCAAAGATCAGATGGGTCTATTGAGGAATATAGGGTAGCAAAAAAGGAGCTTAAGAAGGGGCTGAGGAGAGCAAGAAGGGGGCATGAGAAGGCCTTGGCGAGTAGGGTAAAGGCAAACCCCAAGGCATTCTTCAATTATGTGAAGAACAAAAGGATGACAGGAGTGAAGATAGGACTAATTAGAAATAAAGGTGGGAAGATGTGCCTGGAGGCGGTGGAAGTGAGCGAGGTCCTCAATGAATACTTCTCTTCGGTATTCACCAATGAGAGGGGACTTGATGACGGTGAGGAAAATATGAGTCAGGCTGATGTTCTGGAGCATGTTGATATTAAGGGAGAGGAGGTGTTGGAGTTGTTAAAATACATTAGGACAGATAAGTCCCCGGGGCCTGACGGAATATTCCCCAGGCTGCTCCATGAGGCGGGGTAAGAGATTGCTGAGCCTCTGGCCAGGATCTTTATGTCCTCGTTGTCCACGGGAATGGTATTGGAGGGAGGTTGTCCCCTTGTTCAAAAAAAGGTAGTAGGGATAGTCCAGGTAATTATAGACCAGTGAGCCTTACGTCTGTGGTGGGAAAGCTGTTGGAAAAGATTCTTAGAGATGGGATCTATGGGCACTTAGAGAATTATGGTCTGATCAGGGACAGTCAGCATGGCTTGTGAAGGGCAGATCGTGTCTAACAAGTCTGATAGACTTCTTTGAGGAGGTGACCAGTCATATAGATGAGGGTAGTGCAGTGGATGTGATCTACATGGATTTTAGTAAGGCATTTGACAAGGTTCCACATGGTAGGCCTATTCAGAAAGTTAGAAGGCATGGGATCCAGGGAGATTTGGCCAGGTGGATTCAGAATTGGCTTGCCTGCAGAAAGCAGAGGGTCGTGGTGGAGGGAGTATATTCGGATTGGAGGGTTGTGACTAGTGATGTCCCACAAGGATTGGTTCTGGGACCTCTACTTTTCGTGATTTTTATTAACAACCTGGATGTGGGGGTAGAAGGATGGGTTGGCAAGTTGGCAGACAACGCAAAGGTTGGTGATGTTGTGGATAGTGTAGAGGATTGTCGCAGATTGCAGAGACATTGATAGGATGCAGAAGTGGGTTGAGAAGTGGCAGATGGAGTTCAACCCGGAGAAGTGTGAGGTGGTACACTTTGGAAGGACAAACTCCAAGGCAGAGTACAAAGTAAATGGCAGGATACTTGAAAATGTGGAGGAGCAGAGGGATCTGGGGGTTACCTCACAAGTAGATAGGATAGTTAAGAAAGCTTATGGAGTGTTAGCTTTCATAAGTCGAGGGATAGAGTTTAAGGGTCGTGGGGTAATGATGCAGCTCTATAAAACTCTGGTTAGGCCACACTTGCAGTACTGCGTTCTGTTCTGGTTGCCTCACTATAGGAAGGATGTGGAAGCATTGGAAAGGGTACAGAGATTTACCAGGATGCTGCCTGGTTTAGAGAGTATGTGTTATGACCAGAGATTAAGGGAGCTGGGGCTTTACTCTCTGGAGAGAAGGAGGATGAGAGGAGACATGATAAAGGTATACGAGATATTAAGAGGAATAGATAGAGTGGACAGCCAGCGCCTCTTCCCCAGGGCACCACTGCTGAATACAAGAGGACATGGCTTTAAGGTAAGGGGTGGGAAGTTCAAAGGGGGTATTAGAGGAAAGTTTTTTACTCAGAGAGTGGTTGGTGCGTGGAATGCACTGCCTGAGTCAGTGGTGGAGGCAGATACACGAGTGAAATTTAAGAGACTACTAGACACGTATATGGAAGAATTTAAGGTGGGGAGTTAAATGGGAGGCAGGATTTAAGGGTCGGCACAACATTGTGGGCCGAAGGGCCTGTAGTGTGCTGTACTGTTCTCTGTTCTATGTCTGCAGTCTCCTGTCCCTCCTCTTTGACGGTAGCAATGGGAAGAGTGCATGTCCTGGGTGATGGGGTCAATGATGGATGCTGCCTTTTTGAGGCATCACCTTCTGAAGGTGTCCTAGATACTGGCGAGGCTAGCCCATGATGGAGCTGGCTGAGCTTCCGATTTTTCTGCAGCTTTTTCCGATCCTGTGCAGTGGCCTCTCTGTAACAGATGCTGATGCAACCAGTTAGACTGCTCTCCACGGTACATCTGTGCAAATTTGCTGGAGTCTTCAGTGGTATAGGAAATCTCCTCAAACTCCTAATGCATGCACAGCCTAACGTAGCCGCACACGTAGGTGGTCATCCGGGTGAGGGAGACATAGTTACGTTTTAGCCCCCATTGCTGTGGGACTTTGCCTCCATTGTCCAGACACTCTAGGGTTGTGATGTGAAGAATTCTTATCATCAGTTCCTTCGTAAACATAATAGGTAGAGTGAACAACTAACAGCTTTTTAAAGGTTTTAATAAACATTTGTGTAGCCAGTGATCTCATGTGGGAGGTGACCATGTAGCAAGGACTGCAGCACACAAAGGAAGAGCAATTTTAACAGCTGTGAAGTGTGGGTGTGTCTGCCTTTTGGTTGTAATTGTTAATTTGGCTCCATTACATACTGTATCTTGTACATTAACTCTCAGTAAATCCCTCAAAGCTCAGTGCACACTTTTAAGTTCTGCTTTCCAGAAGCAAAAAACAAGTTTGATTTGACTTTTAGTTTAATTCAAAGAGAAGGCAATTCATTCCTGGAGCTGCAGGGCCAGTAAATAAGTGTGTTGTGTTTAGTTTGGATTATATCCTGATCTGTCTGTTTTACTCTTCTTGAAACAGGAAGGCTAAACTTGGGAAATGTTGACAACTGATGCAAACCGTAAAGTGGTGGAAACTCAGTAGACAATTCTAAAGTGTGGTAATTGACTTTTTAAACTGTTCACAAAATCACTGGATTTGGTGTGGATTGACCACATTTTATAGAATGGGGGGTGGGGTGTTCTGCTTTTATGGTGGGAGGGGTTGCTAAAGGTGAACTGCTTGCAGAGAACATCAAATTCCAACAGGTGGTGAAGGGTACAAAACAAGGGACTAATCATTAGTTCCTTTAAAAACCTTCATTCAAAGTCCATCCTGTTTAACTCCTTTTTAGACCTGATCCAGCCCCTCATCTTCCTCTCTTTCCAGCCTGATCCGACATGGTTACAAGGGAATCACTAATTGCAGTAAACAACCTAAATATAATTAATGATAATTGATATAAATCACATGGATGCAATTAGCATGAATGGGAATAGTTGCTTAACTCTGCAGATCAGGAAGTTTTATGCAGGAATTTTCCTCCTACAAATTGAGTGGCTGGGCCAGTTTTGTAGAAGGATTGGATTACTGTTTAACCATAGAAAAGTGCAGCTTTGATGGGTGGGATGGCATTTTCTCATTCCACTTATAATTACTGCCATTCAGGGTGGGAAAGTTTAATGAGTGGAGTGCTGAAAAGCTGTGTGTTAAACATGGTAGTCATCGGAGAAACAGTGGAATGAAAAACTCTGTGGAGGGAGTTGCAGGTTTTTGCATCAGTTCTGGTTGTGGCTGACTCATCTTGCTAAATGGTTTGTAAGCCTTTTTGAATGTATAGTAATATGTTTTATAGCTACCACAGAATAGACTGCAAGGTGACTTATTGAAGGACTTGCCATTAGAAATATTATGTGCTGTGAATGTATATTCATTTCTTGCAGTAGATTTAAGGTATGAATTGAGTCTCTTCATAACTTGGGCAGGGCAGATCAGTGAAGCTTTATGAAATAACACCGGTTTACTCCTCTAAGTTGCTCCTGAGCATAGATAGAAAGAGCAAGGATTCGTATAGGACTCCAAATCCTAAAGCATATTTTTCAGATGGATTTGCTCAAGGCAGTGTCCACAAAAAAGAAAACTGAGGGATTATCAGCTTATCCTTGCTGGTGTTTTATAGAAGGAAGTTGGCCAGTGAGCTCTGAACTGCTCAATTTAGCTGCTTTCACTCACATTTCTCTCTGTTGTCTATTGTCCAGTGATTTCATGTTCACATAGGAAAAATCATGTCCTCTGCAAGCACTGTCCTTGAGCAGTGGGAATAGCTAGAGGTGCTGGGCAATCTGTCTCTCTGCACAGCCCTTGGGTTTGCTGCTGATTTCCACTTTCACTTGTTGCCCCTTGACTTGCTGATTTGCATATGGAGGAGCTATAGACCCCCAACCTCTCAACCCCAAACCACTAGCTTACCCTAGTTAAACTCAGTGTCAAGATGTGAGATGTTGTGTCACTCTTCCATGGACAGTCACAGGTGTGATATATATACCATCCTGCACAAGTTGGTGTACCGGACCTCTGATTCTACCGGAATCACCTCCGGACTGGCGAAACAATTTTGCCAGCCCCAGTTCCAATGACCCAAAGTGGATCCAGACCCTGGATTCCACTGCTACCAACTCCAGTTCCTATAACCCCGGATGCCTTCTGTCCAGCTGCAGCCTGGACCTTGGCTGCTAGCATCTCCAGGTGGAGATTTTCCTCACTGCCACTGGGTCCCGGGCTCACCTTCCCCTACCTCCACTCTCCAACCCCGGTGTACTTAGTCTCCTCAATCACCACTTGGGTCCACAGAGCCTCCATCTTACTCCCACCCCACTTTCCCTGAATATCCAAACCCTCCGCTTAGCTTTTCTTTTGGTCAACCCTTCTCCACCACTGCCCGCCCCCCCCCCCCGATCTCAGGTCTAATCCTTGCCATGTCTTCACCATTCCCTCTAACCTTCCCCTCTCTGAGGCTGCATGTTCTGTTCTCAGCAGGGGCCTTAACTTTGTCTCCCCTGGCCCACACCTCAGTGAGTTCAGAGCCCACTTCTTTGGCAAGAATTCCCCTCCCCACACTGATAATCCCCTCTCCCATTTCCAACCCTCCTCTTACTTGGACACCCGACTCTGATTGTCTACCTGATCTGGATCTTTTCATCTTGTATTGCTGATGAGATGTCAACTGACTTAACTTCAGCACTCCTCCCTCCCTCTCGAACTTTACCCTCTCTAAATGCACTGCCCTACATTCTCTCCACACCAATCCCGACCTTGCCGTCAAACCTGAAGACAAAGTGGGTACTGTTGTAGTGAGGCGGACTGAACACCACCTTGCAAAAGCCAGGCGGCAACTTGCATGCACCTCCTCATACCCACCCCTTGAAGAGGACCCTGCTCCAGACCATCAGAAAACTGTCTCCAACTCTAGCACTGACCTCACCAACCCTGGAGAACTCTCATCCACTGCCACCAAACTCGCCCTTCCCTTGGCCCACTCTACTCGCTTACACCTCCTAGCCAAGATCCACAAACATGATTGTCTGGGTAGATCCATTGTCTTCACCTGCTCCTGGCCCACTGAACTTGTGTCCTCATAACTTGACTCTGTTCTATCCCCCTTGGTTCAGTCTCTTCCCATCTGCATCCATGACAGTTCTCGTGCTAACGAAGTAATTTTTAATCCCATGGCCCTGACCACCTCATTTTCACCTCTATCACCTACACTTCTCCGTATGGAAGAACTCATTGTCACTCTCAGCAATTATCCCTTCAGCGTCTCCCAGTTTCTCCAGACTCGAGGGCTTCGTAGAACAGTCTATGTTCCAAGCCTTCCCTGGTAATGCTCCCCATCTCTTCCTCCACTACATTGGTTCTGCTTCATACACCTACACTGAGCTCACCAATTTCATCAGCTTTACCTCCAACTCCACCCTGTGCTTAGATCCATTTGGTCCATTTCTGACATCTCCCTTCCCTTTCTCGATCTCTCTGTCTCCACCTTAGAGACAAATTGTCAGCCAAGATTTTTTTATAAACCTACTCATTCCCATGTCTACCTTGACTATATGTATTCCTACCATGTCTCCTGTAAAAATACTATTCCTTTTTCTCTGTTCCTTCATATCCATCACCTCTAATCCCAGGACATTAGGGATGTACTCCTTCTTCATGAATAGGGTTTCCCTTCCTCCACAATTGTTGCTGCCCTCACCTGCATTTCCTCCATTCCCCAGACATCAGTGCTCATCCCATCTTCCCGCTGCCTTAACAGTGAAAGAGTTCCGCTTGTCCTTACCTACCACCCCAATGGCCTCCACATCATTCTCCACAACTTCCAACATCTCCAAAGGGATCCTACCACCAAACATCTTTACCCCCCGCTCCTCTCTCCGTGGGGATTGCTCACTCAGAGATTCCCTTGACCATTTGTCCCTCCTCACTAACTCCCTCCCAGCACTTCCCTGCAAGCAGCTGAAGTGCTACGCCTGCCCATTCACCTCCTCGCTCACCTCTGTTCAGAGCCCCAAACTGTCCTTCCAGGTCCACTCTTGTCTTCTATCAGCTTCATCCTCTTCAGACCTTTATCATTTCCACTCTCCTGACTTCACCTAACATCTTCTAGCAATCTTCTTTCCCCTCCTCCCACCTTTTTATTCTGGCATCTTCCCCCTTCCTTTCCAGTCCTGAAGAAGAATCTCAGCCGGAAATGTCGACTGTTTGTTTCCATAGATGCTGCCTGACTTGCTGAGTTCCCTTGGCGTCTTGTGTGTGTTGGTTTGGATTTCAAACATCCGCAGAATTTCTTGTGTTTGGCTGCTGCAGAGGGACTCCACACGGAGTGTTCCGTAATATATATCTTCCTCCACTTTGGTGCTTGGCTGTCTGGAGTTTGAATGACCAGTGGTAATACCACAGCAAGGTTACATGAAAGATTGACTGTGTTAGGACACTTAGTAACAATTCGGCAGCTGCCCTTCAGTTTGGGGTTGGGTTTTCTTGTGCGAGTGGAGCTGTACTAGTAGGGACAGTGTAGAAGCCACATTGAATACAGTGTGGGCTTGTTCGTGCCTGAAAGAAGGGCTTGAACCTTGCTCATTGCCCTCTGATAATTTTCACTATTCATGAGAGCTCTTATTGACCCTCCTTCAGAGCCTTTTGGGAAGAAGAGCTCTAGGTATTCAGAGTGCACGTTTAAAACTCTGATCAACAAAATCCATTCCTGCCTGGACTGCACATCAACCATCTGAAGGAAAGATGTTTGAAGAATGAAGAATTACCTTGATGACAATCAAGTTTATTGGGCGGCATAGTCATCCTGTTTCCTTCTGAGACATGGACTACCTATGCTAAATACCTTGAAGCACCAAAGAAGTACCACCGTCTCTGTCTCTGTCTCTGTCTCTGTCTCAATCCAGCCAAACCAATATGAGCATCTACTTCCAGGCCAAGGTTCCATTTGTGGTTTTGATTGTGCTCCAGTAGTCAGCTACCATTGACACCGTGCCAGTCACTGGATCTCAAATAGGACTCTGTTCAAAAGCTCCATCAGAACTGGCCTACTCTGGTGAAATTGTTCCTGTTTCTGCTCTCCATTGGATTTATTCTGGCTTTTAAAATATTCCCCATCCCAAAAATCGACATTTTTTTCCCATATTTATGCTCTGAATCTGATTTTAAGGTGGATATGGGAAACGTCTGAAGGATGTTCTTGAATACAACATCCTTACCCAATGCCTGCTCAAATTGGTTGAGAGGCTAACAGGAAGGCATCAAGCAATTTGAATCTCACCAGAATGCCACGTACAAAGAACTTGTTGTCCCAGCAATCCAACTGCTCACATGACCTGTGGCAGAGACTATAGATCCCACATTGGACATCAGTTACCTCAGGATATCCAGAGCTGGAGGTGATGCAAGTCCTCCTGCATCCCAAGAAGCTCTCCAAGAAATAACTGGCCTACCCTGAGCAAAATGCATATCCGATTCTGATTTCTGTTGGATTTGCTCCCATTCCAAAAATAAGAGGAAATAATTTTTTCCATATTTATATCTTATCAAATCATTAAATATTGTTTACCTTGGTACTTTTTGTTTATATTGGTTGCACATGAAAAAACGTAGACAAAACAAAACGGTTCTGTCAGCAAGGGTGCATACTCAAGACGTGTTTGTGCTTGAGCCATAGTTTTCCGCTCCCTTTTACATCAATTAAAATTTACCCCATTGCATCATCTTTTAAGAACATCTTGCCATGAAAGTGACTTTGGGCTAGAGACAGTGAGCAAATTTTAAGTTTGTCTTTTTAAAAACAAGGGAAAATCTGCAGATGCTGGAAATCCAAGCAACACACACAAAATGCTGGAGGAACTCAGCAGGCCAGGCAGCATCTATGGAAAAGAGTACAGTCGACGTTTGGGGCCGAGACCTTTCAGCAGGACTGGAGAAAAAAGCTGCGGAGTAGATTTAAAAGGTTGGGGGGGGAGGGGAGAGAGAAACAAATGGTGATAGGTGAAACCTGAAGGGAGAGGGATGAAGTAAAGAGCTAGGAAGTTGATTGGTGAAAGAGACGGAAGGCCATGGAAGGAAGAAGAAGGAGGGAGGAACACCAGAGGGAGGTGATGGGTGGGCAAGGAGATAACATGAGAGAGGGACAAGGGGATGGGAAATGGTGAAGAGGGGGGTGGGGGGGGCATTACCAGAAGTTTGAAAAATCAATGTTATGCCATCAGGTTGGAGGCTACCCAAACAGAGTATAAGGTGTTGTTCCTCCGACCTATGTGGCCTCATCACAACAGTGGAGGAGGCCATGGATAGATATATCGGAATTGGAAAGTGGAATTAAAATGGGTGGCCACTGGGGGATCCCGCTTGTTCTGGCAGATGGAGCATATAGATGCTCGGCAAAGCGGTCTCCCAATCTACGTCAGGTCCCACCGATATACAGGAGGCCACACCAGGAGCACCGGGCACAGTATATGACCCCAACTGGCTCACAGGTGAAGTGTCGCCTCACCTGGAAGGACTGTTTAGGGCTCTGAATGGTAGTGAGGGAGGAGGTGTAGGGGCAGGTGTAGCACTTGTTCCACTTGTAAGGATAAGTGCCAGGAGGGAGATCAATGGGGAGGGACGATTAGACAAGGGAGTAGCATAGAAAGCACAAAGTGTGGGTAGGGAGGAGAATGTCTTCGTTGATGCAAGCAGATGTACGATGAGCATCTCCTTCATTTTCTCTGCCAACGAGCAACTGGCTGATGGGGTAGACTTGCAGTACTTTAAGCTCTTCATGTTTTGCACGATCTTGTGATCATTTCAATTACGGTTAGCTAGGACCTTTTGCTGACCCCGTAGAAGCTGCTACGACCGAGAGTGCTGCCATCTTACTGGAAACACATCATGTACGCTCATGTAATGCCTCTGCAGTGGATGCCTTTTCTGTCATTCTGAGAGATGACCAGATAGTACTCACTATCTGCCTGGGACTCAGGATTGCTGAGTGTATAAAGTCTTCATATTGCAAATGCTCCTCACATGTTAATCCTTTCTTCCCTACAATCATCCTCATGAACTTTTTCTGGACCCTCTCTGATACCAACAAATATTCTTAGATAAGGGGCCCAAAACTGCTTATTATACTCTGTGGTCTGACCAATGCCCATGAAAGCCTCAGTATTACATCCTTGCTCTTATATTCTAGTCCTCTCAAAATGAATGTTAACATTATATTTGCCTTCTTTACCACCTCTAAGTTGACCCTTAAGGAATCCTGCACAAAGACTCCTGAGTCCCTTTTTAAATTTTCTCCCCATTTAGGAAAAAAAAAGTCTACCTTTTTTCCCTTCTACAAAAGTGCATGACCATACACTTCCCTACACTAGATTCCATCTGCCCCTCCTTTGCCCATTCTCCTAATCTAAGTCCTTTTGCAGACTCCCTGCTTCCTCAACACTACCTGCCCCTCCACCCATCTTCATATAGACTGCAAACTTGACCACAAAGCCATCAATTTTGTTATTCAAATCATTGACATATAATGTGAACAGAAGTGGTCTCAACACTGACCACTGTAGAACACCACTAGTCACTGGCAGCCACCCTTTATTCCCATTCTTTTCCTTCTACCAGTCAGCTAATCTTCCATCCATGCTAGTATCTTTCATGTAATACCATAGGCTCGTAGCTTGTTAAGCAGCCTCGTGTGTCACCTTGTCAAAGGCCTTCTGAAAATCCAGGTATCTAACATCCACTGACTCTCCTTTGTCTATTTTGCATGTTATTTCCTCAATGAATTCCAACAGATATGTCAGGTAAGGTATTTCCCTTAAGAAAACCATACACTCCTTGGCCTATTTTATCACGTGCCGCGAAGGAGCACAAGACCTTATCCTTAGTAATGGACTCTCCTTAGTAATAGTCACTTCTGCTCCCTGATACTCTTGTATTTCTGGCATACTGCTAGTGTCTTCCACAGTGAAGACTGACATAAATACTTATTCAGTTCATACACTATTATCTGCCACCAAGAAGGCCTTAAATCTCCCCGCTTCTTTCTCAACAAATTCTCAAATTCCCAAGCAGTTCTCCTCCTCCATCTGGCAGAGCTGGTCCTCACCCTCAACTATTCCTCCTTTGATTCCTCCCACTTTCTGCAAACTCGAGGCATAGCCTTGGGCAACCGACTGTACTTGCTTTTTTGTTGGCTACTTGAAACAGTCCAGATTCCAAGCCTTTCATGGTAATGCTTCCAAGCCTTTCATGGTAATGCTCCCAAGCTCTTTTTGATGCCACATTGACAGCTGCGTTGCTGCTGCTTCATCCACCCATGCTGAGCTTGTCGATTTCATTAACTTTACCAAGTTCCACCCTGCTCCTAAATTCACTTGGTCCATTTCTGATACCTCCCTTGCCTTTTTGGAGACAAACTCTACTGACATTGTTTATAAACCTACTGCTTCCTATGGCTATCTTGACTATATTTCTCCTGTATAAAATGCTATTCCCTTTTCTCAGTTCCTGAATCTGCTCACAGGATGAGGTTTACTTTCCCAGGATATCAAAGATGCCTTCTTTCTTCAAAGAATGGGTGGGGTTTCCCTTCCTCCACCATTGACATTGCCCTCACCCACATCTCCTTCATTTCCCGGACATCTGCACTCACCCCATCTTCCCGCACCTTAACAGGGAATAGAGTTCCTCTCGTCCTTGCCTACCACCAAACGTATCCCTACTTCCCACTCACTCTCTGCTTTCTTCAGGGATTGCTCCCTTCATGATTTCCCCTTTCTATTCACCTGCCCCCCCCACTGATCTCACTCCTGGCACGTAACCCTGCAAGCAACAAAGTGCTGTACCTACCCATTCACCTCTTCCTTCACCTTCTCACATGGCTCCACACAGTCCTTCCAGCTGAGACAACACCTCTCCTGCAAATCTGCTGGGCCCTTGATTGCGTTTGGTGCTCCTGATGTGGCTCTTCTTCACTGGTGTTAGAGTGGATTCTTTTTGGGTAGATGATTTGTTAACACTTAAATGACTTTGGCCACCAGACTTCTATTTTAACGGTTTGACAAAGGACTGTGGATTGAGTCCACCACAATGGGCTTCCCAAAAGGAGTGAATACCAGATGCTTCTGGTGCCTGATGCTGTAGTTTTGAAGGCAGTATCACCTATACATTATAAATATTAATTGTATGAATTGTCTTCTATGTTAGCACGGGAAATGCCAAATAAATGTGTTGTAGACTTAACTTACATTCCTAAAGGCTGTAGATACCAACCCAGACATGTTGGCGTCAGGAGGAAAGGATGGTGTGAGATTTTGTATGTAGCTTCAATAGGAAGCATTGTCTATGCATTGTCTGTAACTTTTTAAAGTAGCGATTGCCTTTGTGTTTAGATATAAATATCGAGCCCACATTTAGCTAGCAGACCTTTCTGCAGAAAGCGTCTCCGTGCGTAAGATGCCTGCTGTACCTTGTTGTGTCGAATAAAGAAACTGCTTTGTATCTACCAGTGACTGTCTCGCCGGTAATTTCATCCACGTTACAACAGCTGGTGAGACCCAACATAAATTGGGCAACCGCTTTGTCAAGCACCACCGCTGCACCTACCAAAAGCAGAATTTCCTGGTGGTCGGCCACATTAATTCCTATCCCTATTCTATTCTGATGTGTCGGTCCACGGCCTCCTCTTCTGCCACAATGAGGTGACTTTCAGGATTGAGGAGCAACAGCTTATATTCAATATAATTATCCCCAACCTGATGGCATGAGCATCAATTTCTCCTTCAATTAATTTTTGTTTATTTTTTCCTTTTCCCCTCCCATTCCTTCTATTTCCACTCTGGCCTCCTACCCCTGCCTATCACCTCTCCTTTGTGCCCCTCCTTCTTCCTACCTGGTTTCACCTGTCATCTTGTCTTCCTTCCTCCTCCCCCACCCCCCCCACTTTTTTTTACTCTGGCTTTTTCGCCCCTTTTCCAGTCCTGAAGAAGGGTCTCAGACAGAAATGTTGACTTATTTCTATAGATGCTGCCCGATCTGCTGAGTTCCTCCAGCGCTTGGTGGGAATTGCTCTGGATTTACAGTTCCTGCAGAATCTCTGGTGTTAATAGATTTGAGGGACTGCATGGCCCTTTAATTTCAGAATCAAGTTTATTATCAGTGACTTATTTAATGTGAAATTTGATTTGCGGCAGCAGTACAGTGCAAGGACAGAATGGCTGAGGGTAAAAAGCTATTTCTGAGTTGTTGAGTGTGGGTTTTCAGACTTCTGCATGTTTTAGGAAAATGAGTCCTGATGAAGGGTCTTGGCCCAAAGCGTCGACTGTACTCTTTTTCATAGATGCTGCCTGCTCTGCTGAGTTCCTCTAGCATTTTGTCTGTGTTGCTTAGATTTCCAGCATCTGCAGATTTTCTCTTGTTAGAGAAATACCTTAACTTCATTTAGCTCCTCTGCCATTTTTGAAAAGGAAGATGAGAAAGAAAGTGTTCATTGTCAAGTATAGGTAGGTGTTAATTGTCAGGTATAGACGGAGTATCAGTGAACTGTGGTTATATAGGGCTGCTTAAAACATGGGTCAATCATTTTCAATCTGGAGGTTTTGTTAGGACTTTCTTGTATCATTTTGCACTGGGATTGAAGTTGGGTTTTCTTTGATCAGTCAATCCGGGGTCACGTTTGTGCTGTTAACTGCAAAATTATAAATAAGTTACACAAATATGAGGTGAGACTTGTACCCCATGCAGACCATTCAATTCAATTCAATAAAAGTTTAATTGTCATTCAAGCATACATGAATACTCATGAATACAGCCAGACGAAACAGCGTTACTTTGCAATCGAGGTGCCAACAGTCATTCGCAGCACAAAGCACATATAAGGTAGAAAGGTAGCCATGCTATAAAAGAGTCCAAACTCGGGCCATTGAACACTACAGAAATGTACAGGTGACCATAAAAGAGCTTGTCAACTGCTGAGCGAACAGGGGGGTGGGGAGGGGGGCAGCAGTGACCCCCCGGCTGGGCGCCGCACCACAGCACCCTCAGTGGAGTGCACTGGCTCCGACGCCTCTCTCCTGGCGGCTGTGAACAGGCAACACCGTGGCTTGAGGCATAGTCCACGTTCCAGCTGAGGCCACGCAGGCCCCCCCCCCCACCGCCATCTGCCCCTGCTCACTGCAATAAATCAGCGAGTCGAATGTGGGGCATTCCACATTAACCATGTCCAAAGGGGTCCTGTGATCCTTATTGCCTCTGCAGCGGATGCTTTTTCTGTTGTTCTGAGAGACGGCCAGATAGTACCCGCTATCTGCCTGGGACTTGGGATTGCTGAGTGTATAAATTCTTTGTATTGCACAACAGTGCCAGCTTCAACTTGCATGGGGGGCCATGAATGTTGCAATCACATCTCGAGGAGCTCCTGACAGATATAGCACTTGAAATACTGCTGCCACGAGTTATCCTGTTTCCTTTCAATTAGTTATTAAAAAATGTTTTGGAGTTGCAAAGCACAGAACACAACAGGTTTACAGTGCTGGAGAAGATGGGATTTACAGGGGTTTGGGGTAGACATTAGAAAGAATTGGAAATGGGCTGGTTAGGAGCCCAAGTAGATCAGTAGTCATGGAGGTAAAGGCTGAATGGGAACTATATTGTGGTTACCATGTGAATTTAGGTTACGTCCACACTAGACCGGATAAATCTGAAACAAAGCTTTTTTGCTTCATTTTGACCCTCTGTCCACACTGAAATGGCATTTTCCTCCCCCAGAAATGGAGCTTTTCTAAAATGCTCTCCAGAGTGTTTAAATCTGAAACGCTGGTTAGGTGTTGTAGTGTGTACGGGGTAACCGGAGGTTTTAAAAACCTGTCATCCATTTTATCAGTGAAGAGACTATAGCTGTAGGAAATGTTTCCAGGGTGACCCCTCTGTGGAAGTGGGGAAGATGTTGGCGGGGCCACTCAGGGGTCTGTGTGCTCGTATGTGTAGCTATTGTAGTGGCTGTGAGGCTGATATTGTGGCGATGAAAAGTACTGTGGGAGTGGGGGAGCCATCATATTCCTCATCATTGCAAATCCCTCTGCAACAGAGTTAGTCAGTTTTTCAATGTTCATCGTCAGCCGGGTCATACTGTCCGTGAACTCCTTGTCGGTTGCCTCCGGTATTTGATTTTTAGTTTTAAGTCCTCCTGCGCGAGAGCCAACAGCTGTCTGTCGTTTGACAATTTCCTTTTAAATTTTTTTTTCTGTAACTGGACAAACGCGCACCAAGTATACCGTTTCCTCTTCGCTTCTTTTTTGTAGATGTGTGCTGTGCATGCCCGGTAGGAGGAGATTCGCCCAATTACGCGTTTTAATGTGGACGGAGGTATTTTCAAAAACTCCTGGTGTGGACGCCTATTGTTTTTACACAAAACTGGCATTTTCAAAATTATCCAGTCTAGTGTGGACGTAGCCTTAGATAGAGGCAGCAGAATTTCTACAGAGATGTAGCACTTGTAATGCCATGAAGGTATTTCACACTTCTAACAACAGCATCCATCAGTTATTTAGTTCAGTTTCTCAACTTGCTATGGGGGAATTTCCCAGCCTGATATTCTTGGTTAAGTATCTGTGAATATCTGTTTCCCATTTCGTCATGAACATCTATTCACATTCTCTTCAATTCTGATCTTTGGGCTTCCTTTGAATAGCACTTTTTCATTTACAGTAGAACGTTTTTACCTTAAGAGTAAGCTTGCTTATTTTCAATGTGCAACATGTGGATGATTTGTGACTGTTGGTTTTCACATTGAGTTTTTGGAGTGTATTGGGATGATAATTGCCTGAGAAGTAATGAACTGGAGGTTTCAGAATAGCATATGCATATTTGAAAATCCTTAGGTCAGAGAAATATTAAATGAATTAGCTGGAGCTGCCAAGAGCACTTTATATTTTCCATGGTTTTAAAGATTTTTTTTTACATATTTTAAAATAATTTCCAAGATCTAACATGTACAGGAAGTGGGAAACTCCAGGGTGTGTGGCTTATTGACTGAATGTGGTCTTCTCAAACTGTGGTAACTTTGTCATGCTAAAGATTATTTCTTTTCAGTCCATCTGTGCTGCACCATTTATTGTGATGATGTGACTGGTGTGATCTTGGTTGGGTCGAACTCTGGCAGGTTGAGCAAGAACGCCCTGGCAACACAAGTCTAGCGGTAATCCTTGCAAAGTAAACCCTTGCTAATTTGCTGCTGTGCCACTTATTCAGAGACCTCTCACATTGCGTCATCCTGTACTCCAGTGTCTTTGAATATGAGATCCAGTGAATGCAGGTTTTGCTGAGGAAGAATAGCCAAATAATCCAGTTCTACATTAACAAGGTTGGCTTTACCTGGTGTTTGGCCACTCAGATGCTAATCTCAGAAGAGACATCCTTACTTTAGTAGAGGAACCAAAATTCATCCAAATCATATTGTGAAGAATCTGCTTCAGAACCATTCATTGTTGCAAAGTCAGGCATGCACAATAATTCTAAAAGCATTTGTTGAGGTCACGGAAAGAGCAAAAAATGGACTTGGAGGTGGAGAATAGATAACAGACTCTTTTCCACAACCCCCTCCCCCATCCCTCACAGCTAACCCATTCTCAAGAGATGGGAATCCATTATCTTGTTCACCGACCCACCAAGAAGTTCGTATACCTCCCAGTTCCCAATGGGACCATTTGTTCCCTGTTGTCTTGCCTCACCCCTGGCTGCCATCTGCTCTGCTTTTGGTGCCTACTGTGTACAAATCCATTCCGAAGCAGCATTTGCCCATTCACTTGCCCTTCTGGCATTTCCCTGTGCTGTGAGACAGCAGCTTACATGCACACGCTTAACTGTGTCTATGGGGACGGCAGATTACATGTCCACTGGGAAACTTGCACAGGAATAGTGAGATCACTTAGTTGGACACTGATGTTTGTAATTAAGCCAAGTTTCTATTTCAGTGAAGCTTAAAACAAGTTCGATGGACATCACCTCATCAATTTTCAGACACCTTTTGTAATCGTCTGGCTAAAAATATTGGCTTAGCAATGGTTGCCGTTCTGTCTCTGTCTCTCCCTTGCTCTTTCTCTGTCTCTCTCCTTCTCTCTTGCTCTTTCGCTGTCCCTGTCTCTCTTTCTCTCTGCAGCTGTGATAAGACTGCTCCCAGTGTCAGTCATTTCATTGGCCTCACTGATTATCAGCTTTGAACGTGAAGACACAAGTTGATTGTTTCCATAGCACCCTTTACCCTCCACAGTTCTTTACACTGAGCTCTTCAATGATTGCATCAAAATAGCCAGGGCTCTCAATTTGTGCATAGCAAGTTGCACAAGTAACAGTTCTGACACTGATTCAATAAGCTACTAGAGACCTAGACATGGTGAAAGAGGAATACATATTTTATTAGCAAGGGAGGGCAGAAATACATCTTATGCTCTTTGTTGAAATAGCATTGGAGGCAGATCAGAAGAGATTCACTAAACTAATTCTTGGGATGAGGGGGTAAACGCATCAGAAAAGGCTTAAAAAATTTAGATTGAACATGAATTAAGGAACAGGTTCTTCAACTCATGGAGCTGTGCTGAATTAATTGAGCTAATGATGCCTAATCGAGTCCCATCTGTATATTTATGAGCTTGTCTGAAAACACTTCTATTGTATCAGCCTTCATTGCCCTTGGCAGCACATTCCACGCAGCCATCCACCACTCTCTGTAAAAATGAAAAAAACTTACCCTGTACACCAAGTTTTCTTTGCCCCATCACCTTCAATGTATGCCTTCCAGAATTAGGTATTTCAACCCAGGGAGAAAGATACTGGTTGTCTATCTAAGCCTCTCATAATCCTGTAAACCTCGACCATGTCTCCCCTTGGCTGCAGAGAAAACAACCCTAGTCTGTCCAATCCCTCTTCTGTACTATTTAGAGTTTAGAAGGTTGAGAGATGATCTTATTGAAACTATACAAGATCCAAAAGGAACATGGCAGTGCAAACATTGAGATGGTCCCATTAATTGGAGAATGGTGGGTGTAGTTAGTCACTTGAATCTGAGTTGTCTGGGTATTTCATCTCTTGGGGCAGGGAATACCCAGAACTCTTTGTCCTAGGAGTGTTCTGGAGGCTGGCGGGGGTGGTATAGAGAAAGTAGATCAGTTCTTCAAGTGTGGGGGAATTGAGGGCTGTGGGGAGCTGACAGATTGATACAGAGAGTTGTAGCCTTGATCGTATTGAATGTCAGGTCAGGCTTGAGGGGCAGAGTGTATTTGTGAAGCTCCCTGGAACCTTTTACGCCACCGGAAGGCCTCAGTTCGACACCTCTGTCAAAAGATGGCACCCCTAGTCGTGACACTCCCCTTTACTCAGTTTAGACTTTTGTGTTCGGTTTCCTGAAGCAGTACTTGAACCCACTACCTTCAGGTTTGAGAGTTTAAAGTTTTACAAACTGACTCGTGGCAAAAACCATCAGAAAATTTTTTTTTGTTCTTTTAAGTCCAGGACCCTAAGGAAATGTGCATATCTTATTTATTCATGACAGACACTTCCCTTCCAAGCATGTGGATAAAGTAGTTTCTTTTTGCGTCTGGTATCTGCGTCGATTGCTGCTTTTTGCCTTCAGGTTCTGTTTTGTGGATCATGGGATTTGTCTATAAACAGCAGCGTATCAGAGTCAGGTTTATAGATAGATAGATAGATATACTTTATTGATTCCGAGGGAAATTGGGTTTCGTTGCAGCCACACCAACCAAGAATAGAGCATAAATATAGCAATACAAAAACCACAAACAATCAAACAACAAAATGCAAACTATGCCAGATGGAAAATAAGTCCAGGACCAGCCTATTGGCTCAGGGTGTCTGACCCTGCACCGGAGGAGCTACACGTTCGATGGCCACAGGCAGGAGCGACCTCCCGTGCTGCCCAGTGTTGTATCTCGGTGGAATATGGCCGAAGTCCAACAGCAAAAAGTTCAATATCCAGTCTACAAACACGTTCCTCGATCGTAATATGACTGACGTATGTCCTGTAGTTTTGTGGCCACAGTACATTGCAATGCATGATAATAATAAAAACTATGCATTGCAATAAGTTGTATAGTTAGTAGTTGGAGTTGCAGAAATCCTGGCAACCTCCTTCCACTCCCGCTATTAATGTTTTCCTTTCTTTTATAGTTGGTGTTCTACATCTATGACACTAGCTTTCTCAACTTTTTTTCCCCCAAACTTGTGTGGAAATGGGGATGAGGGGGAGAAATTATGGAAGTGGATTTTAAAGAGAAAATCAGTACGCTTTATACCCTGTGTGTGCGGTTAACATTTAGCATATTGGTGCAGTATGGCTCCACCTGTCCTCCGTGACAATTCTTGAAGACTGCAAAGAAGCAAAATACAATGCAGGCTTTTGTTCCTTCCCCTCCCCTCCCCACCTTCTAGCTTTCGGCCCAAAATGTTGACTGTACTTCTCTTTCATCGATGCTACCTGGCCTGCTCGGTTCTTCCAACATTTTGTGTGTGTTGCTCAGATATCCAGCATCTGCAGATTTTCTCTTGTTTGTAGCTTCTTTCAATTTCCTCTCCAGTCCTGCTGAAGTGTGTTTGGCCTGAAATGTTGACTGTTTATTCCCTTCCATAGATGCTGCTTGACATGTTGAGTTCCTCCAGTATTTTGTGGGCATCTGCAGAATCTGTGTTACAGATTACTGCTCTTTTGTGCCTGGGAGAAGCGCATCTTGTCCGTGACGTGATCTACATAGTTGCCATTAGTGATCTTATTTCAAAGGTGGTCTTTATCCAATCCTCGGAGGTGTTGCCTCCTTTCAGGGAGAAGAAGCACATGTTCCTTTGTCTGCTGACTTTTTAAATGGGCACTGCAGTGGCAGAAGAAAATGACAACTTCCCATTTAATTATTCCAAGGGCAATCAATATTTAGGTAAATATGTGGATATGAAAGGTTTAAAGGAATAGGAGCCAAACAGGGGCAAATGGGACGAGCTTGGTGCATGCAGTGGTCAACATGGACAGGTTAGGGGAAAGGGCTTTTTTCCCTGCTGTATACTTTATAGCTCTTTTGAATGAATCCATCATTTTTTTCCGTTCACCAACTCCTTTCCCTGACCATTGCATTAGCTACATACATCCTTATGATGTAGGAGGAGGCCATTTGGCCCATTGTGTCTATGCCAGTTCACAGGGAAGTCCTATTATCCATTTTTCCAGTAACTTATTCTTTTCAACCACCACCCCCCCAGATTCCGCCATTCACCAACACACTGTTGTTTGTTAACTTAACAGCAGTTAATTAACCTGACAACCTGTACACTTTGGGAATCGGAGATTGTGAAAACTCCGCACAGAGAGGACCAGAAGTCAAGATTAAACCCTGGTTTCTGATGCTGTGAGAGAGCTGCACTACCATCTCCTTTTCCTCGTTGCCTTCCTACATCATCATCATGGTGCCTCTGTCTCCAAACTCCATGCTCTCCACTCCTCTGTCCTCCCTGGATGCAATCTATCTTTAACAACACCTCAGTCCACCAATCCCGCAGCCTCCTGTCTCATCACTGCCTCCCTTCCTCTCCCCTATTATATTGGCCATCTCCCCACTTCACCTGGTGCAGGGTATCAGCCTGAGTCATCAACGTTCTCCCTCCCCCCTTCCCCCTACCAAGTACTGCTTGACCTACCAAGTTCCTCAAACTGATTACTCCTCATTCATGCCTTCATCTCTTCCCCAGAAGCAGGCCAAAAATAAACCAGATTATCTGTAACCTTGGCACCATACATGAACCACAGTAGGCTTCAGGGCCTACACTCTGCATTCCTCCAGTACTTGCTGCTATACATCTCTGAGCTCTTTGGTAACTACACTGTCAGCTGCCAAGCCTCAAAGCTCCCTTTAAAACCTCCCTCCCCCCGACCCCGCCACCTTCTAAAACATGCCTCTTTGAACAATTTACTTGGGATTTCTGCCTTCCATAGTTTGACATCAAGACATGTTTTTGTGTCTAATAATCTATTTTTTAAAATGTTACATATGTAAGTGATGGTTGTGAATTACTTATCAAGTTTAACAATCTTGAGCATAAATATTGGACAAAATTGGTGAAGGAAAATCTGGTGTAATCTTGGTGCATTTAAAATGAAATCCTGAATGTTAATAATACAATACGGGTAATTTGTCTGCTGTTTGGTCTAAAGACTAAATGCACAACACTATTCAGTGGACAGACAGTGACTCTGCTTAATGTTTATCCAACTGAACTTCATTGAAGGAGAAAGATAACTGGGAACGATTAGGGAGCTTCAAAGTCTCAGCAATATTTTTGATGCAAAGAAGGATGTTTGAGCATAGGGGTCAAACAGTTTATAAAAGGTCATGTGGTTCCTGGGATTTAAATTGCTCTCTATAACACCAGCCTCCTGACTTGATTTTGTTGCTGATGTTATGGGGTTTGGCGAGAGGGTGGTTTGAAACCGCCTCTATACAGTGCAGCTGGAGGTGGTGAAGATTTACAGTGAAGCACCACAAATTTAACATGTCCTTTGGCCTTGGGGCATCCACTGCTGTTTGAATTTTCTCAGCACACTTGTTTAATTCTCATGTGTCAATGGTGTGGCCACAGTAAGTGATGCTTGGTTTAAAGAATTCACAATTGTTGTGTTGTGCCCTTGGCCCACAGTCTTCTATTCTTTTTAACACTGTCTTGAGATTCTGGAGATGTTCCTGGGCTGCCTTGAAGTACCTGGTCCATAGCTTTCTTGCAGAATGCAGATGCTACTCCAAAAATAAACCTATTATAGAGATAAAGACCTTGGTGAGTGTTTATGGTGAGATACATTTTGGAATCTTCCACGTCCTTCTGTAAATAGGGCACACCTAAGTCCACTTTGCTGAAGTTTCCCTCCAGAAAAGTTTGCAAAGATATCCTGTGTCCTGGACAGTGTGTATTGACCTATATTCAGTACTGGATGATCTTAGAATCACCACAGATCCTGAAAGACCCATTCTTCTTGGCTACTGGGACCACTGGTATTGACCATTCCACTTAACTTTGGAAAAAATTCCTTTGGTCTCCATGTAATCTAGCTCACCGGCTACTTTATCATAGATAGTATAAGGATGTGCTTTGCAAAACTTGGGTGTGGAATTTTCATTTAATGCTATTTTACCCTTGATATGTTTGAGTCATCCAGTGCCATCCTTGAACAGTGCTACACTTGCCCCTACACCTCCTCCCTCACTACCATTCACCTGTGAGTCTGTTGGGGTCATATACTGTTTTTGGTGCTCCCAGTGTGGCCTCTTGTATGTCGGTGAGACCCGACGTAGATTGGGAGACCACTTCGCCGAGCATCTACGCTCCATCCACCAGAACAAGCGGGATCTCCCAGTGGCCACCCATTTTAATTCCACTTTCCATTCCCATTCAGATATGACTGACAATGGCCTCCTCCACTGTTGGGATAAGGCCACACCTAGGTTGAAGGAACAACACCTTATATTCTGTTTGGGTAGCCTCCAACCTGATGGCATGAACATTGATTTCTCAAACTTCCAGTAATGCCCTCCATCCCCCCCCCCCCGTTACCATTTCCCATCCCCTTTTCCCTCTCTCATGTTATCTCCTTGCCTGTCCATCGCCTCCCTCTGCTGCTTCTCCCCCCCCCCCCTTTTCTTTCTTCCATTGCCTTCTGTCTCTCTCATTAAGCAACTTCCTGGCTTTTTGCTTCATCCCTCCACCCCCCCCCAAGTTTCACCTATCCCCTGGCGTTCATTCCGCCGCCCCCCCCCCCCACTTTTCAAATTGACTCCTCAGCTTTTGTGTCTCCAGTCCTGCCAAAGGGTTTCAGCCTGAAACGCCAACTGAACTTTTTTCCATAGATGCTGCCTGGCCTGCTGAGTCCCTCCGGCATTTTGTGTGTGTTGCTCGAACACTGCTGTTGGCTTTCCATTGACTCTGTTGCAGGGGAAGCAAATGGCAGATGGATTTCCAATCGATTTGTAGTAGTCTCAGCCAATCATGACCCCAAATGCTGGGCCTCGTGTTTTTACCATATACAAGCCCAATGTGACTTGTTGGTTGTTGTATTTAACTGCTACAAATGATATTCCCATAGGAGTTTTCCTTTCTCCAGGGCAAGTTCTTAGTTGGATATCTGCAGTTTCTGTATCTTTGAAATGCTGTTCAGACTCATTTTGTGGAATGACTGAAACAATAGGTTTCAATAGGTGCATTTAATGTCAGATATGTATACAATATACATGGTGAAATTCTTTTTCTTCACAAACAGAGGAGTGCCCCAAAGAGTGAGTAACAGTTAAAACCACAAAGAAACCCCAACTCCCCCCAACACACAAGTAGCGGCAAATCAACGACCCCCACTCCACCCCCACCACCAAATAGCACCAGCACCCTCCACCAAGCACTTAAGCGTGCAGCAAGCATCAATGAAGACAGACTTGCAGTACCCCAAACACTACTTGTTCACCCGATAATTCAACATTCTCTCTCTCGCTCTCTCTCATAGGGAAAAAAGGGGTGTTCCCATTTCACAGTGAGAGGGGAGACATAACAAACAATTCACTGGTTTAAGATGTTTAAAGTCTGTTGTGCTGCTTTTTCCAAACTCCGGGCAAACAACCCCCGGCCGCTAACCCGCTGCTCCTGATGTTCTGTGTTCTCCCGCAATGCTTCAGTCAGGGGTATTGGCCTAGGATCAGCACGTTCCCAGAGCCACAAAATCCTGGAACCCTGAAGGTGCACTGTCTTCCAGGCCGCATGCTTGGGATATCAAAAAGCGTCTGGTTGTGAGGCCCTGAGGGCATGTCACATTCCTGCAAAGAACCGGTCAGAGTGTAACTCCAGGTCATGGTCTTCAAAAGAACACCCCACACCCTGAAACAGGAAAAAGAAGAGACAACAAAGATGGAAATAAAGCTGTTTGCAAAGATGCAAGCAAAGGAGTTGTGTTTAGCACCATTTTAACTGGCCCCACCAATGGCCGATCGAATATCCAATGCCGTTTTAATTTGCTGTTCACTTCTGGTGCAAGTCATATTCTCTTGTTAGTTTTGGCATTGTAAATCTCAACGCTACTCAGTCCTGAGTCACTCTCCAGGATTATCAGATTTATTTTATCAACAGCACACAGATTAGTGCTCTTTTTAAAATTTCAACTTGCCTTTTATCTTTCCCACTTCCTTGTGCAGTCCATTTACTTTTGTCTGCCTGACATGCTCTTTGTAGCTATCCTACTTTGCTGCATTTTCTTCAAGTCCCACAGGAGACCTTAAACATTGATTAGATGCTGCGTTGTTCAGTTTATAACAATTACCTTCCAATGGAGTAATAGTGAGCATTAACAACTTAAACACAGGACTCTGTCGTTCACAAAACCATTTACAATTTGTCTTTGTTATATCAGATCAGAAAATATCTAAAATATATGGAAAGAGGAAGACATAAGAGGAACCCGAACCCTAACTCTTTCAAAATATCTAAAGAATCACTTATAGTAATCTTGGCGCAAATGTGAGAGCAATAACTGATGTGGCATCTTTACAATTCTCTTCAATGTTATTCATTGTTAGAACCTCCGTCTCAGCAGGGTGGGTTCAATGATTGAATCATGACTGGGTATTTTTTGTGCTCAAGCTCGTGGTGGGCTGCTTCCCGTCTTTACTGACGCACAGGGCTGGGGATGTGAAGAAGAATCAGTATGAACTTGTAGCTTCGCTTGTAGACTTGCGGGCCCCAGACCTGGGGTATGTGCACCTCGGAGCACATTCCTTCTGTGCTACTTTGCACTACTGTATTGTAAATCAGCCCAAGTGGCATAATGAGCTGCTACTGATGTCGATAGTTCATCATTTCTGTCTTATTTTCTTGCCAACTTGACTACACATTAATGAGGGATCCAAATCTTGGCTGTCACTCCAAGTTTCTTCAAAATATGCAATGGATTGAAGCTCAGCAAGGCCAGTAGAGGTTAGTGGTGTGAGAGAGACAGAGATAACCAGGATCAGGATGGTCATTCCAGATTAATGAAGAGCTTAGCTCTTCCAAAACTGGTGATATGACAACGTGGAAGTCAGACAACATAATCCTTTGAAATCTCGAAGCCGAATCACAGATGTAACTGGCTGTCCTGTACAGCTGGCAGTATCTATTCATCCAAGTAAGTTTTGGAAGTGAACAGACATTGTAGGGTGTGTTAAATCTTTTAAGTCCAGTGGAATCCCTGTTAAAGTGATAAAGACTGAAATGTGCATTCCTTTTTGACAACTCGCCATTTGTTTGCTATTTGAGACTTTGAGAGTGTGGGTTGCTTAACCCCTCTTGCATTTACTTGCACTCTATCCCTCACTTGCAGGCTTGTATATCTGCTCTCCCTGTTCACCATCTGTTTTCTGGACAGCCATCTCCAAGAAGCCTGGCTTTTATTTCTAATGATGTGCAAAATGGCTTTATTTACGAAAAATTAGTATCACTGCAGCCACATTAACACATTTGTCAAAAGTCTAATTTTCACTGCTGTGGCGTTAATGTCATTCACTGACAAGATACACACTGGTGTAAACAGCATTTGTTGTTTAGCAGCTCTGTGAAGTAAGAGATATGATCAGAAAGGTATAAACACAAACAACTGTCCTGCTTTACTTTACAGCCTGTTATGCCACTGGTGTTTGGGGCAGCAATGATGGTCCTTCACCTTTGTACGGTCGCACACAGATATAGAAAGGAGGACTCTTCATTGCTGTTCCCGTAACTTTATTTTGACCAGTCAGGATCAAGGTACAGTTATTATCAGAGTACATACATGAGTTGGGGAGGGGAAGATGGCAGCACGACGCAGTGCGCGTGGCCGCTCTGAATTGATATCGTATTTGTTAAATGGGGCCGTGCACAATCCTGATTGACGTGAGAAGCACGGAGGAACATCTGGAGGAACTTCTGAAATGCCCGCTTCGCTGCCGTTGCTACTGTGCGCTTGAGAATCTCCGGAGGGGAAGGCCCCAAATCCTCAGCTTTGCCTATTGCCTGTTGCTGGGGACGGGGTCGAAGCACTCGGCAGAGATGGTGCTCGGTGTCAGAGAGCTGGTCGGAGGCTCGAAGTTTTCGGACAGAGTCGGAGTCGGACTGTGGTCGGGTGCTTCCAGGGTGCAGCATCGGCAAGTTTGCGGTGCTGAAAACTCATGGCAGGAAGAGTTTCTCCCTTCAACCGTCTGCGTGAGATGTTGGGACTTTCGAGAGACTTTGAGACTTTTTTTTTACCATGACCATGGTCTGTTCTTCATCAAATACGGTATTGCTTTGCACTGTTGTAACTGTATGTTGTAATTATGTGGTTTTTGTCAGTTTTTTAGTCTTGGCTTTTCTTGTGTTTCTGTGATATCATTCTGGAGGAACAAATTGTATCATTTCTTAATGCATGCATTACTAAATGACAATAAAAGAGGACTGTGTGTCCTCATAATCTAATCTAATCTAATGTCACCACTACAACCTTAATATTTGTCCTGTGGGCATACTTAGCAGATCTATTGAATAGTGACTGTAAACAGGATCAATGAAAGGGCAAGAGCACAGAAGACTAGAAACTCTAAAAATGCAAATATAAATAAATAGCAAC
Organism: Mobula hypostoma; assembly: GCF_963921235.1. Taxonomy (NCBI): domain Eukaryota; kingdom Metazoa; phylum Chordata; class Chondrichthyes; order Myliobatiformes; family Myliobatidae; genus Mobula; species Mobula hypostoma. The sequence goes on from NC_086097.1 coordinate 127,250,218, forward strand.
AAATAATGAAAGCAAGAAATAACAAGATAAAGAGTCCTTAAATTGAGATCAGTAGGCCAACGGCAGCTGCAATCTCAATGACTCTTCACACAGCCTTAGACCACCTAGATTATACAAACACCTATATGAGGATGCTGTTCATTGACTATAGCTCAGCATTTAATACCATCATTCCCACAATCCTGATTGAGAAGTTATAGAACCTGGGCCTCTGTACCTCCCTCTGCAATTGGATTCCCAACTTCCTAACCAGAAAACCACAATCTGTGTGGATTGGTGATAACATCTCCTCCTCACTGACGATCAACACTGATGCACCTCAGGGGTGTGTGCTTAGCCCACTGCTTTACTCTCTGTATACACATGACTGTGTGGCTGGGCATAGCTCAAATACCATCCATGAATTTGCTGATGATACAACCATTGTTGGCAGAATCTCAGATGGAGATGAGAGAGCGTACAGGACCGAGATATACCAACTAATAGAGTGGTAACACAGCAACAACCTTGCACTCAACGTCAGTAAGATGAAAGAGCTGATTGTGGACTTCAGGAAGGGTAAGACGAAGGAACACATACCAATCCTAATAGAGGGATCAGAAGTGGAGAGAGTGAGCAGTTTCAAGTTCCTGGGTGTCAAGGTCTCTGAGGACCTAACCTGGTCCCAACATATCGATGCAGTTATAAAGAAGGCAAGACGGCGACTATACTTCATTAAGAGTTTGAAGAGATTTGGTATGTCAACAAATACACTCAAAAACTTATACAGGTGTCCCCCACTTTACGAAAGTTTGCTTTACGCCACTTTGCTTTTACGAAAGACCTACATTAGTACCTGTTTTCGCTAACTGAAAGAAATCCGGAGGATTTTCGCTTTTACAAAAAAAGGCACCCGCTTTAAACTTGTGTTTACCCCGAGAAAGTCTACCATGACCGTGAAGCCTTGCGCGTGTAGGTGTGTGCGCATACGTGTACGTGCCGATTTTTTTTTCCTACAAATCGGTTTTCGGCTAAATCTTCCAGATTCTAGTAAGTGAAACTACACTGTACATACATTATTTCTACTTTATATAGAAAAAAGGCGCCCACTTTAAACTTGTGTTTACCCGAGAAAGGCTACCATGACCGTGAAACCTTGCGCAGGCAGGTGTGTGCGCATGTATGTACGTGCCCTTTTTTTTTAGGTTTTATGTGCTATTTGGTATGATTTGGTAGGTTTTTTTTGGGTCTGGGAATGCTCAAAAAACTTTCCCATATAAATTGATGGTAATTGCTTCTTCGCTTTACATCATTTCGGCTTACGAAAGGTTTCATAGGAACGCTCTACTTTCGAGTAGCGGGGGAAACCTGTATAGGTGTACTGTGGAGAGCATTCTGACAGGCTGCATCACCGTCTGGTATGGGTGTGGGGGGGCTACTGCACAGGACAGAAAGAAGCTGCAGAGGGTTGTAAATTTAGTTGGCTCTATCTTGGGTACTGTCCTACAAAGTACACAGGACATCTTCAGGGAGCAGTGTCTCAGAAAGGTAACGTCCATTATTAAGGACCTCCAGCACCCAGGGCATGCCCTTTTCTCACTGTTACCATCAGGTAGGAGGTACAGAAGTCTGAAGGCACACACTCAGCGATCCAGGAATAGCTTCTTCCCCTTTGCCATCCGATTCCTAAATGGACATTGAACTCGTGAATACTACCTCACTTTTTAAATATATATTAGTTTTGTTTTTGCATGATTTTTTAATCTATTCATTATATGTTTACTGTAATTGATTTACTTGTTTATTTTTTCTTCTAGATTATGTATTGCATTGAACTGCTGCTGCTAAGTTAACAAGTTTCACATCACATGCCGGTGATAATAGACCTGATTCTGATCTGATCATTGGTTGTGGGAACATCTCAATAGATGAGTGTAGTTACCCTCTTTTGTGCAAGAGCCTGATTGTTGAGAGATAGTAACTGTTCTTCAACCTGGTGGTGTGAGTCCTGAGGCATCTGCACCTTCTACCTGGTGACAACAGTGAGAAAAGGACATGGCCTGGGTGGTGAGGATCTTTGATGATAGATGCTGCTTTCCTACAATAGTGTTTCATGTACAGTAGATATGCTTAATGGTTGGGACGACTTTACCCATGACGTACTGGGTTTTCCACTACATTTTGTGGGATTTTCTGTTGAAAGGCATTGGTGTTCCAATACCAGGCTGTAATGAGCCAGTCAATACACTTTCCACTACACATTTATATAAGTTTGTCAAGGTTTTTTGATGACATGCCGAATTCCTGCAGCCCTCTAAGGAAGTAGAGGCATTGTTGTGCTTTCTTCGCAATTACATTTATACGATGAGTCCAGGACTGGTGCTCTGGGATGGTGACAACCAGGAATTTAAGCTACAGACCCTCTCCATGCCTGGTCCTCCAATGAGGACTGGCTCATGGACCTCTGGTTTCTCTCCCCTGACCTCTACAATCAGTTCCTTGGTCTTGCTGACATGGAGTAAGAGAACACAAGAACCTGATTCCAGCCAGTGTAGCTATCTGGGTCATTGAGACACACAAGCCTCCAAATGATAGAAACATAGAAACATAGAAAATAGGTGCAGGAGTAGGCCATTCGGCCCTTCGAACCTGCACCGCCATTTATTATGATCATGGCTGATCATCCAACTCAGAACCCCGCCCCAGCCTTCCCTCCATACCCCCTGATCCCCGTAGCCACAAGGGCCATATCTAACTCCCTCTTAAATATAGCCAATGAACTGGCCTCAACTGCTTCCTGTGGCAGAGAATTCCACAGATTCACCACACTCTGTGTGAAGAAGTTTTTCCTAATCTCGGTCCTAAAAGGCTTCCCCTTTATCCTCAAACTGTGCCCCTTTGTTCTGGACTTCCCCAACATCGGGAACAATCTTCCTGCATCTAGCCTGTCTAATCCCTTTAGGATTTATACGTTTCAATCAGATCCCCCCCTCAATCTTCTAAATTCCAACGAGTACAAGCCCAGTTCATCCAGTCTTTCTTCATATGAAAGTCCTGCCATCCCAGGAATCAATCTGGTGAACCTTCTTTGTACTCCCTCAATGGCAAGGATGTCTTTCCCAGATTAGGGAACCGAAACTGCACACAATACTCCAGGTGTGGTCTCACCAAGGCCTTGTACAACTGCAGTAGTACCTCCCTGCTCCTGTACTCGAATCCTCTCGCTATAAATGCCAGCATACCATTCGCCTTTTTCACCGCCTGCTGTAACTGCATGCCCACTTTCAATGACTGGTGTATAATGACACCCAGGTCTCGTTGCACCTCCCCTTTTCCTAATTGGCCACCATTCAGATAATAATCTGTTTCCCTATTTTTGCCACCAAAGTGGATAACTTCACATTTATCCACATTAAATTGAATTTGCCCACTCACCCAACCTATCCAAGACCCTCTGCATCCTCTTAGCATCCTCCTCACAGCTAACACTGCCACCCAGCTTCGTGTCATCCGCAAACTTGGAGATGCTGCATTTAGTTCCCTCATCCAAGTCATTAATATATATTGTAAACAACTGGGGTCCCAGCACTGAGCCTTGCGGTACCCCACTAGTCACTGCCTGCCATTCTGAAAAGGTCCCGTTTATTCCCACTCTTTGCTTCCTGTCTGCTAACCAATTCTCCACCCACACCAATACCTTACCCCCAATACCGTGTGCTTTAAGTTTGCACACTAATCTCCTGTGTGGGACCTTGTCAAAAGCCTTTTGAAAATCCAAATATACCACATCCACTGGTTCTCCCCTATCCACTCTACTAGTTACATCCTCAAAAAATTCTATGAGATTCGTCAGACATGATTTTCCTTTCACAAATCCATGCTGACTTTGTCCGATCATCTCACCGCTTTCCAAATGTGCTGTTATCACATCCTTGATAACTGACTCCAGCAGTTTCCCCACCACCGACATTAGGCTAACCGGTCTATAATTCCCTGGTTTCTCTCTCCCTCCTTTTTTAAAAAGTGGAGTTACATTAGCCACCCTCCAATCCTCAGGAACTAGTCCAGAATCTAACGAGTTTTGAAAAATTATCACTAATGCATCCGCTATTTCTTGGGCTACTTCCTTAAGCACTCTAGGATGCAGACCATCTGGCCCTGGGGATTTATCTGCCTTCAATCCCTTCAATTTACCTAACACCACTTCCCTACTAACATGTATTTCGCTCAGTTCCTCCATCTCACTGGACCCTCTGTCCCCTACTATTTCTGGAAGATTATTTATGTCCTCCTTAGTGAAGACAGAACCAAAGTAATTATTCAATTGGTCTGCCATGTCCTTGCTCCCCATAATCAATTCACCTGTTTCTGTCTGTAGGGGACCTACATTTGTCTTTACCAGTCTTTTCCTTTTTACATATCTATAAAAGCTTCTACAGTCCGTTTTTATGTTCCCTGCCAGTTTTCTCTCATAATCTTTTTTCCCCTTCCTAATTAAGCCCTTTGTCCTCCTCTGCTGAAATCTGAATTTCTCCCAGTCCTCAGGTGAGCCATTTTCTCTGGCTAATTTGTATGCTTCTTCTTTGGAATTGATACTATCCCTAATTTTTCTTGTCAGCCACGGGTGCACTACCTTCCTTGATTTATTCTTTTGCCAAACTGGGATGAACAGTTGTTGTAGTTCATCCATGCAACCTTTAAATGCTTGCCATTGCATATCCACCGTCAATCCTTTAAGTGTCATTTGCCAGTCTATCTTAGCTAATTCATGTCTCATACCTTCAAAGTTACCCCTCTTTAAGTTCAGAACCTTTGTTTCTGAATTAACTATGTCACTCTCCATCTTAATGAAGAATTCCACCATATTATGGTCACTCTTACCCAAGGGGCCTCTCACGACAAGATTGCTAATTAACCCTTCCTCATTGCTCAAAACCCAGTCCCGAATAGCCTGCTCTCTAGTTGATTCCTCGACATGTTGGTTCAAAAAACCATCCCGCATACGTTCCAAGAAATCCTCTTCCTCAGCACCTTTACCAATTTGGTTCACCCAATCTACATGTAGATTGAAGTCACCATTATAACTGCTGTTCCTCTATTGCACAACCTTACGACAAGGTTGTGGTCCTCTTGGATGTCCTCCTGCTTTGAGTTTGCAAAGTTTGCATTCCATCTGCCACTGTTGCAGCTATGGCACAGGAATCCTGCAGTTTCACTATTCATTTTACCAGTCAATGCCCAATTGAGGATGTGACTAAACTCATTGATGAAGGAAGAGCAGTAGATGTAGTGTATATGGATTTCAGCAAGACATTTGATAAGGTACCCCATGCAAGGCTTATTGAGAAAGTAAGGAGGCATGGGATCCAAGGGGACATTGCTTTGTGGATGCAGAACTGGCTTGCCCACAGAGGGCAAAGAGTGGTTGTAGATGCGTCATATTCTGCATGGAGGTCGGTGACCAGTGGTGTGCCTCAGGGATCTGTTCTGGGACCCTTACTCTTCATGATTTTTATAAATGATCTAGATGAGGAAGTGGAGGGATGGGTTAGTAAGTTTGCTGATGACACAAAGGTTGGGGGTGTTGTGGATAGTGTGGAGGGCTGTCAGAGGTTACAGTGGGACATTGATAGGATGCAAAACTGGGCTGAGAAGTGGCAGATGGAGTTCAACCCAGATAAATGTGAAGTGGTTCATTTTGGTAGGTCAAGTATGATGGCAGAATATAGTATTAATGGTAAGACTCTTGGCAGTGTGGAGGATCAGAGGGATCTTGGGGTCTGAGTCCAAAGGACGCTCAAAGCAGCTGTGCAGGTTGACTCTGTGGTTAAGAAGGGGTACGGTGTATTAGCCTTCATCAATCGTGGAACTGAATTTAGGAGCCGAGAGGTAATGTTGCAGCTATACAGGACCCTGGTCAGACCCCACTTGGAGTACTGTGCTCAGTTCTGGTCACCTCACTATAGGAAGGATGTGGAAACTATAGAAAAGGTGCAGAGGAGATTTACAAGAATGTTGCCTGAATTGGGGAGCATTCCTTATGACAACAGGTTGAGTGAACTTGGCCTTTTCTCCTTGGAGCAACGGAGGATGAGAGGTGACCTGATAGAGGTGTATAAGATGATGAGAGTCATTGATTGTGTGAATAGTCAGAGGCTTTTTCCCAGGACTGAAATGGTTGCCACAAGAGGACACAGATTTAAGGTGCTGGGGAGTAGGTACAGAGGAGATGTCAGGGGTACGTTTTTTACTCAGAGTGGTGAGTGCCTGGAATGGGCTGCTGGCAACGGTGGTGGAGGTGGATCCGATAGGGTCTTTTAAGAGACTTCTGGATAGGTGCATGGAGCTTAGAAAAATAGAGGGCTATGGGTAAGCCTAGTAATTTCTAAGGTAGGGACATGTTCGGCACAGCTTTGTGGACCAAAGAGCCTGTATTGTGCTGTAGGTTTTCTATGTTTCTATTAGACCATCCAGCCCCTTAACTCTCTTCTGCCAATTGATCATATCCACTTCACTTCCTGAATACCTTGAAATATATCAGATGATGCAATTTTTCACAAACGGCTAGAAGTTTATCCGCATTTGAAATTTTTGTTCCATTGACTTCAATGAAACCAATTTTAAACACGAGGTCTGGCAGAGGATTGGATTGGGCCATTAAATAGAAATAGATTTCCTGTTTGTGCCTGGTATTTCTCAAAAGAGCTTTGCTGAGGCCTTGGGTGCTGAAAACTCGTGTATGTCTTAAAAATTTAGTCATCAGCTTGCATCTCAACATCTACCTTTTGACGTACACACATTTAACTCCCTAATGTGTCCCAATGCAGGACCTCCATCAGAAATTCATACTGCCTGATCCACTGAGTTCCTGCAGCTTGTTGTGATTTTGCTCCAGATTCCAGCATCTGCATTCCCTTACCTTCATTCTGACTTCAGGCACCCTTTGAAATTGAGAAGGGCAAAATATGAATAGAGTCCTGTAACGAAACAAAGGTGTCTGCCCCACAATCTTTGTGGGATTACTGAAATGCAGGCCTTTCTTTTCCACTCTCCCTGCTCCTGTAACCTAATCTTGCATGCTGCCTGTGCAGAGTTTGCACGTTCATTGTGACCATATGATGCCCCAGTTTCCTCCTGATTAGCTTCCAAGAGAATTGAGGTGATTTGGATGAAATTTGATGAAAATGAAACAAAAACAGGGAATGTTGAAAAGATTTGGCAGGTCAGGCAATGACTAGTGCTTGGAAGTAGGTACAAGGGAGATATCAGAGGTAATTTTTTCCACACAGAGAGTGGTGGGTGTGTGGAATGCACTGCCGGCGACATTGGTAGAGATGGATGCAATAGGGTCTCTTAAGAGACTTGATAGGTACATGGAGCTTAGAAAAATAGAGGGCTATGTGGTAGGGGAGTTCTAGGCAGTTTCTAGAGTAGGTTACATGGTCGGCACAGCATTGTGAGCCGAAGGGCCTATAATGTTCCGTAAATTTATATGTTCTAGGTTCTGTCCATACATCCAAAATTTTGATTGTTTCTATTTCTACAGATACTGTTGACTCAAGTTTTGTCAGCATTTTCAGTTTTTGTTTCAGATTTCTGGCATCGGCAGTTTTTTTTATTTGATTTCCAGTACAAAGGGATTTGTTCTGTTGGTCAGCATGGACTTGATGGGCCGAAGGATCTATTCCCCTGCAGTATGATTCTGTACTTTAAGTTGTGACCAGGTGCTATAATGGGTTGAAATGCTGGAATGCTGCTCCCGCTGACAATCAGACTTGTCCTGATCAGCCTGTATGTGTATTGTTCGTGAGTGTATGGCGTCATGGAAGAAATGAGTTCACGAATCCAAAGCCCACCAGTCACTGGTTGCACAGAAGCCAACTGTAAGGAGTTTGTATGCTCTTCCCCATGGCCACGTAGGTTTCTCTGGGTGCTCCAGTTTCCTCCCACAGTCCAAAGACGACAGGTTGGTCAGTTAATAGTTGTCCTGTGATGAGTCTCAGATTAAATCGGGGGTTTGCTGGGTGGCGTGGCTCAAAGGGCGAGAAGGGCCTACTCTGAACTGTATCTCAATAAATAAATAAACAAAGTAAGTGTTTGTGGTGCTGCATACTGTGTATCTGCACAATTTGCAGGCTCTTCCCTGATTCCCAATCCCTGGAAGCCAACTCGAGTCCTCGTTAGGGTTTCTGACCTGTCTTGTCTCCTGTGGGGCTCATGATCTTTGTCCGAACTCACTAACCCACTAGGCAGCATGGCCCAAGCTCTTGGATCACTGTCTACCGTGGAGCCCCTCCAATCTCTAACTAAACGAATGGGTACATGTATAGGAAAGGATTAAAGGGATATGGGTCAAGTACAGGCAAATGAGACTAGGTCAGGGTGGCTTAGGTCCTGTTTCTATGCTCTATGACTTTTAAATTGATCTCACTTTGGCCCTCGAACTGTCTGCCTGCCTTTCCACAGTTGCAATATGGAGAGGAAATATCAATAAACTAATAATTCAGACTGGGTAAATAAACCTTTTAGTAGGAAGGATATTTGCTGCGGTCTTTGTAACACAATTCCTGATTATTTTGAGGTGGGATGAAAATCAGCAAGACAATTTGGTTTGCTTGCTCCTTTGCTAAGAAGGTTATGGACCAGGATTTTGGTAAATGGGGTGAAAGTGGATGGACAATTGACAGTCAGAATTGGAAAAGTTGACTGGGAAGATGGTTTCTGTGCTGCATAACTATGCAGTGAGTGATTTTTTTTGGTTTAGTGTCATGGCTGTGCAGCTGTTAATAAAAGCAGTGAAGATTGCTCTGTGCCACGTTCTATCCCCATTGTACTCTCCTCAGCTTCATGTCCCATGGGCATGTCCCTTTGGTACCTCTTTCCCACACGCTAGCCTCCACTAGCTGGAATCCCCGTTACTGGATTCCTGGAGATCCCAGGATGGACTAAAAACCTTCCAGTAAAGTGAAGCCATTTAGTTCTGAATTTCCTGGAAAAATTCTGAACAGAAAATGCGTCCAAATCAAATGTTAACAATTAAGAGCGCAAGTTTCCTGTGGAACTTGTGAGAATGGGATTTATTTTATTTGGAGATACAGTGTGGAACAGGTCCTTCTAGTCCTAAAGCCCACGTATTTCAACACTAGCCTAATTGCAGGACAAGTACACTGACCAATTAGCATGCTAACCAGTGTGCCTTTGAAATGCGTGAGGAAACGAACCACCCAGAGGAAACACACACAGTTCACGGGGAGAGTGTACTAACTCCTACAGGCAGTGCTGGAATTGAACTTCGAACTCTGGAACTAATAGCATCAATGAACCGCTGGAAGATCAGATGGAAAATTGTAACCCACGACAATGAATGTGTTTTTCATTCAACTGCTATCTACCAAAGGAATTGACCGCCATTGTGCAACCTTCTGAAAATCAATTGTTGGATGCTATGCTCTGGGTAAATTGGAGCCAAAAGCCCAACGCCATATTGGTCTTATCTTACAGTCACTGTGTTTTTGCCTGTAGCTTTCGGACAAGGAAGAGGAGTAGTAGGCCATTAATGGGCGTTCTAGCTGAGGCAGTGCTGCTGCTTTTGAAAGATCAGCCCCTGGTTTTTGGCCCAGACTGAACCATCAGCTTAATTTACTGCTTCATGAAATAAAGCAAAGCAGTCAAACAGCAGAATCGTAATCCATCACAAGGAGAATTTAAACGCAAACAACAGGAATTCTGCAGATGCTGGAAATTCAAGCAACATACATCAAAGTTGCTGGTGAACGCAGCAGGCCAAGCAGCATCTATAGGAAGAGGCGCAGTCGACGTTTCAGGCCGAGACCCTTCGTCAGGACTAACTGGAGGAAGAGTGAGTAAGGGATTTGAAAGCTGGAGGGGGAGGGGGAGATGCAAAATGATAGGAGAAGACAGGAGGGGGAGGGATAGAGCCGAGAGCTGGACAGGTGATAGGCAAAAGGGGATACGAGAGGATCATGGGACAGGAGGTCCGGGGAGAAAGACGGGGGGGGGGACCCAGAGGATGGGCAAGGGGTATATTCAGAGGGACAGAGGGAGAAAAAGGAGAGTGAGAGAAAGAATGTGTGTATAAAAATAAGTAACAGATGGAGTACGAGGGGGAGGTGGGGCATTAGCGGAAGTTAGAGAAGTCGATGTTCATGCCATCAGGTTGGAGGCTACCCAGACGGAATATAAGGTGTTGTTCCTCCAACCTGAGTGTGGCTTCATCTTTACAGTAGAGGAGGCCGTGGATAGACATGTCAGAATGGGAATGGGATGTGGAATTAAAATGTGTGGCCACTGGGAGATCCTGCTTTTCCGTGTTCGCCACGATGCGGAACTTTTCTTCCGCTGTCTCCGTCTCCGAGCCTACTTCTTCGGCAAGGACTCTTCCACCCCCACCGATGACCCCTTCTCCCGTCTTCAACCCTCCTCTTCTTCATGGACACCCCGCTCTGGTCTTCTGCCTGCTCTGGATCTCTTTATTGCCAACTGCCGACGGGACATCAACCGTCTCGACTTCACCGCACCTTGTTCCCATTCCAACCTCACTCCTTCGGAACGCTCTGCTCTCCACTCCCTCCGCACTAATCCTAACCTTATTATTAAACCCGCTGATAAAGGGGGTGCTGTTGTAGTCTGGCGTACTGACCTCTACCTTGCCGAGGCACAGCGACAACTCGCGGATACCTCCTCTTATTTACCCCTCGATCGTGACCCCACTAAGGAGCACCAGGCCATTGTCTCCCACACTATCAACGACTTTATCCGCTCAGGGGATCTCCCATCCACTGCTACCAACCTTATAGTTCCCACACCCCGCACTTCCCGTTTCTACCTCCTACCCAAGATCCACAAACCTGCCTGTCCTGGCCGACCTATTGTCTCAGCTTGCTCCTGCCCCACCGAACTCGTTTCTGCATACCTCGACACTGTTTTATCACCCCTTGTTCAATCCCTTCCGACCTATGTTCGTGACACTTCTCACGCTCTTAAACTTTTCGATGATTTTAAGTTCCCTGGCCCCCACCGCTTTATTTTCACCATGGATGTCCAGTCCTTATATACTTCCATCCCCCATCAGGAAGGTCTCAAAGCTCTATGCTTTTTGGATTCCAGACCTAATCAGTTCCCCTCTACCACCACTCTGCTCCGTCTAGCGGAATTAGTCCTTACTCTTAATAATTTCTCCTTTTGCTCCTCCCATTTCCTCCAAACTAAAGGTGTAGCTATGGGCACCCGTATGGGTCCTAGCTATGCCTGCCTTTTTGTTGGGTTTGTGGAACAATCTATGTTCCGTGCCTATTCTGGTATCTGTCCCCCACTTTTCCTTCGCTATATCGACGACTGCATTGGCGCTGCTTCCTGCACGCATGCAGAACTCGTTGACTTTATTAACTTTGCCTCCAACTTTCAGCCTGCCCTCAAGTTTACCTGGTCTATTTCCGACACCTCCCTCCCCTTTCTAGATCTTTCTGTCTCTGTCTCTGGAGACAGCTTATCCACTGATATCTACTATAAGCCTACTGACTCTCACAGCTATCTGGACTATTCCTCTTCTCACCCTGTCTCTTGCAAAAACGCCATCCCCTTCTCGCAATTCCTCCGTCTCCGCCGCATCTGCTCTCAGGATGAGGCTTTTCATTCTAGGACGAGGGAGATGTCTTCATTTTTTAAAGAAAGGGGCTTCCCTTCCTCCACTATCAACTCTGCTCTTAAACGCATCTCCTCCATTTCACGTACATCTGCTCTCACTCCATCCTCCCACCACCCCACTAGGAATAGGGTTCCCCTGGTCCTCACCTACCACCCCACCAGCCTCATGGTCCAACATATTATTCTCTGTAACTTCCGCCACCTCCAACGGGATCCCACCACTAAGCACATCTTTCCCTCCCCCCCTCTCTCTGCATTCCGCAGGGATCGCTCCCTACACAACTCCCTTGTCCATTCGTCCCCCCCATCCCTCCCCACTGATCTCCCTCCTGGCACTTATCCGTGTAAGCGGAACAAGTGCTACACATGCTCTTACGCTTCCTCCCTTACCACCATTCAGGGCCCCAAACAGTCCTTCCAGGTGAGGCATCACTTCACCTGTGAGTCGACTGGGGTGATATACTGCGTCCGGTGCTCCCGATGTGGCCTTTTATATATTGGTGAGACCCGACGCAGACTGGGAGACCACTTTGCTGAACATCTACGCTCTGTCCGCCAGAGAAAGCAGGATCTCCCAGTGGCCACACATTTTAATTCCACATCCCATTCCCATTCTGACATGTCTATCCACGGCCTCCTCTACTGTAAAGATGAAGCCACACTCAGGTTGGAGGAACAACACCTTATATTCCGTCTGGGTAGCCTCCAACCTGATGGCATGAACATTGACTTCTCTAACTTCCGCTAGGCCCCACCTCCCCCTCGTACCCCAGCTGTTACTCATTTTTATGCACACATTCTTTCTCTCACTCTCCTTTTTCTCCCTCTGTCCCTCTGAATATACCTCTTGCCCATCCTCTGGGTCACCCCCCCCCCCCCCGTCTTTCTCCCTAGGCCTCCTGTCCCATGATCCTCTCGTATCCCCTTTTGCCTATCACCTGTCCAACTCTCGGCTCTATCCCTCCCCCTCCTGTCTTCTCCTATCATTTTGCATCTCCCCCTCCCCCTCCAGCTTTCAAATCCCTTACTCACTCTTCCTTCAGTTAGTCCTGATGAAGGGTCTCGGCCTGAAACGTCGACTGCGCCTCTTCCTATAGTATGCTGCTTGGCCTGCTGCGTTCACCAGCAACTTTGATGTATGTTACAAGGAGAATTTATCGCATTTCATCATCTGACCTCCAGGCTTACTGATCTCGTGTAAAATTGGAAACTGTTTCATGGGTACTGTATGACTTGCAGCTAATCACTGAAATGACCAGTGGCCTTGGTACCTTGATTACATTATGTGCTAACAGCCTCATTTTAACCCCCACAGAATCTATGTTGACCGCCAACTATCCACTTACATTAATCCTGCACGAGCGCCATTGAATTCTCCACATACCCATCAATGCCCCACAGATTCTACCACTCACCTCTATATATCTGGGGCAATTTGCAGCAGTCACTGATAATTTACTGACCCACATGCCTTTGAAATGTGGGAGGAAACAGGAGCATCTGGAGGAAACCCATGTGCTCACAGGGATTTTACAGTACTATAATGAAAGGTACCATATCAAGTGATCTTTGTGTATTTTCCAACTTGCAGAACTGTCAACTTAAGGATGCCTTTGAAAACACAACCAGTTTGTTACCCTGTATATGAAGCCATCAAACTGTTGTTTAAAAACCTGACTCTGTCTTTAATGTCTTCTAGGGCAGGGGTCCCCAACCTTTTGCGCACCGCGGACTGGTTTAATATTGATGATATTCTTGCGGACCAGCCAACAGGGGGGTGGGGGTGTTCAAGTTCAACAGTGCATGACAGGGAACGAGGAGAGGTGTAGCTGACTCATATCGTTTCATATCGCCAAACATATTGTTTCTGCGCATGCTCGCGGCCCAGTGGGGACCACTGTTCCAGGGGCATTAGTGGAATCTGCTCATCCCTAGTGGCCTCTGCTTGACTCTAACATGGATGTTAGGGTTTCCTGCTAGCAGATGGTTGTGTACAACTGGAGCAGGAGGGAGAATATATTTTCACAGTGAGAATTTTGTCCTTTTTCTTTGAAGGGGATTCATTTGTACAGAGTGAATACGTATTTGAGACCATGGATGAAAATGCATAAAGTGGAATCCTCATTTGTTCAGAAGTCTGTTTATCATACAGTTAGAGCATGAATTCCTTGCTTTTTATGTTGTTTAATTCTTAGTCCCTTTTCTGTTTGTTTCCAGCATTTGGCAAAATCAGCCATTTATAAAAAGTGATGAGGTACTAACTTGGAAATTGCTGAAATTAAGTTGGTAATGTTGGTGTTTAGTGGATTCCAGTTAATTGGGACACATCGGGAGTAGTGTGTTTTGGCCCAATTTAGCTGCTGCCCAAATTAGCTGAAGTTTCATGGAAATAGCTGGAAGTTATAAAAAGGGTAAAGTACCATTTAACTAAGTAACAAATTGTGTATTTAAATGAAATACAGAACAAATCAGAACACTACCAATGGTACTACAGTACTATAAAACTGTATTAATTCCTAATAGTTATGGACAGAGGAATTCATCCAGTGTATGCTGTCGTGTTTGTTTAATTGACTGCAATTGAACAAAATCAGCGCGGGCACCTGGTGCAGGTAATGACTTGGAGATGTGCTAAAAGGCCAGGAGCGAAAAGGAAACAATTTCACTCCTTCAGCAAGTTAGGAACTACGAAGATCTAGAAGGTATCAGCAATCATTTTGAAATGTTACAATGAAAATTAAGATTTGATGGATGCAATCTTTGAAAGCATTGTATGAAGACGGCCCATTATCTGCACTAGGTGTCTGCGCTGATTTTGTTCATTTATAAATCAAAAGAACACAACAGTGTACACTGAATTCCTCCATCAATAACTACTAAAAACTAATGCACGGTTTTATCGTACTATAGTACCATTGGAAGTGTTCTAATCTTCTGTATTTCATTTAAGTACATAATTTTACTCAGTTTGACCTTTTTATACCTTTTTTAACTATTTCCACGAAGCTTCAGCTAATTGGGTCTGCCACTTAATTCGAACAAAATGTACTGACCCCAAAGTGTCCCAATTAACCGGAATCCACTGTAATTTGTTTTGAGTGAACTTAGTGATGATTAAATAAGAGATTGTGACAGTTTAAGAGATTTGGTAATTGACTTGTGAGAAGAGCTGGAAAATAAATAAGATGAGAAACCTTTATTCTCTCTGGGGAGTGATTTGTAGTCGAAGCACATTGAGCTGGAACTAAGATGGTTCCTTCTCCATCTTCCTTCCCCTTTCTCCCCAATTCCCACTGCAGCTCTTGTCTACTCTTTGTCCTGTGGCTGCTCTGTTCAGTACTTAAACATGAGGCCGACAGCAGTAATTTAGTTTACATAACCATCTGGGCACACCAACCTGAGTAGAGCAGTGGTTCTATTTTTTTTTAATGGAAAACCTGAAAAGCTACCTAAGGAAATGGTGGTGGGCTTCAGTAAAGCTCATGCTTGGCCAAACAGGAGGGTCGAGAGACAGAGGGCGCAGATTGATAGTGATCAGCAGAAAGGTGATGTGAGGGAGTAACTCCCTAACACAGTGAGTCATTATGACTTGGAATGTCAGAGCCGAAGGATGGTGCAGGCAAATGCAATCATAACTTTTAAAGAGACTCCCATCCGGTCTCCCACATCTCCGCACAGTTCAACAGACAGCTGAACAATACTGTAGTGAAACATTTCGGCTAGAAGAGCTGCAGCTTATAGCGACGAAGACTGAGTTCAATTCAGACACTCTGTGTGGAGTTCATATGTTCTCCTTGAGACTGTGTGCGCTTCCTTCAGTTTCCCCTCACACCTGTAGATGTGCAAGGTGGTAGGTAACTGGCCAAAGTATATTGTCCCCAATGTGTAGGTGATTGGTAGAAACTGGGGTGAGGGGGAAATTGATGTCAATGCAAGGAGAATAAAAGAAATTGTACAGCTAGTATAAATAGCTGGTTGATGGGCCAAAGGACATGTCTCCATGCCTGTTTATGCCTCTGACTATGACTTATGTTAGTGGTTTTGATGAGAGGAACAGAGAGGTGGTGATAAAGGGATGGAATTCTAAGGTTTCTTCCTCGAGTTGCTGCCTGACCCCACAGTGTATTGCTAGTACTTTCTGGTTTTGTTTTGGAATTCCGGCATCTGCAGTTTATTTTCTTCCTTGCCAAATGACATAAGGTAGCTACCATTCGGTGGTCTTCCACAAAGTTAAGTGTTCCATTCACCTGCATTCGTCCGTGATATATGTTTATCAAGGATTAACAACATTGAGTACAAATCCTCGTTGGGTATTGTTTGGGTGCTGTTTGGAAATATTTATAAATATATTTACAGGGCCGGCTGGTGGCGCAACGACATTGGTATTGGACCCAGGAGCGGAGGTTCCCGGGTTCGAAACTAGTCGGGTCCGCTCCTGAGTATGCTTTCCATCCGTGCCGGGTTGAGTGTCGAGGTTGCAATTCGACCTTGTAAAAGTAAAAGGGAAAATACTGCGAAAATGTCTGTGAGGAGTGGTGCGCCACACTGTCTCACTCTCGCTCCGCGCCTTGTAAAAAGCCATGAAAAAGACATCATCACGGACTCACGCACGCACACGCAGACGTGCACACACTGACACACACACAGGCACATGCCAAAAATAAATAAATAAATATATCTACAAGTAGTCCCTGGGTAATGTAAAGGTTCCCTTCCCAAGAACATGTACCAGGCTATTTTTCTGTAAATTGGAGCCATTTCTTTTTCATAACTATCCATGTCATATCACTTTGGATACTCTTCCTACAATTCTTTCATTTCATCGAATATTCATCCTGACTACCAATAATCAAGCCAATGAAATTTTATGCAATATCTAATTGTTAATACCATATAACATCATACTAGCATGAAAATATCTCTCAATGTGTATGGGAGAATTTGTAGGAGATTGGATTTTCTTCTGGATCAAGGGAGGCTACTGTATAACCCTGTGTAGTGTTGGTGCATTCATTTAATTTTTAATTTCTTTTCCTTGCAGTTGAGCAGGAAGAAGACTTTACTCTTTACCAGCCACACCGACAGGAGTACAAATTTAATCTGTCCCAAATTCCAGAGGGAGAAGCTGTCACGGCTGCAGAGTTCCGAATTTACAAGGAGTGGGTCAGAAGCCGCTTTGAAAACGAGACATTTGAGATTGGCATCTACCAGGTGTTGCGTGAAAATGCAGACAGGTAGGTTTATCTTACTCATTTCAACTGACCCATCCACTCCACTCCCCTGACCCTCGCACACTTTTGCTGGGCTCTGGACAGTTCTGTAATGAAATGGGTAAAACGATGTCTTATTTGACATCAGAAGAGACTGAGTGAGTCAGGCCTCCTTTCTCCAAATCTTGGAAGATTGACAGTTTGAAACTTACAAAGGTTTTGAAGCACTCAATGGGACAGACGTGGGGAAAATGTTCCCCCTTGATCAGGGAATCTCAAAAGCTTTTGGTCAAATCACATCAAGTTGAGTTTATTGTCACATGCACAAGTATACTGAGGTACCGTACAATGCGAAACCTGCATGCAGTAACTTTGCAGGCACGTTGGTACGGGCAACACACAAAGTAAATTGTACAGCCATAAAGAGAGAAAAAAGATGCAAAAAAAAGCAAGACCTTAGTACAAAAAAAGGGGAAATAATCAAAGAAGCCCATGATAGTGCAAGAGGAATCCATTGTTGAGTAAGTGAGACAAGGAGAAACTTCACTTGGAGTGTAGTAAATCTGTGAAATTGTCCAGTATGGATATCTGTTGAGGTTCAGCTGATGGGTTTGTGTAAACTGTTCTCCCTGTGACGGTGTGGGTTTCCTCCATGTGCTCCAGTTTCTCCCCCCGCCCGCCCACATTCCATTCCAACAACGTACGTGTTGGTAGGCTGATTGGTCACATGGGTGTAATTGAGTGGCACGGGCTCTTTGGGCCGGAAAGGCCTGTTGCCATGCTTTATCTCTAAGTAAATACAAAAAATAAAATAAATAAATGGATGTTAAAGGAGCAAAGGGAAATGTGGATAGGGCAGCTGTAGATTAGAAAGCTGAATGGTGGCATTGACCCCATTGGCTAAATAAACTCCTATCTCTCTTACTTATGTCGAATGGCTGTCAAACCAATACTGCATCGTGTCTGCTGTGCAGGGGAATAGTTATCAGTACTCTTGATTTTTGACTTATGGAGGCAGGCAGTACCGAAACAGGCTCACAAAGGACTTAACCATGCCAATCCCATTTACCAGCACTTGTTCTGCAGCCTTCCATGCCTTGACAATTCAAATGTTGGTCCAGCTACTCAAATGTTGTGAGGGTATCTGCCTCCACCACAGACAGCGCTTTCCATATTCCAAACACTCTCAGGATAAGAATGTCTTCCTCAGATCCCCTCTTAACCCTTGCCCTTTTGCCCATAAAGTCTTTAGTTGTAGACACCTCTGCTTTGGCGAAAAATGTTTCCTACTATTCTCTCCAATAACCTCCAACAATTGTTTTAATCTTTCATCGTTTGCCCTCTGCCTATCTCCAAGGCAGGGGTTCCCACCCTGGGGTCCACAGACTCCTTGCCTAATGGCATTGGTCCGTGGCATAAAAAGAGGGAGTCACCAATCCCAGCCTGGTTACTGAAATATTCAATCCCAGGCAGCGTCCTGCTCAATTTCCCTTGCATCTTCTTATGTGTAACCAAAGTTTTATATAAAGTTGTATCGTTATGTTCTGTTCCCTTGGCTTTCCCCTTTTGAGCGATACTTACCATGTAAAGACAAGTCTAATGAAGAGGTATTGGGTTTATGTTTGCTGTGCTGTGCTACAGACTTACAAATATGCTTAAAATGCAGTTCTTGCACAAAATGGACTGATTATATATCTGGTTTACGTCCGCTAATACGATGAACCGAGATCGAGGATTGGGCCTACTCTGGCTGCTCCGGGGACTCAACCTGGTTCAGAATGCTATCGTTTGGTGTGTGTGTGTACACCAACATGTACGTCCTCTTTCTCTGCGCAATTGTTATGGTCTTCTTTGGGTTCTTCGGGTTTCTTGCTTTGTGGCTGCCTGTAAGCAAACAAATCTCAGGGTGTATAATTTTTACATTCTTTGATAATAAATCGACTTTGAATCTTGAACATCCTGACCTCATTTCAGCTGGTGCAACTGTTTTGCGACGCTTCCCTCCAGATTTGCCCTGTTGAGTCCTACCAGTTGCAGCTTTGTGCTGTTTATCCTGAGTGAGTGAACAGATCCAAAGTAGATCAACTAGAGCTGGTGTTGCTTGCCAGATATTCTCCTCAGTGACACTAGGTGATATTGCAGTTTAAACTCTCAACGTGGAGGTTCTTGGTTAAAAGCAAATCTGTTTCAAAGCAACATGGCTCAAAAAAAGCCCTTCAATGTGTTAACTTAGCAGTGGTTCCTCTTGGCAATCAGGCCTGTACATTCAGGTCAAAAGGAGCTTTTCTCATGCCTTTGATATTCTTGTATAGCTTTCAAGATACTGCGTTTTTAAAGTCTGACTTTACTTCTCCAGATATGGGTAGCCTGCTGTTTTTTTAAGGATTTTTGTTGTTGAAAAGCAGAGCCTTCTGGAAATGGCCTCCTAAGCAGTGAGTGTGAAAGGTGTGATTTAAGAGCAGCCCTTTTGGACTGAGCAGACAGTGACGGATGTTTTTTTTTGCCTGCACAATTGACCTTCTTGTGCATTCTGAGAGGGCAGTCCTGAACCACTCGTGATTTATCAGATTATGTTGTATTAAAAATTATTTTCATTGGTGCAGTTGGAGGTTTTGCGAACTACAAGTTGGCTGTTGGCAGTGCATGGCAAATTAAAAGGGTTTTGTTGCTGGACATGTGGAACTTCAGGGAATTTTCTGACGTTGCTGGGAAAGGTGGTGGAATTAAACACTGGAGCATGTGGTTGACAATTGACAGTGCTTAAGCACGGAGAGGCTGTAGAATCTGGCTGAAGTACAGACCCAGGTTCTGTGATTGTACTGAGAATTAAGGTCTCTTTACACTGTGTATCTGATGTTAACTCCAGGAGTCTCCACGTGGTTAGAAGTTGCTGTACCAATTGTCTGGCTGCTCAGTTGGCCATGCAGTTGAAATCTTTAGAAACAGATCTATTTTGAAACCATTGCATCTTTCAGCTCACTTTTCCAGTTGGAAAGATTCCTTAATGAGTTGATTCCCACTCTAATGAGGCATGACGGAATTGAATTGAATACCAATGCATAAGCTACCTTGGGGTTAACAACCCTGACTAGTCAAACAAAGCTGTTACGGAACCAGCAAAGAAGGATCCTTCTACACCTGGGTGCAATGGTGTTCGTGCATGACTGGCAGTAAACCGCGAGGAAGCTACTGATGTGATGAAGGAAGCCGTGAGCGCTACGAGAGATGGAGGACCTTCACTGCTCCCTACACACCAGCAGTGTGACAGGCAAAAAAGGAAGAACGCTTAAGATGCTGCTCAACACTCTTAAACTCAAGAATCCCGCAAAGAAACCCAGAGGAACTCAGCAGGTCAGGCAGCATCTTTGGAGAGGAATAAACAGTGGACATTTCAGGCCAAGACCCTTTATCAGGTTAACAATCTTTCTACTGCTGAAAAACTTGGGGCTTTAGGATGTAAGAAATGTCAAATTTCTGTATTCCGTGATAGTTTCATTTTTAATTTTTAAAAAGTTTGAAACTTCAGTTTCTGATTCTACTCCTTGTATGTGTCCTAGTCTTTATCTCATCTTTGTATGAGCTGTGTGATAATTCCCACTTGGTTCTACCTAGTTGTCCACATCAAAGTTGCTGGTGAACACAGCAGGCCAGGCAGCATCTCTAGGAAGAAGTACAGTCGACGTTTCGGGCCGAGACCCTTCGTCAGGACTAACTGAAGGAAGAGCTAGTAACATCTCTTCCTAGAGATGTTGCCTGGCCTGCTGCGTTCACCAGCAACTTTGATATGTGTTGCTTCAATTTCCAGCATCTGCAGAATTCCTCGTGTCTACCTAGCTGTGTTGTCTTTGGGAAAGCTTCATTGTAGTTGGTTGATTAACTGCTTGCTGTGTGCCAGAGCTCCCTTGGAGCTAATGACAGAATAGAATTACTGCTCAGAAGACTCTGATACTGACTGTAAAATTCCAGGTCATTAACCTGTTTTTCCTGTTCAAATGCTGATTCCTTGTACAGAATTCTTGCTGTGACACTGAAATTTCTGTTATCCAAATGGTGCAAAAATGATTAACCATTTCACATTGAATGCGTCATATTTTCTTTCCAATTCATTGCTTTCATGAAGTTTTTCTCAAAAGATTTTCAAACAGTGGCTTCATTTCTCCCAGTCTGATCTGGGTTCAAATATTATACATTCACCCAGAGTAACTGTGATTTAGTTTTCTCTGTCAAGCTGTTTCAGGTAAGTAATTGGAGTCAAATTCCAATAATCCAACACCTAAGGTCAAGGTAGAGTTATTACAATATTCACAAGAACATGTATGCACAGGCACAGTGACAAACATATTTGTAGCACCATCACAGGCACTTAGCATTACAGACACATCATTCACAAGAAAAACATAAATTAGACATAGATTATACGCAATTTCTACAAGAAAGAATGCAATTAGAACAAAAACATTAATTGTAGTGCAAGTATGGTCGTCGTGTTGCTACTCTTGAGGTAGTGAGTAGGGTTGAGGAGGTTGGTACAAGAACTGAATAGATGAAGAGAAATAGCTGTTCTTGTACCTGGTGGTGTGGGACTTAAGGCTTCGGTACATAGTGTCCACTGGGAATTTGATAGTGAATTTTCTGGACTATTGGTAATTACACTTTCCTTTCATCACTCTGACATCTGATGCAGTAATATAATAATTTTTGCCGTGGCTAGAATTCAAAGGGAGCAGGAAATATACAAGCAATTGAGACCACTGGCTCTGGCTACAGACGTGTCTATGTTCCTGAACCCTATTGTTTCAGACTCCAGTTCCAATGATATACCTGGCCTGCACTCCCAGCACATATTTCCAGACTGATTTGACCCGGATGCTGGATCACCAGGATTTCCAAAACAATTGGATATTGGCTTATTGGAGTTTGACTGCATTTTTTTCCTTTGCTACTATCTTTGTATATCACCAGACAAAAAGCCTGGGTTTTGCAAAAACAATTTAGTGCACTGTGTGGTATGAGTTTTGACTTTTGGCTGGAGTGAACAAGAACAGATGTGGGAGATGAGAGGGGGGAGAAACTGAGGCATCCAGTAGGTTTCCGCATCTTCGTAAAGGAAGTAGTGGCAAAAAAGGCAAGTGAAAACTCATTTCAGTGGCAGCTTCAAAATCCAACAAAGTACTGAGTAAGTGTGATCATTGTTTAACATGGGAAATCCCCCAGCTAATGTGTGCACGGCAGGCTCCCACAAGTATCAGGTTAAATTGTTTCGACGACAGTGGTTGAGGGATAAGTATCGGTTTGGGACTATGGATAACTCACACCTAGGAGGCTGCATGTATGGAATAAACTGCCAGAGAAAATAGCTGGGACAGGTGCAATAGCAACATTTAAAAGACACATTGATGCGTACCTGAATAGGAAAGGTTGAAAGATATGAGTCAAATGTGGACAAATGAAACTAGGTCAGATGTACACTTCCCTACTCCCGCTGAGGGTAGTATCATGAAATTAGTTTCCATTTCACACTCTCCAGCAATTTAGCATTTCCTCAACAGCCTAGATTTTTGTGCTGGAGCAGAATTTGAACCAACAAACAGGCAATAGTCCTGAAGAAGGGTCTCGGCCTGAAATGTTGAGTGTTTATTCGTTTCCATAGATGTTGCCTGGCTTGCTGAGTTCTTCCAGCATTTTCTGTGATTTGAACAGGAGATAATGCTACTGAATGAGCCACTGCTGGGGAGTCTCCCCTTTCTTATCATTCCAAAACTGTGCATTGCAAAGAAACAAAAATTTGAAAAGGGAATATCAAAGCAGATGATCTTGAAAATACTTTTAGCGGACAAGTAGTTTTGAGTAAAATGCACAAAGTACTGGAGAAACTCAGCAGGTCAGGCAGCATCTATGGAGGGGAATAAACAGTCAACTTTTCGGCCCAAGACCCTTCATCAGGAAGGGTTCTTGGTTCTTGCCGCAATTTTTGCGTGTTACACTGGATTTCCAACATTCTCAGAATGTCTTGTGTTTACATCCATTTTGATATCTGTTAACTTCTACCCACAGAACTTGTTGGGCTGCGTTGAAGGTGCCTTGTCCTAAGTGAAGATTCAAACAGTGGCACTGGAAAAAACGTCAATAATCTAGTACTGTCTGGGCTTTGGTGCCAGAATAGCAGTTTCAGCTCATCAAGCAGACCCCATCTCCAGTATGAAACCTACCCACAGTCCTGACCACCACCCCCCGTGTTCCTGTTCCTGATCCTGACCCAGAGTCCAGCTGCACACTGGTCCCAGCCACACAAAAGACCTCCAGCTCAAGTTGTACATCCCAAACCATGTCAGGTTAATGAACGAGCCAAATTCCAAATGACTGGAATTTCTGAATAATTAGATTCTGGATTAAAGAAATTTCTCCTCATCTCCTTTCTAAATGGACGTCCCTGTCGCCTGAGGTTGTGTTCTCTGGTCTTTGACTCCCCCACTATAGTAAATGTGCTGTCCATATCCACTCTGTCTAGGCCTTTCAATAATTGATAGGTTTTAGTGAGATCCTGCCTCATTCTTCCAAACTCTAGCAAGTACAAGCCCAGAACCATCAGAGACTCCTCAGACATTACTGTTTCCTTCCCAGAATATTCTTCATGAACCTCCCCTGGATTCTCTCCAACCCCAGCACATCCTTTCGTAGATTGGGGCCCAAAACTGCACACAATGCTCCAACCAATGCCTTAGAAGCCTGAGCAATACATCCTTGCTCTTGTATTCTAGTCCTCTCAAAATGAATGCTGACATTGCATTTGCCTCCTTTACAGCTGACTCAACCTTCAACTTGGCCTTTAGGGAAGCCTGCACAAGGACTCCCAAGTCTCTTTGAACCCCTGATTTTTGAATTTTCTCCCTGGTTAGGAAATAGTCTATGTCTTTATTCATTCTATCAAATTGCCTGACCATACACACCCGGACACTATATTCCATCTGCTACTTCTTTGCCCATTCTCCCAGTCTGCCTATGTCTTTCCAGTCTCCCTGCTTCCTCAAAACTACCTGCTTCTTCACCAACCTTCGTATCATCTGCAAGCTTGGCCACAATGCCGTCAGTTATGTCATCCAAGTCATTGACATATAACATGAAAAGAAGTGGTCCTAACACTGATCCCTGCCGAACACCACTAGTCACTGGTAGCCAATCAGAAAAGGCCCCTATTATTCCCACTCTTTGCTTCCTGCCAGTCAGCCAATATTGCATCCATGCTAGTATCTTTCCTGTATGTAGTACCATGGGCTCTTACCTTGTTAAGCAGCCTTGTCAAAGGCTTCTAGAAGATCCATGTAAACAACATCCATTGACTCCCATTTGTCTATTTTGTTTATTACTTTATCACGAGACAACCCGGTGACCCATTGCAGTCTAATGTGATGTGCTTTGGAAATTAAAGAAGAAAAACTCAGTTTATTAAAGAAGAAAGACGCGTGGAAAGACAAATAGAGCTCCTCCTCATTTAACGAAGGACACTTTTGATGACAACATTTCTGGTTGATCCGCCACCCCTCAGGAATGCTCTAACGTTTTCATTTCTTTTTCCCTGGCTTAAAGCCACGTACAGCTGACCATGCTGGAATACTGGTTTCTCCAAATAAATCAACACATTCTCCATTGTTTGGCCTTACACCTTATGTATAGTCATAGCAAAGCGTGACTGTATCGGGAACTGGCTCCGCTGAAGAGGGATATCTTCCCCTTCTGATAAACAGAGTAATTCTTGGGATCATGACAATGTCATTTTTGAACGCACCAGTGTTTATCTTTGCTATGATGAGATTGTCGTGTAGTTCTTCCACCATCATTCGCGTTCCATTGCAAAGCCTTGGTGGATCCAAGTTCCTCGTTGAAATGATGGGAGATCCCCTCTTCAATTCCAGTTTATGTGGTGGCAATCCGGAGAGTTCGACCGAATCAAGGAATTCTGTTGGAAAATGAGTGGTGTTAGTTCCTTCACTTACGGCATTGAAGGAACAGTATTCTTTCATGATTCCAGGGAAGTGTCTAATGCATGTGAAGTTGGGTTTTTTTTTTGCATCATTTCATTGAGTGGAACCAAGATAGAATTCCTCGAGAACAGTTCTGCACGATTGTCAAATGTCGGGTAGATGAAATTAATCCATTCTTCCATAGTTTTTGCTGTCAGAATCATATCTTCAGGTAATTCAATTTCATCATTTTCATTTTTCTCAATTTTGTCTTCTCCAACATCCAATAAGAACTCAGAATATCATCCTTCTTCCTCACTCAATCGCATGTTTCTCTTCAATTGAAACTTGATGAAGCTTCTCCATAAGTAGAACTTTTTTATGCATGAATTCTCCACATCAGCATCATTTCCATGTTTCACAACTGCTAGAAGCTGACGGAAATCGCCACAGCAAATGGTTAAAATATTAGATTATGAAAACACGCAGACCTGTTTTATTGTCATTTAGTAAAGCATGCATTAAGAAATTATGCAATATTCCTCCGGTGTGATATCACAAAACACAGGACAGACCAAGCCTGGAAAAAAACTAACAAAACCACATAATTATAACATATAGTTACAACAGTGCAACAATACCCTAACTTGATGAAGAAGTCCATGAGCACAGTAAAAAGCTCAAAGTTTCTCAAATGTCCCACATCTCATGCAGACGGGAGAAGGAAGAAAAACTCTCCCTGCCATGCCCGACCATAGTCCGACTGAGTCATCCGAAAACTTTGAGCCTCTGATCAGCTCTCCGACACCGAGTACTGAGCACCATCTCTATCCAAATGATTCGACCTCAATCTCGGTTGCCAACAGCAGGCAAAGCCAGGGATTTTGAGGCCTTCCCACCAGAAGATTCCCAATCTCGCAGTAACAACAGCAGCGAACTGGCGTTTCAGAAATTTCTCCAGATGTTCCTCTGTGCTTTCACGTCTCTCTCCATCAAATCAGAATTGTCCACGGCCCCTATTTAATGGATACAATATCATTTTTCACCGGAGGGTTGCGCACGCTCTCTCTCTCCTCCTGCTGGCCCCCTGAATACCCCCGAAGGCCTCATTCTTGCTGCATACATCACGAAGAGTCCAGTCCACGGCTTTGAAGTTCTCCCTCCTAATCATAGAGCACTCATTCCAGACAATAAGCCTCGCATTTTGGAGTAACTTTGCAGTATTGGTGTTTTTATCGATGTTACAAAGGGCATCTTCATTGACTTTGAGGGGTATTTTGAATCTTGAATGTGCTGTCCTACCACGAGGCATCAGGCGTTGCTGCAATACCTGATGATGCTACAGCAATAGCAACACCTCCATCTCCCCTATCTCTAGCGAGGATCAAGTTCATGATAAATGTCTCCCATTCCTCCTGGTGCATCAATGAAAGTCATTGAAGAGAGATTCCTTTCTGGTGTCATCTCTTGACCATAATGTCCCCCTTCTTTTTCCACGCAGCATAACTAGGCTGTCCATATTTTTTTACCCTAATGCTTGATAGAAGATACGAGGCAGTAACACCAAAGCCTCCAGGATGCTGATTTTTCTTGATGATGTGGTTGGCGGTCTCTTAAATGGACATGATAGCCCTGCCCTTTTGCTGTGGTTGGTGTCACTGCTGTGAGCATCATGAGGTGCTGCTGAGGCTGGCCGTGCGCATGCGTCGTGGTGTCATGTCGCAGTTTCCATTAAAGCTGGAATTGGCTCGGGTGGTGGAAAGCAGAGCCTGTTGATTGATGAGTGAGCAATCTTGTGCGAATATATAACCTGAACTTTGCATGCATTCTGTAAGTTAGTGCATTTTAAGTCGATTTAGTCAAAAAAAAGTGCTGCTGTAATGCATTGTTTGGGCTAATTGGAGGTCACAAACAGACAAATAGAGCATGAGAATTTTAGTAGTATATAAATGTGCCTCCAAGTAGTCTGAAACCATACCCTTATTGTCTTCCTAACCACTGAATTCAGGCTAACTGTGCTATAATTTCCTTTCTTCTGCCTCCCTCCCTTCTTAAAGAATCTTGTAACATTTGCAATTTTCCAGTCCTCTGGAACCATTACAGAATCTAATAACTCTTGAAATATCATTAGTAATGCCTCCACAATCTCTTCAGCAGCCTCTTTCAGAACCCTGGGATGCAGTCCAGGTGATTTATCTACCTTCAGACCTTTCAGCTTCCCAAGCACCTTTTCCTTAGTAACAGCAATTGCACTCACTTCTACCCCGTGATACTCTTGAATTTGTGACATACTGCTGGTATATTCCACAGTGAAGACTGGCACAAAATACTTGTCAAGTTTGTCCGCCATTTCTCTTCCCCCATTACTACCTCTCCTGTGTCAATTTCTAGCGGTCTGATATCCTCTCTTGCCTGAAAAACTTTTTGTATCCTCCTTTATATTATTGGCTAGCTTACCTTTTCCTCCTCGTGGCTTTTTAGCTGCTTTCTGTTAGTTTTTAAAAGCTTCCCATTCTTCTTACATCCCAGTAATTTTTGCTAAATTATATGCCCTCTCTTTGCTTTTGTTGTTTTTGACTTCCCTTGTCAGCCATGTTTGCCTCATCCTCCTTTTAGAATGCTTCTTCAATATTGCTTCAATATTTTAACAGAGACACTTGATTCTATTTTAGAAAGTAATATACACATTATTGCATGCTCTATATATCTGGTTTAATTGAATATTAGTATAACTTTCAAGTTGGCTTTTTTAATCTTACTGATTTCTTAAAATATCGACAGGGACCACTGCCATTATTTCAGAATAGCTATCTTTTTGAAGGAAGGTTAGAACCAAATATCGAGGTTTAAGTGAAGAACTGCTGTTTGGCAATGTGTGTAATAAAAAAGCCATCAATTAATAATCACTGGGTAAAAGTTCAAATAAATTTCTTTATGAAACAGGTTACCCCAAACATGAATTTATTTAGTCAGAGGAACCAACTGTGCTCCAAATTTCTGTGAAGCCCTAAGCCCTACAGATGCTTCAGCGATTTTCTGACCATCGAAAGCATAGTTTACCTTTGAGTTCACCGCTTATCAACTTAATAGCTGGGGATGTTGTTGAGCTTTCTTCTGCACATGTTTATAATAGGAATGGATAGAACACATCCACTCTTGATGTTTTCAAAGGTTATGAATAATCTGATTTCATGCTTAGTTGGAGAGAAACAAATGGGTATTTTGTAGATTACACAATGGACAGCATTGTATTAGTTCAAAATCATGTGTTCTTTGTTCTATTGCAAGCAAAACTGAGTTTGCCGATAGAGGTACAAGGACATCTCTCTCATTGCAGATCACTAAGGGGAGTATGCCAATAAACATGGTGTATCTTGTTGCAAAGTAACTATTTAAAGCAATTGGCATTTTTTCTCCTCATGATTGTTAGTTATGTTTTTCTGATCTGGTGGAAGGAGACTTAAACCAAAGGATTATTTTTAAATACTGGGTAGTTTTTTGAACTTTACATAGAAAGGTCACGCTTGCGCTGGTCAAACCAAAAGCCTAATCTAACTGGTAGAACTGAAGGGGGCTTCAAAGTGTTGGAAGTGAAATGAAAGAGTTACTTGTTGCATCACCTGCATTTGACCGCCTGCCTCCAATACACCTGGTTAATTACAGGGTTTGGGGCAGATCTGAGGGCCTTGGGAAAAGCACTAGAACAAATATATATCTTTCTTTTTCACTTTGCAATTGCTATTGTCCCATAGCTTGCTTTGGTAGCAGGTTTGTTGAAATTCTAGTAGGTGCACAATGAGTCTTTTTTTTAAAAAGATCCACACCACGTGCTATTGGACCAAAGGCTTGAAGAGGGTCATTTATTGGAACAATTGAAAACTGTTGGCATTGCACGTACCCTGCATCCTCATGTACTGTGTTTCAAGTTTTAGAAGAAAGATTGCAGTGGCTGGTGCCTGCAACTAATTATTTCATGTTATGGTAACCTGTTACATAAAGAAATTTATTTCAACTCCTATCCAATAATTTTAATTAATGGCCTCTTCATTATATATAGTACATCAAAATGTTCCTCTTTCAAATCACTTTTGATTTTAAGATGCTGGATAATTGTTGATTTCAGTAAAACCTGTTTCTTTGGGCTCAGTTGTTTTGGATGAACATAGTTCACATTTGAGACAAGTGAGTATTAAATTAAGGAGCAGCATCTGTCGGGGGGGGTGGGCAGTTGAGTGGGGAAGGAATTCCTTTGCTCCTGAGCCAGTATTTACAGTCTCCATCAAGAGATTGCAAGTTCATAGTCATAGTCATACTTTATTAATCCCGGTTTTTGTTACAGTTGCTTCATAAATAGTAATAAACCATAAATAGTTAAATAGTAATATGTAAATTATGCCAGTCAGGTAGTCAAGAAGCCATGATACCAAGGAAGTATCCACCTGCATCGCTGTCAGCTTCTCCCCCAGCAGAGCAGGGCGGATGGTGTTGAACGCACTGGAGAAGTCAAAAAACATGACCCTCACAGTGCTCGCTGGCTTGTCCAGGTGGGCGTAGACACGGTTCAGCAGGTAGAGAATGGCATCCTCAACTCCTAGTCGGGGCTGGTAGGCGAACTGGAGGGGATCTAAGTGTGGCCTGACCATAGGCCGGAGCAGCTCCAGAACAAGTCTCTCCAGGGTCTTCATGATGTGGGAGGTCAATGCCACCGGTCTGTAGTCATTGAGGCCGCTGGGTTGCGGCGTCTTCGGCACAGGAACGAGGCAGGACGTCTTCCACAGCACAGGAACCCTCCGGAGCCTCAGGCTCAGGTTGACTACATGGCGAAGTACTCCACATAGCTGAGGGGCACAGGCTTTGAGCACCCTGGTACTGACACCATCCGGTCCTGCAGCCTTGCTTGGGTTGAGACGTTTCAGCTGTCTTTTCACCTGTTCAGCTGTGAAGCCCACCGTGGTGGTTTCGTGTGGGGAAGGGGTATAGTCATGAGAGCAGGGTGGGGGACTGTGAGGAGGGGTAGGAGGGGAGAGTGGAATATGTGTTGGTTGGGGGCCGACAACAGATGGCTCATGTGTGGGATGGGCAGGGGCCACAATGTCAAATCTGTTAAAGAACAGGTTAAGTTCATTGGCCCTGTCCACACTGCCTTCCGCTCCTCTGTTGCTAGTTTGCCGGAACCCAGTGATGGTCCTCATCCCCCTCCAGACCTCTCTCATGTTGTTCTGCTGGAGTTTTCACTCAAGCTTCCTCCTGTACCTGTCTTTAGCCTCCCTGATCCTGGCTTTCAGGTCACTCTGTATTGCCCTCAGCTCCTCCCTATTTCCATCTCTAAATGCCCTCTTTTTAGTGTTCAGGATGTCCTTAATGTCCTTTGTCACCCATGGCTTGTTATCTGAATAACAAAGGACAGTTCTTGTCGGAACATTGCAGTCCACACAGAAGTTGATGTAATCAGTGATGCACTCTGTGAGCCCATCAATATCCTCTCCATGTGGCTCACAGAGTGCCTGCCAGTCTGTCACCTCAAAACAGCGCTGGAGCGCCTCATAAGCCTCCTCCAACCATTTTCTCACTGTCCTCGAGGTTGCAGATTTACTCTTCACCAGAGGCATGTAGCAGGGTTTTAGATGCACCAGGTTGTGATCTGACCTTCTCAGTGGGAGGAGGAGAGAGGAGCTGTATGCATCCTTAACGTTAGCGTACATCAAATCCAGAGTCCTCTCCCCTCTGGTTGTACAGCTCACATACTGCTGGCCACCATTGATCAAGTGTCTGTTGCTCACACTTTACACGTGTCTGTACAAAAAGCACAGCTCTTGGGACACCCTTTCTCACCCACCCCTGGTCCCGCTGGGAGTCTCCTTCCTGCTGAGTTTAAGAGGAGCTGCAACATGAGGGGAATGAGGCCAACACGCTTGAATGGCTGCTAGTCTAGAGTTCCCTGAATTTCCCAGGTCAATCCAAATGGAACAAAGAATCAGGATAAGAGACTGTGGAAATCCAAGCACAGAATTCCCAGGACACCCAAATAAGTGGTTTTATGTCAAATGGGCCCACCTGTAAATATTGGTTGTGCCAACAATGTATGCTCAATTGTAGCCCGTGCTTTAGTTGGGTGTGTTTGGGGGAATTTGGATTCAGTCCTGGGTTGAGAGATTGGCAGAAATGTAGGTGTAGCATTGGTTAGATGATGGAAGTGCTTGGTTAAGTGGCAGAGATGCCTCTAGGTTGCACTGGTTGGAAGGTCCAGAAATTTGAGGACTAAATGTTGCAACATTGATTAATTCTGTCATGCATGTTTTATATAATTTATGTTTGTTGTCTTTGTAATATACTGTGCTTCTGCACAAAGCTAATTTTCACGGTATTTATGTATGCCTCTGACAAACTTGAACCTGGCGTGGGGTTAGTGCAAGAACGTGGTGCTGATCTTATTGACCATTGGAACAAAGGGCTGAACAGCCTACTTTTGTTTCTATTTCTTAGATAAGTAGGGAGCTTGCTTACAAGGGTCAAAGTCTGGTGTTGCATTGTGAAGACTATGTTGTCTTTGAAGTGTCCAGCCAGTGGTTACTCCCACAGCAACTTGGCCTGTCTCTCTCTGCAATACTTTGAAAGGAGCTTTGCACTGGAACTGCTGTAACCTTGTGCATAAAGAAGCGGAAATCACATCAAGTCTACGAGGATGACCCACATCAGGAAGTACTCAGTCAAATTTCCAGAGCATTACAAGTCAGTTTGGAAATGGCCACTATTACATTTCGCTCTGAAAATAATCAACAGCGTTGATTATATGCTTCTGTCCAGAAACTGAATTTCCAGGCATAGATGTTCCAATTTAAATCGAGAAATGTTCCTTATATGGATGTGTATAGTATTCCCTGAGATTAAGTCTCAAATGCTTTATTTTAGTATTGTATATATTTGTTATGAGTCTCTGTGTGATAAGTATCTAGTGTATTTTTTATAAATTTGTAATAAATATATAACCTAGACAATAATATAAAAGAGAATACTGGAAGATTTTTCCAAAATATAAAGAGTAAGTGAGAGGCTACTGTGGATATTAGACTGCCGGAGAGGAAGTAATAGGAGACAGAGAAATGGCAGACAAACTTAAGTCTTTTGTGTCAGTCTGCACTGTGGATGACACTAGCAGTATGCCAGAAATTCCAGTGTCAGGGCTGAAGTGGGTGTAGTTGCTATTACTAAAGAGAAGGTGCTTGGGAAGCTGAAAGGTCTGAAGGTAGATAAATCACCTGGACTAGATTGACTATACCCCAGAGTTCTGAATGATGTTACTGAAGAGATTGTGGAGCCATAGTAGAGATCTTTCGCGAATCACTAGATTCTGGAATAGTTCTGGAGGACTGGAAAACTGCAAATATCACTCCACTCTTTAAGAAAGGAGTGAGGCAGGAGAGAGGAAATTATAGCACATTTAGCTTGACTTCAGTGGTTGGGAAGATACTGGAGTCCATTATTAAGGATGAAGTTTCAGGGAAGATGCACGAAGCGGCGGGTTGTGTTGAGGAATCGGGGAGATTACAGAAGGATTTAGACAGACTGGGAGAATGGGCAAAGTGGCAGATGAAATATACTGCAGGGAACTGTATGGCTATACACTTTGGTAAAAGGAATAAAGGCGTAAGTTATTTTCCAAATTGAGAAAATTCAAATATCAGAGGTGCAAAGGGATTTGGAAGCCCTTGTGCAGGATTCCCTAAAGGTTAACCTGCAGGTTGAGCCAGTGGTAAGGAAGGCAAATGCAAAGTTGGCATTTATTTCAAGAGGAGTAGAATATAAGAGCAAGGATGTAATGCTGAGGCTTTATAAGGTGTTGGTCAGACAGCACTTGGAGTATTGTGAGCAGTTTTGGGACCCTTATTTAGGAAAAGACATGCCGACATTGGAGAGGGTCCAGAGGAGGTTCACAAGAATGATTCTGGGAAAGAAAAGGTTAATGTATGAGGAGCGTTTGGCTCTGGGCTTGTACTTGCTGGAGTTTAGAAGAATGGGTGGGGCAGTGGGGAGATCTCTTTGAAGCATATTGGATATTGAAAGGTCAGGAAAGAGTCGATGTGGGAGGTTTCCTATAGTTGGTGAGTCAAGGACCAGAGGACACAGTTTAGGAATAAAGGTTTAGAACAGAGATAAGAAACTTCTGTAGACAGGTGGATGTCACAGATGGCTGTGGAGGCTAAGTCATTGAGTATATTTAAAGTGGAGGATGATAAGTTCTTGATTAGTAAGGGCACCAAAAGTTATGGGGGTAAGGCGGAAGAATGGGGTTGGGAGGGAAAATAAATCAGCCATGACGGAATGGTGGAGCAGACTTGATAATCTGCGTGGCATAATTCTACTCATGTCTTATGGTCTTATGGTTTTATAATACTTGATGGAAGTTCAACTGTGTTTTCAAACTCAACCATTTAATGATCCTCCTCCTCTTTCGGCAGAGATACAGATCTGTTCCTTCTGGATACGAGGACAGTTTGGGCCTCTGAGGAAGGCTGGCTGGTGTTTGACATCACTGCTACAAGCAACCTGTGGGTGATGAGCCCCCAACACAACCTAGGACTCCAGCTACGGGTGCAGACCATCGACGGTGCGTCAACTCAAGCAGTTCTGCTTTGTACTAAGTGAGGTCAAAGACAGCCCCTCACAGTGTAAAGTTCAAACAAATTCAAAAAGTAAAATTTAAGATCAAAGTGCGTATATTTTACGGCATGTTGTCTTGAGATTCATTTTCTTACAGGCATACACTGGAAAGTAAAGAAATGCAATTGAATTTATGAAAACGAAAACTATACATAACAAAGACTGACAACTTAACCTTACAAATGAGCAAAATGTAGACATTAATGTGGAGAATGAAGTTGTATTGATTATAGTTGGCACAACAGCATAGCAGAAGGTGCAGCTGCCGTACAGCTCCAGCACCTGGGTGTGGGTGATATCCCCGTTGTGCAATTATGTGTATCTTCCCAATGAGTGCCCTGGCTTGCTCCCACATCTTAAAGATGTGTTAATTGTGTTAAAAGTGAAGGGGAGGTGGGGGTAGTGCAAACTGGTAGATATGTGAAGGGGCAGATTGCAGGGAATTAACGGGGGACTGGAATTGAGGGAATGCTCTACAAGCCACCATGAGGCAAGGCAAGCAGCCTCCTATCTCATAAAAAAAAAAATATGAGATAACATTATGACCTCAGGAGCATTTTCCTAACTTCTCTTGGTTCATTCCAGTAGTTGACTTGATCGGAAGAGTTTTTAACTGTATTCCTTGGATTAAATTAATTTAAACCGCGTCTATTTTCAGTAGAATCAATTGCTTTTACTGTGTTTGGTCTGAAGATTCCTACTTTGACGATTAGTTACTGAATTTGCTGCTGGTTGATGTTTGAACAGAAGCTCTTTATTTTGAGAATCATGATTATTTGACAACCAATATAATGTGCAGTTTGCTCCTTGAACTTTGCCTGCGTACAACTTATAAAATGCATGGCGTAAGAGGAGAAAACATTCAAAACGTTTGGCAGCATTTGTGGAAAGAAAAACAGGATTAGTGTATCATGTCGCTGACACTTTTTTTGGAAAAAGAAACAGCCCGTGTTTACCTGAAATACTATCTCTGTTTCTCTTTCCACAGAAGCTGTCTGACCTGTTGAGTATTTCCAGCATTTTCTGCTATTACTGAAAATAGTTTCTGTCATCAAATATTTGGTCAATAGTTGATTATAATCCAGTGATTTAGCTCTGAATGGCAACGATAGATTCCTTTCTAATCTTTGACCCTTTGTCATTTTGGGTCAGCAGTATAACTGATCTCAACCATGCAGAGAGAACCATCACTTTAGATCTTGGATTAAGTCTTATGAAAGCAGCTCCAACACTTTGATTAAACTTGCATGAGTTGAAATTACAATCCATGGGGAGGAACTGAAGGAAATATTTCCTGCATCCTAGATTGAAATATTCAAGCTTTGAAAATCTGTTAAAAGCACATAGCCAGCAGTCAACTCAATACAACAGGATCTTGTATGCAAGAAACAGACATTGCTGTGTGAGAACAGATTTCTTCTGCAGCACTCTATATGCAGACAGGATGGAAAAAAAAACAGAGCTATCATATAAAACAGCATAGGAAGTCAAGTGATATATTCATAAACTGACATGCATTCTTACAGTCAAACCAAAAAAGTGCAGATGTTGGAAATAACTATCCATTGGAATGGTCAGCTGCTTGAAATGTTAACCCTCTTCCTCTACACAGATGCTCCTCGGCACACGTTTTCTGACTATATGAATGCCAATATTTCCCTCATCTGTAGGGTTTGTTTTTTGCTTAATCTTGTTTAACGATCACTTGTCAGTTGCCTGATCCGACTGGAGAGTTTTTACAGTACCCCTTTCTCCGCTGT
Source organism: Mobula hypostoma (assembly GCF_963921235.1). Taxonomy (NCBI): domain Eukaryota; kingdom Metazoa; phylum Chordata; class Chondrichthyes; order Myliobatiformes; family Myliobatidae; genus Mobula; species Mobula hypostoma. Next base: position 127,285,447 of record NC_086097.1, read on the forward strand.
TAGCATGGCTTGGATCGTTTAGTATGGCACAGACCAACACTGGAAATGGGACTCTGCCTGGTGTTTATTGCTCACCAGCATTCCGGTTATCTTCCCAAAGTAGCGACGCTGCTTTACAGAGCCAGCTGCAAGATCAGGGTTTGATTCCTGCCACTGCCTGTAAGGAGTTTGTATGTTCTCCCTGTGACCCCATTGTGGTTTTCTCCAGGTGCTCCAGTTTCCTCCCACATTCCAAAGCAAAACCCATGGGTGAGGGTTAGTGAGTTGTGGGCATGCTACGTTGGCGTCAGAAGCATGGCGGCACTTGCGGGCTTTCCAACGCAGTCCCCCAGTCGCAACCAAGAGAAAATGTGCAGATGCTGGAAATCCAAGCAACACACACAAAATGCTGGAGGAACTCAGCAGGCCAGGCAGCATCTATGGAGAAGCGTACAGTCGACATTTTGGGCCGAGAATGCAGCCCAGTCCTCACTGATTTGATGCAAATGACGCAGTTCACTGTACATTTCGGCGTACCTGTGACAAATAAATCTAATCTTTTTCCTGGATCAGCTGTGCGATGACTAGGATAGTCTGTGTCCACTCTGTTGTTTGAGCTTTAACGTGATGTTTCTGTTGCATGCACAAGGTCTTGTGATTGTTAGAGATTGAGCTCTCTCAAATTGTATTTGGAAGTAATCTACAGTTATCTGACAGAGCACTGAGCGTGATGGGAAATAGTGAAACAGCCTGTAAAACTGCTTCTTTAACAGGGCTTACTGAATAATGTCAATGCTACAATGCAGCCGCCTGTTTCACAGGCATCCCATGAATAACCATTCACTTGCACCAAGACCAATTAGGCAACACCTTCCATACCTATAAGCTGGACCAGTTAGATGGATCAGGGCAGAAAAAACAAGGGAACATCACTACCTGGAAGTTTCCCACCAAGCCACGCACCATGCTGACTTGGAAGTACATAACCTCACAGGTGTTGGGTCAACATCCTGGAACTCCCTCCCGAACAGCATTGTGGGTATACTCACACCTCAAGGACTGTTCACCCCACGACCTCCCCAGGAACAATTAAATGCGGGCTTAGCTTGTGAAGTCCACATCCCCTGAATTAATATATCTTCTTCTTCTTATCATGTCCACAGACAGCCTATACATGGCCCAGCCAGAACTGGACACATTTTTGCGCCTTGTTGTTGAATTCAGCAAGATCTGCAACAGTACAGGGTTCCTCTAGCGACGGGCTATATATCTTAAAAAATAATCTCTCCATTGCTTTTTTGGGCATTGTGCCCAAAAGAAGGGACAACTCGTCATCTTAAGCCCAGAAGTGTAACTTGTTGTGTAGGAAGAGAATCTCAACTTGTGTTTCCAGTGACTGCACATGCTGCCAGTGGTGCTGGCTGTCCCTTGTCCAAGTTACAACCCGTGAGGATCTTTGCAGAGCCCAACTTGCATCCCACCTTGGGTGTTTGTCGCACACACACAGGAGGGAGAGCTCCGACCTGTCCTGGGGTTGGAGAATTGTGCATGTGTGTGGGTGAGTGAGAGGGAGGAGCAGGGCATGTTTTGCCATTGATTTATTGCTTGGAATGTTCTGTTTTTTTTTGTTGAGTTCCATGTGGTTCTGCCAAGCACTGTGGGCATGTTACGCTGCTGCCAAATGTGTGGTGACACTTGCTGGCTTCTCCCGGCACATCCTTGGGTGTGTTGGCTGTTAACATAAATGACTCACTGTAGTTTATGATGTACGTGTGATAAATAAATCTGAATCTGGCTCGTACTGACACTGTCCTCGTTTGGGCAATTGGGATTTGAGGTTAAAGCAATGGAAGGTCCTAAGCTGACTCCCTCTTCTTCTCCCTCTGGAACTAAGGATACAGTTGGTTTCAAAGCTTTATCTCCCACCACGTAGGACGTATGTTTACCACATGTCAGTCAGCAGCTGCCAAGTGTCTGGCCAGATTGAAAAGAGTGCAGCCAGTTTTCTTTCTCTGGGACATATGGCAGAATGCTTTCCAAGTGGCGGGAGCTATTGGCATATCCCCATTATTCCCGTGTTGTGGCTGGTGTGCGTAAATACCGTCTCCCAGCCTCCACCAGAGGAATGTTGCTTAAATTACCAGTTAGCGTTGAGGTGGTTGACTCCTGCCATACAGTTCTCTCTCCCCACAAGATCCCTCATCACCCTCATCACCCCACACATGAGGTCAGGAACCATGCCTGGTAAACTGATTAATAATGTTTGCCTTTTGCAGTCTTCAGCCAGAGTGGGGCCATTTTCAAGTTTATGGCCTCCAACCTGAAACCCACTCTGGGTGTTAATCTTGGCAGCTTGTTGGTTTTGGAAAACTTGTTAGATCCTGCCAATGGGTTGGGTGAAGTTTGATGCCAAAGAAAATGGCTAAACAAAATGCTTGCTTATTTCTGGCAGTCATCCCTCCACGGGTTGGGTCATTTGATGTCAGCCGCACTGACTTTAAAATCGAGCAATATGGAGCAACTGAACTCAACAAGTCAACCAGCATCTGTGGGAGGAAAGGAATAGTGTCTGATTTGGGTCTTAACCCTGCATCAGGGTTCTTTTTATAGGAAGTCAAAAGAGAAGTTGTTCAGGGTAAGAACAAGTTCAGCCAGGCAGATGAAAACGTTGGTGGAGTGAAACTGATTGGATGTTTGGAGTAGAAAGGAGCAAAGGGTTTTAAGCCTTTCCTGATGGGGGGATGGAGGTGTAGAAAGACCAGACATCCATGGAGAAGATGAGGTAGTGGGGGCTGGGGAATAGGAGTTTTCAAAATAGTGGAGGGCAGGCGAGACATCCCAGATGTATGGTAAAGGACTAGAACAGGGCAATCAAGAGAGGAAGAAATAAGTTGGCGAGGCAACAGCAGGTGGAAAGGAAGCATCTACCTGGACAACCTTACTTGTAGATCAGGATCAGGACTGCTGACTGATTGCATCTTGAAGCTCGAATTGGTTGTGTGCTCTTTGTCCTTCAAACTGATCAATTATCTGGGCTGATACTCCAGTGTAGTATTGAGGGAGAGCCCCACTGTCAGAGGTGCAGTTTCTCATGTGGGGAACCAAAAATAGGAACAGGCTCCCTCCACTCTCTCAAGAACCCATGTACTCACAGTACTCTTCAACAGAAGAGTAGGGAAGTCCTCCCTAATGTTTATTCCTCGATCGAAATTTCAGGGATTATCTGGTCAGTATATCATTGCTGCTATTGGGAGACTAACATGCACAAGTTGATGTTTCCTGTGTTTTAGCTGTGACTACTCTTCAAATATTTCTTTGGCTATAAAGTGCTCTGGCATGTCTTGGAAAGTGGCGTGAAAGGTGCTAAATCAATGCAGTCTTCCTCTTCTGCATTTAGAATGTTGCACACGATTCTGGGCAGATTTTGTTCATGTTCCCCAGCCCCAATAGACTCTTTGCTGTGTTCAACCCAAGAGCTATATTTTCTAGAGCTTCATCCCTTATTAGAGGAATATATAGAAGGAAGTAACAGTTTGAAGTGGAAAATGTCTTTTCTTGCCACAGGTATTTTCCCTCACTTTACTTTGCTGTAATTATTACCCATTCTAACTTGATTGTTCGTAGCTGCTTCTAATTTGTCAACTGATTTTTCTCTCTCTATTTCCTTTGCGTATTTGGCATCCTGTAATGTGATCCGTGGATGATGGCTGGACTCCTGCTATTCCTTCAGGTGGTCCACAGAGAGGACTGTCCCTACACTGTCGCTGTCGCAGTTTTGCCTCTTTAATGTCCCACCGCTCCTCCTTTGCTTCCCATTCCTCAGGTGCAGTGCTTCCCTGAGCCACCACATTCATCCCTTTATCAGGGCAGGGTCGGAATAAGGTACTAATAATTACAAAGTAGCTTTAGCACTACCTTTAGAACAAAGCAGTAGTAACCTCTTCCCTGGGGTTAACTGCTGCTGTGTTAAATTCTGTACCTCTCTGCTTGGACTTTTCCATCACTGAAGTGCCTCTATACAAACTGGAATATTGTCCTCTCGGATCACTTCTGACACAGTTGATGGCTCTATCCCTGTGTAGGTGAGTGGGGTTACCTTTGGGTCCATCCCCCATCATCCTAACTCCAGCTCCTGTGCAAAGACCTCCGGCTGGCCCCTTTTTGAAAATCAAAGTAACACAACTTACAGGTGTAGGTGTTCTCATAGAGACGTAGGTCCATTGCAGTGGACTTTTACTCCCTCAGTCATTGGATCCTCGGGCATTTGGTGTGGCCACTGCCTCTGCCTGCTTTATATGAGTGCTCGGGTTTGTAACTTCTTGAGAAATTTGCTTATTTAATAGTATAAAAGCTCCAATAAGCTGAATTCTACACACTTGGAAGTTTGCTTTTATATAGCAACTTCCACAGCTTGGGTTGTACCAGAGGATTTCCCAGACAAAAAGTCCTTCTCGTCTCAGTGTAAGTGTGGATAACATTAAACATAGAATAGTACTGCACCAGAGCATCTTGCAGTGAACTAATTAAATGCTGAACTAAATTAATTACTTATGCTTACAATATGCCCACATCCTCCCATTCTCTGCACGTTCATGTGTGGATGTGTTGGTTGTCGTTTCTGACGATGACGTAAACCTGTGCGGGAGGAGTTTTACGGTGAAAAGGCTGTTACTCTGGGGTAGTTCCACTCTCCCAGCCTCAAAATCTTGGTCCAATGGTACGAGAAATTGTCACGGCTACAGACTTCCCCGGCTGCAGTGGACAGCCATGATGCACTCAGTACCTTGTCATGCTCTTCGCTCTCCACGAAGCGTTGTAGCACCGCCTTCTTGGCCTTTGGATCTTGTAGTTGATCTCACCCAGTCTGCCGGAAATGGCTTCACTCACTGGGGTAGGCATGTCCCTGTATCACTGGGACTGGACATTCCCGGCTACTCTCACCTGGTTTAGCTTGCCCGTCGGAGCCGTGTACCGGGGTGTGGCCACTGTCCCTTGTAAGCTTTTACTTGGAACCACAGGTGAGAGCTGGGTGGTAGGTGGGAACCAAAGGTGGATGAGCTGCCCCTGGGCGGAGCACGACAAGTCTGCCACCAGAGCTGCTTATGTAAAAGTCTTTTAAACACCTCTTTTTGCCTCCATTACCACACCTAGCAGCAGAGTCCAGGCACTGTTAGTGTATTGGAAACAAAAACTTAACCTTTCTCACCTCTAGTATTAAACATTTCAATCCTGGGGAAAAAGCTACATATCTGTCTCTCATAATCTGATAAATGCGGAGAATTGTACAACACAAGCACCCCTATCAGAGATTCTGAGTAGGTATAACAATTGTTATTGAAGGATAAATATCAGCATGCTAGATGGGGTGTGGATGGGAAGAAACAGGTTTGCTCTTCTTGCACTTTCATACAGCTCCACCTCCACCAGCTCAGCCGAAACTGATGGAAGGTCATGGTCCCATTCATCTTCTCCCACTGCTCTTCAAACCTTTCACGGCCTGTACCCTTCCTGCCTTTGTACTTCCAGTCCCACAACTAATTTCTCCCTCTTGCCCCTTTGCCCTTTTCCATGTACTGAATTTTCCATTCTCTTCCCTCTTTCCCCCCCCCCCCATCTTTTGTCTCACATCCTTTGGCTTCAGACTCGATTGCCCTCTATGGAGTTCTCCAGACATCTGCATCTCTACCTTTCTTAAGATCCTGCCTCTTGTCTCCTTAACCTTTCCTTTATCTCTGACATCTCTGAACTGCTGTGCAATTGTCCTAAAAACTGAATGATGGAAACTCTCTGCCGGTTGCAGTGGAAAGAGAAACAGAGATAACATCTCAACAGAAGTGTCTTTGACCAGAAACGTTGAATCTCTTTGCACAGATGTTGCCTGACCTACTGATTATTTGCAGTTTTTTCGGTTTTTACTTCAGATTTCAAGCATCTGCATTTTTTTCCCTATGCATCTGATCTGACTTTGCCAAAGTGTCACTTCCTAATTGCTGGAGCATTTGTCTAATTAATGCACTTGAGCCTCTTGGGTAGTTGGAGTTGGGAAATGCAGGGAACCAGTATTTACAGTAAGATCGTTTAAGCAGGCTACGTGTAAATCATTGGAAAACTCCAAATGTGTCATCAAACTAGTTGTATCCAAACAAAATGTGCCTAGATTCCTTGTCTGAACATTGTCTTCACAACATAGTACCAGTGCAAACTCTCTGATTCACCAGTAGGCTTGTAAAGGTCTTTTGTTACAACAAGCCACTTTTCTGAGAGGCAAGGGCACGCTTCCTCTGAGGTCGAATTGCAAGCTGGCTTCTCAGGATACACGTAAACATCTCTTGACATCAACCTCACCTCCTCCACCATCAAAAACCTGTGTTAGTTTGTTCACAATGAACTTCAATAGGTAGGTCAACAGGTGCGTTTAATGGCAGAGAAATGTATACAATATACATCCTGCACTTGCCCAATTTTCTCCTTGAAGAGGTCAAAATGTGACAGCAATGTTTATTGATAAATAAACCAGGTTTTACTTATGCCGGTTTATTTTTCAACTTGACATGAATGCAATGAGTGATAAATGTAGGAAGGTTTTGAGCTAACATTTTATAGACCAAAGCCATTCATTTTTGCATCAAAACATGTCATACCAAGTGGGAGAACATACAGTCAACACTCTTGTAACCTATAATGATGAAGTTATAGCACAAAGAAAATTGTTTATTGGATATTTTAAAACACTAAGAAGTTAAAACTGTTATAACAATTTTAGTTCTTCAGACCAGGTTAACTTTGTGATCTGTACTTAACGTAATGTTGAATGTTGCCATTTTCAATTTCAGTTGCTGTTTGCTTTCTCTCTTTTTCCCCTTCCAATTCACCTCCTATGCTCCCATCTCCATGTTCTTTCTCATATCCCCCCTCTTGTTTCCACCTACCTGTTACCCACTGGATCCCCTGCCACTCCCCCATCTGTTTCCATCTACCCTTCACCTCTCGTCTAATGGTTCTTATCATGACTTTGCTCACTTGACAGAGTCAGCATTAGCAGGCTTTTTGCTTCTGCTTATCACCTTTCAGCAGCTGCCTCCCCCCTCTACCTTCCCTGTTCCCCGCCTGCCTTCTTGCCTTCTGTCTACCTCTGCCTATCATTCACCAGCCACTGTTTCCCGTTCCCTCCCCTACCTTGCTTCATTTGCCCATCATCCTTCACTCTTTCCTGGTACGTCAATCTCATTCCAGTCTCTGTGTCACCATTCCTTCTCTCCTCCTTATATTGGCAATCTTCCTCTCCACACTCAGTCCTGATGTAGAGCTTTGACCAGAGACGCTGACAATTCCTTCCCTCCCGCAGATGCTGCCTGTCCTGCCGAGTTCCTTCAGATTATTTGCTGCTCCAGATTCCAACATCTTCAGCCTTTTGTGTATTAAGTTACAAATCTTTTGATTATTTTTACTCATAAAATAAGCATGCATCATTAAAACATATGCTCATGGTCACATTGGATTTTGTGGGACATCCTATACATCACATTTCCCTCGATACTGTGTGTTAAAACAACATGTAATTGGCAGTAAAGCAGAATGAGACATTTGAAGTCTTCCATAGTTGCCATATAAATGTGTGTTTTTCTGCCTCTTATTTCTGAGACGTTACTGGGTCAAGTCCAAGATGTGCAATCTGATTGGTTGGAAGGACTCGCTAGCCTTGGACCCCCTCTTCCTCCTCTTCTCTATGAGACCCCTTTCCCTTTTCCGTTTTCTGAGTCTCATCTTCTCCGTACTTCTCTCTCAGAAACCCTTTTCCACCACCTCTTCTGGGCCCCCTCCTTCCTCGTCCTTGTCCTTTGGGTCTCTTCTCCCCAGGAAAAAGCACAATTTGCCATTAAATGACTTGCCATATTCTTTGGGTATTTATTTTAAGTGTGTAGCCTTGGATTTGTTGAGTTCTTATTTCTGAGACGTTACTGGGTCAAGTCCAAGTTGTGCAATCTGATTGGTTGGAAGGACTCGCTAGCCTCACACAGACTGGGGCCGCAGAACTCGATGGAAATAGTTACCTCTGCAGAAGCTGATGGCTCACTTCACTGAGGTCACATATTGGAATACGAGCAAAGATCATTCTTTAGTTCAATGTGTAACGAGTTAGTCAGATCTGTTTGAGTGAAGTTAAATATTTTCCTTATTTTCTGCCACGTCACCCATGTCTAGACAGTCCAATATTGAAAGGAAACCTTTTTTGAACTTAACCTGTTATTATCTTGTGGAACTCCAGGATGCCAGAATTACAATAATTTAGCCTTTGGATTTAATGTCTAATTTTATTTTTTGAGCTAAATGTATAATGAATTCTGTTTGGAAAATCCATGTAGGCCGAGGGCCTGGGAAAAGGTAATTTTCCACAAATTATTATTCTACCAAACTGTTTTGTTGGTAACTAACTGTGGGTTGTTCTGTCCCTTCACCTGCCGTTGAAAACAAGTATGACCTGTTTATTCCAGTTCAAAGAAGGTCGGAAAAAGTTGAACACACGTGTACTGAGGTCCTTTAATCTTTAAATTTATCCTGCCCCATAATTTGTTACCTAACGTTGCTTTTTGAGCTTTTTTTTCTTGCATAGAAAAATACTCAACTGTAATCTGATGCTCAAACTCGTGTCAGCCTGCAGAACTCGTAAATGTATGAAGTCTTTCTTAACCATTATTTATAACTGATAGGAGGCTTGCATTACTTGGCCACTCTATCACTAGAGGAAAAAGTACAAAGCAAACTATTGGGGATAAAGTCTGACAAGTCTCCTGGGTCTGGTGGTCTGTGTTGTAGAGATTATTTAAAGAAAGTGGCTGCAACAAAAGTGGATGATCCAGATGTAATTTACAAAATTAATTGGATTCTGGGGAGAGAATTGGAGAACCTCTAATGTAACAAGAAAGAAGAGAGACAAAGCAGAAAATGTATATGGGGGGGGGGAATAAGGCAGGAATCTGTTCTTGTGGTACGACAAGGCTTTATAAAATAATTGAGCAAAGTCAGCATTTTGATAAATTTGCTAGAATTCTTTGAGTATATAACAAATTTGGTGGATAAAGGGAAGCCAGTGCTGTGTTTTTCCATTTCCAGAAGCATTTGATAAGTGCAGAAGAGCTTGGGGTGGGGGGTGGGCAGTTGCATTTATAAGGGGTGGGCCAACTGACAGTAAATAAGAGTTGGGGTAAATGGCTCGTTTCCTGAGTCATAATCAATATCCAGTGTGGTGTCACATGGATTGGTGCTGGAGCTCCACTATTGTGAAGATGGCTTGGATGACTGAGCAAATGTACTGGTAATGCAAAGACAGTTGAATTAGTAAGTTGTGAGAAGGATATAAAGGAATTTATATATGTTAAGTGAGTGGTCGAGAATTTGGCAGATGGGAAAGTATGAGCTCATACCCTTTGGAAGGAGGAATAAGAAAATATCGATTATTATTTAAAACAATTGGAATGGCAAACTTTTTGTGGTTCAATAGGATCTGGAAGACCTAGTACATGAAAGACAAATGTTTAGTGTGCAGGCACAGCTAGTAAATAACTCATGGGAGTTTTAGCTTTAACCACAATGAGCCCACACCTTGGAGTCTTGTGTACAAGTTTAGTCTCCATACAGACAGACCCCACTGTTCAACGTGTGGAACTTTACCATTACTGAATTCACAAGTCGCTACCCAAATTTGAAATACGGAATAAAATCTGCTCTTAGAACTCGTGAGGAATAAAAAGGTATATAAATCAACTTTCTTCATCTCTTATTTCACACCTGCACAGATGACGCAGTTTCACCTTATTTTTCTGCCTGTGTGTACATAATTAATATTCCTTCATTCCCTGCATAATAGCCTCTTAAATACCACTATTGCATATGCTTCCACCACTCCCCTGGCAACCTACTCCACGCAGCTACATCTTTTCATGCAAACAAACATTGCGCTTGTATCTCTGTTGAACATTTGCCTCTCTCACTCTTATATGCATGCCCTCTAGTCCTTGGACATTTCTACCCAGGTAAAAGGATTCTGATTGTCTGCTCTGCTTATATCTCTCTCCTTGACTTGTAGCAGATGTCCCCTTGACTTCTTAAACAAAGTAGTAAACCAAATGTGGCTCCTCTCTAATGGTCTGGGAAGCCTTAGAGCTTTACTTACCAGAGTATAACTCACGTCCTGGACCCTTTATTTAATTTCTTCAGAAAATTGCCTAGAAAACTGACTCATAAATGATGTGCTAAGAGTCTTGTTGAGGCTGCTGTGTATCTGTTTGTACACAAGGCTATTCATAGTTTTATGTAACGTGGATCCAAAAATGGTTGTTTACAAGGGACCTTGGAAAGCAGATATAAAAATAGAGCATTCCATAATTGTTTATCATGCCCAGATGCATCTGTGGAAAGAGAAGAGAGTTGGTGTCCTGGGTCGATGATGTTTGATGGACACAAGTGGAGTTTGATTTGTTTCAGAATCCTGGAAAATGCAAAGGTTCCAATTCTTATCTTGCAAAACCCAGCACATTAACTGTCACTCATAGTTGGTAGTGGATGCCTGTATCATACATACTTTATACTTTATTGTCGCCAAACAATTGATACTAAAACGTACAATCATCACAGCTATATTTGATTCTGCGCTTCCCGCTCCCTGGAGTACAAATCGATAGTAAGTATTAAAAATTTAAATTATAAATCATAAATAGAAGATGGAAAGTAAGGTAGTGCAAAAAAAAACCGAGAGGCAGGTCCGGATATTTGGAGGGTACGACCCAGATACGGTTCAGGATCCGTTCAGCAGTCTTATCACAGTTGGAAAGAAGCTGTTCCCAAATCTGGCCGTATGAGTCTTCAAGCTCCTGAGCCTTCTCCCGGAGGGAAGAGGGATGAAAAGTGTGTTGGCTGGGTGGGTCGTGTCCTTGATTATCCTTGCAGCACTGCTCCGACAGCGTGCGGTGTAAAGTGAGTCCAAGGATGGAAGATTGGTTTGTGTGATGTGCTGTGCTGTGTTCCCGATGTTCTGCAGCTTCTTCCGGTCTTGGACAGGACAACTTCCATACCAGGTTGTGGTGCACCCTGGAAGAATGCTTTCTACGGTGCATCTATAAAAATTAGTGAGGGTTTTAGGGGACAGGCCAAATTTCTTTAGTTTTCTCAGGAAGTAAAGGTGCTGGTGGGCCTTCTTGGCAGTGGACTCTGCTTGGTTGGTCCAAGTCAGGTCATTTGTGATATTGACCCCAAGGAACTTAAAGCTTTTGACGTAGTCCGCTACTCCTTCTGAAGTCAACAACCAATTTCTCCATTTTGCTAACGTTAAGGGATAGGTTATTGTCTTTGCACCATGCCACCAGGTTCTTAATTTCCTCTCTGTACTCAAACTCATCATTACCCGAGATACGGCCTACAATTGTTGTGTCATCAGCAAACTTATACATATACTGACCACCACTGGAACAACGTCATGCTTGGATTGTAACGTTATCATGATCATTCAAACTATAATTAACCTAAGAATTAGTCACCATTTCACCAAAACAAATGAGTAGTTATGATTTACTGGGAGAATGGGGTTAGAATAAAAAAAAACCTTGTGGTTGGAAGTGGAGCAGACTCAATGGATTGAATGATCTAATTCTGCTCCTGTATCTTATTGCCTCAAGAAATCTTGAGGTTCACCCTCTGAATCAAACTCACTGTGCCAGTGAATTTGCTTTGAACTTGACCTCTGAAATTCCACAAGTCAACTCAGAATTTCAGAGGTCAAGTTCAATACCTGCATGTTTATTAAATGCATCACAATTTCATTTTCTAAAGCTTATCACAAGGATATTTGACCTGCCTATGTGAGTAATGTATGATGAGAACGATACCGAGCCAAAATATTCAGATTCAGACCCTAGTCTTTGCACAGCAGGTTTCTGGATGCTCAGTGGAGATAAGTGACTTATTGTAGAATGCACACAGCTTTATGTCTGTCCATCTGTAGCGAAATGGTCATGTTATAGTACCAGCTGATTGTGAGTTGAATCCCACTATGGCAGTTGGGGAATTTAAATACAGGTACTAAATAAGTCTCCCCCGCCCCCAATAAAACCATTGGCATCTGTTATGGTAAATGTAAACTGACTGGATTGTGTAAGTTCCTACCTGATTGCCTCAGGAAAGAAACTCTGCCATCCTTACCCAATGTAGCCTACATCGGCTTCAAGTTCACTAATGTGATTGACTCTGAACTGCCAACTAGCAGTTATGGATGGATAAGATTTGGAATTGGTTTATTATTGTCATGTGTACTGCAAGACAGTGAAAAGCTTTTCTTGCATCCTGTTCGTAGAGACCATGTGCGTTAAGGTGAAACAATCACAATGCAGAATAAAGCACGATGGCTACAGAGAGCCAGTAACAAGAAGCTGCAAAATCATTACGAGATGTATTGGGAGATCAAGAGTCCAACTTATAAAACTTACCAGTGACGTATATTCCACAAATAGTGTAAAGATAAATATTGGCCTAGATCTCAGCTGTTGTGACATGCCCCTCAGAAGAAAAATGTGTTTCCAGCTTCCCTTCAGAACTTGCTAAAGAACCTAGTGCATGAAGCCTCACCTTATCTCACTTGTGCCTCCTGTGTTCTTATAGGGCAAGGTGTCAGCCCCAAACTTTCTGGCTTGATGGGACTCCATGGGCCCCAGGAGAAGCAACCCTTCCTGGTGGCTTTCTTCAAAGCCAGCAAGGTGCACATCCGAACAGCTCGCTCAGCAGCAGGCAAGCGCAGGAACCAAGGCCGCACCAAGTCTACATCTGTTCAGGATTCACCCAGGGCAACGAGTTTAACTGGTAAGTGGGACTAACTAGAGGAGTAAAGTTTCAGTCTTTAGTCTTCCATTCAAGAAGGGTGCGAGTTTTAGCTTGATTGGTTTAATTGAAATGCTGCTATGTGACCAAAGGGATGAACTGCGTAGAGGACAGTGACAAATCTCAGCAAGATTTAAAAGAGCTGGCAGAAAGGGCAGATACATGGCAGATGAAGTTTAAAGGTCAAAAGTGAGTTTGTTGTCATGTGTACATGAAAGCACAGTTGCAATGAAAAAACTTACTTGCAGCAGCACCATAGGCACAACATTGTGTTGTGTGTTCAATATATCAGTAATATTTGAGTAATCTTGTAAATGTATTGTTTGAATAAGAATTGTTTGTTTACATAATGCATTGTGGCTTGTATGTAGAAGTACATAAATTGCTACCATGAGATAAGTGCACACTTCGCTTAAAGGAAAATGCGAAGTTAGATTTGCATTTCCACCTCTCTTGTTTTCCTTCAAATTGAGCTCAGTGTTTTGAAGTTACAAAACATATCAGTGGTGATGAGGTATTTCTTAAATGAACCTGAGATGACCACCTACTTGTTGAAATGCAGTGATGATGGGTTGAGTTTTTGAAAAAAAAACAGTGCCACACATGCATAAAAGGCAAAAACTGAAGAGTTCACAGGTTCATAAACAGTGAGTACAGTGTGATAATCATTAAAAGCAAGAGGAGAAATGGCTGGCTACATCAGAAAGATTGTCACACTTAATTACACAACAGATAACCGGATTTTATATACTGAGCTAAGTGTGCAGAATTTTTAAGCAAATACAAGAGCAAAAAGAAACGAGTGCCTATTTTGCTGAGTGCATTGGATGTAAAGGCAGACAGTTTGCTCCAACCAAACAAGCAGAAATGAGTTTGGCTGATATCATGAAAGCAATGCAGGATCATTTAGAACCAAAACAATTGTTAATTACAGAACGCTTTAGATTTCATAAGTGGAATCAAAAGGAAGGGGAGTCCATTTCAGCGTATGTGGCTGAATTGAAGAAGTTGAGTATTGTCAGTTTTGGTGATGTGCTTAATGATGCACTGACAGATTACTTAGTTTGTGGAATCTTACAAGAGAGCATTTGAAAATGGCTCCTAACTGAAGCACAACTTACATTTAAAAGAGCAGTTGAAATTGCTATATCAATGGAAACAGAAGACAGAATTGCTATTGAGTTGCAGTCAGGAGCGTAAGTGAACGTGAACAAAATTGCAACATCTATACAGGAATCAGACTAGCTGAACAATTTGAATTATCGTTTTGTCAGGAGATCACATACACTAGACCAATGCAGATTTAAAGGTGAAACTTGCAGAAAATGCATCAAGGTAGGACACATATAAAGAGCATGTCAGGCAGACAAAAATAAATTGACTGCACAGGGAAGAGAAAAAGCTTAAAAAGTCAAGTTGCAATTTCATAAAAAGCAGCAGTCTGCATGGTGTTGATGAAAAATCTGATTACTATGAGAGTGACGCAGGACTGGGTATCCTCGAGATTTACAATGTGAAAATTAACAATAGACAAGCAATATGGCTTACCCCAGAAGTGAACAGCATATTAATTAAAATAGAATTGGACATTCACTCAGCTGTTTCGGTCATTCCACAAAATAAAATAAGTTTGACCACCATTTCAAAGATACTGAATTGAAGCCTGCAGATATCCAACTAAGAAACTACACTGGAGAAAAGATAACTCGTGTAGGAGTGACATTTGTAACAGTGAAATACAACAACCAACAAGCCACATTAGGCTTGTACGTGGTAAAAACAGGAGGACCAGCATTGTGGGGCTGAGACAACTACAACTTCATTGGAGATCCTTCCACCATTTACATGCCACATCCTCTGTAATAGTCAACTGAAAATAGATTTTAAAAAAGTACTGGATAATGCCACCACTGTCTCCATGCTGTACACCAGAGGGCAAGCAGGTGCTGTTAGTCTGACTGCCACACTTTTTGTAGGTAATGTATATGAGAAAGCCTCAGGTAAGTTAATCGGGCATTTACTTGAAATGTGGCTTGGTTTAAGCTGGAAGAGAGTTCAAGGAGCTTCAGGAAAGTTGCAAACATTTGGATGTTGTGAGTATAAAGAACCAGAATCTACTCTGTGTCCATTAAGGTTATTGCATTGACTTCAAGTGGGAGACAAAAAGCTTCTTGTAAAAGTAGATGCAAAGACCAAAGCTCAGCTGGATGAATGGAAGGCCAAAAAGAAATGTGTCAATGGAGATATGAAAAAAAGAGGATTCATCAGATGATGTTGTGGATGAGGAAGCCAAGAGGAAAGATCAGATGGTAAAGGGAACAATAGAAAGATTAATGTGAATACTTCAGTGAACTAAATGCATCTTCTCAAGATCAAGATACACACCCTCAAAGGAAGGAAAAGGAAAAAAAAGAGAAAGACATAAGTGCTATAGAAATGGAAGGGGACAAATGAGACCTATTTCCTTGAGAAATTGGCATATTCAGAGGTACTCACAAGAAACCAGAAGAAGAAAAAGGAAGGTGAGAAAAGGACAAGAAGTTGTAAAGGAGAGAAGAAAGGATCAATGTAAGTCCATAGAGAAAAGGAAAAGAAAGGTGTCCCAAGCTGTCAGAATCACTTCCTGCATTGGATATTATTATTATTTGGTTTATTGTTGTCATATGCACCAAGAAACAGTGAAAAGATTTTATTTGCATTCGATCCAGACAGGTGAAGCCATGCACAAGTACATTGAGGTAGTATGAAGAAAAGCAGTATGCAAAATACTGTTGCAGTGCAGAGAACATGCAGTGCAGGTAAACAAAATGCAAGGGCCACAATGAGATAGATTGGGAGATCAACATAATATTGTTTGAATATGTGAGGGCTGTCCAAGAGTCTCATAACAATGGGAAGAAGCTGTCCTTTAATCTGGTGATGCATGCTTTCAAGCTTTTGTCTCTTCTGCTGGATGGGAGAGGGGAGAGAGGAGAAGTGAGAATGACCAGAGCGGGAGGGGTCTTTGATTGTGTTGGCTGCTTTCCTGAGACAGTGAAAAAATATAGACTGGGTCATTGGAGAGGGGAGGCTGGTTTGTGTGATGGACTGGGCTGCGGTTTCTTACCGTCTTGGGCAGAGCAGACCCTGGACCAGTCAGTGATACATCTGGATAGGTTGATTTCAATGGTGTAACTATAAAAATTGGTCATGTGAAGTGTTCACGTGAACTGCAGTTGGACCTTCGTCAAACTTTGTATTCTCACATTGGTGGTTCTCGTCGACTTTACTTGTATTGTGCCAGTTGGACGTGGAAAAGCACACATTTCCCATCTCCACCCCACTCAGCTAAGTTATTCTAAGTTTGTTTCATAACATTCAAGCTATAGAACAATGCTTTTCTTGGCCTTTTTGTTATCAAGTGTAGTGAATCATTTGTTCTTTTCATACATCTGTTCTCACCAGAGGAGGAGCTGCGGAGATGAGAGATTTATGCTATGATGCTATTGTTCATTAAAACAATAACCATAAAAATAAAAGCACACAGCTGACTTTGCACGCTGGATTTAGCATCTGTTTCGCCGCAACATGCAGGATGCTTATTGAGGCAGAGAGTCTGGAACTCAGTTCCTCACTTTGACAGCTAACTCCTCATAACTGATGAACCATGTGTGTGAGTACTGTAGACCCATACAGGCCCTTCAGCCCAACTTATCCATGTCAGCCAGGATGCTCATCTAGGTTAGTCCCATTTATCTGCACTAGACCCATATCCCTCCAAGCCTTTCCTATCCACATACATGCCCAAATATCTTTAAATGTTGTTCCTGTACCTGCCTCATCTGCTATCTCTGGCATGCATCTACTTTGGAGTGGGAGATAGTATACAAAGGTACAAATGTGGTTGGGAGAGGGAGGGATTTCAGTTAAATGCCAGAGATTACATTTGGAGTCATAACTGAATAAAACTGACTCTGCATTCTGTGACTTTCTAGTCATTGAGAGTTTTTAAGGTGACCTTAACCTTAATTCTCTTTAAGAGACCCAACATTACCTCCTCCTTTATGTCAAAATGACGCAGCATATCAATACTATCGGCACCGATCTCCCTATCCTCCATGTCCTTCTTGATAAATACTGATGTAAAGTGCTCATTTAGGGGTTCATCCTCATTCTCTGCATCCAAGCAAAGGTTACCCCCTTTTATCCTTGAGTGGTCCCACCCTCTCCCTAGTTATCCTCTTAATCTCGATTGCTTTGAGATTCTCCTTAATCCTGCTTGCCAAGGATCTTTCGTGTCCCCTCCTGGCTTTCCTAATTCCCTTCTTGAGATCTTTCCTGGCTTCTTTATAATCTTCAAGGGTTCTGTTTGATTCTAGCTTCCAAAGACTTGCATTCTTTTTCTTTTTCCTCCTTGACTAAATTCTTCACCACTCTTGACATCCAAGGTCTCTTGCCTTGCCATTCTTATCTTTCCTTCTGGACTGGCTGCAATTGTTTATAAGATCACAAGGGCCACAGGCAGAATAAATGGTCACAGTCATTTTCCCAGGTTGAGGAAGTCTAAAACTAGAAGTGATGGGAGAGGCAAATTTTCACACAGGGGGTGGTGGGTATATGTCACAAGCTGTCAGAGGAATTGGTAGAGCCAGGTACAATTACACTGTTTAAAAGATTTGGGCAAGTATATGGATAAGAAAGATTCAGAGGGAACTGGACCAAGGATAGGTAAATGGGATTAGCTCTGATAAGAATCTTGTTGACATGGACTAGGGGGCCTGTTTCTGTGAGGTATTGCTCTATGAATCCAATGCAGGTTATCTTCTAGCATCAGATTTTGATGTGTTCAAATTCTAAATGAAAATGTATGAAGAACTGTCCAAGGTCAGCATCTGCAGAAGGAGAACTGAAGTTCACATTTTAGATCGATGTCCTTTGACGTGAAACATTAACAATTTTTCTCTTTCCACAGATGCTGCCTGAACATTTTCAACACTTTCTGTTTTTATTCCAGCATCTGTAGTGTTTGATCTCCATGCTTACACTTAAACTTGCATACTGCACTAAAGTCATTCTTAACAAGGCCTTCTTGAAGTCTATCATATGGCTTTGCCATATGAGCTTATTTCTAGTTAGGTCCATAATGCCAAGAGTAACTCTTTACATTCATTTAGTCAAGTGTGTTCTCATTGACATTGACAAAATTTGACATTGAGATTAGGGATTCAAGTTTGTTGAACTGAGGATGCATTGTAAAAGAGGAAAAGAAGGTAGAGAGATTTAGGATGGAAAACTCTAGACTTAGGATCTTAAGGCAAGGTTACTCAAAACCCTTCACTGCTTCCAATGATGGAGCAGTGAAAGGTTTTGAAGACAACAACAATGTCAAATGTGAGGTGTGGTAGGGCTTTAAGGCATTGCAGGTCAACAAGTGCAGAGTAATTTTCACATAAAGGTATATTCCTGGTAGAATAGATGTGACTTGTGTTGATGTAGGAAGTGATTGGGTTGGGAGGACAGTCAAGAGGATATTTTTCAAGGTGTAGATACACTGTTTGCAGTCTGAATTGGAATTGGGCAGGGGTTCATAGGTAGACCAGAGTGGCATAGTAAGTAGTGGCTAGCACAACCATTTACAGTGGATTTCTTTCTGGTCCTCTAGTTTCCTCCCACATTCCAAAGACATAGAGGTTAGAGTTAATAAGTTGTGGACAAGCTATGTTGGTGCTGGACGAATGGCAACACTTGCTCTCGGCATATCCTTGGACTGTGTTGGTTGTGATACAAAACAATATTTTGATGTACATATGACAAATAAAGCTAATATTTTCTTTTTTTTTGGATGTTGGCAAGGAGGCTTGAGGTTGAAACAACTTGAACATTGCAGCTTTATTAATCCCTGGCTGGTTGTTTTTGGCTTCTGATGAATCCATAGAGCTTTACATAAGTGAATTCTGAACTTTCCTTTCACAGTAACATCTTAACAAAGGGTTTTGTTGCTTTCCGTGTTGATGGTCCTGATGTACTGAGGCGGTAACAGTGTACACAACTCCAATATCAGGGTAGATGTGTTCTTCATGGATCCAGGTGCTTTTCTTTGGACCATTCTGCAGTCTCAAATCTCTGAGAAGATTATGTACATTTTTTGCAAGAAAATGGAAGATGTTGTTCTCACACCTCTCTTACTGGGCCTTATTCAGATTCTATCTTGGTATTCACATTTATGAATTATTTCACTTAAAAGTCTTTGAACAGAACTGCATGCAGAAAATTGCAAAACTGTAGTGCAAAGCCAACATTCCCAAGCAGTGTTCGTCATGTTTAAGCACTGCCTAGAGAAACTGATACACTGAGATAAATCAAGATTTCTTCCAGGACTTGAGGGCAATGCCTGAAATTCCTTGTGGGGAGCAATGTTTTAAAATTCTTTCTGTCTGACTCTGAGAAACCCTTCAGGGAATGAACCCCTTGCAGTTGCGAAAGCTTAATCCTTCAAAACCTCCCACCAACTCCTCACCTGCGATTTCTGCTTTCAGTAGAAGTATCTGAATGCCAAAGAGCCTGCTTAACTGCTGAATTAATTTGGAGTTGATCTTCACAGTTCAAGAGTTGAACCTTGGCATTTATAGACGGCATAATTTGAACACCGCAGATTGGTCACAGGTTGTTTAGAAGAGGCAATCAGTTCTACCTCAGAGCTACAAGTCCTCTTCTACACTGTTTCTGTAGTTCCTTTCTGTCCACAACATTATTGTGGCAGAGAAAGAGGCTGTTCTTCTCATCTGTTCATTGAAGAAGCACATCAGCTTGTTCCCTACTCTTTTCCCCATATTCCTTGCAATGTATTTAATATTTCAGTAATATTGTAAATATATGGTTTGATTAAGCATTTTTTGTTTGCATAGTTAAATAGATTATATATAGAAAGTACATGAATGGCACACGTTATTACGCCACCATGTAATATGTGGGCACTTCCTACGGGAAAAACTAAGCAGATGAAACGTATCCCAGCTCCTGCATTTTTCCTTAGATTAGTTTCCAGACTTGCAAAACAAGGTAGTTGTAAAACAAACCGGAGATGACTACCTACTTGTTGAAGTGCAGCAGGGTTTTTTTTTGGAAGAGGGAGAGGTTTGAGTCTAAAAAAACAGACAAAATTCATGGATTCAGAAAAAGTGAGTGCCAGTTGATGATTATATATAAATAAATAAGCAGAAATGGCTGGCTATGTCAGAAAGATAGATGCATTTGATTGCAGAACAGATAACTGGATGATGTACGCTGAAAGAATTGAGCAGTATTTGAAACCAAATGGAATAACCGAGAAGGAATGAGGGACAGTGTTGCTGAGTATAATAGGTAGAAAAGCATACAGTTTGCTTAGAAATTTAACTGCTCCAACCAAACCAGCCATAATGGGCTTCGCTGGTATTGTGAATGTAATGTAGGCACATTTACAACCAAAAACTTTGTTGATTATATATTGTTTTAGGTTTCATAAGCAAAATCAAAAGGGAGTTAATTTCAGCTTACATGGCTGAATTGAAGAAGTTAGAAAAAAACATAGAAACATAGAAAACCTACAGCACAATACAGGCCCTTCGGCCCACAAAGTTGTGCTGAACATGTCCCTGCCTTAGAAATTACTAGGGTTACCCATAGCCCTCTATTTTTCTAAGCTCCATGTACCTATCCAAAAGTCTCTTAAAAGACCCTATCGTATCTGCCTCCACTACTGTTTCCAGCAGCCCATTCCACACACTCACCACTTGCTGTGTTAAAAAAAAACTTACCCCTGACATCTCTGTACCTACTCCCAAGCACCTTAAACCTGTGCCTTCTTGTGGCAGCCATTTCAGCCCTGGGAAAAAGCCTCTGAATATCCACACAATCAATGCCAAGTTGTACAAGCATTATCAGTTCAGTGATGGTTTTAATAATACACTGAGAGATTGTTTAGTTGATGGAATCTTACAAGAAAACATTCAAAAATGGCTCCTAACAGAAACACAACTTGTATTTAAAAGAGCATTTGAAATCACTGTATCAATGGAAACAGCAGCCAGAAAAAGTAATTGAGTTGCAACCATGAGTGAAAGTGATGGTGAACAAAGTTACAATGTCTAACTACATCCAAAAAGCATGTCGGGTAGACAAAAATAAATGGATCGCAGAAGGAAGAGATAATGATAAAAGGTCAAGTTGCAGTTTCAAAAAGAGCACTAATTTGCATGCAACTGATGAAAATTCTGATAATGATGGGAGTGACACAGGTTTGAATAGCCTTGAGATTTACAGTGTGAAAACTAACAGAGAAGCAATATGGCTTACACCTGAATTGAATGGCAAATTAATTAAAATGGAATTGGACACTGGCTCAGCTGTTTCAGTCATTCCACAAACTGATTTTGAATGGTATTTCAAAGATACTGAACTGAAGCCTGCAGATAACCAACTAAGAACTTGTACTGGAGAAAAGATAACTCCCGTGGGAATGGCATTTGTAACAGTGAAATTCAACAACCAAGAAGCCACATTGGGTTTGTATGTGGTAAAAACAGGAGGGCCAGCATAGTGAGGATATGATTGGCTGAGACTACAACATGATTTGGGATCCACCCACCATTTGTATGCCATATCCCCTGCAATAGAGTCAACTGAGGGTGAATTAAGGAAGGTACTGGATGATGCCACAGCAGTGTTCAAGGATGGCACTGGAAAACTCAAACATATCAAGGATCAGTGTGAACTGAAAATGCCACACTCAGGTTTTACAAACACTCTGTGATTCCTTCTCATCTGTGATAAAGCCACCAGTGAGCTAGATCACATGGGGAGGGTGAAGGAATTTGTTCCAAGGTTGAGTGGAATCTACGGGCAATGCCATTGGTCCCTGTAGCCAAGAAGGATGGTTCTGCCAGGATCTGTGGCGATAGCAGATCAATACCCTCTGCCCAGGATAGAGGATATCATTGCAAACCTTTCTTGAGGGAAACACTTCAACAAAATGGACATAGCTTCACCCTACCTACTGATGGAAATGGAAGAAGAGTCCAAAGTGTTTTTCTCCATAAACAATCTCAAAGGACTTTTCCACTATAGTAGACTTACTATTGGCGTAGCATCTGCATCTGCACCTGCACTCTGCTGGAATGCCATGGACCGGTTGCTGCAAGTCTGTCCAGGCACTCAGTTACCATCATTGTTTCCAGTGAGGATGACAAGGAACATCTCAAAATTCGCAGGACGGTGTTAAAAAGATTAGAAGATTATGGACTCAGAGAATGATGCAACAAGCTTGAATTCTTTAAACCAAGCATCGCCTACTGTGGCCACACCATTGACGCAAAAGCATTACACAAGTGTGCTGAGAAAATTCAAGCAGTGATGGATGCCCCAAGGCCAGAGGAAGCATCACAGTTGCTGTCTTTTTCAGGATTTGTTCATAACTGTATCAGGTTTCTGCCAAACCAGCCTACAGTGCTCTACTCCTTGAATTCAGTGGAGGAAGCTGTGTGAAGTGGCTTTCCTAAAGGTAAAGGAAATGTGGCATCAGACAACACACTCACACACTAAAATCCACTGATCAGTGAATCTTGCCTGTGCCACATCCCTCTCTGGTATAGGTGTAGTCATGTCACGCATTATGAGTGAATAAAGTGAACGCCCCATAGCCTTTCCATCATGCTCCCTTACCACTGCAGTGAAAATGTATGCACAGATTAACAGAGAGGCTTTGAGTGGTTTGGGGTGTAAAGCATTTCAAGCAGTACTTGTCTGGCCTCATTTCTGATCATCAACCGAGTGTCCATTGTCAGTTCACAGAAGGGTGTTCCCCAAAGAGTAGCGGCGTGAATACAGAGAGGGCCTCTCTGTTTCTTGGAGGATACCATTAGTAGTAGTAGTAGTAGTCATACTTTATTACAAGATCGAATTCAAGAGGACAATTAATCATGGAAATGCAAATGCATTGTCCCATTTACCCTTGGACAAGGAAATAAAAAGAAGACACTCCTCTTGACATATTCTCCCTGATGGAAAGCAGGAGTCTCCCTATTACGGCAGAGATGATCCAAAGGGAAACCAGAAAAGACCCCACACTGAATCAAGTCTGCATGGCCACCCAAAATGGCTGGAGTGTGCAGCAGAAATTCCAGTTCCCCCATTTTTCCCAGCACCTGGATGAACTACCCTTGATGGAGTTTGCTTCATGTGGGGAATGAAAGTTGTTGTACATCCACACTGAGAGCGAAAGTGTTGGAGGAGCTACGTGCTGGTTATCTAGGTATGGTCAAAATGAAAGTGTTGGCTTGAATCTTTGTCTGATGGTCTGGGATAGATCAACAGATCAGGCAGCTCCCGATTTGTTGATCTGCCCACACGTCCAGAAGATGCCAAGAGCAGCTCCTCTCCATCCGTGGCAATGGCCTGCAATGCCGTAGTGAGGCACTACAGAGGTGATCAAAAGTGGGTACTTGGAAAGATTAAGGACAGATCTGGACCACTGTCAGTGGAGATTGCGTCTGAGGTCATCTGGAGATGGTACATCGATTAGTTGAGGAGAGCAGAGTTAGTTGTTAGAGAATAAATGTGTACAGAGCTGTCCTGCAGTCCGAGAGTCAACTCCTACAACCACCATGGAGGAGGCCCTAGTACCTGAGATTGTTTCACAGCCACAGGTCTCACTTGCCAAGCAGAGTGATTCCCCAGCATTCCACCCCCCCCCCCCCCCCCCAGCCTGTCAGGAGATCCATTATCCCAGAATGGTAAGAAACCCTCCACAGTGATCGAATCTCCCTGCTCTGGATTTATATATGTTAGTTGTATTATATGGTATACTGAGGACACGAGATGACTAGAGAGCAATATGTTACAAATTTGAGTTGAGATGCATTCTATATTGAGTTGGAGTTTACAGCTAAGCAGGGAGGAGTGCAGTGTATTTAATAGTTCAGTAATATTGTTTGATTAAGCATTATTTGTTTACATAATTAATTATGGGTTATATGTAAGAAGTACATGAGTGGCGCACGTCAATTACGCCGCCGCATCATATGTGATCGCCTCGCTAAAGGAAAACTAAGTAGACAAAACATACCCCAGCTCCCGTGTTTTTCTTTCATTTAGTTTCTGGAGTTACAAAATGTAACACTCCTAAAACTGATATTTTTCAATTGCCTTTCTAATTCCCTCTTGAAAGTCCTGACATTCTTTCTGCCTCCTGGGGAATATGGGCAAGTAGAACTAGTTTAGAGGGGAAATCTTCTCGGCATGGACCATTTGGGCTGGAGGGCTTGTTTCACGTTGTATGACTGATGCCATGCATTTAGGATCAGATTGCATTCTAAGAATGTAGAACGTTGATTTCAAAGACAAGTAGTTTTGGCCTTTATGGTTTAAATAACAATGGGGATCTTCTGAAGAGGAGATTTTGGGGTACAGAGTAGAAATCTTCAGCAAGAAGTGCACCAGAATGTTGCAGGAGGGTTAGAGAGTGCTCACAATAAGGAGAGATTATACAAACTTGGATTGTTTTCTCCAGGGCACCAGAGACTGGGGGGAGACCTGATAGAAGTGTATAAAATTAATGAGAAACATAAATAGACAGAGTCATGAGTCATTTTCCAAGGGTGGATGTGTCAAAAACTAAAGGGTTTAAGATGAGGGCGGGGGAGGGGGTGTCAAGTTTAAATGAAGTGTGTGAGGCAAGAGAGCGTTCGGAGCCCAGAATGTGTGCATTGGAAGGTGTGGAAATGAATACACCAGCGATGTAGAGCATTAGGAGCCCACAATGTGTGCATTGGAAGGTGTGGAAATGAATACACCAGCGATGTAGAGCATTAGGAGCCCACAATGTGTGCATTGGAAGGTGTGGAAATGAATACACCAGCAATGTAGAGCATTAGGAGCCCAGAATGTGTGCATTGGAAGGTGTGGAAATGAATACATCAGCGATGTAGAGCATTAAGAGCCCACAATGTGTGGAAATGAATACGCTAGCAATGTTTAAGAGGCATTTAGACGGACATATGAATTGAGTTGTATAGGCACAGGCAGGTGGGATTAGTTTAATTCGACATTATGTATATTGTGGTTCTGTGCTGTACTGTTCTGTGTCATAACATGAAGCACTTGGTTTTGTGTCCAAATCCTGTAATTGTCACCTGATAGGTGTTGGAAACATATTCGGCGATAACATTCTAAGGAGAGCAGGGTCAATACCAAAGTGAAAAATATACAGACTAAAATAGAAATTGGGTGGTTGACTTGGGCAACGCTAGCCAAATAACGACCTTTGGCAGTGTTTCCTTCTATGCTTCTGGCTGCTAATTCCAGTATGTGTGAAGCCTACAGTGCTGGACCTGAGGCACCAAGCTTACCAAATGTTCCAGCTTCAGTGTCATTGTTTAATTTTACATGCTCATGTGAAACCCAAGACCCACTGAGATCTTAAATTACCTGAAGTTTGGTAATTTTTCATTGCCAACACTTTGCAGAAATTAGTTAGGACAGTTGCTTTGGGCTAACATTTCTGTTGAAAGATTGCTTTGGTGCTTACATTATTTCTGCTGTTGCATTTAACATAGAGTAGTACAGAAACAGGCCCTTCAGCCCATAATGTCTGAGCCAAGCAAATTAAATTATCCTTTATTCCTGCTCCATTCCTTGCATATTCAGGTGCCTCTAAATCTCTTAACATCACTGTCTGTGTTTTTGACTAGCATCTAATTTTGCACATGTCTTTGAGGTTTTATTAAGTTGTATTAGTAGATTGAAGCTTTCTGTAAATCAAACTTCATTTTGTGGAGCTCTGTGGCTAAAGGATGCATTTGTTATACTCCTTGTTCGGTTCTGTTCAGATCCCGCAACCCTTTTTATGGGTTGTAGGGGCGCTTTCGTGTGTCATAGGCAAGTGAGGCCTAGCGGTGCGCATCCCTCTCCAGGCCTGGACCACAGCCAGTGTCCTCCAACTTGGTGGCTCGCCCTGGTCTCGAGCGTACGGCTATTGTAGTTCGTCGGGGAACTCATCTGCCCTGGCTGGTGGCTTCATGGATGAGATCCTTTGCCCAGTGGTGCTGTGGTAACACCACCCCCTCACATGGTTTAGCCTGGCAGCTGAAGCGGTGTATTGGGCTGTGCCACTTGGAGGCATACGTGAGAGAGTTAGGAGATGGATGAGGACCAGTGATACCTGTCCACCATGCGAGGTAGAGTACAGTTGCCAACATCAAAGGTATCACCTCTATCCAGGGCCCCCTACACCCCATACTCCTTGTAACATAGGTTTAACCATTCATAGAGTTGTACAGTCTGGAAAAAGGCCATTCAGGCCAACTGGCCCAACCTAGATGCCTGACTAGAATAAATCCCATTCAAGCAACACACATCAAAGTTGCTGGTGAACGCAGCAGGCCAGGCAGCATCTGTAGGAAGAGGTGCAGTCGACATTTCAGGCCGAGACCCTTCGTCAGGTTACGCTCACTTGAAGGTTTTGACAGCCTGTTTTCACTTACTATCATGGAATCATTACGACCCAAGAGAACTTTCAGCCCATTTTAACCCTATCTCAGCATCTATCTGCTTTACCTTCTGCTCCTCTTCTATTCTTGCAGTATTTTCTCCTTCATCTATTTCCTTGTTTGAATTGGCTGCCACCAGCCTTTCAATCAGTGAATTCCTCCAGATCACAGCAGCTTGCTGCTTGACTAAGTTTTACCTCGTGTCACACCTGGCTTTCTTCAGTCTCCGAATCTCTGTCTGCTCGTTCCCTACCCTTCCCCCAATGTCTCTGTGTGCACTTTAAATGGGACACTGTTGAATTTGCAAAGTAGTAGCATGGGACAAGTTTCATATTTCCCAGAGATTTTTTTGCTCGAGCAGAGACTTTTTAGCATTTTAGCTCTTGAAACATAAATCCCTGTTTTTTTTTGATAACCATGAGACATAATACTTCAGACATGGGCAGTGTGGATTAAAAATCTAATTTCAGTGTTATTTGCACATTTAAGAATGGGATTAAACTGGAGAAAATGAGGAGACGTCTGCAGAACGGCGTGTTTTCAGTCTAATGAGACATAAACTGTGAGGACATTTGAAAGCTGTTAAAAACAACATTTTGTGCATCTTGATGCCTTTTGGTCAGTTTGTTCAAAAATGACATAAGTATTTGCTGCTTTTAACCTCTATCTGAAATTATGCCCCAGCCCTTGAGAAGTAGAATGTGAGAAAATATTTTCCTCACCAATCCCAGGGGAAACTCTATCGTCTTAATTTAAATTAAGGCCATTTAGCATTTAGGCAATGTAAACAATCCTAGGAATCGTTTATCCCAATGCCATTCCCTATAAATAAGAGGAACCCCTCATGTAACTGCTATGAGGGAGAAGAAGTAAAGAGCTGGTGATTAGACTGTGCTGCCGTGATTCCCCAAATGTGCTCAGCATGCAATGCTGTCTGTGCGCCCTTGTGAAATGTTTGTGTGTTGAGCAATCTGTTGTTTATGCCTGCGTCAAAGTAGAGACGTCCCTTAACCAGAGTTTTCTGGCTGCTCTTGTACATTGTGTACTTCTTGCTGCGGAACCTTGTATTTGAGAGCTGAGGGCGTTTATCAGCTTGGAAAATGGATATTGTTCTTAAATGGCATTACATCTTCAGGACTGTGCAGGCAGCAGCCTGAGCCATGAAATGAGCAGAGGTAAGGATGAGAAGCCAAAGCCTTGCCCTCTCAAAGACCGAAGGTCGGAGTCCCACATGTGGCCGACAAGAGTGCCACGGTGGCAGAGATAGAAGAGCTGCTGCCTCTCAGAGACCTGGGTTCAATCCTGACCGCGGATGCTGTCTATGTGAAGTTTGCAAGTTCTCCTGCGTGGCTTTCATAGTCATTCATTCGTTGAGAGAGACGATTTGTAAGCAGGCCCTTCAGCCCACCAAATCCGCACTGACCAACTGCCCTTTACACATATTATACAGTAATGCCATTCTTCACATGTTCTGATCAACTCTCCTCAGATTCTGCTACTTACCTGCACACTAGGGGCTAATTAATCTACTAACACACAGAAAAACGAGGGCACCTGAGAGAAATGCATGCAGTTGCAGGGAATACGTGCGAACTCCACACAATAGCACCCGAAGTTTCCTTTAAATACTAAAATACATTGGTAGAGTAATTATTATATTGAAGCTGTAACAGACATTGTTGAGGCTGGATTTGGAGAATTGTGTGCTGTTCAGGTCACCTACCTACAGGAAAGATGTCAACAAGCTTGAATGAGAGCAGAGAAAATTTACAAGGATAGTGCTGGGACTAGGGGACCTGAGTTGCAGGGGAAGGTTGAATAGTTTAGGACTTTATTTCCTGGAACACAGGAGAATAAGAGGAGATTGTAAACCACCGTAAATTGCCCCTAGTTTGCAGCCAAGAGGTAAAAACCGCAGAAAGTTACTGGGTTTGTAAGGATAATTCTTTTATTTTAATTGGTGATCAGTTATAAGATAATTTAATGGTCCAGTAGAATCTCGACCTCACAATCTACCTTATTATGCCTTGCACCTATTATCTGCCTGCACTGACCTTTCTCTGTAATCGTAACATTTAATTCTACAATCCATTATTGCCTTTTCGTTGTACTACCTCAATGCACTGACGTGATGAAATTATCTGAATGAATGACAGAAGTTTTTCACTGTGCCCGTGACGATAATGAACTTATTTACCAATGGTTTATTATTGTATAGCACGGACTCCATGGGCCGAAGGGCCTGATTCCACGCTGCATGCCTCTGTGATCACCAGCCACTCCCAGTGTGAGGGACTTGGTCAACCCCATATGGAGCAGAATACTTCTGTTATATGAGGAAAAGATGCGGGCAATGGCAAGTGATTAATCATGTGGCCAAGCCCTGGTTTCCACCCAGTTGTCATGGGCCCTGCTTTTTCTCAACTTGTAAAGCAGAAAAACGTGGATATAATTGTGCATCTGACTGGCTGTATGCCGGCCTTCTGACACTGAGCAAAAGGAAATCACCTTTTTTTTGAAAAGAAAAAAACAGCCCAAAGCTGAACCTCATGCTCTAAATATTTCTCAAGTTAAACCCCAGCGCAACACAACCCCCTCCATTGTTAGCTACTTGTGGGATAGCCAACTTTTTGTCTTTAGCAAGTATGCCAGCATTAAACAAATGGTTTGGTGAAAGGGTTAATGCCTTTATGGGCTGATGAGCTGTCACTTAACATTTTTTAAATACCTTGAACATGGCTGTAGCTGTTTGAGGAACTTGGGTTGAGCAGCGTGCAGCTTGTTAGAAGCAGATCCGGCCATTTAATGTCTAGCATAAAATTTTATGAGCAGGAAGCAAACCAGAAACACTTTTATTGCTGCCACTTTCGTAGCATTTACTATCAGTGGAATCTCAAAGCCAACAGCTTCTTGCTTAGCTTAATGAGGCATCCAGTGGTGTGTGTGGAAATGCCACTCAAGGTAATGGATTATCGATTACTGATATTGGTGAATACGTTTGTAATGATCCCAGTTAACCTTTCATTAGTAAGTGAAGAAGACAAAACAATCTGTTTGCAGGGTTAACGGCAGAGTTAACGCGAATAAAACCTGCATGGGAATATCCCTGTGGGCACCAAAATCCTTTCATCCATTTGTCCCTGTTAACAACAGTGGCTTAACATTTGAAGTGATGCTGAAGTGTGCACAGACAACAGAGGCTTCCAGTTCTGTGAGAGCTTTTGGGTAGAACAGTGTCTTGAGTCACTTAACAAAAGAGTTGTGTGATATAAAGTGCCCTTTTCAGGACATCCAAAGCTGCCTTTCCAGTGACAGCTATGACGTGGCGAACATTGATACTGTGCCACATCTGGAGATACTGTGCCACATCTGGAGATACTGTGCCAGTTGGCCAACACCTTCGGAACTGCTTAAGCGAGAGAGGGGCAGAGAGGTTGAAGGAAAGAATTCCAGAGCACAGCATGTCTGTTGCTGATAGTGAAGTGATTTTAAAGTCAGGAATGTGCAAAAATAAAAGGAGCACTATAATCTTGTGTGACTGAAGATAGGGGAAGGCCAGAGAAATGGCAAGAAGTAAAACTGGAGGAAGGTTTGAAAAAATTTTTAAATATTGGCATTTTGCTTACTTACGACTTGTTACTCCACTGGTGTTGAGGGCAGCAATGAAGGTCCTTCACCTCTGGCAGCGTTCAGGGCTTTCTTTATCATGTCAGTAACTTCCTCTCAGTTTTCACTACCGTCAGTCATGCTAATCCCAGGTGAAGACTCAGGAATACTGTCAGACTTAGATGTAGATGGTTTCTTCATTGCTGTTTCCATAACAATTTAGTTTTACCAGTCAGTGTCGTTAGCCCTGAGCTGGACTCCCAAACCTGGAGGACGGGTGGACCCTCTAAGTCTGACCTCTACCCTTTGACCCTTTTGGCGTGGGTGACCCGACCAAAAGCCAAAGCATAAAGCCCTGACTCGAGCCAACATAGTTCTCTGGGTCATTGAGGCACGCAAGCCTCCAAACCCAGTGACAAGGTTGTGATCCGCTTGGAGATCGTGACGTGGCTGGAAGAAAATCACTCCATTAAAATTATACTCATAGCAGGTGTAAATGAATTTACTACAGATTAATGGGACTGAATCATAGAGTAGATATTGTACAGGAGGTCATTCAGTTTGTCGCTGCCAGAAGGAATTAAAAGTAGGGTTGATTGGATCTTAGCACTACACTACTCATTAGATTGTTGCTAAGAACACTAAATTAAATAATGTAGTTTAATCTTATCCCTTAATAACAAATGAACATGCTAGAAATATTTAGATCAGGCCACTTCTGTGAAAAGGAAAAAAGAGTTCCCATTTTATGTTGGACCCTTCTTCAGAATGGTCTTTGATCTGAACCAGTAATCCTATTTCTCTTCCCACAGATTTAGCCTGAAATGAGGCTTTACTATATTTTTATTTCATATTTCCAGCACTAGACTTGCATTACTCTGATTCTTTAATGTGATATAACTGAATTGTGCTCAGCTGAATTTTTGAGGAACATTCTACTCTCTTGGGGCATTGCAGGAGTGAACAAGAAGCAGTGTCTGTTTTTGCTTTGACTTTCTAGCGCATATGAAAATTCATGGAGGAATATCTTCATTTAGTTAGAACCACTGAACATAGGAGGAACTACTACTTTGTTGTTTTATGGCAACATTACATTGCAATTGCAAAGTCCTGGGATGGCAGGACTTTCATATGATGAAAGACTGGATGAACTGGGCTTATACTCGTTGGAATTTAGAAGATTGAGGGGGGATCTTATTGAAACATATAAAATCCTAAAGGGATTGGACAGGCTAGATGCAGGAAGATCGTTCCCGATGTTGGGCAAGTCCAGAACGATGGGTCACAGTTTGAGGATAAAGGGGAAGCCTTTTAGGACCGAGATTAGGAAAAACTTCTTCACACAGAGAGTGGTGAATCTGTGGAATTCTCTGCCACAAGAAACAGTTGAGGCCAGTTCATTGGCTATATTTAAGAGGGAGTTAGATATGGCCCTTGTGGCTAAAAAGATCAGGGGGTATGGGGGGAAGGCTGGTACAGGGTTCTGAGTTGGATGATCAGCCATGATCATACTGATGGTGGTGCAGGCTCAAAGGGCCGAATGGCCTACTCCTGCACCTATTTTCTATGTTTCTATGTTTTAATACAAAATAACAAAAACTAAATTACAGTAAGTATACATTAAAAAAATTGAATTAAGTAATGCAAAAAGAAAGGAAAAATAGTGAGGTAGTGTTTATGGTTTCATTGTCCATTCAGAAATCTGATGTTGGAGGGGAAGAAGTTGATCCTGAAACATTGAGTGTGTGCCATCAGGATTCTGTACCTCTTCCTTGATGGTAGCGATGAGAAGGGGTCATGTCCCAGATGATGGGGGTTGTCTATTTCAGGTTTTGCCTTTTGAAGGTTTCCTGGATGCTGGGGATGAGAGTGCCCACGTTGACAGAGTTTACAACTTTCTGCAGCTTTTTCTGATCCTTTGCAGTGGCCCCTCCACACCGGCTGGTGATCCAACAGTCAGAATGCTCTCCAATGTACACCTGTGTGAGTGCCTTTGGTGACATTCCAATTCTCATGAAACTTTTCATGAAAGATGGCCACTGTCATGCCCTCCTTGTAATTACATCAATATGTTGGGCCCAGAATGGATTCTGAGAGATGTTGACACCCAGAAATTTGATCTGTTCACCCCCTCCCCTTTGGCGTGACTTTTAGAATTTTGACGGACTTCTGTGGATGTGTGACGGAGAGTGTGTCACGGGCTGGTGTGGGAGCACTGGTGCCCTTGAATGGAAGATTCTGCAGAAGGTGGTGGATTCGGCCCGGAACTTCACAGGTGAAGCCCTCCCAACCGTTGGGCATGTCTACATGTGGTGCTGTCCTGGGGGTCCCCATTGCCCAGGTTGTGCTCTCTCCTCACTGCTGCCATCAAGAGGAGGGTACAGGAGCCTCGAGATTCACACCAGGTTCAAGTACAGTTAATACCCCTCAACTGTCAGGCTCTTGAACAAAAGAGGGTGGCATCCCTTGGCTTCATTTGCTTCATCATTGGGATGTTCCCACAACCAGTGGACTCACTTTAGGGGACTCTTAGTCTCATGTTCTCATTATTTATTGCTATTAATTTATATTTGTGTTCATGCAGTTTGATCCCTTCTGCACTCTGGTTGAATGCCCTAGTTGAGCGGTCTTTCATTGATTTTGTTGTAGTTACTATTTTATAGATTTCTTTAGTATGCCTACAAGAAAATGAATCTCAGGGTTGTATATGGTGACGTATATGTATTTTGATAATAAAATTTACTTTGAACTTTAATTCTTCAATGAGGACGTGAGTGTGTTCCCCGACTTGCCCTTCCTGAAGTCCACAGTCAATTCCTTGGTCCTGGTGACGTTGAGTGCAAGGTTCCTGCTGCGACACCACTCAATCAGCTGATCCATCTTGCTCCGATACCCTCCTCATCACCATCTGAAATTCTGACAACACCCAGGGCGTACCCTCTTCTCATTGTTACCGTCAGGTTGGAGGTACAGAAGCCTGAAGGCACACACTCAGCGATTCAGGAACAGCTTCTTCCCCTCTGTCATCTGATTCCTAAATGGACATTGAACCCATAAACACTATCACACTACTTTTCTTTTAATTTCTGTTTTTGCACTACTTATCTTAATTTAGCTATATAATATACATATATACTTGTAGTAATTTGTTTTTTCTCTATATTTATCATGTATTTCATTGTACTGCTTAGCAAGTTAACAAATTTCACAACATATGCTGGTGATATGAAATCCTGATTCATCAGCAAATTTTAAAGCTGGTGTTTGAGCTGTGGGTAGCCACACAGTTATGGATAGAGAGAGCAGAGCATTGGGCTAACGATGAATCCTGAGATGTGCCAGTGCTGATTGTTGAGATGTTATTTCTGATCCTCACAGGTTGTCATCTCCCAGTGAGGAAGCAAAGGATTCGGTTGCAGAGGGAGGTATAGAGGCCCAGGATTTTGAGCTTCTTGATTTAAAAACCCAGGGCATGATGAACTGTGGTCAATAAACAGCAGCTCGATGCAAGTATTACTGTTATCCAGGTGATCCAAAGCCGAGTGGAGAGTCAGTGAGATTGCAACAGGTCAAGATGCTTGCTTAGGCAGGAGATGATTCTGGCCATGACCAACCCCTCAAAGCACTTCATCACCGTAGATGTGAGTACCTCCGGGCGATAGTCATTGAAGCAGCAGTGAGAGATTGAAGATGTCCTTGAACACTGCTGCCAGTTGGTTGGCACAGGTCTTCAAAGCTCCATCAGGGTCTTGATGCCTTGCGAGGATTCACCCTCTGGAAAGAAGTTCTGGCACCGGTCTCCAAGATGGAGATCATGGGGTCACCAGATGATGCAGGGATTCCCACAGATGATGTTCTATTCCCTTTTTCAACGCATGTATAAAAGGTGTTGAGTCCATCTGGGAGTAAAGCATCACAGCCATTCGCAATGCTAGGCTTCACTTTGTAAGAAGTAATGACCTTCAAGCCCTGCCAGAGCTGATGTGCATCCAATTCTGACTCTAGCCTGAATCAATTTTTTTTTTTTTGCCCTTAAAATAGACTTCCATTAGTTGTACCTGGACATCTTGTATATTTCTGGATCACTGATCTTGAACGCCTCAGCAGACTATGAATCTCCTGGTTCATCCACTGCTTTTGGTTTGGGTATGTCTGGTATGTTCCTGAA
This sequence comes from Mobula hypostoma, assembly GCF_963921235.1. Taxonomy (NCBI): domain Eukaryota; kingdom Metazoa; phylum Chordata; class Chondrichthyes; order Myliobatiformes; family Myliobatidae; genus Mobula; species Mobula hypostoma. The sequence goes on from NC_086097.1 coordinate 127,319,566, forward strand.
GGCACACACTCATCCACACAGACCTTGATGAAGTTGGTGACAAGTGTGATGTATTCATTCAGACTTGAAAATGAATCTACTTGTAACATTCTTCTCCGCATCCCTTGACCATACCTTGCTGGTACTCTGGTGCTGCAGTCTTTAGTCTCTGCCTATACGCCAGGAACAGAAGTACAGCCAGATGATCAGACTTTCCAAAGTGTGAGCATGGGGCGGCACGCTAAGTATTCTTGATGGTGGTCTAACAGTGGTCAAATGTGTTGGTTCCCCTGGTTCCACACATGATATGCTGGTCTTAACTGAGTCTACATGTCTTTAAACATGGTGTTTTGATTTATTCTAGATGACAGGTCAGTCAGAAAATACAGACCCATTTTGGGCTATATGTTGTCTTTCATGCTTTAATTTGTGTAAGAATATTAATCTACAACAAACCCAGAGATGGCTATAAGGAAAGCTCCAGTCATGGCCCTGGGAGCTCCTACTGACGTGGGTCATTGGATTTCTGTATCTCCTGCCTGATGGTAGCTGCAAGAAGATGCATGGCCCTGATGGTGGGGATGCTTGATGATTGTTACTTTCTTGAGGCAATGTCTCAAGTAGGTTTTTACCAATGATGGGAAGGGATGTGCCTATGCTGTTCAAAGCTTGCTGCAACCAGGCATGAAAATGATTAAAATACATGTCTTTCTCCCCAGACCTCCTGTCCCATGATCCTCTTGTATCCCCTTTGCCGATCACCTGTCCAGCTCTTGGCTCCATCCTTCCCCCTCCTGTCTTCTCCTATCATTTTCGATCTCCCCCTCCCACTTTCGAATCTTACTAGCTCTTCCTTCAGTTAGTCCTGACGAAGGGTCTCGGCCTGAAATGTCGTCTGTACCTCTTCCTAGAGATGCTGCCTGGCCTGCTGCGTTCACCAGCAACTTTGATGTGTGTTGCTTAAAATACAAAGCGATATGTTACGGGACAACAAAGTAAGAGGCAGGTTTGGGTGGAGAAATTCATCTTTGGAAATGTCGCTTGCAGGTGGCTTGAAGAGCCTTTATTCATGTGATATGAATAAGTAAATTGAATTATTTTTCTCAAGTATGCTTCCATTGACTCAAACTGAGTCCAATGGATAAAACCACAACACAGCATGTTTAATTTGTATTACAAGAGGTGAATTCTCCCTCATATATACACACACCTGTAAAAGATTGTGGGTTAAATTGATGAGCTGGGTCTGCTGGTTGCTTAGTTTTGTGATTAGAGGCATGAATTACAATTATAAGAAATAGTAATAAACCTTTATATAAAAAAAATAACTAGACCCTAGTACACTTGCGCGCGCACACACACACACACACACACACACACACACACACACACACACACACACACACAATGCTGGAGGAACTTGACGGGCCAGGCGGTATAAATGGAAAAGAGTACAGTCGATGTTTCGGGCCAAGACCCTTCAGCAGGACTTGGCCTGCAATATTGACTGTACTCTTTTCCATAGATACTGCCTAGACTGTTGAGTTCCAACATTTTGTGTGTGTTGCTCCGTTTTCCAGCACCTGCAGATTTTCTCTTGTTTGTGCTTGGATAACTAGACCCTAATTCATCAAAACAAAATAAAAAACAGAACAGAGTGTTTGGAAACACTCAGTAGGTCAGGCAGCATCAATGGATAGAGAAACAGGGGTTCAAGTCGAAGAACTGAGAAGGAGTGAAAACAAGTTAGTTTCATTTGCAGGGAAGGGGGAGGGGGCTGAGGCAGAATGCACCATTTCACAGTACAATTGCCTTTACCAGCTGGGTGTGAGTTTCTACTTCACACCATTTTATTCTGATGATTGGTGAATAGCAAGGAAGAAGCCCCAAATATGATTCTGATGACCCCCCCACCCCCACCCCTTGACGTTGTTGTTAGGGCATTGCACTCAATTCTGGACCAAATGTGATAGGGTTCTGTCCTCTGTCTCTGTCATTCTGATACAATATTTCTGAATGTCAGTTGAAACAGGAGGTTGATGGGCTTTTATGTTTTTCCTAATGATTCTCAAAAAGCAGCAATGTGTTTGACCTGGAAAATTGACTGACGCATTCCTGCCCATCTGCTCCAGTGGATGTCTGCTGGCTCTGATGCAGCATCACGTCAAATTCTGTATGCAGGGGTTGCTGAAGAGCACTGGGAATTCTCCCCCCCCTTCCTCCTTTCCCCCTCTCCCCTCTCCCTCCCTTGTTCTCTGTGCTTGCATAGTTGACCATTTTGACTCCTGTTGCTGTTTTTGTTAGTGGTAGGATCATCTGAAACTACAGCAGCTGTGTTAAGGGCAGGAAACTCCTTAAACATCCAAGCCAGATCTTTACATTTCCCTTTTAGCTTTGTGTCAATACACATTGTGTACTTAGCAATTGCTGCCTTCCGTTGCCCACCCAGAATGTGTGCAGAAGATTAGTTTGAAGTTGTTGGTGTTGTGAAATATTTTATCAAATTATGTACTATCTAGTTTATACAGTACAATCCCTTAAAGATGAGGATTATTTTTGTAAAACAAAGCAATGAATTCTAAGCTACTTCAACAGTGCTTTCAAAATAGTTAAATTATAACAAAACTTTAGATATTTTGGCAGATCCAGGCATGTCAAGCAATTCTCATGAGCAATAACTATGATCAATGCATTTTCTCCATGAGGAAGAGAGCTTCTGCTGGACTGGGGGTTGCAAGATGATTATTGAGGGGAACTCTGCTTTGCTCATTGAAGAAACCTCCTGCGGAATTAATATTCAAGGCAGTAAGGGTTTTCCAAAAACAATACAGAACTGTGCTTGGAGTAAAATACCTTGACAGTGTCATGGCTCTGTTCAGCTTAACATTCGCAAAGATGTTTTAGAAATGATATAGCAATTATTTCTAAGTTCTACTTAAACCTGCAGCCCAAATTCCTTCTAATAACTATTCCTACTTGGGGGCTTTAGTGATGGTTGTGTTTTTATACTAACTTCGTTTTTCTTGCACTGTTTGTGTTTTGCTTTGCATCTAATCACAGCAGCACAATGTCCTCGCTGTGGTGGATTTTCACTTTCATGGATTTGCCGTTATCTTTTATCTATGGAGCGGACTGCTTCAGCTTTTGTGCACAGTTTCCCCTGGAGACCCGTGAGGTGTGAGGTCTGAGGTGTGCTCATATGTACATGAGGAGGACTATGTTTTGGCATCACACGAGATGCTGGTGGAGCTCGCAGGGGGTGTTCTTCTGGACTGATGAAGGGTCTCTATCAGAAATGTCATCTGTCCATTTCCCTCCATGTATGCTGCCTGACCTGCTGAGTTCCTCTAGTATCTTGTATGTTGTTCCAGATTCCAGTCTGTGCCTCTAATATTTTGAGGCAAGACTTGCATAGAAAAGATCCAAACTAAGGGGCAACAAAATGAAGCTGATGGCCAAACACCCTGCCACCATTTTGTTAAGGTTCTGGGCCCCCCCCCGCCCCATTTCATTAATACACATACAGTATAAGTTCCTGGCATTTTAAGAAAGCATTGGAGAGGTAGAGGTACAGATTAATAAGGATGGGATGGACACATTTGGAACCGCTAAGATTTGGCCTGTGCTCTTGGATGATTCCTAAAGCTTTATGGTCTGGGACCAGAGTACATCACAGAATTACTTTCATTTTATAATCCTGCTTGAGCTGAGGTCGTCTTCTGCCAGTATCTTAAATTTAAATCATCTCCCTCAAAAGATAATAAGGCAGGTCATCTCTTTGAACTTTGCTCCTAAATGTGGAATTCAATATCTGACACTATAAGGCACTTTGAACTAAATCATCTGTATGAGAAGTGCTCTATAAATCAGGTACTATTATTAAGAGACTTGGGAGTGAGCCCAGGGTCACCAGACCAGTGTCCCATCCAGCAGAGACACCTGTACACCCAAGCACAACGACTTGAATCACTGACCCCTGTTAACTCTTTCATTGCCAATCGTGAAGCTGCCTGTGGGATGTGGATGCAAACCCAGGATGGTCTTGGGCACAGTTCACTGGGTTAGTTGCTTGTGTAGGGAGCAGGGCTGCGGGAGTTGCATGGCAGGAGGGGACAAGATGGGTTTTAACCTGAGAGGAGAGCGGTAGTGAATGAGAAACATTTGAAGGGGACTGTAGAGGGCTGTGATAATTGGATCATTCCTTTCACACTGGAGACACGAGCCAGCAGATACTGGAATAGGGAGTAACAAACAAAGTGCTGGACGAGCTCCGTGTCTATGGAGTTGACATTTTGGGTTGAGACCCTTCATCTGGACTGGAAGTTAAAAGGGAGATGGGCAGTATAAGGAGGTGACAGGATGGTATGCAGCAAAAGCCAGCGAGTGATAGATGGGTCCACCGAGGAGGCGTGATGGGCAGGTGGAGGTGGAAATAGTGACAGAAACTGGGAGCTGATGGGGTGGAAACAGCCAAGTGTCTCCGATATTGAAACTAGATGGCAGGGGAAGGTGGAGCATGGAATCAAGTGAGGGAGGTAATGAGGGCAGATGGGAACAGTTGTTACAGGGACCTAGTGAAAGAACTGTGTGTGTGTGTGTGTGTGTGTGTGAGAGAGAGAGATGGTAGATGGCGTGGGATGAGTAGGGGAAAGAAACAGGATGAAGGGGGTCCGGGGTGTGTGTATGGAGGACTGGTTAGATCAGAAGGAGGGAGGAAAGGGGACAGAGGGGGAGCAGTTCACACCTCCTATTCCCAGTGGCAGAGAATTTGCCACGGTTGACATTGTTTACTCTAGACTGGTAGAATGGCAGTGTGTCGCAGGTTTGATTCGTTCATAGGCTTGGCAGTCAAAGTTGGTGGCAAGCTCTCCTAGAGGCACTAAGATGAAGATCTCCTGGTGGAACTGGGAGGAGGGAAAGTACAAGAGGCCAAAGTCTTCTCACCCAACCAAACAGTAAAGCTGAAGTATACCTGTCCCTGGCCTCTGCTTCTTTTGGTGTCCTACGATCATAAAAACCACATTTTAAAAAGAAAAGTGCACCTTTGGTTGGTCCCCAAGAGGCCACCGCATTTGAATGTGCTACCATCTTACCAGATATTATTCCTATCCTCCCTTCTGGCCCCTTCCTTTCCAGTCCTGATGAAGGGCCTTGGCCCGAAAAATCAACTGTTTACTGCCCTCCATAGATGTTGGTGACTTGCCGAGGTCCTCCAGTATTTTGTGTGTTTTGCAGTGGCACCAAAGTCTTTGCATATTTTCATGGCCAAAGTTGATGCACAGCTTGAGAAGCAATAGTGTAAAAGTTTGCCATGGGTGGGAATGCAATTGGACTTACAATCAGGTCAGCTATGATCTTATTAAGTGGTGGAGCAGGGCTAAGGGGCTTTCTATTGCTTTGATATGTACATTCATTCCCTATAATAAATGGTTCCTTTAATCATGTAAATAGAACTTCTGGGGTGGTGATCAGTGTCAGGAGAATGGAGGATGGTGGCCCTTATCGAAACGATCCCCAATAAGAGCCTTGATATAAATTGGTTAATTCCACTCAGTAGGTGGAATGGGCTGGAAGGAGATGGTTATAGAATTCCAAGGGAATTTCACACAATATCTGATAAATAGAGAGAGGTGTTGACTGGTGATACTCATGCCTGATTTTGCATTTTGCATGAAAAATAAGTACAGCAAGAAACAGGATGAAGGGGTCTGGGGGTGTGTGTATGAAGGACTGATTAGATCAGAAGCACAGAGGAGAGGGGACAGAAGGGGGAGGACACTGGTGGGCCAGGCAGCATTGGTTAGGCGGAATTGGTAGTCAGCATTTCAGCTCGAGAGTCTTCACCTGGACTGGCTTGACTTGCAGAGTTCTTCCAACACTTTTTGTGTTGCTTCGATTCTAACATCTGCAGTCTCGTGCGTCCCCAATAAAATGAATAGTTTTATAGAAAGAGGCTGAGGTAGATGTTGTGTTGACTGCATCCTGTCGAAACATTGCAAGGGAAACCTCCCTAGTCCTAAAAAGACCATCAAATTAAATTATAACATCAGGATTCTGAGTTGCAGGAACAGATCAGGAGAGATTTGACTCCAGTTTTGACGTAAAGCCAAAGAGAAGGGATGTCAAGTGGAATGGATATGGTTCATCCCACACACTATATCAATCTGCACAGTGACTACAGGATAAGCAGGGTGTCTGGAAGGAGTGGGAGAATGAAACTCTGGCACCGTTCTTCTTCACAGAATCATTAATAGCTTGAATATTTTCTTACATATCACTGCACAAATTAAAATTCAAGTGGGGTAGGGTGCTGTGAAAACCTTTCTCACTTTACAAGCAATAAGAGTATTTGATGTATTTCCCATATCTGTGCTTCCCCTTATGTAAGTTTATTCTGAAATGTAATTTTATTCCTTCCAACAGAATACAATACCAGTGACCAACGACAGGCTTGCAAGAAGCATGAACTCTACGTCAGCTTCCGGGACCTAGGATGGCAGGTAATAAAAAAACAGATTTCTACTTTAATAAGGTGCTCGGGATGGGAGTGAAATAATGCTTAGCTGGAGGCCCGGACTATTGCTCGTCTTGAATGCCTGCCACCACTCGGTTGGTACCACTTTCCCATCTGTGTCAGAGGTTCTGTGTCCCATGACAAAAATATGAGCCCAAGAATCATGTCTCCACTCTGGTAATTGGTTTATCTTTGTGACATACTGAGAAGCAGTGAAGAGCTCTGTTTTGTGTGCCATTGCCTACATTAGACTATTGTTAATTGACTAAAGCTCTGCCTTCAAAACTATAATTCCAAGCAAAACTCATCTCCACACTCCAAGACTTAGGACTCAACACCTCCCTTCACATCTGGATCCGCATTCAGATCCATTTATTTATCACATATGCATTGAAACACAGCGACATTCTTGACTTCTTGACAAACAGATCGCAGTCGGTCAGTAAGTCACTTCCACGCTGATTATTCTCATCACTGGCACCCCACAAGATAGTGACCTCTGCCCATTCTCCATATACACTCATCACTGCATGGCTACGCACTCCATCTACAAGTTTATAGATGTGATGGGTCATTACCTCTGTCCCAGGATACCGACGGACTTTTACCACTGTACCATTGAGACCATACTCACCAACTGCATCTCAGTGTGGTATGGCAATTGTCCCGTATCGGACCGCAAAGCACTCCAGCGTCTGGTGAAAACTGCCCAGTGGATTATCGGTGCCCAATTGCCCACCGTTGAGAACATCTACCGTAAACACTGCCTGGGCAGGGGGAAAAGCATTAGCTAGGTTGCATCTCACCCTAACCATGGACTTTTTACTCTCCTCCCATCTGGTAGGTGCTACAAGAGCCTCCGCTCCCGCACCAGCAGGCACAGGAAGAGCTTCTTCCCTGAGGCTGTGACCCTGCTGAACCTCTCATCACAGCGCTAAGCAGTATTGCATCCGTATTGTACTGTCTCAGTACTTTTATATTTGTGTGCTGTAGCACTTACTTTTTATTCGCAGTTATTTTGTAAATAACGCTCTTTGCATTTCTGCTTAGATGCTAACTGCATTTCATTGGCTTTGTATCTGTACTCGGCACAATGACAATAAAGTTGAATCTATCTATCTATCTCATAATGAGGAATCGGAGTACAGGAGGAAGTAAGAGAGCCTAGTGACATGGTGTCATGGCAACAACCTTGCCCTCAATGGCAGTAAAACGAAAGAGCTGGTCATTGACTTCAGGAGGAGCGTGGGGGTGGATCGGTGCACATAATCCTGTTTACATCAATGGTGCTGACTGAGAGGGCAGAGAGCTTCAATTTCCTAGGAGTGAGCAATAGTGTGTCCTGAAACAATCAAATAGGTGCCATGGCCAAGAAACCTCACCATTGCTCCTACTTCCTGCAGGCTAAAGCAATTTTGCATGTCCCCTTTGAAAGCAACTAATTTATATCGATGCACCACTGCCCGTATCCTGTCCAGATGCATCACAGGTTGGTATGGTGACTGCAGAGAGTTGTAGACACAGTCCAGCACATCACAGGAACCAGCCTCCACTCCCATGGACTCTGCCTGTATTTCTCACTGTCCCACTAAAGCAGCCAACATAATCAAAAACTCCATACATCCTGAACATACACACTTCTTCCCCCTTTCATTGGGCGGAAGATACAAAACAACACACACAGAATACTGGATGAACTCAGCAGATCGGGCAGCATCAATGGAAATGAATAAACAGTCAGCATTTTGGGCCGAGACCCTTCTTCAGGACTCTGGGAAGCACATACCAGCGGGTTCAAGGGCAGCTTCTGCCTCTCAGTTATCAGACTATTGGATAGTTTCCTGGTGTGACAAGCTAGACTCTTGACCTTACTATCTATGGCATTATGGTCTTGCGACCTGTTGTCTACCTATACTGCACTTTTTCTGTAAATGTGACCCTCAGTTCTGGACCCTGTTATTGTTTGATCTTGTACTATCTCAAAGCACTGTGGTAATGAATTAATCTGTATGAATAGTATGCAAGACTTTACCTTGTTGGTCATGTGACAATAATGAACCAATTTACCAAATTGGGAAAAGCGATAACAGAATGCAGAATATAATGTTACAGAGAAAGTGCAGTACAGGTAGACAAATTAAGGTGCAAGGGCTAATCTGAGATAAACTGAGAGATAAACAATACTCTTTATTGTATAAAAGATTCATTCAAAAGTTGCAACAGCAGGCTAAAAGCTGTCCTTGAGTCTGACAGTGTGTAATTTCAAGCTTTCCAGTATCACATTATCACTGACTTAGTGACATGAAATCTGCTTGACAGCAATATAGTGCAAATACATACAATTATTATAAATAACAAAAATACTAATGGAAAAGAAAAGTGTTCGTGGGCTCATCTTTTTAACTTTTCCCAGTGGAAGTTGGGGTGGCGGGGTGGGGGGTGGAAGGAGAGGCAGTGACTGGGGTGGGAGGGGTTCTTGATTAAGTTGGCTGCTTTCCCAAGGCAGTAGGAAAAAGTGTAGACAAAGACAGTGGAGAGGAGGCTGGGTTTTGTGGTGTTCGTAGCCCTCTTCAATTTCTTAGAGTCACAGGCAGAGCAGTTGCCATACCAAACTGTGATGTATCCACATAGCATAAACACGAAAAAATCTGCAGATGCTGGAAATCCAATGTTCTCACCACCTCCCTCCTCTTTCTCGATCTCTCTGTCTCTATCTCTGGCAACAGTTTATCTACTGATATCTTTTATAAACCCACAGACTGTCACAGCTACCTGGACTATAGCTCTCTCTGTCACTTGTAAAAACGCCATCCCTTCCTCCCAGTTCCTCTGTCTCTGCTGCATCTGCTCTCAGGATGAGGCCTTTCATTCCAGAACTAATGAGGTGTCCTCCTTCAAAGAAAAGGGCTTCCGTTCCTCCACCATCAACACTCCCCTTACCCCATCCTCCCACCACCCCAACAAAGCTAGGGTTCCTCTTGTCCTCACCTACCACCCCAGCCGCCTTTGCACCCAGCACAAAATTCTCTATAACTTCCACCATCTCCAATGGGATCCCACCACCAAGCACATCTTTCCCTCCTCCCCCACTTTCTGCTTTCTGCAGGGATCGCTCCCTACGTGACTCCCTTGTCGATTTGTCCCTCCCCACTGATCTCTTAACCTTGCAAGTGAAACAAGTGCCGTACCTGCCCTACACCTCCTCCCTCACTACCATTCAGGACCCTAAACAGTCCTTCCAGGTGAGGCGACACTACACCTGTGAGTCTGTTGGAATCACGTACTGTATCTGGTGCTCCCCGTGTGGCCTCCAGTACATCAGTGAGACTTGACGTGGATTGGGAGACTGCTTCACTGAGCACCTATTTCATTTCTACTTCCCATTCCCATTCCGACATGTCGGTCCACGGCCTCCTCTACTGTCACAATGAGGCCACATGCAGGTTGGAGGAGCAACACCTTGCATTCCATCTGGGTAGCCTCCAACCTGTTGTTACAAACATCGATGTTTTTCAAACTTCTGTTAATTGCCTCCCTTCATTCCTCCATTCCTGTTTCCCTCTCTCATCTCATCTCCTTACCTGTTCTTCACCTTTCTCTCATGCTACTCCCATTTCCCTTTCTTCCATGGTCTTCTGTGCTCTCCTATCAGATTTCCCCTTCTCCAGCCCTTTACCTCTTTCAGCAATCAACTATCCAGCTCTTTATTTCACCCCTTCTCCTACCTTCTTGCTCTGACTTCTCATCTTTTTTTCTCCAGTTTTGATGAAGGATCTCAGACTGAAATGTCGATTATTTATTCTTTTCCATAGATGCTGCTGGCCTGCTGAGTTCCTCCAGCACTTTGTGTGTGTGTTGCCTCCAGATAGGATGCTCTTTGTGGACCATCTATAAAAACTAGTGCTGGGCATTGGGGACATTCCGATCTCCTTAGCCTTCTAAACAAGTAGAGGCACTGGTGTACTGTCTTGGTCATTGCACCTACGAGGCAGGACCAGGACAAGCTATTGAGGGTGTTTATTCTTAGGAACCAGAAGCTCTGAATTGTTTCCACCCAAGCACCATTAATACAAACGGGAATCTATTCTGCCTTGCTTCCTAAAGTCTTTTGTCTTGCTGTCTTTGTGGGAAAAGTTTTGTCCTAACACTATGCCACTAGGCTCTCTACCTTATTCCAATACTACATTTCACCATTGTTTCAGATCTGGCCCACCACGTTGGTGTCATCTGTGAATTTGTAGACGGAGCTAGAACATAGTTGACAGCACAGGAACTGCCTGTTCAACCCACGGTATTGTGCCACGTTAATGTAGCCTACTTGATCTAATCCCTCTGCTGTGCACCTGTTTCATTCTCTGCGCATCCGTGTGCCTCATCAACACCTCTTCAACACCTCCATTGTGCTTGCCTCCACTGCCACCCTTAGCAGAGCATTCATGGAACCTATATTACACACAAAAAAAACTTGCCCAGCACATCTCCTTTGAACTCTGCACCTCCCACCTTAGAGGCATGCCCTCTAGTGTTGAACATTTCAATCCTGGAAGAAAGACTCTATCTACACTATTTGTGCCTCTCAGGATTTAAATATACTGTACTTCTATTGGGTCTCCTCTCAGCCTCAGCCACTCCAGAGAAAACTATCTACTCCTCATCTATGTTTCTCCCGTCCTGCTGAAGTCTCAGCCCTCTGTATACTTTTTCCATAGATACTACCTGGCCTGCTGAGTTCCTCCAGCATTTTGTGTGTGTAGCCAAAGAAAACAGCCCTAGTTTGTAGTTAGAGCTGAATCTGCTTTAACGCACAGTTGTGAATTTATAGGGAGGATGGTAGGGAGGTGAGGACACAGCCTTACGGGGCATCGGTTTGGATTGTGAGGGAATGCTGCCCTGTCAGTGGTGCTGACTTTCGAGTGGGGTGTTAATGAGGCCCCATCTGTTCCCTTCAGCAGCACTGTCAGAGATCTCGTAATCTTCTAGTCTGTACTTATCCCTTTATTGGTTAGCGTCATCGCTGCAGATTATCTGGCTGTCATTGCGCTACTTTTTTGTGGGATCTTGCTATGCACAAGTTGGCTGCCAAGTTTCCTCCATTACAGTTGGGCTGCTTTCAGCTCAGAGGCATAGCACTGATTCATAAAACTTGGGGATTTTCTATGAGGGATGTGAAAGGAACTATAAGAAATGTTCATTGTAAAGCAAAAGAACTTTCAGGCCTGTGATTAAAGTCCAGCATATTCAGTTTCTTTTAATCTTGGCCCAACTCTGTGAAGATGCAAGTATGTTGAAAGATGTCATTGCCTGCCAATGCTAATGCAGTCCAGCAGTAAGTGTCGTCTTTTAATGAACTATTTCAGACTCTTCTGACCTCAAAATTAAAAGTTGTATGATGCAAACTGCAGAGCAAAAATGTTGCTAAAACAAACCCGACTGCCTTAAATCTTATTAGTAAAGGGTAAAATTCAAAAACTCATGGAATGCTTGAATAAAACTGAAGACTTCATTGCATCTGAATTCATGTTAACAAAAAAAGATGTGGATTTCTATAGCACCTTTCAGGAGCACCTTAACTGCCAATGAAATGAGGAGTGAGGTTACTCTTACTTTTGCAGTGTTGGAAACACAGGCACTAATTTAACACCAATGTCCAAAGGCTGGATATCCCATCCCTAAGTGACTCACCTCCAAACGCCCTTCAACAAGGGAAAAGTCAGGAGCACTTGCCTAGATGAGTTAGCGTTAACAACTCTCAAGATCGACACCCTCTGGACAAGGCAACCCACCCCAACCATCAACGTAAGTGTTCAGTCCCCCCACCACTGAAAGGCAAAGACTTCAGTGTGTATAGTCTACAAAATGCACTGCGGTTACTTGCCTGAGCTACTGTGATAACAGCTCCGTAGAGGGAGGAGACTAGCAGGCACGTGGGAATGTCACTGCCTGTTGGGTTCCCTGTCGGTCCTCACACCATCCTGACTTGGAAATAAATTATTAAATCGTAGATTTATAGAACTCAGAAACAGACTTTTCAACTGAACTCTATTGCTGACCAAGTTGCCTACCCAAACCTAAACTGATCCCATTTACCTGCATTTGGCCCATATGTTTCTGTACCCTTCCTCTCCTTGCACTGTTCAAATTGACTCTAATTGTTGAACTTCTACCTACTTCCTCTAGTCCAGAGATAAAATACTATATCTCCACTCCCAACTGTACCTCCCAGAAGTGGAAGATAAAACACAATAAAGCACAAGGCGTAGTATATTACATATCCAGCACAGCAAGCTGGGTTCAATTCTAGTGCAGGCTGTATGTACGTTCTCCCTGTGACTGCATGGGTTTCCTCAAGGTGCTCTGGTTTCTTTCCACATTCCAAAGACATGCATGTTAGTGGCTTAATTAATCACATGGGTGTAATTCAGTGCCAAGGACCCTGTTACTGTGCTTTATTCTGAACTAAAAATGAAACTAGTTGCTTCAGTGGTGTCAGATTTGGGGTAAACCCCACCCAGTGCACAGCTAAAATCTGCCCTGCTACTGGATATCATATTCTTGCTGAAAGGCCACTCCATTGTAATGAGAGTCGGTTTGCTGAAACCTTATTGCGTCCAATTGCTCCATTTGTAGTTACCATCTACACTGGCCTGAGGAAGTTATTCTTGGACACACACTTAGAAAACGGGTGTTGTTTCTACAAAAGAAAATGACAAATGGCAGCTCTGCAAGCAGGATCTTACTGGCATGATCTTCTTTTAAAGTCAGCAGTGTAAGTTCTTTTGGCCTGCATTGTATTCAAGCAAAGACCCTGAATGTAAATGTCAGCACTGGTGGCGGTTTCCAGGAGAAACTATTTTGGCTGTTACTCTCCAAAGCTAAGGGACTTAGTGAGTGTGGTGTACAAACACAATCCAGATGTTGAAGCCAATGTGGACACTAGATCTGCCATTTGCCTGCCAATGATTATTTTGCCCAGATGATGGAAACCTACTTTAGTTGGGAAGTAGCCAGTGCAGGTTGTTGGAAAGCTCTGCGAAAAGAGAAACAATTGGCCTGTTGACTAACGGCAGCTTCCAGTTGATCACAGCCTTAAGACAACTCCCTACATCGTCCTTGCTAATGGCCTACAGGCTTCCTATCATGATTACATCCCTTCCCTAGGTAACACTGTGCCCTGAGGCAGTTTCCTTAGTGCAGACACCAGAAAATTGAAGCCTTGTGCCTTTGGGATACTCGGTGAACATCTGATGCTCACCCATCCGAATCAAGTGATGTCCTGGTCCACTGTTTGATTATCTTGGGCCAGCCTGTTCAAGCAAAAGTCTCCACACCCTTGTCCCAGGACAAGAGAATTTCAAGAGCTCAGAATTCAGGGGGTTTTCTGCCAGGGGTCCAACGTTCTTGCAAATCCGGTGCTGGCTTTGAGGTGGTTGCTTTGATTTTCATCCGTACTTCACGGGCCCTTTGACCTGTCTGGTTCAAGTCAGCATTTGGCTGAACATTTCCGATACTCGTACCTGTCCAACTGTCTTTTAACAGTTGTTATTGTACCTGCTTCAACCACCTCCTCTTCGTAGCTCATTCTGCACGCATCCCTCCCTCTGTGTAAAAACAAAAATGCCCCTCAGGTTCCTAGTAAACCTTTTTTCTCTCTCACCTTAAATGTATGCCCTCTTGTTCTTGATTACCTGACCCCGAGGAAAAGATTTGAGTGCGTTCACCCTATCTATGCCTGTCCTGATTTTGTAAACCTCTTTCATATCACCTCTCTGCTCCTGAAAGGAATAAAGTCCTCGTCTATGCCATCTCTCCCTATAACTCCGTCCCTTGTCAATAGTTTCTACCCACTTTCCTGTATTACAACAACCAAAATGGAGGACTATACTCCAAGCGCAGCCTCATCAGCGTTCTGCGGAACCTCAGCATCACCTCTCAACTTCTATTCTCAATGCCCTGACTTATGAGGGCCAGCGTGTTTGTTACAATATTTTGCAGTTTTGCCTTTGGGACATCTTGAGTATCCCTTGCAGTTTTACATTAAAAAGGCAACTCCAAGGTCAAGAATCAAATCCCAGTGGCATCATAAACCTTTCCCTTTCTGGTCTACTGTTTCAATTGAAATGTATAGATCATAAAATGGCAGTGTTGACCATTTGGCTTGTGATCCTGACCTTTCCCAGATCTGTTGCCCGTTTTATTCCCCCTGTATTTGTGCGTGTGAGTACAAATACTCTCTGGGTGGGGTTCGAAAGGCTCCTCCCTCCTTTTAGAAGGTGCAAATCAACCACTGCTCCTGCTTCTGATAGTTGCCTGTGGACTTCTGGTGGAAGGATGATTGGACGAGCACATTTATTCTCAGCGGTGACTCCATGCCCATGATAGTGAGTTAGGGGAATAAGAGCAGAGAAGCTGAGGGCCATTTGCAGATGTGTAATCACATTCCAGGAGCTCGGTGCGTAAAGGAAGAGTGGAGCATGGTCAAGGATTGGGAAAGAATGCCTAAAAATGGAGCTGCAGAGCATGTACTGTGCCCTTAAATCAGCAACATTATTATCTTGAAGAAAAGAAACAACTTATCAGCTCTTGGGTCTTCCTGAAACTGTATGCAGCCAATAAAATATTGGCCTTGTTTTAACATAGCAATCACAGTAACAGTTTGTTTTCAGGAAGCTCCCATGGACAGTATTGTAGGCACAAGTGGATAATCTGTTCCACTGATGTTTTCTTGAATGCTGTACTTTGGCCAGAATATCGAGGAGGGCTCCCCTTTGAAATGAAACCCCAAAGGATCTTCTGCATCCACTGACAAGGCTCTGGTTAAGATCATCTCCAACCAAGAAGTCTCTAGCAGAGGAGTGCTCCCTCTGGGGTTGGCCGAGATTTCTGCACTTGAATCTCGAGTTGGGCTTGAGACGTGAGCACTCACTTGAATGTTCAGAATGTTAATCCTTTCCAGATCCTGATTTGCCAGCTCTTCCAGCTCGTATTACCCTTGTCAGTTCCAAGGATTCCGCTCTTAATAAGGAATCGTGGATTTACAAACCTTTCAAGTTCCACTTCCAGGGCAGTCTGTTTAATTGTTGTATTTAATAGGAATAGTGACATGGTGGTTAAATTACTGAACTGGCATTTGGAGACCTGGGTCAAAGGTAAGTGCTTGAGTTCCACCCAGCCCTCTGAGGGAAATCAATTAACTAAATCTGGAGTAAGAGGCTAGTCTGGGTGGTGTGACCATAGGATTGTCGTTAGGAACAAAGCTGGTTCATTGGTGCTGTTGGGAAAGGAGACCTGCCATTCTTGTCCAATTGAATTGTGACTCCAGACAGACGCATATGGATGGCGTTTGTCTGCTTTCTCCATTCCAGAGCAGGTAGGGATCCTGCCTCCTCAGCGACACTGGTGGATGAATAAAGGATACTTGTTGCTGGGCAGATTTTTTTTATTTCAAAATATACTTTATTCAAAAATAAAATTATATACAATAAACCATTCAATAACTTTCCATCCTTTACATACATTTCCATCATAGTCTGTACATATCCATACTTATGGCCACCCACGTGGCACTCCAGTTGTTCACCTTACCACATCATTGTTGAGGGGTATACTCCCCGCCCACCGACCCCTCCCACTCCCACGGGTGGAGGAACCTATACCGTGGTCCTTCCCCACCGGGCCCTTGCGGTGGCCGCACCAAGTTTCAGTGCGTCCCTCAGCACGTACTCCTGCAGCCGAGAATGTGCCAGTCGGCAGCATTCTCCCACGGACATCTCCATGTGCTGGTAGATCATCAAGTTTCGGGCCGACCAAAGAGCGTCTTTCACCGAGTTGATGATCTGCCAGCAGCACCGGATGATGGTCTCCGTGTGCGTCCACGGGAACAGCCCGTAGATCGGAGAGTCCTCTGTTACGCAGCTGCTGGGGATGAAACATGACACTAGCCCGTCCATCCTCCTCCACACCTTCTTTGCGAACTGACAGTGTGCAAAGAGGTGGGTCACAGACTCCTCCTCACTGCAGTCCTCCCGTGGGCAGTGGGGTGCGGAGACGACGTTCCGGGCGTACAGGAGGGCTCTGACTAGGAGGGCATCTCTCACTGCCAGCCAGGCGAGGTCCTGGTGCCTGTTGGTGAGGTCTGGCGATTAGGCATTTTGCCTGATGAACTGGACGGTCTGCTCAGGGAACCACCCCACTGTGTCCATCTCGTCCTTCTCCTGCAGTGCCTGCAGGACACTACGTGCCGACCACTGCCTGGTGGCCCTGTGGTCAAAGGCGTTCTCCTGGAAGAACTTTTCTATGAAGGACAGGTATGGCGGCAATGACCAGCTGATTGGGGTGTTGCGCGGGAGTGGGGCCAGACCCATCGTTCGTAGCCAGGGCAACAGGTAGAACCTGGGCACATAGTGGTACTTGGTGCCCACATACCTGGGTTCTACACACAACCTGATGCAGCCATATACGAAGCTGGCCATCAGGGTGAGGGTGACATTGGGGACGTTCTTGCCCCCATTGTCCAGGGACTTGTGCATGATGGTCAGTCTCACCCGCTCCATCTTGGATCCCCAGACGAATCTGAAGACAGCTCGGGTGATTTCTGAGCTGTAGGAGCGGGGCACGGGCCACACTTGCACCAAATACAGCAGCCCTGAGAGCACCTCACACCTGATGACCAGGTTCTTGCCCGTTATCGACAGGGAGCGCCCTCCCCACAGTCCCAGTTTCTGTTTCACCTTGGCAGTCCGCTCCTGCCAGTTCTTGTTACACGCCACGGCCCCTCGAAACCAGATCCCCAACACCTTCACGTGGTCAGACCTGATGGTGAAGGGGACACTGAATCGGTCTGGCCAGTTGCCAAAGAGCATAGCTTTGCTCTTTGTGTGGTTGACCCTGGCCTCTGACACTAGCTCAAACTGTTTGCAGATGCCAATCAACCTGCGAACTGATTCCACCTTTGAATATGGACCCAAAGATGTGTGTCGGAGAATTCAGGGGCATCATGTCCGGCCCAGTTTGACCCTGGCCACTTGCTGGTATTGATGAACCAAACTGCTACTCAATGCCTTTTGAGCTGAGGGAAAGGGAGAATCGGTCTAGACTTTTTTTTGGGGGGTACCTGTTCAGTGACTGGCCCCTGTTGTCAGCTGCACAAGTCATAAGGTCATATAGAACAGAAACAGGCCTTTCTGCCCACCCTGTCCATACCGACCATCAGGTAGCAGTCGATACTGAGCCCTTGGCCTGTTGTCTGCCTCTACCACCCTCAGAATCCAATCTCACTCTCCGGAAAACATTCTTTCTCATGTCACTTCAAAACTTCTGTGCCTTACCCTAAACCCATGCCCACTAGTTTCAGACATCTGCTGTGGGTAAAAATTTTCCTACCATCTGCCATATCTATCCACCTCATAATTTTGAGCACCTCTATAAAGTTCTATAAGAGCTGCCCTCCACAGTTGCCTGTGGCAATGAATTCCACAGATTCTCCACCCTTTGACTAAAGAAATTCCTCTTCACCTCCATTCTAAATGCATGTCCACCTATTCTCAGGTTGTGCCCTCCGGTCCTAGACTCTCGCACTGTCGGAAGCATCCTCTCCACATCCACATTATCTCAGCCTTTCGACATCCGATAGATTTCAATGAGATCCCCCCTCATTCTTCTAAACTCCAGCGAGTGCAGGCCCAGAGCCATCAAATGCTCCTCATGTGTTAACCCTTTTATTTCTGGGGTCATTCTCCTGAATCTTCTCTGGACACTCTCCAATATCAGCACATGCTTTCTTAGATAAGGGGCCCAAAACTGCTCACATTACTCCAAGTTAGGCCTCTCCACTGCCTTATGAAACTTCAGCATTACATCTTTGTTTTATATTCTAGTCTTCACAAAATGAATACCAGTATTGTATTTGCTTTCCTCACCACTGACTCAACTTGCAGGTTAACCTTTAGGGAATCCTGCACAAGGACTCCCAGGTCACTTTGCACCTTGGATTTTTAAATATATACTTCTATTCCTTCTACCAAAGTGCATCGTGCTTCCTGGCACTGTATTCTATCTGCCACTTCTTTGCCCATTCTCCTAATCTGTCTAAGTCCTTCTGCAGCCTTCCTGTTTCCTCAACACTACCTGCCCCTCCACCTAACTTGGTATAATTTGCAAATTTGGCCACAAAGCCATCAATTCTGTCATCCAAATCATTGACATAAAATTGGGTTCTTTTGGGTCTCCTGCTTTGTCACTACCTGTGAGCAAGCAAATCTCAAGGTTATATAATTTATACATTTTCTGATAATAAATGTACTTGAATCTTGAATCTCTTTGGCTAGCTTACTTTTTCGCTCTTTTTGGCTTTTTTTCAGTGGCCTTCTGTTGATTCTTAAAAACTTCCCAATCCTCTAACTTCCCACTAATTTTTGCTCTATTATATACCCTCTCTTTTGCTTTTATGTTGGCTTTGACTTCCCTTGTCAATCATAGTTCCCTCATCCTCCCTTTAGAATACTTTTTCTTCTTCTTTTGAATGTATATCCTGCACCTTCTGAATTGCTCCCAGGAAATCTAACCATTGCTGCTCAGCTGTCATTCCTGTTAATGTCCCCCTCCAATCAACTTTGGCCAGCTCCCCTCATGTTTCTGCAATTCCACTGTAATACTGATACATCTGACTTTAGATTCTTGGGCCTCTCAAATTGCAGGGTGAATTCTATCATATTATGATCACTGCCTCCTAAATGTTCCTTTACCTTAATCTCCCTAATCAAATACGATTCCGTACACAACACCCAATTCACAATAGCTGATCTCCTAGTGGGTTTAACCACAAGCTGCTCAAAAAAGCTATTTTTATAAATTCTCCCTCTTGGGATCCTGCACCAACCTGATTTTACCAAGCTACCTACACATTAAAATCCCCCATGGCTGTCGTAACACTGCCCTTTTGACATGCATTTTCTATTCTCCCGGTGTAACTTGTACACCACATCTTTGCTCATGTTCGGACGTCTGTATATAACTCCTATCAGGGTCTTTTTATCTTTGCAGTTTCTTAGCTCGACCACAATGATTCTACGCCTTCAGTTTTGGTGTCATCTCTTTCTAACCATTTGATTTCATCTTTCACTAGAAGAGCCACCCAACCCCCTCTGCATGTCCTTTCGATACAATGTGTATCCTTGGATGTTAAGCTCCCAACCATCATCTTTTCTCAGCCACAACTCAGTGATGCCCACTACTTCACATCAGCCCATCTCTAACGGCGCTACAAGATCATCTACCTTATTCTGTATACTGCGTGCGTTCAAATATAACACCTTCAATCTTGTTTTTGTCGCCCTTTTCGATATTGTCCCCCTGTTACACTTGAACTGATTCCACTGACTGCAATATTGCCCTATCATCTGCTTGTCCTTCCTGACAGTCTTGCTACACGCTGCCTCTGCTTGTATACCAACTGCCCCATCCTCAGCCCCATCACTCAGTTTCCCACCCCCCTGCCACGTTGGTGTAAACCCTCCCCAACATCCCCAGCAAACCCACCCACAAGGTTATTGATCCCCCTGGGGTTCAGGAGTAACCCATCCCTTTTGTACAGGTCATACCTTCCCCAGAAGGAAATCCCAATGATCCAGAAATCTGAAACCCTGACCCCCGCACCAACCCCGTTCCTCAGCTGCGTGCTCATCTGCCAAATCAGCCTATTCTTACCTTCATTAGCACCTGGCAGCAATCCAGAGATTACTATCCTGGGGGTCCTGCTTATCAACTTTCTACCTAGCTCCCTAAATTCTCTCTTTAGGGCCTCCTCCTTTTTCCTACCTGTGTCATTGGTGCCAATATGTATCAAGACTTGTGGCTGTTCACCCTCCCCCTTTAGAATGCTGTGGTCCTGATTTGAGATGTCCCTGACAATGACACCTGGGAGGCAACGTACCATCCAGGTGCCTCTAACACATCAGACACGAGAGTGCATGGCTCCCCTAACTATGGAATCCCGTGTCACTACTCCCCCACTACTATTCTGAGCCTCAGTGCCAGAGACCTGATTGCTATGGCTTCCTCCTGGTGGGTCGTCCTCCCCAACAGTATCCAAAGTGTTATACTTATTATTGAGGGAAACAGCCACATGCTCTGCACTGTCTGCCCATTTCCTTTTCATCTGCTGACAGTCACTCAGGTACCTGCCTGCTTCAGCTGGGTGACCAGCTCCCTGTAGCTCCTATCTATCACTTCTTCAGTTTCATGTATGAGCTGAACGTCAGCAGGTTGCAGCTGCAGTTCCCTAACATGTTCTCTGAGGAGCTGCAGCTCAGCACACCTGGTGAAAAGAGGTTATCCAGGAGTCTGGAGGTCTCCCAGAATTCCCACATCTCACACAAAGAACACAACACTACACGAACTACGTTCTAATAGGGGAAGAATGAAGAAGAAACTGACCAAATACTTCCACGCCAAAGCCTCCCCACTCCAACACTGGTCCACTCACACAATGGCCGCTCCACTTGTCCCTGCCTTATTTTTAATTGCCCTTGCTAATGAATTTTGATTTAATTGAGGGGCTGCCAGAAAATCCTGAAAGCCCATGAACTCTCCTTTTTTAAAACCTCACTCACGGGCCTTTGAGTTGCCTCCTCTTTCGCTCCCGATTTGTTTGAACATAGTATCAGCGTATAGAGTCATTCAGGCTCATTAGATTATAGAAGGTATAGATAGAGTAGGCAGCCAGATTCTTTTTCCCAGGAGAGAGAAATGTGAAGTGCTAGCGGTCATACAGTTGAGGACAAAGGGGTTATGTTCAAAGCAGAAGTGCAGGCTAGTTTTTCCACAAGGGGTGTCGCGTGCCTGGAATGCACTGACAGTGGTGTTGGTGGAGGCAACTGGAAGCATTTGAAAGTTTGTTAGGTAAGCATGTGAATGTGCAGAGCATAGAGGGGTATGGACATTTCAAAGGCAGAAGGGATTAGTTTAGTTATGGACATTTAATTACTAGTTTAATTAGTTTGGCACAACAATGTGGACTGAAGGACCTCTTCCTCTGCTGTACTGTTCTATACTCTATTAAGAAAATGAGGAATACCTTCTCTTTGGGATGTGACTGTTAGGAGTTCTGTATGCAAGGACACGGGGGGTATTGTGTCGATGTATATCTTCTGGGCTGTGCTAGATGGCTGTAGCAACATGACCTTGCAGTGTGTCGTTCGGTCACTGTGCTTAGCACATCATAACCATGATCGCAGAAGTGGCTATGGTGTATTTATTTATTTCTTTAGAGCCAGGATTCCCAACGTGGGGTCCACAGACCCTTTGCTGGTGGTAATTGTCCATGGCATAGAAAACGTTGGGAGCCCCTGGTTTATAGTGTAGAATAGGCCCTCCCAGCCCTTCAAGCCACTCTGCCTGCAACCCACCGGTTTAACTCTACCCTGATCACGGGACGACTTACAATGACCTATTAACCTACTAACTGGTGTGTCTGTGGACTGTGGGAGGAAACCAGAGCACCCGGAGGAAACCCACACGGTTGTGGGGAGAACGTACAAACACCTTACAGAAGAGGCCGGGATTGAAATCTGAACTCCAACGTCCCGAGCTGTAATAGCGTGATGCTAACCACTACGGCACATAACATGCGTCTGGTATGTTCTACATAAATTTAAAATACATTTCTCTCTGAGCATGAAGAAGATGCCTTTGAGATAGATGGCATCTACCATTCAACTTAACTAACAAAATAAGCCCTGGTAGGGGGTCAACATCTTTGTGGGCAGGTTTACGAGAACTCTAGGAGTGGGTTTAAATAAACTAGGTTGCCAAGGGGATGGGAACCAGAGTGATTGGTGAGAGGATGGAACAGTTTCTGTAAAGGTAGATGAAATGAATAGAGTGATTGTCAGGAGGGACAGGCAGTGGATAGGGCATAATTATAGTCAGTTGGATGGTTGCAATATGTATACTTTAGTGCAGGAAGTATCAGGAATCAGGGTGATGATCTTAGATCAGTGCACGGAACTACAGCTTTGTAGACATTACAGAGACTTGGCAAGAGACAAAAGCAGGAATGGCTGATGAATGTTCTGGGGCTGAGATCTTTCAAAAGGGACTGGGAAGGATGTAAGAGAGCTGGGCGCATGGCATTGCTAACCAGAGATAGTATCACAGCTGCAGAAAGGGATTACGTCGTGGAGGGATCGTCTACTGAGTCAGTGTGGGTGGAAGTCAGAAACAGGAAGGGAGCATTCACTCTACTGGGAGCATTCTGTGGACCTCCCAGTTGAACCGAGACATTGAGGAGCGGATCGGAAGGCAGATTTTAGAAAAGAGCACAAACAACAGCATCGTTGTCATGGGCGACCTCATTTCCCTAATATAGATTGGCATCTCCTTGGTGAAAAAAGTTTAGATGGGGCAGAATATGTTGGGTGTGTCCTGGAAGGATTCCTGACACATTATGCAGACAGGCCAACTAGAGGAGAGGCCATATTGGATGAAGTACTAGTCAGTTAGCTCGATCAGTGACATATCTCTCGGCGGGTGAGCATTTCAGAGACAGTGACCTCGGTTCCCTGACCTTTACATATCCTTGGAGAGGGATATGGGCAGTCAGTATGGAGGGGTATTTAATTAGGAGCGAGAGAGAACTATGATGCTATTATGCAGGAACTTGGAAGCATAAAATTGGGAACAGATGTAGTCAGGGAAATACATAACAGAAACCTGTAGGGTTAGGGAGCACTTGCATGGGGTTCTAGATAGGATTGTCCCATTGAGGCCGGAAAAGGATGGTAGGGTGAAGGAACCATGGTTGACACAGATGTGGAACATCTAGTCAAGAGAAAGAAGGAAGGTTTATGAAGCAAGGATCAGACTAGGCCCTTGAGAATTATAAATTGCCTGGAAGAAGCTTAAGAAGGGACCGAGGAGAGCTAGAAGGGGACACGAGAAAGTCTTGATGAATAAGATTAAGGAAAACCTCAAGGCATTATACACATACATGAACAGTAGGTTGACTAGAGCGAGAGTGGGACCAGTTAAGGATAAAAAAATGAAACATGCCTGAACTCAGAGGAGGTAGGGAAGGTCCTTAATGAATACTTTGATTCAGTGTTCACCAGTGAGAGGGACATTGACAAATAGGAGAACACTCATAGAACAGGCTAATTTGCTGGAACAGATTAACATTGAGAAAGAGAATGTGCCGGAACTTTTGAAAAACATTATATAAGACAAGTCCCTGGGGCCAAGTGGAATATACCCCAGGTTACTATGGGAAGTAAAAGAAAATCCTTACTGACCACAGGAGTAGTTCCAGAAGATTGGCGGGTGGCAAATGTTCCATTGTTCAAGAAAGGTAATAGGAATAATCCTGGGAGTTATAGACCAGTGAGTCTTACTTCAGTGGTGGGTAACCTATTGGAAAGGATCCTTAAAGGATTTACAAGCATTTGGAGAAACATTGTCTGATTAAGGTTAGTCAGCATGGCCTTGTTAGGGGCAGGTCATGCCTCAGAAGCCTAATAGAATTATTTGAAAAAGTGATCAAAGAAATGGATGAAGGTGGAGCAGTGGATGTAATGTGTATGGATTTTAGTAAGTGCTTGACAAGGTGCATTTAGAAAGTCTGAAGGCATGGGATTCAGGGATACCTGGCTGTGTGAATTCAGAATGGGCTTGCCTGTAGAAGGCAGAGAGGGTGGTTGCAGATGGAGTGTATTTTACCTGAAGGCCAGTGACGAGTGGTGTTCTGCAAGGATCTGTTCTGGTACCCTTGCTCTTGGTGATTTTTATCAATGAATATCAGACTCTGGGTTAGTAAAAGTTTATTGATTACAAGAGGTTGATGGTGGTGTGTGCTAGTGTAGGTGGTGGTTGTAGGTTACAGCAGGACATTGATAGGATGCAGAGCTAAGCTGAGAAGTGATAGAGAGAGTTTAATTTGGAAAAGTCTGAAGCAATTCGCTTTGGAAGATCGAATTTGAAGAGCAGAATACAGTGTTAATGGAAGAACAGAGGGATCTTGGGGTCCACATCTATAGATCCCTCAAAGTTGCCACACAAGTTGATAGGCTGGTTAAAAAGATGTATGGTGTGTTGGCCATGGGGTAAGGTAGCATCTCTGTACACTCTAGGTTCATCCACACTTGCGAGTATTGTGTTGATTTCTGGTCGCCTCATTAGAGGAAGGATGCAAAAGCTTTAGAGCGCAAAGTCAGAGGTGATTTACCTGGATGCTACCTGGATTAGAGAGCATGTCATCTGAGGAAAGGTTGAGCAAGCCAGGGCTTTTCTGTTTGGAGCAAAGCGGGCTGAGTGTACAAGATGATGAGGCATTACAGAGTGGACATCCCACACATTTTTCCCAGAGTAGAAATAACTAGTGACGAGAGGGCATAATTTTAAGGCGAACAGAAGGAAGTATGGGGTCATGGAAAGACCATGATCACCTACGTCATACGACACGGTGCATAACCAACGAACTGTTACATACTGTCTTTGTACCAGTGCTGTCTGCCATCAGTATGCTTAATCTTTTGACATATCCTTACCTTGTGCTTTCTGGCTTTTGACTATATGTTTGCACATCAAAAAGCCTCATCCATGAACTCAGTGTTCAGCCCTCTCCGGGGCAGACTTGTCTCCTTTTGCAGAACTGCACTGGATGTATCTTCACTGTGCTTGTGATAATCTGTGTCACAAAATGATCACTCCAGAAATAAATATTTGCCCTTTAACAAATACATTTGTCTACCTGGTCACCACACTGACAGCACCAGAAGTCAGGATTGAAGACAGATTACTAGAGCTGTTTGGCAGCAACACTACCCACTGCACCACATCACAGCCCTTTGGAGAAAATACCTTCTCAAAATACAGGGCTTTCCTTTCTCTCCTCTACAGCCACCTCACCCTACCCAGCCCTTTTTGTTCAATAAAGTGATGGCCCCTGATGGCTTCAGATCATAAGATAAGATATATGAGCAGAATTAGGCCATTTGGCCCATTGAGCTTGTTTTCGCCATTCTACCATGGCTTTCTTTTACTCGCTGTACAATGGTAACGAGATCAAACAAGTAGAGTTGCCCCTGAATTCCTGTAGTCACACAGCACAGAAAAGGCCCTTCAGCCCATCATGTCTGACCTTCTAATGCGTACCAATCTAAAGTAATCTAATCCAAATTCTTACACTCAACCCATTCCTTCTATGTAGTGCATTTCAAATGCTCAGTAAATATTGAACTCTTGGAGATTATCTTCCATCAGCCTCTCAGACAGCTGAGTTCCAGTTCCCAATCACCCTCTCGGTGTAAGTATTTTTCCTCAAATCCTCTCTAAATCTCCTATGCCTCAAATTAAATCTATGCCTTCTTGTCAGAGAAACCTCTGCTGTGGGGCTAGTTTTCTGACTTTACCCAATCTATTTTGTGTAACTCAATGTGTCCACTCAATCTGGTCTGCTTCAAAGAGACAATCCTACAGTATCAAGTTAGTGCTGGTATTATTTCTGGTACCTTTGGAGTTTTGGCCCACAGCTGCTACATTTCATTATCGTGTATAGGAAGCACCATGCCAGATTCTGATGGAATTGCCTGCTGCCTCGGAAGGCGGCTAAAGAGGCCAAGTCAATATGAGGTTGATAGGTTCTTCATTAGTCAGGGCATCAAAGATTACAGGGAAAAGGCAGGAGTATGGCGGTTAAGAGGGATAGTAAATTATCTTGGTGGGCCAAATGGCCTAAATCTGCTCCTGCATTTTATGGTGTTATGGAATTCTTTTTGGAGTGGTCCAATCAAAAATTATAATTAAAAATGCTGGAAATACTCTGCAGGTCAGGCAATGCCTGTGGAAAGAGAAATAAAGAGTTAACATGATGGGAGAATAATAGAAAACAAGCTCATTTTAACTTGCAGAGAGGATAGAGAAATTGTCTTCTTCTCGCTCTAGTGCATTATGTTCAGTGTTTTTTGCGTGGTCGCCTTAACGATGGGGAGAACAAAGCACGCAGATGTGGGACACCTTTGCTCATTCTGTAGGAGTGATTTGGCTCCCTATTATCTGCCATTTAATTCTCCATCTCGCCCCCTCACTCTCTGTCTGTGGCTTTTGTTCTTGTTACAACAGGGCTCGTCAGTGTAAGCTTGCAAACCAGCTCCCTGTTTCTGTGTGGACACATTGCAGCCTTCCACACTTTATATTGAATTCTGCAACTTCGGGGAACTCATTTATGTGGTCTGCCTCAGAATAGGTGATCTCAGCAACGCCTTTTCCTCCATTAGTACAGTCTGGGCATGCCCTATCACATAGCATTTTGTATCTTTGTATTCTCACTCTAAGAAACTTTATTTCATGGTTTTTGTTCATTTTCTTTCTCTCTGACTGTTTCCTATTAACCTAGTGACCTGATGGTCACTACATCTCATCCCCATCACAGCTCTGACCTGACCCTATTTTTGCCCTGTTCCTCCCTCTACCACCCTCTCTGCAACTTAAAAGTTAACACATTTTCTTCCATTCCCAGTTCTACGTTTTTCTCCCCACAAATGTTGCCTGATCTGTTGAGCAGCTCCAGCATTTACCATTTTTATTTCACATTTCTATTTTATTTTAAAATTTTCATATTCAAAAACCTGGCTGGTGACGCTTCCCATTGTCAGCAGTAAGATCTTCTCCATCTCCATGGCAATGTAGGCAAGCGGCAGCAGCCGGCCACATTGTTCAGAATTACCTGCAGGTTTCTTTTTGGAAGACTTTGGGCTATGTAGCCCTGCTGTAAGGCATGAATACTTGACGAGGTGTGGTCCTTGGAGGAAGTGTTGCTGGTTTGTTAAACTGGTTTGGCTAATAGTTCTTCCCCACCCCAGCTAGATAACATTGCCTGGAGTGCCACCATTTGCTCTGTGGATGCTATGCTACTAGGTTTGTTACTGAGCAATGCAAGAAGGGAGCGTCCTAACTTTTCACTCTGGCCTGACTGAGTGGTCCCATGTATGGGCAGGAGATGGAGTTGCTGTGATTGACCTCAACACCCGTGGGTCTAGGAGAAAGGGATGGGAATCAGCTTGAGCTGCTGCTGTGTCATGCTGCAGAGAAGCTCCTGCTGGAAACTGATGTAGTTCATTGTCAGGTAACAGAAGGACAAAGGTAGAGATTGACACACTCTAGGAACATCCAGTTTACTCGGTACCATGACTGTCAGGAATGCTGATCCCCGGGGGAGGTGCTAAACAAAGGATTCTTTTTACAAACTTTTCCACCTGAGTCTTGCAATCCTGGACAACTTCTTGGGACTGCAAGACCTCTAAATTCCTCATCTACTGTTCTTCCCTTCGCTAATCCTAAAATGGTTAATTTTCTGAAAATCAAAAATACTGCAGTTGCTAGAGATCTGCAATAGAGGCAGACAGTATCAGGAAACATTCATTGGGTGAATAATCTCTTGGTTGGATAGTGCTGGAAGACTGTTTTTGTGCTTACTGTGGTAAACATAACTGATAGAATTTATTGTCCCAGAGCTCCAGTAACTTTGGTACAGTCCTGATTTGGCTGCTGTTTCTGTGGAGTTTGCACGTTCGCCCTGTGACTCTCTGGGTTCCTCCTACATTCCCAAAAGGTGCAAGATTAATCGACTGCTGTACAATACCCCTAGTTAGGAGGTAGGTGGTGGAACAAGTAGAAACGTCCGGAGAATTAATGGGATTGCTCTGTGAGCTGGCAAAGACTCAATGGGCCAAATGGCCTCATCCCACATTGTAAGGAGATATGGAATGCAGCGTAAAAGAAATGTGGCATACTTTTGAGGGAATGGGGCACTTTGTAAGCTGAGTTGCTGCTAGATTAGCCTAGTAGTTTACTGACGTATATTTACCAGGTTCTCATCCCTTCACTGCTGATATGCGATCTGATCTTGGGTCTTCCATTTAAAAGTTGCTATCTGTTTCAAATGTTTTTATTGTGAAGCAACATCAGCTTAACCACAACAGACAATGTCCTAAAGTCCAATGCTTTTTTCTTTTCTTTCTTATAACAACATAATGAAAATCAAATGATTGTATGTATAGTAAACAAGCAAAAAGCAAAGGAAACCCTACCGCCCCGTCTCCTTTCCCCTTCCCAGCCCTGCCCTCCCCTCACCCCTCCTGTATGTGCTGTTTAGGTCCTACCGCCCTCCACACTTAGTTCAGCTGTCGGTCTCTTCTAAATACAACAGTAATGGTTGCCGGCTTTTTTCAAATTCCTTGAGTCTGTCCTTGATAATGTATCTTATCCTCTCTAGATGCAGAGTGTCCATTAACACAGCCAGTCGTTGTCTGAGTAATGGAGTTTCCTCCTTTTTCCAGAATATCAGTATGAGTTTCTTTCCATTAAGTATGCCATAGGTCAGGAGTTGTTGCTGGGTAGCCTGGAATTTATTTGACCTCACAGAAGTTCCAAAAATTATTAAAATGGGGTCTGGTATTATCTGAACCTTTAGTACCTTCGATAGGACCTCAAATATTTGCTTTCAATACTCTTGTGTCCTGGAACATAAAGCATAACTATGTAACAAATTTGCCTCCGAAGACTTGCATTTCTCACACATTGGAGAAACCTCTGGGAATATTTTATGAATCCTTACTTTTGAGTAATGTAGTCTATGTAAGATTTTAAATTGTATTAAATAATGCCTGGCATTGATGGAACAGGAGTTAACATACTCCAAAGCCTCATTCCATATAACCCCCTCTATCTCTGTACCCAACTCCTTTTCCCACCCTCACTCTTTTTTAATATTATCCATTGTTGTATGGCAATTATTTTGTATGGCACCACACAGATAGTGTTCTGTCCCTAAACATGACCTTAAATGATTATCTAATTTATCAGGTTCTACCGTCTCAAAACCAGAAAGATGTAATCTTATATAGTGTCTTAGCTGGAGATACCTGAAAAAATGACTCTTTTGCAATCCAAATTTGTCCTGGAGCTGCCAAAATGACGCAAAAACCCCTTGTATGTATAAGTCTCCAGTGCTGTGTTTCCCTAATTCTCGCCATGCATCAAAGGCCCCATCTATATATGAGGGGATAAGAGGGGTTCGCTGATATAGGTACAAGAGAGGATAGAGTTCTGTGTTTCAAAAACTTCCCCATTTGTCTCCACATCTGTATGGTGCTATGGATAATGGGATTGCCTCTATAACAAGCTTTATTTAACCGAATTGGGGACATAATGATTGCCCCTATGGAATATGGTAGGCAATCCTCACACTCCATCTCCAACCATCCGGGAAGTACAACTGTATCATCTATCCAGTATGCTATATGGCTGATGTTAGCAGCCCAGTAATAAAAAATAAAGTTGGGTAGTGCCAGCTCCCCCCACTAGTCTTATTCTTGCAGAGATGTTCTTTCCTAATTCAATAGGCTTTATAATTCCATATGAAAGGTAGAATTATTGAATCTAATCCTTTAAAAAATGTTTTGGTAAGATACAGGGGCAGGTTCTGAAATAGAGCAGTTGGGGAAGGAAGACCATCTTGACTGCATTTACTCTACCCACTAAAGAAATTGGGAGTGTCTTCCAAAATTCTATTTTCTTTTTAATCTTTTCAATTAGAGGGGTAAAATTCGCTTCAAATAGAGAGCTATACTTTTTGGTTATTGCAATTCCAAGCTAAGTAAACTTCTCAAGGGTTATTTTGAATGGAAATTGTTTAAGCCCCTCCTGTTCTTCTACTCGAATAATTCACTTTTCCCCCAATTAATCTTATACCCCGAGAAAGTGCCAAATAAGTTGACTATTTCCAGCAAAACTGGAATAGTAATATATAGTTTTGTTACAAACAACAAAACTTCGTCCACATAAAAGGAAATTTTGTTGATAGTATATTCTGTATTGTACCCATAAATTTCGGGGTGAGAACATATAGTCTCCACCAGTGATTCCAGGGCCAACGCAAACAATAAGGGACTTAATGCACAGCCCTGTCTTGTGCCCCTGTGCAAACTGAATAGTTCCAAGAGGGTCTAATTAGTTAGTATTTTAGCACTAGGGTTACTGTACAGTAGCTTAATCGAAGTTATAAATTTGTCTCCCATTCCAAATTTTTTCAAAACCTCGCAGAGGTATTGCCATTCCACTTGGTCGAATGCTTCCTCAGCACCTAAACTTAATATTGTAAGGCCTTCCTTCGGATGTCTTGGGGAATGCATTATACTAAGAAGACGCCTGATGTTATGGAAAGATAAACCCCGTTTGATCTGAATGTAACCCCCCCCCCCCCCCGATAAGCCTCAGGGTCGCTCAACTCACTGTCGTCTAGGGGAAGCAGCCTTCAGCCCTGCCAAACTGGGTAATTAAGTTTGTGTGGATGCTGTGTGATGTACCCCACCCCGCCATATAACAAACAATACACCATATACGATTAAATGATTACAATTTATAGATATTACTGGAATTGTATAATTAATAGAGATAAAATATAAAAGGAAAGTAAAAGGCGCCAAACTTATCAAAGTTCAACCTCTTCGTGCACAAAAGTTGGAGCTGTAGTAACGGGGTCGGCTTTCCGCCACTCGATCCCCTCCGACCACCTCGACCCACCACCTGGGGCCAACCACGGTGATCGACCAGACGCTCCACACGGGTCTGTCTTCATCTCCTCTCCTCGCCGAAGACCCGGGACCTTGGACTCCAACTCGGGGCCCGCCCTGTCGGCCAGCTCACAGCATTGTGTCCACTCTCTCTGTCCCCATCACGCCTTCTGCCCCAAAACCCGTGCATCACAATAGCTTGCAGACACACAAGAAAGAATAACATCTATCCCAATTGGTTAGCAACTGAATACACTCCCTCTATAACCCAAACAAGCTGCTAGCGAGAGAACTTTCTCAGCAGTTAACATAACAAAGAGCCATTTTAATTAGCCTACGCCGTAACATAAAAGAAGAGACCCTTTACATGAGTGTACCAATTTATTTATCTGCTGACTGAGTCTCCTTGCCAGCGTTTTAGCCAAAATTGTCTGATCCGAATTTAGCAGTGAAATCAGTCTATAAGATCCTACCTCCTCTGGATCTTTGTCCTTCAGAATAAGCGTGATAATGGCCTCGTTCAGGGTTTGGGGTAACGTGCCAGTTTCAAATGACTTTCTGTACATCCTCACCATACAAGGTGCTAATAAGTCACTAAACTTCTTATAAAACTCATTACCTATTCCATCCGAACCTGGACTCTTGCCATTTTTCAGGAATCTTATTGTTCTTACTATTTCGTCATTTGTAATCTCTGCTTCCAAAGCCTGACACTCCGTCAGATTGCGTGAAGGTAGCCTACAAGTGTCCAGAAATGTGTGCACACTCCTCGTCGGTACATTAGATTGTGATGCATATAATTTTTCATAATACTGACAGAACCATTGATTAATGTCTTTGTGTGACACCAATGGAGTGCCCGAGTCTGATTTAATTTTATGAATGGCCCGATCACTTTCCAATTTGCGTAGCTGTCTTGCCAGCAATTTCTGCGGTCTATCACCAAATTCAAAGAAATTCTGTTTTGTAAACATAAAGGCTCTGCACATCCGTTCTGAGAGTATTTGGTTAAGTTTGTATTTCAATGCTGAAATTCTGTTGTATTTTTTAGCGGATGATTGTCGCGCATTCTCCGTGTCTAGTTTACGTATTTGTTCTTCTAGTTCTATCTGATCTGCGCTACTACTTTTCTTTAGGGAAGACTGAAAAGAAATTACACATGCTTTAACATAAGCTTTAAATGTTTCCCATAGTAGTCCTGGGGGTGTTTCACTATTATCATTTGTCTCAAAAAACAATAAAATTTGCGATTCTAAGTACTCACAAAATTTTGGATTTGTAAGTAGCTGAGGATTAAACCTCCAATTTCTATGTATTTGCATCAATTCACCCAGCTCCAGAGAAAAAGTAACAGGGCTGTGGTCTGAGATGACAATATTATGATATCTTACGTTATCGACTTATGGCAGTATTTTGCCTTCAAGGAGGAAATAGTCAATCCTAGTATATATATTATGAACTCCAGAGTGGAATGAATACTCTCTCCCTGCTGGGTTGAATAGTCTCCATATCTCACACAGATTCATTTTGTCTATATATGTTTTCAGCGGGTTACTTGCCTTTGATGGTAATGCCCTCTGATTGAAAGATCTGTCTAAATATGTATCCAGAACAAAATTAAAATCCCCTCCAATAATCAGGTTAGTGCTGGAGACCTCTGGTATCAATCCTAGAACTCATCTAAAAAATTCCAGGTCATCCCAGTTTGGCCCATAGATATTCAGTAAGGTAACTGGCATAGATTGTATTTCCCCAGTAACTATGACATATCTCCCATCCTTGTCCGCTGTTGTTGTTAGGTGACGAAATGAAACATTCCTGTGAATTATTATTGCCACACCTCTAGATTTCATTGGAAACTTCCAGGAATATATTTGGCCTATCCACTTGCCCCTAATTTTACAGTGAGCTTCATTCTTCCAGTGTGTTTCCACAGCAGGAAGATCACATCGGCCTGTAGTGATTTTAGGTGAGGCACCACTTTGCCCCTTTTCACTGGCTCAATAATCCTATTTACATTCCAGGAACAAAAAGTAATGCAATTTCTTGTCCCCTGACCGCCTACCATCTCAGTATTTAACATCTGTGTGATAATGTTTTTGATCTGTTCTGGACCTTGTAAATCTATCTGTCATTAGAAATGATTTGACCCTAAACAGCACTCCCTTACCCCTGTCCCTCTCTCCCCCACAACCCCCACCACCATTGAACGCTCGAAATAACCAACAAAAAAAACCATATCACCATACACAAATACACCTAGTCATACTCTAGGAATAACATCTTGATCTCTAACACTTCTCTAAACCAATTTAGTAGCTCCCCAGTTATATAGATGGTCACAAAGCCAAATCTGGCATCGGAATGAAAAATCCGAAGGAAAAACTAGCAAACAGAGATTATCGAGATGTTAAAGTAAGTGTGATTTTCAAAGTTATAACT
This sequence comes from Mobula hypostoma, assembly GCF_963921235.1. Taxonomy (NCBI): domain Eukaryota; kingdom Metazoa; phylum Chordata; class Chondrichthyes; order Myliobatiformes; family Myliobatidae; genus Mobula; species Mobula hypostoma. The sequence goes on from NC_086097.1 coordinate 127,353,061, forward strand.
TACTCTAGCACCAGAAAGTCTAGCACTATTAACAACATACTCCTCGTACAACACCAGTTTAGACCAATTCTTATTACTATCTGCGCACTCATAGGGCTTTAATCTGACATAATACAATCCAAATATAACTCACAGGGTCCTGTTTTCTACAGGGATTAGAGGCAGGGCCTCATTAATGTTTGAAACGTTCACAATTTCCTACCGCGGTGTTTTACTTGGGGCATCTTCATTCTGTAAGGGGCTTCTTCTCACTGTGCACAGTCACTTCTCAGCATTTCCCAAATGAGGTTCCGCATACTGGCGAGCTTCTTCTGGATCTGTAATTACCGCCTCAGTTCCATTAATTGTCACTCGTAGCTTCGCGGGATAGAGGAGGCCAAACTTGACTCCGGGTCTATCCTACAGCAACCTCCTGACCAGTGTGAAAGCCGCACGTCCTTTGGCCACCGTGGATGGAAGGTCTCTGACGATCTGAATCCTTTGTCCTTGATATTGTAGACTCTTGGTACCTATCATCATCTGTGTTATATCTTCAAATACATGGCAATAATGGATCCTCACGATCAGGTATTGCGGCAGCTTGTCGTCCCCCGGGCACTTCCGAAGTGCTCTATGTGCTCGGTCTCAGCTTCTTCCAAGTTTAGGGCTTCTTTTAGCATCTGTGCTGTGAAACCTCTTGTCTTCTGCCCATTTTCCTTCCCCTCTTGTAGGCCCGCAACTCTCAGATTCTGTCATTTCGAACGTCCCTCTAAATCCAGACATTTTTCAGAAAGTTGTTCAACTTGCCCACAAAGTCGTTTCACCTTGCTTTCCAGCTCCACAACTATGTCCGAAGCTCCATTAGCCAACTCTGCTATCTCTTTCAGAGTTTGATCCTGTGTATTCAGCTGGGCTTTCAATGCGGTAATCACAGCGTCACTCTCCGCTTTCAAAGAAGCAATTTCACTTCTCAAAGAGACGGCAACTTCTGCAACTTTTTCTTCGATTTTCTTACAGATGTCTGACTTCATCGTAGTTAGCTCTGCCTGTAGCGACTTTATGGCCACCAATACCACATTGTTGTCCATACTCTGTGCATGTGGCGCCACGTGGCCCTCACACGTCAGCTCCGAGGTGTTAATTGGGCCTGTTTCTTCGTTCGTCTCTGCCTTAGCCGTTCCTCTTCTCGGCATTTTGTCGCACACTCCTTCACTCTTTCTCCTTCTGGTATGTATTGAAGAGTATCTTCCCTTCGTTTGCCACCCTAACCTCAAATTGACTTTGTGTAAATGAAGTTTTAATATCAAACCTGCCAGAGCTACAGGAGGATGCGTCCTACTTGCTCATGGCTCAACAGCACCCCCTAGTTGCTGTCTCATACTGCCATCTTACTCCCTGACCATTCACATCCTCCTCTCACCAGCTTGGCAATATTGTCATGTGATCTGCAACATGTCCTCCAACATGTTATTTTCTCTGACCATGCAGTTTGAAGGGTAATGTGGTATCTCATTGTCTTGATGCAAACAGGGGAGCAAGGATATATTTGTACAGCTCCCTCTGTGGCTTCTGGTGAACACAAGTTGCTTCACAGTCTTTTAATGCTCTTTATAAAATGTCACAGCCGCACATACAGCAATGAGCTAATGCTTGGTGGCTCTTTGGTTGTGTTGGCTCAGTGCTCTCAGGCTTATGTATTCTGCCTAATGGACGAGGGGAGAAGAGAGGATGTCCTGGGTGAGTGGTATCTTTGATTACGCTGGCTGCTTTAACTGAGGCAGTGAGAGGTATAGATAGAGTGCACAGAGGGGAGACTGGTTTCTGTGATTTGCTGAGGCTGTGTCGACAACTCTCTGCAGTTTCCGGCAGCAGTTTGTGCAGAGCAGTTGCCATACCAAGCTGTTATGCATCCAGTAGGAGGTTGTGGTTCTGATTTAGGTTCTGTTGAAACATATTAAAATGATTTGTTTGCCTTTACAACCAACACAACTTAAGGATGTACTATGGTCAGCTCTGGTGCATTGATAAAAGTTGGTAAGGATCAACGGTGACATGTCAAATTTCTTTACCCTAATCAGGAAGTAGAGGTGCTTTCTTGGCTGTGACATCTACATACTTTTACTAGGACAGGCTATTGGTGATGTTGACTCCTGGGAAGCCTGCTCCCCTGACTTTGTTGTTTAGGAGGTACAGGGGAGCGGGCTTCCCAGGGAGTAAACATCACTGATAGGGGTCCTAGTCAAAGTCTTAATCCATCAACCTGCCCAATACTGCTAACGGATTGTCTGTCTGAGGGAGCAGGGAGACGCTTGTATGACAACCAGCACCTCCAGCGGGCATTACTTCCTCTGTACTGTACAGCACTGCACAGGCCTGTCAGTCAGGATTGTTGTGTTCAAGTCTCAGCACTGGAGCAGAATTTTGTGACTGGGAATCTGTGGCTGAAAGTATTGGATGTAAAGAAAGAACAAATCAGCATACCAAAGCCAGCATTGGGAGCGAGCAATTAGAACATAGAGGAGTGTTCTCTTCTCTTGGCCATTTCCACCCTTGGGAAACAAAAAGGCACCAGCTGTTCACCCTGTAGCAACATAGGCAAAATGCTGGAGGGGAATAAATAGGCAACGTTTTGGGCTGAGGTCCGTTTTTCAGGACTGGAAAAGAAGGGAGAAGATGCCAGAATAAAGAAGGTAGGGAACGGGAAAGGAGCACAAGCTAGAAGGTGATAGGTGAAGCCCAGTGGGTGGGGGAGGGAGGAAATGAAATCAGAAGCTATGAGGTGATAGGTAGAAAAGATAACGGACTGAAGAACAAGGAATCTAATAGGAGAGGAGAGTGGACCATGGGAGAAATAGGAGGAGATGCACGGGGGGGGGGAGGCTGTGATGGACAGGTGAGGAAATAAGTAGAGAGGCCAGAGTGGGGGATTGAAAAAAATGGAAGGGGAAAAGTTATCAGAAGTTGGAGAAATCGATGTTCATGCCATTAAGTTGAAGGCTACCCGGACAGAATATGAGGTGTTGTTCCTCCAACCTTATCATCTTAAACTTCTCTATCAAGTCACCTCATCTTCCTTCACTTCTAAGAAAATAACCCCCAGCTTGCCCAACCTTTCTTCATAAGACACGTTCCCTAATGCATGCGGCATCCTGCTCAATGTCCACAGCACCCATAAAGTTTCCACAACCTTCCTATAATGAGGCGACCATAACTGAACATAATACTCCAAGTGTAGTCTAACCAGAGTTTTACAGATTGTAACATTACCTCGTGCCTCTTGACTTCAATCTCCCAAACCATACATCTTTTTAATCACCCAATCAACTTGCACTTCACACTTTTCTGGGTTGAACTCCATCTGTCACTTCTCAGCCATTTTTTATTACACCAACCTTCGTGCCATCTGCAAACTTAATGTCCACTCCTTCCACTTCTTCATCCAAGTCATGTATAAAAATCACAAAGATCAGGTGTCCCAGAACAGATCCCTGTGGAACACCACTGGTCACTGACCTCCCTGCAGACTATGTTCCATCTATTACCGTCCTCTGCCTTCTATAGGCAAGCCAATTCTGAAATCCTATACCTCCTGACTTTGTGAATGAGGCGACTTTGGGGAACTTAGTTGAGCACCTTAGTAAAATCCGTATCCTGTACAGCACATCCACTGCTCTACCTTTTTCGATTTGTTTTGTCACATCCTTGAAGAATTCATTCAGGCTCATGAGGCATGACCTGTCCTTCACAAAGGAATTAGACTGTGCTCCTCCAAATGCTTGTAAATCCTGACTCTAAGAATCCTTTCCAGTAGTTTACCATCACTGATGTACGACTCACTGGTCTATCCCTATTACCTTTCTCGATCAAAGGAATAACATTTGCCATGCTCTAATTTCCTGGTACTACTCCTGTAGCCAGTGAGGATTCAGAAGTCATCGCCAAAGGCGCAGCAATCTCTCGCCTCGCTTCCCATTGTAACCTGAGGTATATCCTGTCTGGTCTCAGGGACTTACTTATCCTGATGATTTTCAAAATTTCCACCACATGCTCTTTCTCTAGCATATCAGCCCGCTTTACTCTGTCTTCACAAACATCAAGGTCCCTCTCACTACTGAACACTAGAGCAAAGTATTTGTTGAAGACATCTCCTACCTCCTCTGACTCCAATCCCATTTCCTTTTTATCCATGTTTAGTCCTACCCTCACTTTAGTTATCCTACTGTTCTTTGTTTATATGTAGAATACCTTTGGGGTTTTCCTTCATCCTACTTGCCAAGCCCTTCTGACGTACATTTTTAGTTCTCCAGCTCTTTCCTGGGTACCCTGTAACTCTTTAGAGCCCTGTCTGATCCTTGCTCCGCAAACCTCAAGAATGCTTCTTTCTTCCCTTTGACTAGATGTTCCACATCTCTTGTCAATCATGGTTCATTCACCTCACCATCCTCTCCCTACCTCCATGGCACAAACCTATCCAGAAGCCCATGCAAGTACTCTCTAAACAATTGACACATTTTTGGTCGTGTGTTTCCCTGAGTACACCTGATCCCAATTTACACTCTCTAGCTCCTGTCGAATTGCATCATAATTTTTCCTCCCCCAGTTAAGTACCCTCCCATACCATCTGCTCCTGTCCCTTTAAAAGGCAATGGTAAAGTTCTGGGAGCTGTGGTTGCTGTCTCCAAAATGCTCACCCACAGAGATCCGTAACCTGACCAACTTTGTGGCCTGCCTTGATTTCATGGAAGAGGCAGATGAGCAGCGATGTTAACATAGAACATGCAACAGTAGCACACACTAGGAGCTCAGTGGCGCACAACAGTATATAAATATACTTCACGATCAGCTTAGTCCTTCCTCCTAGGCAGCTCAAAGCCCTCCATATTTTACATCCATGTGCCTACTATGAATTTTCAAATATCTCTATTGTATCAGCATCTACCACTACCCTAGGCAGAGCATTCCAGGCACTGACCAACTCTGTTATTTCTCATATTATTTCCTGATGCCAATATTCACCAGCCTGGTTAGTCCAAGAAATTGGTTGGTCAGGGGGATGAGTTTTATGTATCCATGAAAGTGTGCTGTAATGCTGCATTTGAGGTCCTTTGACCTAAATCCTCTCTTTGGTAGATCTGCTCTTTTCACTTCTCTTCCACTCTTTAGCAAGACCTCCAAACTTTTCCCTTTGGGCATTGGCCTTTGAAACCAAACATTGGATGTGCTTTCACTGGCTTTTCATTCAGTGCCGACTAGTTTATAACTTAGTGTGTGAGAAATTATTTTAAGCTGTTTCTCTGGTTCATGAAATGTGTCATCTTCAACACCAGGCAAATCCAGAGGCTTTCTAAATATCTCCAGCTGACCGAGCCAAAAGTAAACCTTTCCAGTTCTCACAGCGTATTATCCAAGGGGATGGATGAAACGCTTGGCCCTGGTTCAGCTTTGTAACTTGGACTAGAAGGGGGTGGTTTGCACCCAATGATGGCCCTATCCCAAGCCCAAACATCAGCTACACTGGGGTTTGGGAGCAGTTGACATCAGAATTGTTTCGAGTAGTTGGAAAGTTGTTGCTGGTTTGTGTGCTTGCTCAATGCACTGTGTTGTACGTCTGCCCTCGTGACAGTGCAGAGAGGAGTGAGGCACAAAAAAAAACCACTCATACCCGATGGATTGAAGTCCCAGAGCTGTTCTTCAATCCCAGACAAATCCACTGTATCATTGACACATTCACATTTTAATGCTGTTGGCTTCCATGAAATAAGCGTTCTTTGTGGGATGGAATTTTTTTATGAGTATCCCTCCAAACCTGCACTAAGTGAACTTCACACTCAGAGGGAATGTTGAATTGGAACTTGGGTTCCAAATTGCTAAAAGAGATGAGGTATTTAGAGTTGGAATACTCTTTCAAATATTGGAAGTATTACAATATTCCAAATATTGGAAGTCTGCGGAATCCTCCTTAGCAGAATATAGCTGGAGAAGCAGCCTGTGCAGAGAATAATCCCGGGGGGCGGGGGGGGGGGGAGAGAGAACACTAATGAACCATGGGGAAGAAAATTGACATTGACACCATCAGCTAAGCTAACACATGGTGTTTTCTGTGAAAATTATAAAGTTCCACAATGCCATTTTTTTTTCTCCCAAACTAAAGGACTGGATCATTGCACCCGAAGGCTATGCAGCCTATTACTGTGATGGAGAATGCTCATTTCCGCTCAATGCACACATGAACGCCACGAACCACGCCATTGTTCAGACACTGGTGAGTAACATACTGAGGAAACCTTAACTTTCATTTTGACTTTCTTTTAAATTTGGATCCAGGGCACCTTGTTTTATTTTGGAGTTAATTCAGCCTTGAAGTGGTGCTTGCTGAATCTGGTTTAAACCCATTATTAAATGGAGCATTAGTGAGGCAGGGGTTGGCTAACATTTTGAATACCATTGTGAATTTCATGTTACATCAGATTTAGTTTCAGTCAAATGTACCAAGGCAATGGGCATTCGGGTACTAATCTGTTATATATTGATAATTCTTTATACTTTATTGTCGCCAAACAATTGATACTAGAACGTACAATCATCACAGCGATATTTGATTCTGTGCTCCCGGCTCCCTAGATTACAAATTGATAGTAAATATTAAAAATTTAAATTATAAATCATAAATAGAAAATAGAAAAATGAAAAGTAAGGTAGTGCAAAAAAACCCAGAGACAGGTCCGGGTATTTGGAGGGTACGGCCCAGATCCGGGTACGTTTTTCCTTAGGAGCTGATTTCCAGCCTGTTATGCAGGAGTTGGGATTAATGTCAACGCTATACCTTTGAAGAAATGAGGTTAGTGGGGCTGTGATGAGTCCACTTCTATTGGTCCTCTGTCCTCCTGTGTCCAGTATTCAACTATAGCTGCAGATTGGAGCCATCGTTTCATATTTCTACCCACTCCTTGCAACGGAACGAGTTCAGTACTGGGAATTACATTCCCTGGTTGCCATCTTCCACCTCACATTGACATCCATGCATGAAACTTCAGGTGTTTCCAAAGGAGGGAAGGCCATCTGATGTTGACCAAAGACATGTCATTAAGTCTAAAGTCACACAGCTCTTCTCACCTGCAGAGGAATTTGCAGTGAAAGTCAACAGGTCCAATTGTTGTGGTCCATGCGTGTACTAACAATGTGGGAAGAACAAGTTAAGAGGTTCTCCTGAGGGAATGTGAGCAGCTAGGGACTCAATTAAAATGCAGAACTGAAAAGGTAATAACCTCTGGATTGTTTACCTGAACCACGTGCAAATTGGCATGTGCAGATCAGAGAACAAATGTGTGGTTCTAAGATTGGTGTGGGGGAAGTGGGTTTGAACTCGCAGGACATTGGCACCAGTACTGGGGAACAAAAGCTGTTCCAATGGGATGGGCTCCACTTGAACCCAGGGTCCTGTGAGTAAGGCTTTAAACTAAATAGTGGGGTGGGGGGGGGCACAGTGTTCAACAGCTTGAGAAGTATGGATAATGTAAGGGGAAAGAGAGTGCAGGATAAGTTACTGGAGTCTCCAGAACAAATAATAAACCAAAAAGTTTAAAAAGGGATCATTTAACTTCAGGTAACCTGGAGACAAAATTGAAAAGGGTGGGGAATACAGGATTGAAGATGTTATATTTGAATGCATGCAGTATACAAAATAAGGTAAATGATCTTGTAACCCACATCAAAGTTGCTGGTGAACGCAGCAGGCCAGGCAGCATCTCTAGGATGAGGTACAGTCGACGTTTCAGACCGAGACCCTTCGTCAGGACTGAAACGTCGACTGTACCTCATCCTAGAGATGTTGCCTGGCCTGCTGCGTTCACCAGCAAATTTGATGTGTGTTGCTTGAATTTCCAGCATCTGCAGAGTTCCTGTTGTTTAAATGATCTTGTAGCACAGTTGGAGATTACAGGTATAAAATTCTGGAGCCGTGGCAGAAAGATTGCAACTGGGAGCTTAACATCCAAGAACACACAACATCTAAGACAGGCAGATAAGCAGAGGGGCTGGGATGGCTTTGTTGGTTAAAAAAAAATTAAATCAAATCCTTAGAAAGAAGTGACCTAGGATCAGAAGATGTAGGATCCTAGTGGGTATTAAGAAACTGTAAAGTTAAAAAGACCCTGATGGGAGTTATATGCAGGCGTCTGAACAGTATCCGGGGAGTGGGGTACAAATTACAACAACAGAAAATTCATGTAAAAAAGGAAAAGTTATGGTGGTCATGGGGGATTTCAAACTACAGGTCAATAGGGAAAAACAGGTTGGAACTGGATCCCAAGAGGAGGAATTTGTAGAATGCCTATGAGGTGGCTTTTTACAGTAGCTTGTGGATGAACCCGCTAGGGAAAGGCAATCCTGGATTGAGTGTTGTGTAATTAACCCAATTTGATTAGGGAGCTCAAGATGAAGGAGCTCTTCAGAGGCCGTGATCATAATATGATAGAATTCTCTCTGCAGTTTGACAGGAAGAAGCTAAAATCAGATCTTTCAAAATCACAGTGGACTAAACGTAACCACAGAGGCATGAGAAATTTGCTGGCCAAAGTTGATTGGAAGGGGACACTAGCAGGGATCGGAGTACAGCAACAACGGATGGTATATCTGGGAGTAACTTGAAAGCTGCAGGATTGGTTCTTTCCAGACAAGAAGCATTCTAAAAGGACAATGAGGCAACTGTAGCTGACAAGGGAAGTCAAAGACAGTATAAAAGCTAAAGAGAGGGCATAAAATAAAGCAAAAATAGAGGGAATCTATATAATTAGGAAGCTTTTAAAAGCTAACAAAAGAAAGTCAAGAGTGGACATTGGACTGCTGAAAAATGATGCTGCAGAGGTAGTAATGGGGGACAAACCTAATGGATATTTTGTGTCAGTCTTCACTGTGGAAGACTCCAGCAGCATGCAGACATTTGAGTGCCAAGAGGCAGGAATGAGTAGTCACTATTACTAAGGATAAGGTGCTTAAGAAGCTGAAAGGTCTTCAGATTAAGTCACCTGGACCAGATGGACTATACCTCTGGGTTGTGAAAGTAGTAGCTGAAAAGATTGTGGAGGTATTAGTAATAATCTTTCAAGAATCACTAGATTCTGGAGTGGTTCCAGAGGACTAGGAAATCGCAGATCATTCAATAATTTATGAGGGGAGGCAGAAAACAGGAAATTATAGGCCTGACTTCACTTAAGGAGATATTAGAGTCCATTAAGGATGAGGTTTGGGATTACGTGGAGGCACGTGATAAAATAGGATGAAATCAGCATAGTTTCCTTTAGGGGAAGTTTTGCCTGACAAATCTGTAGCGGTTCTTGATGAAATAACAGGCAGGATAGACTGTGGAGATATTGTTGTGTACTTGGATTTTTAAAAAGCCTTTGACAAGGTACCACACAAAGGTTGTGAGGAAAGCTTGACACAGGCCTTCATAGGTCAAAGTACTGAGTGCAGCAGTTGTTGGTATTGGGTACAGTTCTGGTCACCTACCTACAGGGAAGATGTAAATAAGATTGAAATATCTTGGAGAAAATTTACAAGTATGTTGCCAGGACTGGAGGACCCAAGTTATAACGAAAGATTGAATAGGTTAGAACTGAGGTTGGGTGAGACTCCAACTAGAGGTCATGGGTTATGGGGTGAAAGGAGAAATGTTTAAGGAAAACATGAGGAGGAAACTTCTTCACTCAGAGGGTGGTGAGAGTGTGGAACAAGCTGCCAGCACAAGTGGTGGATCCGATTTTGATTTCAACGTTTAAGACAGGGGTCCCCAACCTTTTCTGCACCGCGGACCGGTTTAATATTGGCAATATTCTTGCGGACCGGGGGTGGGTGGGGGGTATCCAAGTAGGGTTAAACTCACCTCAACATGTCTTTTACAGTTAGGGTTGCCAACTTTCTCACTCCCAAATAAAGGACAAAAGTAGCAGTCAAATCCCGGGACACTTTACCCCAGGAAAGACTACCATGACCATGAAGCCTCGTGGGGGCACCTGTGTGCGCATGCGTGCCGTGCGCATGTCATGTGCGCATGCGCGTACGTGTTGATTTTCCCACAAATCGGTTTTGCCTTCATCTTCCTGACTATACTGTACATACATTATTTCTACTTTATATAGGCTGTGTATAGTGACATAGTGTATAGTGTATACTCTCGCGACAGTGAGAGTAGGAATGCGATGAGGTGGAGGATAAATACGTGGCTGAGGGATTGGAGCGGGGGCAGGGATTCAAGTTTTTGGGTCATTGGGACCTCTTTTGGCGCAGGCGTGACCTGTACAAAAAGGACGGGTTACACTTGAATCCTAGGGGGACCAATATCCTGGCAGGGAGATTAGCGGGGGCTACTGAGGTGACTTTAAACTAGAATGGTTGGGGGGTGGGAATCAAATTAAAGAGGCTAGGCGTGAGGAGGTTAGTTCACAACAGGGGGATGGGAACCAGTGCAGAGAGACAGAGGGGTGTAAAGTGAGGGTAGAAGCAAAAAGTACAAAGGAGAAAAGTAAAAGTGGCAGGCCGACAAATCCAGGGCAAGCATTAAAAAGGGCCACTTTTCAACATAATTGTATAAGGGCTAAGAGAGTTGTAAAAGAGCGCCTGAAGGCTTTATGTGTCAATGCAAGGAGCATTCGTAATAAGGTGGATGAATTGAAAGTGCAGATTGTTATTAATGATTATGATATAGTTGGGATCACAGAGACATGGCTCCAGGGTGACCAGGGATGGGAGCTCAACGTTCAGGGATATTCAATATTCAGGAGGGATAGACATGAAGGAAGGGGAGGTGGGGTGGCGTTGCTGGTTAAAGAAGAGATTAACGCAATAGAAAGGAAGGACATAAGCCGGGAAGATGTGGAATCGATATGGGTAGAGCTGCGTAACACTAAGGGGCAGAAGACGCTGGTGGGAGTTGTGTACAGGCCACCTAACAGTAGTAGTGAGGTCGGAGATGGTATTAAACAGGAAATTAGAAATGTGTGCAATAAAGGAACAGCAGTTATAATGGGTGACTTCAATCTACATGTAGATTGGGTGAACCAAATTGGTAAAGGTGCTGAAGAAGAGGATTTCTTGGAATGTATGCGGGATGGTTTTTTGAACCAACATGTCGAGGAACCAACTAGAGAGCAGGCTATTCTGGACTGGGTTTTGAGCAATGAGGAAGGGTTAATTAGCGATCTTGTCGTGAGAGGCCCCTTGGGTAAGAGTGACCATAATATGGTGGAATTCTTCATTAAGATGGAGAGTGACATAGTTAATTCAGAAACAAAGGTTCTGAACTTAAAGAGGGGTAACTTTGAAGGTATGAGATGTGAATTAGCTAAGATAGACTGGCAAATGACACTTAAAGGATTGACGGTGGATATGCAATGGCAAGCATTTAAAGGTTGCATGGATGAACTACAACAATTGTTCGTCCCAGTTTGGCAAAAAAATAAATCAAGGAAGGTAGTGCACCCGTGGCTGACAAGAGAAATTAGGGATAGTATCAATTCCAGAGAAGAAGCATACAAATTAGCCAGAGAAAGTGGCTCACCTGAGGACTGGGAAAAATTCAGAGTTCAGCAGAGGAGGACAAAGGGCTTAATTAGGAAGGGGAAAAAAGATTATGAGAGAAAACTGGCAGGGAACATAAAAACGGACTGTAAAAGCTTTTATAGATATGTAAAAAGGAGAAGACTGGTAGAGACAAATGTAGGTCCCCTGCAGACAGAAACAGGTGAATTGATTATGGGGAGCAAGGACATGGCAGACCAATTGAATAATTACTTTGGTTCTGTCTTCACTAAGGAGGACATAAATAATCTTCCGGAAATAGTAGGGGACAGAGGGTCCAGTGAGATGGAGGAACTGAGTGAAATACATGTTAGTAGGGAAGTGGTGTTAGGTAAATTGAAGGGATTGAAGGCAGATAAATCCCCAGGGCCAGATGGTCTGCATCCTAGAGTGCTTAAGGAAGTAGCCCAAGAAATAGTGGATGCATAAGTGATAATTTTTCAAAACTCTTTAGATTCTGGATTAGTTCCTGAGGATTGGAGGGTGGCTAATGTAACTCCACTTTTTAAAAAAGGAGGGAGAGAGAAACCGGGGAATTATAGACCGGTTAGCCTAACGTCGGTGGTGGGGAAACTGCTGGAGTCAGTTATCAAGGATGTGATAACAGCACATTTGGAAAGCGGTGAAATGATCGGACAAAGTCAGCATGGATTTGTGAAAGGAAAATCATGTCTGACGAATCTCATAGAATTTTTTGAGGATGTAACTAGTAGAGTGGATAGGGGAGAACCAGTGGATGTGGTATATTTGGATTTTCAAAAGGTTTTTGACAAGGTCCCACACAGGAGATTAGTGTGCAAACTTAAAGCACACGGTATTGGGGGTAAGGTATTGGTGTGGGTGGAGAATTGGTTAGCAGACAGGAAGCAAAGAGTGGGAATAAACGGGACCTTTTCAGAATGGCAGGTGGTGACTAGTGGGGTACCGCAAGACTCAGTGCTGGGACCCCAGTTGTTTACAATATATATTAATGACTTGGATGAGGGAATTAAATGCAGCATCTCCAAGTTTGCGGATGACACGAAGCTGGGTGGCAGTGTTAGCTGTGAGGAAGATGCTAAGAGGATGCAGGGTGACTTGGATAGGTTGGGTGAGTGGGCAAATTCATGGCAGATGCAATTTAATGTGGATAAATGTGAAGTTATCCACTTTGGTGGCAAAAATAGGAAAACAGATTATTATCTGAATGGTGGCCGATTAGGAAAAGGGGAGGTACAACGAGACCTGGGTGTCATTATACACCAGTCATTGAAAGTGGGCATGCAGGTACAGCAGGTGGTGAAAAAGGCGAATGGTATGCTGGCATTTATAGTGAGAGGATTCGAGTACAGGAGCAGGGAGGTACTACTGCAGTTGTACAAGGCCTTGGTGAGACCACACCTGGAGTATTGTGTGCAGTTTTGGTCCCCTAATCTGAGGAAAGACATCCTTGCCATAGAGGGAGTACAAAGAAGGTTCACCAGATTGATTCCTGGGATGGCAGGACTTTCATATGAAGAAAGACTGGATGAACTGGGCTTGTACTCGTTGGAATTTAGAAGATTGAGGGGGGATCTGATTGAAACATATACGATCCTAAAGGGATTGGACAGGCTAGATGCAGGAAGATTGTTCCCGATGTTGGGGAAGTCCAGAACAAGGGGCCACAGTTTGAGGATAGAGGGGAAGCCTTTTAGGACCGAGATTAGGAAAAACTTCTTCACACAGAGAGTGGTGAATCTGTGGAATTCTCTGCCACAGGAAACAGTTGAGGCCAGTTCATTGGCTATATTTAAGAGGAAGTTAGATATGGCCCTTATGGCTACGGGGTTCAGGGGGTATGGAGGGAAGGCTGGGGCGGGGTTCTGAGTTGGAGGATCAGCCATGATCATAATAAATGGTGGTGCAGGCTCGAAGGGCCGAATGGCCTACTCCTGCACCTATTTTCTATGTTTCTATTTATCATATCATTCCTGCTTTTACTATATGTTAGTGTTATTTATTTTCAGTTTTATGTGCTACCTGGTATGATTTGGTAGGTTATTTTTTGGGTCTGGGAACGCTCAAAAATTTTCCCATATAAATTAATGGTAATTGCTTCTTCGCTTTACGCCATTTCGGCACGAAAGGTTTCATAGGAACGCTCTACCTTAGCGGGGGAAATATGGGACAAACCAAGTTAGCCCAATTATATACGGGATGTCCCGGCTAATACGGGACAGTTGGCAACCCTATGTTCAAGTTCAACAGTGCGTGACAGGGAATGAGGAAAGGTGCAGCTGACTCGTATCGTTCCTTGCGGCCCAGTAGCATATGCTTTGCGGCCCGGTGGTTGGGGACCGCTGGTTTAAGAGAAGTTTGGATAAGTATCTAGATGGGAGGGCAGGAGGATGATGGGGTTAGGCAGTTTAAATAGTTTGGCATGGACTAGATGGGCCAACAGGCTTGCTTCTGTGCTATAGCGTTCTGTGACTCTATAGGAAAGATACCAGCATATTAAGGAAATTGGGTGACTAGCAGATGGCAAAGAGCGTGCATAAAGGGGGCTGCTGGTGACTACTGCTGCTCCAAGGTATCAGCGTTGAACCACTGTTTTTCACATAGTATATTAATAATTTGGTTAAAGATTGGATGGCTTTATGGCCAAGATTGCAGATACAAAGATAGGTGAGGGGCAAGTAGTGTGGAGGAAGGAAGGAGTCAGCAGAAGGACTTGAGACAGGTTAGGAGAATGGGAAAGAAGTGACAGATGGAATATAGTGTCGGGAAGTGTACGGTCATGCACTTTGGTAGAAGGAACAAAGGTTTAGACTGTTTTCTAAATGAGGAGCAAATTCAGAAATTGGAAGCGCAAACAGATTTGGGAGTCCTAGACAAGAAAATCTGCAGATGTCGGAAATCCAAGCAACATCTACAAAATGCAGATGGAACTCAGCAGGCCAAGCACTCACAGAAAAGTTGCTGGTGAACGCAGCAGGCCAAGCAGCATCTCTAGGAAGAGGCCAAGCACTGTTTATGGAAAAGAGTAAACAGTCGACATTTCAGGCCAAAATACTTCATCAGGACCGGAAAATATGCGTTGCTTGGGAGTTCTAGTGTAAAATTCCTTAAAGCGTAACTTGCAGGTTGAATCAGCAGTAAGGAAAGCAAATGCAATGTACCATTCATTTTGAGGACTAGAATACAAAAGCAAGGCATGCTGAGATTTTATAAAGCCACATATGGAGTATTGAGCCATATATCTGAGAAAGGATATGCTGGCTTTAGAGAGGGTCCAGAGGAGGTTTCGGAGAATGATCCTGGGAATGGAAGTGTTAATGTATGAGCAGTGTTTGATGGCTTTGGGCTTGTACTTACTGGAGTTTAGAAAAATGAGAGGGATCTCAGTGAAACACCTTGTAGATGCGGAGAGAAATTTTTCAAATGCTTGAGAGGGTCTAGACTCAGAGGACACACCCTCAGAATTGAAGGACGCTCTTTTAGGACAGAGAATAGGGGGAATTTCTTTATCTAGAGGGTGCTGAATCTGTGGAAATGGGTATATTTAAAGCAGGGATGATAGGTACTTGATTAGTAAGGGTGTCAAAGGTTATGAGGAGAAGGCCGGGGAATGAGGTTGAGAGATAAAACAAATCAGCCATGAGCAAATGACAAAGCAGAGTTTGGGCCAAATGCCCCAAGTCTAATCCTCTGTCTCACTGTCTGTTCTTAAGGAATCTAGCTATTTGACCCACCTCATCTACAATTAGTGGAAACCTGCCTGTGTTAATCCCATCTTCCAGCCCATAACCTTCGATGCCTTATCCAAGTGCTTATGTAGACGCTCCTAAGAGATAACAGTGTCTCTGCTTCCACCGCTCTCTCGGGCCCTGTACTCATTCCTCAGAACGAAAAAGGCTCCCTTCGGATCACCTCCAAATCTCTTACCCCCTTACTCCAAATCTGTCCAAGTTATAGCTAACTCTGATGTGGGCAAAGGTTTCCTGCAGCCTACCTTATCTATACTCCTCAATTTTATATACCTCAATCCTGTCCTCCTTGTAACCTCAAAACCAAAATGCTCCATCCTGGACAGTGTTCCCCACGCTCTCTGCCACTATCACATGCAAGTGTGGTGACCAGAAATGTAAACTGTACGTCAGCTGAGATCTGATCAATATTCTGTAAAGCCGAAGGATAACTTCCCCGTTCTTGTATTCGGTGCCCTGACTAAAGAAAGCCAGTATCCCGTATGCCTTCTGAAACACGTTGTTATGCCCTTTAACACTCCAAATTTGTATACCAAGGTCTCTCTGCTCCGCAATTCTCCCTGGTACCCTAACATTTATGGGGTATGTCCTAGCCTTATTGCTAAAGTACACCGCCTCACCATTTTGCACCCCATTTCACCATCACATTGATATCTCTTTGTAGCATAAGACTGCCTTCCACATTGTCAACAACTCCACCTGTCTGTCATCTGCGACTTCACTGATCATTCATGCATGTTATAACAGCCGAGGTCCCAGCGGACAACCAGAAGTCACAGGCACCTAATCACAAAAACATCCCTCTACCATCACCCTCTGGATCCTGTTAGCAAGACGATTTTGGATTCAGTTTACCAAATTGCCTCTCATGGGCTCTAACCAACATGTAGGACCTTTAGTAAGACATCTACTGCCCATCCTCCTCAATGTGCTTTCTCACCTCTTCAAAATATTTGATCGGATAATGGCCAGACAAGATATGCCATTGAAAGCATGCAAGATTGAAGAAAAACACCCCTTTCCCTAAATCTGGGCACATTTGTAGTCTTCTGTTCTCTATCAAATTCTAAATTCATTGTGTCAGAACCAGCCTTTTCTGCTACCTGTGGTTTTACCTCAGTTTTTCCTTGTCTATTAATATACTCTGTGAACGTTTGTATTGTCAGCCTTGTCTGGCAGAAGCACAATTACCTCAACAACCCATTTGTCTCACCATATTACAGAAAATCCTTTTGTCCTTTTCATCCCTTCAGCTGCCTTCTCAGCAACTTAAGACATCCTCCCCCACCCCCAACGTCTTTCCCTGTTCTGATGGTAGCCCACTGACCTGAATGTTAACTTTAACTCTCTCTCCCCGTCTCCGCAGATGCTGCCTGGCCTGCTGGGTACTTACAGGAATTTCATTTTATTTTTGTTAGCCACACAGAATACTTGTTGAGTGCTCCCCAGATATCTGCACCGAAACAAACTTGCTAATGAATAGGAAGCAATTAAAGATAGGAATAGCAACCAAGCCACAGCTGAGAAACTAGAGTCAAAATTACCATGGCAGCTTCCCCTACGGGATTGCATACCACAAACAGAAAGCTGGCATTGCAATGACTGTCCGATTACTACTTAGCTCCACTTCTAGTAACCTCTAACCATTGAAGGGTGGGAAGAACTGACTGCCAGGTGTGGGTTTTAAATAGAGGGAGGTGGTAGGATTACGTGGCAACTTCATTTAATCTTGAATAAACCCCCCCCCCCCCCCAGTCTGTACTCAGCAGTTATAGTCTACCAATAGCTGTTGTTTAAAGAATTCCTATTGGGAGAAATTTGACTTTTAATTAAACAGCTGCTAAGAACATCTACACCATCTGTTTGTACCTCTGCATGTTCAATTCCAGCCAGTGGAATCAGTACTTATATATAGGCTAATGTTTGGAGCACTATGAAAATGGGTTTGCAGAGAGTGATTAAGTCATAGACACAGATTCCATTTCACTAGAAATGTTTCAGGAGTGGAATATGCAGTGCGCGAGGAAAGGATAAAGCTTCTGCTATATTGTGTTAACTCCAGTGTTGCATTAAATGCTAATTTTTTTGCTAATGGGCCTGTTTCAAATTTCCTTGTATAGGTCCATCTTATGAACCCGGACTACATACCCAAGCCCTGCTGTGCTCCCACTAAGCTGAATGCAATCTCTGTGCTCTTCTTTGACGACAGCTCAAACGTTATATTAAAAAAGTACAGGAACATGGTGGTCAGAGCATGCGGCTGTCATTAAAGGGGCGTGTGTGGAATCTCATCTTCAGGTGTACTGAAACTACTGGAGGAGCCAAATCCTCAGCATATGGCAATCATTAAAAAACCCTTTAAGCAATACCTCTGTAAATAATGTTTACAATTTAAAAAAAAAAGAAATAATCTACTTAAAGGCAGTTGTAATATATTTTGTACATAGTTTTCATAAATGTAATTTATTTGTTTTTGGGTTTGTCTGGTAACTAGGAGCGGTAATGACATTGCTTACAGTTAATGGCTTTTAAGGGTGGATGAAGCAGTGTGTGTGTGTGTGTGTATGTGTGTGAGATAAGGGACCAATGATGTAAACCACAATGAACATTATGAAAAAATTAAGGCCACTTATCACAACCCTGGTTTGGACAGAAACTGCACATTACTTTTATAAAACACACTCTGGACAATCATTTACATTTTTTTTATTAGAAAATGCCAAGTAATGTAAACTTTTGATGTAACATCTCACATTTTGTTTTTTGTTTCATGATTTTATTGTACAAAAAAATTTAAGTGCTGACCACACTCAACTTTTACTGCTATCCACCTCTCACCTGGAGACATACAATTCATTCTCCTAACACACATGCTAACAATAAAGGATGTTAAAATTAAGTGGTTTTCCTGTGTAGTTTGCTCACTCATTTGCAGCAGTATGTATGAATAGTGAGCAATTCTACATCTTGGGTCTGGTGTTGCTCAATGTAACTCAATGCTTAAAGTGTATCTGACTACAACAGCCACTACCATGGACTGTACCGTTTGCTGTTTTGGGAAGAGATTTAAGATCTTTAAAAAAAAAACACACACTGGCATAAGATGAAATGCACTGCAGTTCTTTTAGCCACCATCTCCGATTCACTTTAAAGAACAGCCTCAAGTTAATTAATCTTAATAAACTGCAAGGTTGTTCAATGCATAATGACATCTTAAAAAGGGGGTGCAAGTGTTACATGGTAACTACTGCATTGTCTGTTTTAACCCCCCCCCCCATCCACAATGTATTGTTGAAGTGGTCAAAAAGTGACTTGAATCTCAGTTTCAACAAGTGATTTGATTATGTTAAGCAACCACATTTTAATAAAACTCTACAAATCCAACAGTCACTCACTACACAGACTGCCAGCTCCTCCTTCCAATATCGCACACAGATGAATGTGGCTTGAAGATACGCTGAGGTATTCTGTTTTATGCCCATAGTACTGCATTTACTAATCAGGTACAGATGATTGTCTGTTAACTACTTATAAACCACATTCACATAAAGTGTTATGCTGGCAGGCACAAGAAGTAAAATCTTTCCTTTCTAGACACACACACGCATTTCCACACACGTACAGAAGGCACCACTCTGATTAAAAAGCACAGACAATTTAACCAATCCCAAGGCTGGAGGTTGCTGAAGGAACATACCTTGACTGAGGAGTAAGTATACAACACAATTACAAGTTTGGACACAATTGTATATCAATAACAAGAGGTGGCAGCTGTGCACCTTACAGTTCGTCTCTGGCTTGCTGGAGGATGAACCTGTGGAGCGTGTCCAGGTCCCTGGCTCCATTGTGCTCATTTAGCTTCTGACCTCCACGGAAAAGCAGCAGTGTTGGATAACCACGAACCTGCAAGCAAATTCACCGATCAATAATTCAAAATTTGTGGGTGCTACGATAGCATAACACTTTTAAACCTCGGGGTGGCTAAAGCTGGGAGTTCAATCCCACCGCTCTCTGTAAGGAGTTTGTACATTCTCCCCACGACTCTGTGGGTTTCCACCAGGTGCTCTGGTTTATATCTTCTCCACCCCAACCCCCGCCCCAGTCCAAAGACATACCAGTTGGAAAGTTATGAATTGTCCCTTGATTAGGCTAGGATTAAATATGTGCATTGCTGGGTGGCACTGCTGTTAGGCCTGTCCAATGCTGTATCTCTAAATAATTTTTAAAAAATAAATAAAACCCCGTTAAAAATACTTAGATTTTCTCTCACGTTGTGCAGGGACCGTAAATAGTTTTGTTGCATAAATCAGAGTCATACAGCATAGAAATAAAACTCTTCAGCCTAGCTCATCTATGCCATCTGAGGTGCCCACTTAAATACCTGCATTTACCATTTACCCGCATTTCACTGTTACCATCCACAAATGTCTTTTACATGTTATTGTGCCTCTACCTTTCCTTCGGCAGCTTTCCCCAAAAACAGACTACTGTGTGTAAAACACTGGAGTAAACCCTTGTATTTCCCCTCCTATGCCACATCCAGGACATAGTGTTGGAAGGGCATTTGAAGTAGTATTTCAGTATTTGGTAGTGTGTGACGGACCAGCCAACATCCTGACCTTTGCTCATACAGTGGTGAAAATCTCATCTCACTCCCAATGGAGATGTTTGAAGTTATAAGAAACTTTGAAAGCTTGGCTAACTAGGTTATAGGAACTTAAGTTACCAAACACGCCAGAGACTTTAGCCCTAACTTACTAAAAAGGCATGATTTTATGCCAATGTTACAGCTTTAATTATTTGGTTCTAATCCCCAAACTGCAGAAATAATGTGCTGTTGACCCATGCCTATCACTTAGCATTTTAGGCCCTTTAAACCTTATGCCATATTAAATGCAAGCATAAAACCTTCAAGTCTTGTGCAAAATGCCAGCTCTGCCATCATGTAATGTTTCCTTACCATACGGATCAAGGCCATTTGGCCCATTGAGTCCATCCCAAGACCACTGGTCTCATTTCCCCATTTATCAACTTGTAACCAAATTCTGCAAATGCTGAACATCACCACTGGCCCCCAAATGTAAACATTTGTGATCTTATGCAGTCTATTAACACATGCAACTTGGAACTATAATTCACTCTTATCTGTGCACAAGGCTCTGAAGCTAGTAAATGATTACACTTCCAAATATTTACAGGAAATAAATGTAAAACATTTGAGGCACCGAGGATGTTGGCTAATGATAATCTATCTTCCCAACTAAAATGCAGTTACTATGGTAACTACCAAAATGCAGCAAATATCACCATAGTAACCAGTCCTCAAAAAAATTATCACCTGACAAACACAATACAGCTCATCATTCCTTGGAACAAGACTAGTTAGTTATGACTGGCACCCACTGTGTTCTGTTACACTAGGTTTAGCTGATTTTAAAATCAAATTAAGAGCTCAAAATGCCAGAAGGAACATTTTACCCAGCCCAGCAACAGAAATAAACCAACATGCAGCTTACAAGTCCAGGAACCCGGACATCATCAGGGATCCAGGGTCTCCCTTTGGTCACCTGAGGTCAAGCCTGTA
Organism: Mobula hypostoma; assembly: GCF_963921235.1. Taxonomy (NCBI): domain Eukaryota; kingdom Metazoa; phylum Chordata; class Chondrichthyes; order Myliobatiformes; family Myliobatidae; genus Mobula; species Mobula hypostoma. The sequence goes on from NC_086097.1 coordinate 127,373,926, forward strand.
TGGGCACGGTCAAACCCTCAGGCTTTGATTGGTGCCTCTGTATCCAATGAGCCTGCAGCATCCAAGGTCACAGGGTTGGCCATCCAGGAAAGGACCCTGATACTCTACTTGGTGCCAGCTCTCAGTGGACAGGGCTAGCAAGGTGCAATATTGTGTCCGTGGACGGCTTTTACTGAGGGAGCAGACCATCTTGCTTTATAGCATCCCAAAGAAAGCGAAAGAATTAACCTTAACTGGCCTATATCTCACTGACTTCACAATTAACGCCAGAAATTCATCTATATTCATGAAATACTGAAGAAACAGGCCCTTCAGCCCATTAAGTCTGACTATCAAGCTCCAATTTACATCCAGCATCGGACCCCCCAGATTCTAACACTCACCCACACAATTCAGCCAATTAACCTACCTACGCGACCAGAGCACCCCGAGGATCCATGCGGAGTCAAAAGGCGTGCATGCAAAATACACAGGACCGGAGGTTTGGATTAAACTGGGCTCACTCGAGCTGCGATCCAGTGGCTCTGATGCTGCATCATTGTGCTGAAAGAGTGATCCACTTCTTTCAAATGTGTCTAATTAATGTTACTTGTAAACCTACCGAATACTGATTACAGAGAGCGCGTTGGGCTGTGCAGTCCACTTCAGCAATCTTGATGTCACTTATTCCAGGAAACTCTTGTTTGGCAAGTTCCTCCCAGGTTGGTGCTAGACTCTTACAATGGCCACACCTGTGGACGGAGACAGTTTGAACACAGAACGTATTGCATATCGAACACAAGCACCCGTCCTTCAGCCATAACGTCTGCATTAACCATAATGCCAATCACGGTGTCTCTGACATCTCAAAGGACTGCAGTTGCTGGAGTAACAAACAAACCTGCAGGAGGAATTCATGGGTCGAAATACATCTTTGGGACAAAAGGAAATGTTAATGTTTCGGGTTGAAACTGAATCAGGACAAATCTATTCCTGATGCAGGGTTTCGACCCAAAACGCTGGCAATTCTTTTCTCCTCACAGATGTTTGTTGTTGTACAGAAATACCTGACCGGGGAGGGGCGGGGGGGACCCATCTCTGATCTAAATAAGGGTCTAATGAAGAAACCTACAGTGTGAGACTGTCTGAATTTTACCTCCTTGAAGAAAACCTCACATGGCAGAAGAAGAAATTACAAAATTTAACGAAAATATTTCAAGGGGGCCTGACATTGTAAATACCATGAGATTGCTTCCTTTCTGGGGGGGGGGGGGGGGGGCAACTAAAACCAGGGAGATTTGTCTCAGGATGGGAAAAGAAAGATGTCTAAAAACATTGGGAATCTAGGATTCTCTTCTCGAGAGGACTGTGGAGGTTGAGAATGTTAACATATTCAATAGCAAGACAGAGGAAGTCAGGAAACCTAGCTGAGTGGTGCTGCCACAAGTTGAAAACTCAGTCAGCTCTATCATGGGCACTAGCCTCCACAGCATCCAGGGCATCTTCAAGGAGCAGTGCCTCTGAAAGGTGATGTCCATCATTAAGGATGCCCATCACCCAGGGCATGTCCTCTTCCCTTGATGGGAGGTACAGGAGCCTGAAGGCACACACATAGATTCAGGAACAGCTTCTTTCCTTCTGCCTTTCTGAATGGACATTGAACCCATGAACACTACCTCAATACTTCCCCCCCCCCCCCCATTTTGCTCTATTTATTTAATTTAACTTCTTATGCATAGTTTTTATTGTTACGTACTGCAATGTACTGGTCCCACATAACAAAATTTCATGACACATGCCAGTGATATTTCACTCTCGATCAACGTCAGTAATACTGATTGCTGACTTCAGGAAGGGGTAAAGAGGGGAACACATCCCAGTCTACATTGGGAGAGAGTCAACAGCTTAAAATTCCTAGATATTAACCTAACAAATGATCTTTTCTAGGCCCAACACACTTATATAACTACAAAAAAAGGCATGTCAGCATCCTTACTTTCTTTTTAGGAAGATCCACTAGTCATTGAACACTCCGAACAAAATTCTACAAAGTGCTGTTGAATGTATCCTGATTGACTGAATTGTGTCCGGGTAATAAATACACAGGAACTTAAGAACCTGCACAGAGTAGTGAACTCAAGACCAATATACCACAGGCACGCACTACCGATTCTACGGGAGGCATTGCTTCCTGTAAGAAGGCAACATCCATCAAAGACCCCTGCTAAGCAGGCCTTGCCATCTTCTTGAAGTTACCACCAGGCAGAGGGTACAGAAGCATGAAGTCCCTCATGACCAGTTTCAAGAACAGCTGCTTTCTTTCAACCATCTAGTTCTTGAACCAATTGCCACAATCTTAATTACTAACCACTTTGTTCTAATTCATTCTATTTTGTCAACTGAGTTAACAACACATCATGAATCTGGAGTTCATTTCTAAGGAAGATGTGCATTGTATCTGAGACCAGAAGGCACATCTACCTTCGTCATTCACTGCTACAATCTTTTAACCCAACGTCAGCAGAATGGCACACATTTTTTAAACAGAGGTGCAGAATTAGTGGAGGATTGCCAAACATATCAAGCAGAGAACACTCATCCCTAAAAGAGGCCTTTCTTCCAGCTAAGTTTGGGTTGTCTCCAGCACAGCAGTACAGCTGACGTGGTCTGGTCCGTAATCTTTCACTGTAACGCTGCAGGTAAACAAATGACTTACCAGGGGGCATAAAACTTCACAAAGGTCACCCCTGTGGCTATCATCTCTTCAAAATTGCTTTCAGTCAGGATAAGAACTTTGTTCTGCAGAAAGAAGAGGTAAGAGTTGTCAGGTAAAAGGTAACAGACGGAGAGGAGTCTTCAGTCTCTTTACTCAGCCCTACTCTTACATTTTACGCCCTCGGCAACACAATATGGACCTTGCTGGAAGACACATTGGTCCCAAACCTCTGCAGGTCTTTCACAGTGGGAGCAGGGGATTAATCACACAGAGACACTGCCCTTGGTGAGATTAGGAAGGGTGTGAAGTAGCTCTAAAACCTACACTTGCACAAGGCAGTGGACAGGCAAAAGTACTCTTCACATCAAAACCCTGCCTGGTCAGGCTGTTTGTGGGAACTACACTGCAGAAGTGTTAGGAGAAATAGAACACACAGTTTTTCCAGCCAGCATTGAAAATCTCTTGTTCAGTGAATAACAATGATCCACTAAATTAGGCCATTGTCAAGGTCTTCTAGTCACTGGATGCAGCACCCTGGCCTATGCCAAATAAAAGGATTAAGACGACTCTCCCATTTTTAAAAAGCAAGTGCTTCTACTGAGTTTATTTATTAATTAATGTGGTGAAGGCCTCACCACCCAGCAAGCCATCTCTTTAACCCTAGCCTAATCACTGGACAATTTACAATGACCAATTAACCTACGAACCAGTATCTCTTTGGAATGTGGGAGAAAACCAGAGCACCCAGAAGAAACCCACATGCTCATGGGACAAACTTCTTACAGATGGTGTCAGAATTGAATTCCCAACTCCAACACCCCCACCTGTAATACTGTTGCGCTAGCCACAACTCTCAACGTAAATCTACAGGAGATTTTTAAAAAATACAACCAATGGACTCCTTAAAACCTCGTCCACTCAAACTTCACTCATCTTTCTTTGCTGCCTGTCACTGGTTTACTCAAGATAAACTCAGACCAATATTAAAAGCCATGACAGAAATTCTTACTGAATATGCAAATGAGGGAGGAAAATTTCGACAATCTCATCAAATGAAAGATTGAGTTTACAGTACTTTTTGTTAGTCTTTCATAGAAAATGGGCATCGCTGACAAAACCAGCAATGACCCATCCTTAAATGTCTCTGAAATTGCCCCATGGGACAATTAGGAGCCAGCCACGTTAATGTGAGACTATGGTCAATCACTGAAGGTGAGAGGTTGCAAATTTCCTCCCTGAAGGTTATCAGGAATCAGTAGGGTTTTTGCAAGCTTCCATGGTTATCATTTTTCCCATTAATATTTTATGCACAAAATTTACTTCAAAATTTTTAATTAAATTGAATTTGAACCGCAGCAAAACAGAACTTCACTCCACATCTCTACATTATTTGCCCAGTGAGAAAGCCAGGATGCTACCAGCACAATAGCAGTACGCTACATGCTTCCTATGAATAAAAGAAAATCCAGGATTTTTCTTGAAGATTCTCAACTGGTCAATTTCCCGTCATGTTCCAATTCTAATTTTTACAATAAAGGTGTATGTAGTTGGCTTTTGTAATTCCATTTATGAGTTTTAAGCAGCAAGATACAACCTTTCTCTTTCCAGGAACCAACATAAATTACCTTCAGAAAGGGGAGCATCTTAAAACAGCTCAGATGCATTAATGGTTAAAAAGAAAGCACAGGCTAGAACATTAGCTAGCTTGGTGAAATAGTGAGGTGACCAAGCCAAAGTGAATAAAGAATCAGAACAAAGACAGATTAAAACTACATCGGTCATGCAAGCTTCCCTCCCCAACAAAAATGCCTTGTCTGAAATACCAGATTCTCCTCTCCTTCCTCCTCATCCTCGTGCTCCTCCTCCGCTTCCTCCTCAGGCTCATCTTCTTCCCCTTCCTCAAGTTCAAACTCTTCCTTGTCTTCACTACTGTCTTCATCTTCAGAGAATTGAGCAGCCTTCAACTGGGAATCCACATATTCCTTTAGAGAGTCCAGATCTCGCTTTCCCTTGTATTGATCGACCTAAGGAAGAGATTTGAAACCGTTGGAAAATAGGCCTCTCAATTTGAGTGCAAGGTTACATTCTAGTGGTTCAAAAAGGGAAATGTTCCCAGAAACTGTGATCTCCCAGCACAACCAAATCGATAGTCATCTAAATCATGGAATTCGGATGTCCTTGCTTTAAGAAACGCTGAAATGTAGAAGGGTGACCTTATACTGATTTACAACAACATGTGGGGCATCGGTAAGGTGAATAGTCATTGTCGTTTTCCCAGGCTACGGATATCTAAAGCCAGCGGGCTTAGGTTTAAGGGGAGAGGGTAAAGATTTGAAAGGAACCCGAGGGGTAGCACTTTCATACACAGGGTACTGGGTATATGGAACGAGCAGCCGGAGGAAGTTGTAGAGGTGAGTACAATTACGCTTGTGAGGCACTTGGACAATTACCTAGATAGGAAAGGTTTAGAGGGACATTGGCTAAACACAGGCCATCTCAGGTAGGCAACTGGTCAGCCTGGCCAGTATATTATAACCATGACTGACCCAGCAGTGCAACTTACTCCATTTAAAATCCAACTTGAGCACTATTACGTACTGGACTGAGATCAGCGATAGCATGACAAATGGGTCAAGGCTGTGAAGGAGTTCTCTACACAAATTTGGTTAAATTCTGTGGGAGGGGGTGGGAAGTAACTGCAAAAAAAAAGGGTGGGCAGTAGATGATGACGGAGACCACCCAGAGTAGAGTACTCAGATCAATTTTGCTTTGCTGTCAATGAACCCAAATCTCCCTCACTTAACGGCAACATTGGGACAGAGGACCTGGGAATTACAGCTCTATTGAGGGCTGCTAACATAAAACTTATTCCATTTATTTTTTAAATTACATTACTAAACATACTATAAAGAATTCCTGGGGTGACACTTTGAATCATGCCAAAAGGTAACAATCCTTAAACTCTTGAAGGTGACAAGTCGTGACCTTTTGGCCTGATTTGTAACCATTTGGGGGATCAGTAACTAACGGCCGGTGACATTACACGCATGGAATGCCACGCCACGTCACGTCAGGAAGTTGTGAAGAGAACGACACTGGTGTCCAAGCCGTAGCTTCCTGCAGCAGCAACACAAACAGTAGGGTGGTATGGGAGAAAATATCAAGGCCTTACATTGTAATGGGCATTGAGGGGCTAAAGATTTGTTTTAAAATATGAATTCGAAGTTTACAATCTGTAGCTAAAGTACTCTATAGGACTGAAATGCGCCTCGCAACTGAGACACGGAAATAACTGTATCTGTACTTCTCTGTTCTGAGAATGTTACATGTCTGCAGCTGAGCAAGCTAGCCTGATATATATTTTTTGAGAACTAACACTTAATTAAAATGTGCAGCTGCTCGAGGACATATTTTTGCTACTTCGCTATTTGGTAGCGTTGCTGAAGTTCCACTAAAATACTAAGAAACTGTTTGCTAAGCTTTGCCTTGAAGTCGCCATGCAGGATGCAATGGACTAATTATACATGGTTCTCTAATTTCGCTAGACAAAGGACTAAATAAAGGATCACCTGGTGAGGCAATGTCTTGAAGCAGGTTCTTAGACAATGATTAGTTAATGATCAATTACCTTATACATACCTTATGTTACTGTTGCTGGGCAAATCAGAAAGAAAGCCTACCCAGCAACAGGTGACGTTCTAAACATTGTTCTCTGTAAATGCTAGGCAAAGGTTCAAATAAGGAATTATGTGGTCATACAATGTCCTGAGGCACGTGACCTTTACTTCTGTAAAAATCCAACCCAAGTATCTCCTGTCACATACCATTCATGTATAAATATGACTCAGTTTTCTTATTTGACAGAGTCCCGGACCCCGCTTTTAGGAGCTTGGGCTCTCCGTGATATCATGAAAATAAAGACTTTCTGAAGCAGCTCTCTTCGGGTCCGAGAGTACTCTTTTCCGCGACAGGTGGTAAAGGCAGCAAATGGCATACTTGTTTTCCGTAGATGGAACATTGAGTACAAGTGTCAGGAAGTCATGCTGCAGCTGTAAAGAGCCTTAGTTAGGTCACATTCGGGGTATCAGGCTCAATTCTGGTCACCCTATTACAGGAGGGTGTGGAGGATATGGAGAAGGAGCCAATAGAAGGTCACCAAAATCTCCTCAGATTAACGAATATTAGCTATAAAGGAAATGCCGGACAGACTTAGGTTGCTTTCTCTGGCACACCAAAGGCCCAGAGGAGACCTGTTGGAAGTTAATAAAATTTTGAGATGCACAGTTTTAAGGCAGGAGGGGAAAAGCTTAAGGGAGATGTGTGCAGGCCAAGTGTGTGAGTGTGTGTGTGTGTGTGTGTGTGTTTTTTAAATATAGAGTGGTGGATGTCTGGAACGCCCTAGGGGTTGTGGCACATGCAGATGTGATAGTGGCGATTAACTGGTATTCAGAGAGACACAGGCAGGGAGTGGAGGGATGTGGTTCGTGTGCAGGTATATGGAGTTAGGTTCATTTGGCCTCATGGTCAGTACAAGCTTTGTGGGCAGATGGGCCTGCTCCTGTGCTGTATTGTTCTAAGTGCCTGGTTCCATTTCACAAGGGATAGAACTTCATTGGGAATTGGGTGCAACATTTCAAAACACACAAATATCACTTTTAGGTGTGACTATGAATTTAAAAAAACACAAGGAAAAATGGGTTTGATTTCAAGACAACCATTTTCAGGAATTTCCCCTCCCTTGACCACCACTATAAGCATTCTCAGAATATGATAGAATTTGCTGCAGGATTTCACCTTGCACCCTCCATCCAAACTGAAAGTGAGAAAGAACAAAGGAGGGGAAGACATCCGGAAATTTTAAACACCTGTCTACTTTCATAGAATGATTTTATCATTTTCGACAAATAGTAGATTTCCCAGCTCCCCTGCAAGTCCCAGCAATGCTAAATTTAATGAGCCTCACAGACCAGCACATTACTGGACCAGGCAAGGAAGGAAGGAAGCAAAGAACTTGCCTTTTCGCCATCCTTGAACCACAGCAGCGTGGGATATCCTCGCACCTGGCTATCAGAGCACAGCTGCTGATGGAGGGTGCAGTCAACCTGGGAAAAGATCACAACAGAATCAGCACCCTTACGTGCCGCAGCGATACTGCTTCAAAGTGTGCATGTCCTTGTTTTCCCCAACTATCACTAACTCCTCTCCCTTGCCGGTTAGCTTTCATCACCCAGTCCCTAAAATTCAATTACCTCAAGGAAGGAACCATTCCAGCAAGGAGACCTTTATGCTCATACTGCGCCCTAGAGAAATCCATTCCGTGCTAATTACTCTTCTCTTTCCCTACAATCTGTTACTCACAAGTGCCTATCCAATTCTGTTTCCACCACAGTGCAGTCAAGAGGGTTACATGTTGTCACCTGCAGTGTTTTGAATAAAATTATTTTCTTCACACTCTCTTATCTAAAGCATTCTCACTTTAAATCTACAACCCTGGCAAATGTCATTGACTCTGGAGTCTCAGCATCACATGCAAGATACAGCAGAGACCGCTGCTCTCCTCAATGCTTTTGAGGTTTGGTTTACCTACAGCAGGCATCTCAGAGCACTGGAAAAATTACACCAAAGCCACTTTGGCCAAATTCATTTTAAGCTTAACTGAACCAACATCAGTATCCTTTGCCAAACCAAAGTTGAGCTTAGTCAAAGTCAAGTTTGCTGTTACATGCAATGAAAAAATTACTTGCCGCATCTTGGGCACATACACTCAGATACATGATTGCAAGAGAAGCAAATCATACACAATTTCTACAAGAGAGTACACAATTAAAAGCACAAAAAGAAGCATCAAGTCCATCGTAGTGCAAAGCAGTCATGGGTTGGCTATACTCGGGTGGTGACTGTGCAGGCTGGTTCAACAGCTGAATGGCTGAAGTAACGTAGCTGTTCTTTCACAATCTTTCACAAAAGGTTGGTTTGCGGGTGCAGCAGGCTATCAAGGCAGCAAATGGAATGTGGCATTCATTGTAAAGGGATTGAATTTAAGAGCAGGGAGGTTATGCTGCAACTGTACAAGGTACTGGTGAGGCCACACCTGGAGTACTGCGTGCAGTTCTAGTCTTCCTTTCCTGGAGGCGGTGCAGAGGAGGTTCACCAGGTTGATACAGAGATGAGGGGTTAGACTATGAGGAGAGATTGAGTCACCTGGGACTGTACTCACTAGAATTCAGAACGATGAGAGGAGATCTGATAGAGACATATATAATTATGAAAGGGATAGATAAGATAGAGGCAGGAAAGTTGTTTCCACTGGTAGGTGAGACTAGAACAAGGGGAAATAGCCTCAAGATTCAGGGGAGTAGATTTAGGATGGAGATGAGGAGGAACCACTTTTCCCAGAGTGGTGAATCTGTGGAATTCTCTGCCCATTGAAGCAGTGGAGGATACCTCAGTAAATATATTTAACACAAGATTGGTTAAATTTTTGCATAGTAGGGGAATTAAGGGTTATGAGGAAAAGGCAAGTAGGTGGAGATGAGTCCATGGCCAGATCAGCCATGATCTTATTGAATGGCAAAGCAGGCTCGATGGGCCAGATGGCCTACTCTTCCTATTATGTTCATGATTGATGGATGTGCTCAAAGCCTCCTTGAGGGAATGCAACATCCCCACTGACTCCTGGGAACCTTCGGCCCATGGCCAGTGAAAGCAGAGGAAGAGCAGTTGGACTGGCACTGAGAACTGCAGGGCTATGCATCAGGAGAACTCAAGCAGCAGGGTCACACCACCTCACCAGCCAACTAGCTACCTCCCTACCTCCCTACTACTTTATGTGGAACGGTCCATGGTGCCATTGTGGGTTCAGAGGCGGCCAATGAGGCCAAGCAAATGCTTGATCCCGAAGGACTGCTTCAGAAGAAGTCATAAAGCTTACTTGAAGCTACTCTGAAACAACTCGGCCTGTGCTCTCCACCATCAGGCTCACATGGGCAGTCAACGGTGGTCCCTTTAACTTCAGAATTCCCTCATGGAATCAAAGACAATTCTGCTTTTAAGAACCAAAAACCTGACCAATGGAATTGACTCTGTACCATCTTGATTGAAATTAGAATTATCAGTTGACTTCTTCATCTAATGGTCTTCTAAAGCAAGTGACAATGAAGACTTTTTTTTAAATGAGTACTGCACACAGTAGTATTGGGAATAATAATCCATCCAAATACTGAAATGCAATGCATTCTTGAAAGGTTCCAGATCTCTAGGTAAAACATACACCCAGGACTAACCACAGAGGGTTTACTCGGCTATTTCTTACACTCACTCCACATCCTTACTTTGGTTCAATAGAGCTATATTTGATCAAAGAGAGGCAGGAAGATATGCGGCTGTGAACTTTACACCTACAGTACCTTGGATTTATTTTATATTGTATGGATCAGATTGTCTACAAGACTGTGTTCTCCGAGCCCAGGAATTTCTTCCCACCCACAATCTACTGAGCACTACCACATGCCAGGCGTTCTTTTCTAAACCTATCCAGAAAAGCTATTTCTTGTCCTCTCAATGCTCCCACCTTGCTAATTTTCACACTGTCAGAATGCTCGAAGGCCGCTGCCAACTGTTCCCACGCTGGAGCCAGAGCCTTGCAGTGTCCGCACCACGGAGCAAAGAACTTGATGAAGTGAAAGCCTAGAAAAGAATTTTATTGGCAGTTACGGAGATTGTTATTAAAAAAAGCCATAACAATCAATGTGTTCTTGCTGAGAATTTAGACGGAAGTTGTAAAATTAAGAATTTTGAAAAACATTTACCTTTCTCTTGTAAGCCAAATACAGTGCCTTAAAAAGTATTTAGCCCCCACAACTATGTTCACATTTTACTGACTCATTTCCTAAATTAAAAATATACTGAAGTGGGATTTTTTGAGCAAATCTACAAAACATTGTGTAATCGAAAGAAAACCTGCCAACAATTTACTAAAATTAAAAATCAGAATTGTAGGCTGAAAAGTATTCATCCCCTTTGCAATTGCTATGCTAACTTTCTTCAGGAAGAATACTGTATCTACCTTACCAACTCACCCAATTTGTTGATGTGGAAAATTGGAGGATCACCTGAATAAATACTCCCTCTCTCTGCAAGGTCCAACAGTATGGTACATAGACTTTCAACAGACCAAACCAAAATGAAGACAAAAGAGCTTTTGAGGCAAGCCAAGGAAATAATATAGAGAAGCACAAATCTGAAGAAGGCTACAAGACCACCTCAAAAGGCAAAACATACCGTGGAGCTCAGTGCAGTCAATTGTGTGTGGAAAAAATATGAAACCACAGCCACACTGCCTAGGTTAGTCCATCCCTTTAAACTTAGTCGCCAGTGAAGAATGGCACTTGTAAGAGCGCCTACTGTGACACCAGCAGTCACTCTAAGTGAGCGGCAGTAGTCAGTGGCTGCCACTGGAGATGAAGGTCATTGCACAAAAAATGGTATTCAAGGAAGAATCTCTGGCTTTAAAAAAAAATCATATCCTTTCCTGTCAATACTTTGTAAAGTGTTGCTTAGAAGCTACTGTAAAGATGTGGAAGAGGGTCCCGTGATCAGATGAAACTAAAGTGGAACTTTTTGGCCTCAACACTAAGCAGTACATGTGGTGTAAATACTGAGTGCCAGCAGGTAACACTATTGTAAAGCATGGTGAAGGTAGCATCATGCTTTGGGGGTGCTTTTCAGCAGCAGGGACTGGATATTTGGTTAGGATTGATGGGAAGATGAATGCAGAAAGATCCTGGGCAAAAACCTGCTAGCCCCTGCCTGAAAGTTTAAATTGGGGAGGAAGTTTGACTTTCAGCAAGACAATGACCGAAAGCACACTGTCGGAACAACAACAGAGTGGCTTCAAATGAAGAACATTGATGCCCTTGAGTGGCCTAGTCAGAATCTTGACCTTAACCCAATCGAACATCTCTTGCAAAACCTCAAGATTGCTGTCCACTGCCACTCCCCAAATAACTTGAGCAATTTTTCACGGAAGGATGGGCAAATCTTGCTCTATCACATCGTGCAAAGCTAATAGGGACTCATCTAAAAAGACTACTGGCTGCAACAGCTGAGAGAGGTGGGTAAACTACATAATGAGCAAGCGGGGATCAACAACTTTGAAATACTGGCATATTTTCATGCTTTACAATTTTCCCTGCTCTACTGTGAAAAATAAGCGTGTGATTCACAAATAAAAACATCAGTTAAATTAATGAAAATCCCTTGTTGCAATTCTCATTTATGTGAATAACAGATTGGAGCTGAAAACTTTTACAAAGCACTGTATGTGCTTTCACATACTTGCAATTCCAAACATTTGATTTGCAAACAATTTTACTTGTCATCATCACAAGTGTAGAAAGCTGGGAGCTTATTGATTCAGGATACAAACGTTCCTGGCAAGGTTGGCATCCTTACGTGCTTAAGGAAGGGACCACATTCTCACAGTACTGTCGTTGGTGTGGTGAAGATGCTCCCACTGCACTTCACTCCAAGATCCTGACCCAATGCCAATGGGGAAAACATGGTATATTCCCAAATCAAGATGTTTGTTGAGGAACTTGGAGCTAATGGCATTCTTGTTGGCTCAAATGGAAAATTTATTTAGGGAGGCCTTTGCTTAAGTACTGCAATCTGTCCTGAAGATTAAGCAAACTATGGCCACAGCACATTAATGGCAGTGTGCCACTTATAGTTCTCTGTAACCCAAGACCTTGGTGTCGAGAGGCAGTTGACAAGTTACACACACCACACTTCAGCAGACTACATCAGCTGAAGAGGTCTCACCAGATCACCCAAAATTACACAGGAGTGTTGCAAATCCTTCTTCCCAAAGAATGAATGATGAGCACATCTTTACTTTCATTATGACCTTCTCAATATTCATATTCAAACAACAATGTCTCTATATGAATTGAGCCAAGAATTATTCAGACCATTCCATACTACATTTAAAAGAATGTTTCAGATAGGAATAAGTGCAACAAACACTTTTTAATCTAAGAATTGATAACCAATGTTGTAAGGGGGAGTTGCTAGCACCAACTTTCTTTTAAATTGTTTGATACATCTAAAGCACACATATAGAAATAGAAGAGTTAGCCTGGTGTAGAACAGACCTTGTCCAGTGTGTAACTTGAAGTTGTTGGCTGAGAGTTCATACAAGCCCTGCTTGGCTTCTGGGACTGTGGAAGATTCCTGCTTTGATTCAGTCTGCTAAAGAGTAAAGTACCTTGTTTATAACCACTAAATAAGTAAATCACATTTTACAATTAGGTAGATACTTCATTGATTCCAAAGGAAATTGCAGTGTCACAATAGCATTACAGGTGCACAGATATACAAATATTAGAAGATAAGAAAGAAAAAATGTTTAAAAGTTACCTCCAAAAGTCTAACAAGAGGGGTCATCACTTCCCCGGCTATAAGTTGACTCATTATAGAGTCTAATAGCCGAGGGTAAGAATGATCTCAAGTTTGTCAAGTGCTATACAAGAGAAAATAAAATACTGGATCTCTTGTATGCAAATATTAAAGATGCATACAGCTCCACAGCTCTACCCCCACTTGGAAGATCAGATCACAACCTGGTTCACCTCATGCCCTTGTATAAGCCCAAAGTACAGCAACAGCTAGCTACCACCGAGACAGTAAACAAATGATCTCCTGAGGCTATCGAGGTCTTGAAGGGCTGCTTTGAGGCTACTGACTGGAATGTGCTTTGTGAACCATATGGGGAGGACATTAACAGACTTACTGATTGCATCACTGGCTACATCAACTTCTGTGTGGACATTGTAATGCCATCAAAGACTGCTCACTGATTCCCTAACAACAAACCATGGGTCAACAGTGATCTAAAGGATGTAAAGGAGAAGATTAAGGTGGCTAAAGAGGAATACAGGAGAGAGCTGGAGAACGAGCTTGGGCAGAGTAGCACACAGGATGTGAGGAGAGGCATGAGGAACATCAATGGCTTCAATCAACCTAGCTGTAGAACCTCAGGATGCAGCCGCGAATGGGCTAATGAGTTAAACCAATTCTTCAATAGGTTTGACAATTGCCCTCCTGTTCACACCCCCATCTCCCTGTCTCCCTTTCTCTTCACCATTTACACCTCGGACTTCAACTACTGCACAGAGTCTTGTCATCTTCAGAAGTTTTCTGATGACTCTGCCATAGTTGGATGCATCAGCAAGGGAGGTGAGGCTGAGTACAGGGCTACTGTAGGAAACTTTGTCACATGGTGTGAACAGAATTATCTGCAGCTTAATGTGAAAAAGACTAAGGAGCTGGTGGTAGACCTGAGGAGAGCTAAGGTTCCGGTGACCCCTATTTCCATCCAGGGGGTCAGTGTGGACATGGCGGAGGATTACAAATACCTGGGGATACGAATTGACAATAAACTGGACTGGTAACACTGAGGCTGTCTACAAGAAGGGTCAGAGTCGTCTCTACTTCCTGAGGAGACTGAGGTCCTTTAACGTCTGCCGGACAATGCTGAGGATGTTGCATGCCATCTTGGTCAATGTCTCCCATCCACTACATAATGTACTGGTTGGGCACAGGAGTACATTCAGCCAGAGACTCATTCCACCGAGATGCAGCACTGAGCGTCATAGGAAGTCATTCCTGCCTGTGGCCATCAAACTTTACAACTCCTCCCTTGGAGGGTCAGACACCCTGAGCCAATAGGCTGGTCCTGGACTTATTTCATAATTTACTGGCATAATTTACATATTAGTATTTAACTATATATGGTTCTATGACTATTTATTATTTATGGTGCAACTGTAACAAAAACCAATATCCCCCTGGGATCAATAAAGTATGACTATGACTATCAGAACACCAGACAAGATGCCGAGGCACCCCCTGCTCCTGCAGCACCAACCCTTCTCCTCCTCCTCCTCTCCCCTCCAGTTCAACACGTGGATGAACAAAACAGGCCATCACTGCCCTCCTTGCCCTGCGCCTACCATCCACTCCTAACCTAGAGCCCATGAGATTCAAAACAGTTCAGTTTTATGAGCTGGAGGGTCATGTTGGAAGGTTGCTTTTATGACTGGAAGCATCCAATCACCAGCATACTTGTTCCTGCAGTGGATGTCATTATGATACCCAAAACTGTTATATTCAGCATTGATATTTTTAAAAAGTATGTTGCAAACACAGTTCCTTAACACTTACAGAGCCAAGATTATGCTGCTGTCTAAATAAATCTTCTGATTCAGAATTGTTGCCTCTATCACTAAGCCCTGGTCTAGGGTCCAATGTATCCATTTTCTCGTACCCCTCCCCCCACTTTTTTTTTACAAACACACTAAGAATTGGCATAGCTCTATTGTAGATGTATAGCTCTGATCACTATCGCTAATATTTGCATTTGATGGGTCTTTGCTATTATTGACCATGCCTTAAAACAAAGAAGTAACTGACTCACCATCAAGCTCTGAATTGGAAGCTAGGTCATCGCTGGTAGAAGCGTTTTGTTTTGTTTGCTGAGTTAATTTATTTGTGTATGTTTGGCACCAAATGCTGCATAGCGTGGGAAATGGAGGGATGAGATCACAGTACGTGACCAAGTGAGTTGGGGATCTTCTACCTAATCCCACGAGGCCCTCCAACCTACAAAAAAATCCACCTTGGGCCCTTCTTATTTCTTGTCTACTTGGTGCCCAAGCCAACATCCTCCGATAAGGACCCAAGTTATATGTGCATTCTGACAATACCCTACCCCACTCGACCCTGTTCGTGCTGCACAGCATTGCCCTTGCCACAGCCCACCCCCACCAACCTTGCGCCTCCCACCCCAACTCATCTGCTGCTGAAGCCATCACCCTGCCCTTACACTCGGCATTTCCAACGCACTCCACCCACGCCCTGTTCAACCTTCCAACACCGCTGAGGTTGAAATGGATCTTCGGTCAGACGTATTAAATATAATATGTGAAATTTCAGCCGAGAGAACCTTTGTATGTATTTACATTTTTCTCCACACACCTGAAAACAAATTTTACTTTGCATCTCAAATTTTTGGATAGTGATCTGTAAATACTGTGCAAGGATAGATTTCCATTACTCCAAATGGCTGTGTCACAGTGGTCACCTTACACCAACTCTGCTTCTGAAGCTCAGTTCTACAAAGCTTGCTTTGCCCCGTTCACGCACTGCACCTTGATGGTCTGACACTTTGTGGCTTCTTGCCAGCCGCTGGCTTGACTTTAAAATTGTCTAGCTTCACTTTCAAGTCTCTTGATTGGCGTCCTGTCCTTCCCCATCTATATGGCACTCTGCGGCACCTTTAGTCCTTCAGTCCAGCCCTCTATTTCCTAAAGTGATCAATTTCCAAATACATTGCTTCGTCAGCCAATGCCCCTTATTACACTCAAAGTCTACCTCTACAGACTGCCCTGATAAACACCCATTTAAAAATCCCATCCAAAGAGAAGCAGCTGTTCTGCACAGATCACTTTATCACAGAACTGTTTAAAGACAAAAGACGAGCTTTGTCACACGTACACTCAAGCATACAGTGAAATGCGTCATTTGCATCAAATCAGAGAGGATTGTGCTGGGCAGCCCAGAAGTGTCGCCACATTTCTATGCCAATAACTTACGAGCCCCAACTATATGCCTTTGGAATGTGGAAGGAAGCCAGAGCACCCGAAGGAAGCCCACGCAGTCACGGGAAGAATGCGCAAACTTCTTCAAGGCAGCAGCGGCAACTGAACCCCTATCTGGCACCGTAAAGCATTACGCTAACCGCTATACTACAGTGTCACCCACTTGCTCATTTAAACCAAACTCGAGTTAATAAATCAAAAACCTTCATGACCCTGACAAGTAAAAACTTTATCCTGCTTAGATAGTTAACAGGGTGGTTAAGACGATGAAATTCACTGGGTAAGACAAAACAAGGGATGTGAGTTTGACAGCAAAGACTACTTTAGCAGTGAAGAGAGAAGGCACACGGTGGTTAGACTACTAACTGAGCAGCAAGATTGATTCCCTTGGTGTCAGAAAATTTCTACCAAGTACTAACTCACACAGGGGACCATTTCACCTCATCAACCAAGCAACAGCTTGCAAACACCAGATGTTCACACGTTCTGTACACACTGCAGTTTCTCAGATCTATTTTAAACACCACAGTAGCCTAAAGTTAGACACGGACCCATGAGTCATTACAAATGAAAGCCCCTGCCACCCTGTACACCTCACCAGTTTTGCTGTCATTCATTTTACAGTGGCCTAAATTACGGCATGTGTACCAGTCAGTGATAAGCCTGCACCCTCCCAATCTACTGTTTTAAATATAAAGTCACAAACCTCTGAAAATAAGGAACTGATCCTAGAGGTTCAAGTAATGCAACTTTTAATCATGGAGTCAGAGTTAAACAGCATGGAAACAGGCCCTTCAACTCCACTAGTCCACGTCGATCAAGGTGAGCTGGTCCCATCTGCATGTGTTTGGCCCAAATCCCTCTAACTCAGGGATTCCAACCTTTTTTATACCATGGACCAATACCATTAATATTGGGAACCCCTGCCTAAATCTTCTCTATCAATGAACTATTAAAGTTGGGATGCTTTATTCTATGGAAACACTTACTCCCTTGGCCCAACTCATCCATGCCAACCAAGGTGCCTTCCTCAGCTAGTTCTACTTCTCCACATTTGGCCCATATCCCTCTCAAACCTTTCCTACCCATGGACCTGCCCAAAAGTCTTGGAAACATAATTTCACCCACCTCTACCACTTCCTCTGGCAACTTGTTCTATATACTGATGACCCTCTCTGTGATAAACTTGCCCCTCAGCTCCCCTTTAAATCTCTACCCCCCAAAATCTTGCTAATATCCTCTCTAGTTTTCCCCTACCCAGGGAAAAAGGACGTGACCACCCACCTATTTATTCCCCTCATGATTCTAAGCTTCGACAGTCATCCCTCAACCTCCTTTGCTAAAGGAAACTGTCACAACCTATCCAATCTCTTCTTATAACTCAAGCCCACTCGTCCATGTAACATGCTTGTGAACTTTTCTGCACCCGTTTCTGGTTTTATTGCAGCCTTCCTATAACAAAGTGACTACAACGACAAACACATCAGGCGCAGTCTCACCAATGATCTACACAGCCATAGGCCAACATCCCAACTCATGCGTCTAGAATTCCTTATCCATCCACGAGCGACTGTCCAATGTCAAGTTCAATAAAATAAATGTATGCATCAACATTAGTCTCAGAAATACACCACATCCATGCCGATGATCAACTACCTTCGATGTGAATTCCATTTACCAGAACTAAGTTCACAGCTCACCATTTCTTGGCAATTCAAATGCACCTTAGAAAATTTCTAAATGTTGCGATACTTTCTAAATACCTCCAGCACTCCCTCAGGTACAGACACAAACCATCATTTGGGTCAAAGACAATATTCCTCAGATCCCCTTCTAAATGTCTTACTCCTTCCTTAAAAACTTCTGCCTTCTAGTTTTAGACAGCTCTTCTATAGAAAACAAATTTATTTATGCTCAATGTTATATACTTCTTCAAGTTCCCTGCAGCATCCCCCACTCCAAGGAAGACAAACACAGTCTAACTAGTCCCTTCCCTTAACTCAAATGCTCCATCCCAGGGCAACAACCTGGTGATTTTCCTCAAAGTACAAGGAACCCCTAATTGGCTATTATTTTCCAAGTGCCTTCTTTTGCTCTCTTTCAGGACTCACTCTCACAAGAACTGGCACACAACTCCAATTAATTAATCAAGTTGGCTGTCTTACAAAGATCAATACAACATAGGAACAGGCTCTTTGGCCTACAGAGTTGTGCTGAACTGATTAAGCTCATGATACTGAGTCCCCTCTCCCTGCACCTGGCCCATATCCGTCCATTCTCTGCATATTCAGTGGCCTATGCAAATATCTCCATCCTATCAGTCTCCACCACCACCCTGGCAATGCACCCCAGTCACCCACCACTCTGTGTAAAAAATGTACCCCTCACATCTCCTTTGAAGTTAGCCCCCTCACCTTAAAAGTATGCCCTCTTGTATTAGACATTTCAAACTTGGGGAAAAGATACTTCTCTGCCTATCTATGCCTCTCAGAATTTTACAAACTTCTGTCTGAACTTTAAGAAGGTACAAGAACCTCAGGACCAACAGCACCAGGTTCAGAAACAGTTATTACCCCTCAACCATCAGGCTCTTGAATCAGAGGGGACAACTTCACTCACAAAATACTGAACTGTTCGCACTGAAGCGGACTCACTTTCGAGGACTCTGTCTGAAGTTCTTGATATTTATTGCTTATTTATTATTATTATTATTTTTTTTCCCTCTTTTTGTACTTGCACAGTTTATTGTTTTGTTTTGCACACTGGTTGTGGTCTTCCATTGACTGTATTGTGTTTCTTGTATTTACTGTGATTGCCCACAGGAAAATGAATCTCAGGGTTTTATATGGTGATGTATATGTACTTTGATAGTAAATATGCTTTGAACTTTTCTATAAGGAAGTCTATTTGTCTCTGCTGCTCCAACACAAGCTTGTCCCACCTCTCCTACCAATGCATACCCTGTAATCCAGGCAGCTTCCTGGTAATCCTCTGCTGCACCTTCTCTCCAAAGCCTCCACATCCTTCTTATAACGGGGCAATCAAAATTAAATGCAGTACTCAAGACGTGGCCCAGGCATGTGAATGTCTGGATGCTGGATGCTAGTTTGAGCAGGGAAGTTCCCACCTCAGCTGGACTCAGTTTAGATGTCATAAGAGTTTGACAACACACAAGTAGGCCTTTTAGGCCCACCCCTCCATGCCGATCATGGTATTCATCCACAATTGTCCTACTTACACTTGGTATGCAGCCTTCTGTGCATTGGTGGTGCAAGTGCTAGACTAGATACTTCATCAATGTTGAGTGCCAGCACCTTCACCATCTTCTCAGGCAGCACATTCCAGATTCCACCAACTCTTCGCGTGAAACCAATTCTTCTACAGATCCTCTATAAACCTTCTAACCTCTCATCTTATACCTAGGCCATTTTGGTTTAAACATGCTACCATGAGGAGAAAGATTCTGACCATCTATCCCATCCATCTCCTCAGAATTTTGTCCACCACTGTCAGGTCACCGTTCAGTCTCTTCCACTCCATGGATTAACTGTGCAACAAGGACCAGTTCCGTTTTGCACTCTGCATCTGAAATTCAGTTCCACCAACTTCGAACAATCCAAATGTCAGTGATAACATCAAATGAGCCATCAATACTACTCACAACAGTAGCACTCAAACTTGCATGCCCAAGAACAAGACTTCAGTCGCATAGGAATACCACCATTATTAACAAGTTATTCTTCGTTACACAGCACCATTAAAAAAATTGTTTCCATCTTCGTGGCTTCTAAAATCTGTCACCCGTCCTGAATTGTTGCCAGGTCGTATCAACACCCAGCAGCACGTTCCAGGCACTTAACCGTATTCTGTAAACATATTTTACAGAAAGTTTCTGTAAAAACTTTCTCCCTCTCACTTTTAACACATATCCTCCAGCATCTGACATTTCGAACCTGGAAGAAAGATTCTGCCTTGTCTGTATCTGACAGGACTAAAAGCCAGATAAAAATGCAGTGGATTCTGGTCAATCGGGACACATCCGGACCAGTACATTTTGGCCCAATTAAGCAGCTGCTCCAATTAGCCGAAGCTTCATGGAAATAGTTGAAAAGGTATAGAAAAGACGAACTACCACTTAACTGAGTAACAGGTTACGTAAATGAAATAGTGAACAAATTAGAACACTACAAATGCCACTGCAGTACTATAAAACAGTGCATTAGTCCCGAATAGTTATTGACAGAGGAATTCATCTGCTGTGTATGGGTGTCCAGGTAGCAGCTGTAGTGAAGGGACTTGTTGTGTCCATTCCGGGGTAGCTCACTCACCTTTGGTCCCTACTGGACACTCAGCTCTCGAAGTAGCTGTTTGCATGCGATAGCAGCCACACTCTGGTGCACTGCTTTAACAGGCGGCTAAACCAGGCGAGGGTAGCTGGAGGGCCTCAGACCCTGGTGAGACGGGGACATGGCAGTCCTAGCATTTGAAGTTAGCTTCGGCGGACTGGGCAGATGAGATCAACAGAGAGATCCTACGGCCAGGAAGGCTCTGCCACGCTTTGTGGAGAGCGAAGGGCATGACGAGACACCAAGGAGTCATGGTTGTCCAATGCAACCAAGGAAGACCCCAGATTGTGACGACTGCTCATACCACTGGACCTGGAATTCTGAGGTCAGGAGAGTAGAACTGTCCCAGTGCAATGGCTTTTTCACTTTAAAAACTCTCCTGCACAGGTTTCATATGGCATCACCAGATAAAATGGACAAGTAACGTGCTGCTGTGTTCTTTTGATTGACTATAAATCAACAAAATCAGCGCAGACATCTAGTGCCAGAAATGCACTGCTTCCATACAATGCTTTCAACAATTGCATCCTCCACATCTCCATTTTTATTGTAATATTCACGATGATTGTCAATACCTTCAAATTCTTCATAGTTCCTACCCTGCTGAAGTAGTGAAATTTATTCATTTTCTCTCCCAGCTGTTTCTGGCATCTCCAAGCCTGAACACTCGAAACAGCAGTGAGCAAAACAATTCTAAACTGTCTTACTGCTTACTTCTCACCAATTAACAGAGACAAAAGTCACTGCTTTTTGAACACAAAACACATGCAACTGATGCTATTTAAAACTGTTCACTCTAAACACACTGTAGTGTCTAACTGCCACACAAGTTCACGCGATTGACGCTAGTTAAGACACTGCTTGACAACAGTCACCTGTCCCAATTAAGCAGCATAGCGTCCCAAATAAATGAAGGGAATCCCAGTTATTTTCTCAATTAGTACTTGTTCTTCAAGAGCTATCCCAAGTAAGTGGCTTTCCCGATTATAGACCAATGAACCAGAATCCCCAGTACTTCATATTACAAGTCCCAGAGACAAATAAAAGGTTTCACTGAAGTAATTTATAAGAAACAATTGTACTTGATAATGATGCTGAAATAAAGCATTTTACACAGAGTGGCAGGTACCAGCAACGGGCAGCCGGGGTATGGTAGAAGCAGATGCAACAGTGACACTTAGCAGGCTTTCAGACAGACCCAAGGGTGTATGAGGTCTCCAGGGAGAGGCAGCACTTCTGGTAGAGGGGACTGTCATGTCTATTCAGGGGCTGCTCACTCACCTTTGGACCCCACCAGACATCCAAACTTTCACCTGTGGCTCCAAGTAGCCCGTTGGCATGCGACAGTGGCCACACCCCACTACACCGCTTCGACAGATAGGCTAAGCCAGGTGAGAGAAGCCAGCAGGCCTCTTATCCTGGTAAGATAGGGACAAGCCTGTCCTGGAATGCGAAGTCAGTGGTGGTGGTGGGGGCGGCGGCGGTTAGGATGTGATGTTCTTGTTGTTTCTCCAGGGGGGTGATCTGTTAGTTTTTGTGTTGGGGGGGGGGCATCTTATGGCTATCTGGGGAAGACAAATCTCAGAGTTGTATTCTGCATACATACTTTGATAATAAAATGAACCTTTGAATCAGGCAGATGAGATCAAAAGTGAGATCTAACGACCAGGAATGCAGCTCTGCAACTCTCTGTGGAGAGCGAAGGGCACAACGTGGCATAGAAGACGTCACAGTCATCCAATACAACCAAGGATGACCCCAGTTGTGACAACTACTCGTACCACTGAACCCAGACTTCTGAGGCCAAGAGAGTGGAAAAGTCTCAGGTGCATCTGCTGCACAAGTTTCCCATCACTGTTGGATATAACAGGCAACCACCAGATAGACCCATGAACACCTGCGTATAGGGCAACATGGATCATGTGCAGGGAGGAGATTTAACTTAATTTGGCTTCAGGTTTGGTGCAAGTGTTGTGGACCAAAAGGTCTGTTCCTGTACTGTTCCAGGATTACCATTAAATCCTGAAACTTCTTTCCCAATAGCACCTTCACCTAAAGAACTGCAATAAATGCTGATCTTACCTGCAATATCCAAATCCAAACGTATACAAGTAAATCACGTAATTAACACAAGCAATGGAAGACAGGTTTATACTACGAAGACCAAAAAAAGCAAGAAATAATCAGGAAGAAAATGCAACCAGGGAAACCCAAAGCCACACCTTGAATTTTATCCATTAAGAACCACACTGATGTTTTTCTAATGAATAAGAGACTCATTCTACAGATTTCACTGAGGGGTTAAAATGGTGCCATGTCTTAATGCATACACATGTGGGAAAGGGAACACAGGGAAACAAGAAGCTAAAGAAGCTTTAACAAAACCAGGACACCATTTGTTAACTAGTGAGGTCACAAAATTATTCAATGAAAGCAAATTTAATGGTTTAATAAAGCAATGCAAACCCTTCTCATTTGTTACATATACACAATTTCTAAATTATTATTTTTCCTCAAACAGGCTAGGTTTTAATGTTTAGAAGAATAGTCTTGAAAATAATCAGCTCATATGTAACAATGAATGAACACAAAAGGACAGAAGTTATTACGGATGGCAGCAAAGCAAATGAATGAAGAGGGCTACTGTTCTACAAGCGTACGTTGGGCCTCTCTGGAAGTGACACACAGATAAATCAGAGTGTGACTGGATGGAGAATTAAAGTGACAAGTAACTGGAAGCCCAGGTCACTCAATCTGTGTATGATTGC
Source organism: Mobula hypostoma (assembly GCF_963921235.1). Taxonomy (NCBI): domain Eukaryota; kingdom Metazoa; phylum Chordata; class Chondrichthyes; order Myliobatiformes; family Myliobatidae; genus Mobula; species Mobula hypostoma. The sequence continues at coordinate 127,397,396 of NC_086097.1, forward strand.
TTTAACGTAGAGGAAACTAATAATCAGATTCCCTTCCCAAATGAGTGAATTCTTCCAGTCACCTTTACAGATCCATTTCAATTAACCAATTAACTGAGTGTCTCCGCCATACTTGACTTGAACTTGGTCTGGATCATTTAACCCAGAACTCTGAATTACTGGTCCAATAAACGAATCACTCTGTTATTGTACCTCTCGTGGGTCGTCACTATTTCTCATTTTTAATACAAACGTGATTTCAGAGTGACTTACAACAGGTTCAGCACTCATGGTCTGAAGCATCCAGGTTTCCAGTGCCTGGAGGTCGCGAGGCCCCTGATATTTCACTGCTTCCTGGTTGGGTTTGAATAACTTCAGTCTGGAGAATAAAAGAGAGCAGACACTGCAGGAAAAGTGAAACTGCACAGAAGCCCTCTGATGCGCCTAATAGTGGCATCAAAAATACCGAGCGATTAACAAATGTTGGACAAAGCTGAAATGGGTAAATGAAATACCCATGATAGATGACAACGTCCACGTGATCGTTCAACAGTCATTGTTTAGGACAGCAGGGGGTGGAGGAACAGAGTTGACATGTGAACAGATAACATTTGGACCAACAATTAAACTTACAATCGCAAACACGAGGAAATCTGCAGATGCTGGAAATTCAAGCAACACACATCAAAGTTGCTGGTGAACACAGCAGGCCAGGCAGCATCTCTAGGAAGAGGTGCAGTCAACGTTTCGGGCCGAGACCCTTCGTCCTGACCAGCAACTTTGATGTGTGTTGATTAAACTTACGATGGTTGATTAGAGCCAACAATGCAACAGTGAAGCTGATTGAAGCTGATCTACTGCTGTAAAGAGCATAAGAAACACTAGCAGAATTAGGCCATTTGGCCCATCATGTCTGCTATGCCATTCTATCATGGTTGATTTATTATACCTCTCAACCCCATTTTCCTGCCTTCTCCCAGTAACCTGACTAATCAATAACCTATCAACCTCCACTTTAAATATACCCAATGACTTGGCCTCCACAACCATTTGTGGCAATGAATTCCACAAATTCACTACCCTCTAGTTAAAGAAATTCCTCATCTCTTTTCCAAATGAAAATCCCTCTAGTCTGAAGTGTGTCCTATGGTCCTAGACTCCCCCACTATAGGAAACATCCTCCCAACATTCACTCTACCTAGGCCTTTCAATACTTGATAGGTTTCAATGGGATTCCCCCCCTTCATTCTTCTAAACTCCAGCGAGTACAAGTCCAGCGTCACCAAACACTCCTCGGACATTAACCCTTTCCTTCTTGGAATTATTCTCATGAACCTCCTCTGGACCTTCACCAATACCAGCACATCTTTTCTGAGAAAAGGGGCCCAAAAGGAGCATCTCACCATCAGAGGGAGCAACCTTCTACAGCCATTGCAGAAAAATACTATTTACAAAATGGATTCAAGCAGAATGTTGTGTCCATTCCATTGTTTAGTCCTACAAGTAGGAAATAATTTCGGACTAGGCCAAATCTAAAATAAACAGACTTAAGTAACAGGGGGAATTAAAAAAAACAGCAGTTAAAATCTGGAAAGCATAACCAGGAGAGATTCAACTGTCGCTTTCAAAAGGGATCTGTTAAGCACCTGATAGGACAGGCTCTGCAGGGCAGTTGGGAGAGGGACACTATGGATTGTTCGAGCATAAAGATAGTATGGATTCAATGGGCCAAACAGACTCATTCCATGCAGTAAACATTTGTGTTAAACAAACTGTCACTGTAACAAAACTAAGGCTGGAGATTCTTAAACAGAATCTTCAATTGATTAGCCCCTATCAAAGGCAAGGTGGGAACTGAACAAACCTCAGATAACGACAACAGCATATTGCTTTAGAGAATGCAAACCAAGTGGTACATGGTCCACCACTCCCTGTTCTGCAAGATACTTACCAAAACTATTTTCAAAGCAACCCCTCTCCCAAACCCAACACTTACGTGGGATATCCCCGGACTCCATGATCAGAACAGATTTTGGTGTCTTTCGTGCAGTCAACTTTAGCAATGTTAAGTGGAGGCGAATCCATGCTGTTGTACTTGTCCCCTAGTTCATTCCATGTAGACTGAAGCCTCTGACAATGTCCACACCTGTACAAAGAAACAATACATCTGAATGTAACTCTACAGTGAGTGGTGTTCACACCTACGTTTTGAAGTCTGAAGTTTGCGCTAATCATGCATTCATTTTTCAGAGGCAGACCTTTTCCACTCTCGTGCAGCAATGGATTAGATTTGCAAGGACACACTGAGTAACAGACTTCACAATGATCTTCAGCAGCCTCAAATTTAGTTGCCGTAGCAACACACCTCCGTTCTACATTTGCTTACAAAGTCCTGGCTCCAACCAAGAGGCCGAACACTGACCCAATTCTGCCATGGACTGAGGTCAAGCAAGAGATTAGCAGGTGGTCACAGAAGATGCTTCAATGATTGCTTTCAAAAGCAGCTTGGAATATGCAACATCCAGGCCAGCTTGGCTACTTCCTGACCTCGCGACCACTCCAAACGCAGAACGAGCCAGGAAAGCACTGGGGACCTTGTATCCCTGCCTCAGGAGCATGTGGATGCCAGTGAAATTGGAGGAAAGGGCAATGCCTGTCACCTCACTTTCCCACCCACTCAAACACCTTGTGACGGGTTCTCTGGATCATTCTCAAGGGTCTTTACTGCTGACAGAACAGGACTGGGAGCAAGGCATCTTCAACTCTAAAAGGAACAGACACCAATCTGCAGGAACTCAGCTTGTTGAGTGGAATCTGGGGGTTGGGGAGATAAAAGAACTGTCAAGATTTCAGGTCAAAACCCTGCACGAGGACCACTGCATCAGCACCACAGTTTTACCATGAAACGCCAACTATTCCTCCCCCCCCCACTGCCCACAGATGTTGCTCAACCCACTGAGTTCCTCCAGATTCCAGCATCTGCAGCCTCTTGTGCCTCAACTCTGAAGGACGCTTTAATAATGAGGAAGCAAAGAACCACACCATCTCAACAGCTTGAAAATAAATCAAGGACCTGTTGCCAAGTCATTCATTTCATTAATTCTCTTCTACTGACCACTTTCAAAATATTACTTCACCCCACTTCCTCATCGTCAGTTGTTGCTGAGTGGCCAGCCACTGGCCCCACCAATGGCAGATACAACTCCAGTGATCAGGGTTTAACACCGGTCTCTTGTGCTGTCTGCAAGGAATTAGCATGTCCTCCTTATAATCACAAACATTTCCCCAGAATGCTCCAGCTTCCTCCTACGCCCACAAATATGTGTGTTGAAAGGTTAACTGGCCACTCTAAGTTCTGCCTGTATGTAGATGAGTGGTAGATTCTGGGGGAAGTGGAGTGCGGCAGTTAATGGGAACATGGAAGGAACAAAATGGGTTAGGATAGAACCAGAGTGACAACACACATGATGGGCTGAAGGGCCCAATTCTGTAAAGCATCTCCATGACAACAAAAATCCATTAAAAGAATTCACCATGTTTGGCTGAATACATGCTTTTTACACACTGTACACACCATCCCAAGACAATTTCTATTACAACAGTACTACAAAGAATTTCTTTGCCCGCACAATAAAAGTCATCCAACACTCAAAGACCTCTGCATTCATTCTAGTCAACCAACTAGAAGACACTTACATCTTGGCACTTTGTACCAAGAAATTTGAAGTTGCTGGGCACTCACACCAGACCGCCTGCTGAGCTCAAATTAACATGTAGGTCCTTCCAGAGACCCACAATTGAAAGCTGAGGTAGGTGGACAGCTAATCTGTAGCCAAATGAAATAGGTCAATTTTCGGTGAACTTCAGTGAAAATTAGGAATAGTTTATAAGAAAAGTTGCCTTTTTCCAAGATGCAATGGAGTAGCTACAAGGAACGTACTTTTAAAAAACTTTCACTGACGTAGTGGTGTAAAAGTATCTCTAAAAAATATTCTACCAGTATTAAAACGTTGCAAAAGTTAGCAAACTATGAACCAAAATAATTTTTACATTTTGCAGCATAAAATGCCGCTATAGTTCAGATTTCAAAAGTCATCACCTATTGATTTGGTTTCTTCTAACGTCGTAATGTTAGACTTCAAACGAAAGAAAAGGGGTTTGAAGTGATGCACGGCCTGGCTCATAGTAAGGAACTTTACCGTTTGTCTATTTAACAGGAAGTGCAGAGTGAGGAAGATCTGATTATGTATCACGGTACTCCTTGCCAGAGTGAGATTAAATGGTTGCACCCGTAACCACTCACTGACAGCAGCTTTGACACAGACGGTGTTTACACATAACTACTGAAATCACTCGCCCTAAAAACAAAAAGGCCAGCTTTTGCAAAAGCACGTTACGTAACTTGATCTTCCATTGCTTTTCTTCGGGTGCCACGTATACAGCTCACGCAGGCCACATGGGTGGAGGATGAAATTCAGTACAATGGGCATAGCAATCTATCGTGCAAATACATATATATCCTTTCATAATTCCCTTAGTAATGCACTATTATATACTCAGCCTGAGATTTTACTTCGAGCAGGAACCGGTTGTGAACTTTGAATATTATCTTCCTCAGCTAGGCACTTTTACAAAGTATCATGTGCAAATATCACCCGAGTTCGATACCACATTAAAGTTTGTAATCCACCCCCGCACTGCCAAAATAAACACATGATATAATCAACAGAAGATTAAAGATGCCAAGCTAACTTTACCAGGGCGCAAAGAACATGATGAAGTGAGGGGTGGTTTGCACTGCGTGGCTGAACAGGTCCGCATCGTAGAGGTGCTTGCTGTGGGGGTCCACCGCTTCGGATTCTTGCAGAGAGCCCCGCAAATAGCCCATGAAAAGAGACAGCAGCAGGGGAAAGGCGGACAAGAATCTGGATGTAGCCATTCTCTTCGACCGCACTTGCAAGTAAGAATGAAATAAACAAATGGCCGCGAAGGCAGTCCGGCCGCTGTCTGCAAAAATTAAAAAATATACATATAAAAAAATAAGTCTACGTGGAATCCAGACCGGCAGCCGCAAAGTGAACGAATTGCAGAGACGGTTAAGGGAACTACCTGCCTGTTTTACCACAGCTTCGCGTCAGTTCAGATGGTCAACCCCACACGCATTGCAACGCCTCACTTGTCGATCAAATGCTTCTCCGGCCCAGAGGGAGGAGCGCTGGTTTTCGGTCTATCACCGTCTTCTGCTGGCATTGCTCCCGGTTAGGCACCGCGAGTGAGGTTCCTGCGAACGAAGACAATGTCAAATCGAGATTATTGTCATAAATTGACTATGCATAATGCATTGGCCGGATAAACACAAGAATATAAACAATTTTGCACTGTGTTTTTGTATATTTACTTTATGAAGCATAATCTTTATGTTAAAAATGCACGAGTACGGTGAGGTACAGGTGTTAAGAAATGCTTGCAGCTGCATCGCCCGCACGTAGGTATAGACAACACAGAGAATATATATTCAGTTGCCATTTCATTAGGTACCTAATAATGTGGCCACCGAGTGTATGTTCATGGTCTTCTGCTGCGGGAGCCCATCCACTCCAAGGGTCGACGTGTTGTGCGTTCGGCGACGTTCTTCCGCACGCCACTGTTGTAATCCGTGGTTATTTGAGTTAGCGTCGGCTTCCGGTCAGCTTGATCCAGTCTGGCCATTCTCCTCTCACCTCTCTCATCAACAAGGCACTCTCAGCGGCAGAATTGCTGCTCACTCGATTTTTCTGTGTGTATTTGGCACCATTCTCTGTAAACTCTAGAGGTGTGTGCGTGAAAACCCTGGGAAATCAGTAGTTTCTCAGATACTCAAACCACCCTGTCTGGCACCAACTATCATTCCACAGTCAAGGTCACATTTCTTCCCCCATTCTGATGGTTGATCTGAACAACAGCTGAGCCTCTTGACCATGTCTGCATGCTTGTATGCATTCGGTTGCTGCCACACTCATTGCCTGGAAAAATATTTGCATTAAGGAGAAGGTATACCTAATAAAGAGGCCACGAAATATAAATAATACTTAAATTTTACAAGATAGTGAGGAACGAGTAATGAGACCTTAGTGCAACAGAGAGATGTAAATCAAAGACAAGTCTATGCCAGTGCAAGAGGTGATCTGTAGTGTTCCATTGGTTAATCAAGGAAGGTAGTGCACCCGTGGCTGACAAGACAAATTAGGGATAGTATCAATTCCAAAGAAGAAGCATACAAATTAGCCAGAGAAAGTGGCTCACCTGAGGACTGGGAGAAATTCAGAGTTCAGCAGAGGAGGACAAAGGGCTTAATTAGGAAGGGGAAAAAAGATTATGAGAGAAAACTGGCAGGGAACATAAAAACGGACTGTAAAAGCTTTTATAGATATGAAAAAAGGAAAAGACTGGTAAAGACAAATGTAGGTCCCCTGCAGACAGAAACAGGTGAATTGATTATGGGGAGCAAGGACATGGCAGACCAATTGAATAATTACTTTGGTTCTGTCTTCACTAAGGAGGACATAAATAATCTTCCAGAAATAGTAGGGGACAGAGGGTCCAGTGAGATGGAGGAACTGAGTGAAATACATGTTAGTAGGGAAGTGGTGTTAGGTAAATTGAAGGGATTGAAGGCAGATAAATCCCCAGGGCCAGATGGTCTGCATCCTAGAGTGCTTAAGGAAGTAGCCCAAGAAATAGCGGATGCATTAGTGATAATTTTTCAAAACTCGTTAGATTCTGGACTAGTTCCTGAGGATTGGAGGGTGGCTAATGTAACTCCACTTTTTAAAAAAGGAGGGAGAGAGAAACCGGGGAATTATAGACCGGTTAGCTTAACGTCGGTGGTGGGGAAACTGCTGGAGTCAGTTATCAAGGATGTGATAACAGCACATTTGGAAAGCGGTGAGATGATTGGACAAAGTCAGCATGGAATTGTGAAAGGAAAATCATGTCTGACGAATCTCATAGAATTTTTTGAGGATGTAACTAGTAGAGTGGATAGGGGAGAACCAGTGGATGTGGTATATTTGGATTTTCAAAAGGCTTTTGACAAGGTCCCACACAGGAGATTAGTGTGCAAACTAAAAGCACACGGTATTGGGGGTAAGGTATTGGTGTGGGTGGAGAATTGGTTAGCAGACGGGAAGCAAAGAGTGGGAATAAACGGGACCTTTTCAGAATGGCAGGCAGTGACTAGTGGGGTACCGCAAGGCTCAGTGCTGGGACCCCAGTTGTTTACAGTATATATTAATGACTTGGATGAGGGAATTAAATGCAGCATCTCCAAGTTTGCGGATGACACAAAGCTGGGTGGCAGTGTTAGCTGTGAGGAGGATGCTAAGAGGATGCAGGGTGACTTGGATAGGTTGGGTGAGTGGGCAAATTCATGGCAGATGCAATTTAATGTGGATAAATGTGAAGTTATCCACTTTGGTGGCAAAAATAGGAAAACAGATTATTATCTGAATGGTGGCCAATTAGGAAAAGGGGAGGTGCAACGAGACCTGGGTGTCCTTATACACCAGTCATTGAAAGTGGGCATGCAGGTACAGCAGGCGGTGAAAAAGGCGAATGGTATGCTGGCATTTATAGCGAGAGGATTCGAGTACAGGAGCAGGGAGGTACTACTGCAGTTGTACAAGGCCTTGGTGAGACCACACCTGGAGTATTGTGTGCAGTTTTGGTCCCCTAATCTGAGGAAAGACATCCTTGCCATAGAGGGAGTACAAAGAAGGTTCACCAGATTGATCCTGGGATGGCAGGACTTTCATATGAAGAAAGACTGGATGAACTGGGCTTGTACTCGTTGGAATTTAGAAGATTGAGGGGGGATCTGATTGAAACGTATAAGATCCTAAAGGGATTGGACAGGCTAGATGCAGGAAGATTGTTCCCGATGTTGGGGAAGTCCAGGACGAGGGGCCACAGTTTGAGGATAGAGGGGAAGCCTTTTAGGACCGAGATTAGGAAAAACTTCTTCACACAGAGAGTGGTGAATCTGTGGAATTCTCTGCCATAGGAAACAGTTGAGGCCAGTTCATTGGCTATATTTAAGAGGGAGTTAGATATGGCCCTTGTGGCTACGGGGGTCAGGGGGTATGGAGGGAAGGCTGGGGCGGGGTTCTGAGTTGGATGATCAGCCACGATCATAATAAATGGTGGTGCAGGCTCAAAGGGCCGAATGGCCTAGTCCTGCACCTATTTTCTATGTTTCTATGTTTCTATGTTAAGCATCCTGGGCTGCAAAGTGTTCAAATAGATTTACATGTTGCTTCTTGAGTTAGAAGGTGTATCTCCCACTTTAGGACAGAAATAGGCACTAAATTATAGAACAACACACACAAAATGCTGGAGGAACTGAGCAGGTCAGGCAGCATCCATGGAAATTAATAAACAGTTGAGGTTTCAGACTGAGACTCTTCACCAGGACTGGAAAGCAAGAGGGAGGGTGCCAGAATAAGAAGGTGGAGGAGAGAAAGGAGGACACGCAGGAAGGTGATGGGTGAAGACAGCTGGGTGGGGGAGGGGCTGACGTAAGAAGCTGGAAGGTGATAAGTGGAAAAGACAAAGGTCTGGAGAAGAAGGCATCTGACAGAAGAGAAAAGCGGATCTTCGGAGAAAGGGAAGGAGGAGGGGCACTGAGGGGAGGTGATAGGCAGATGAGGAGACCAGAGTGGGGAAATGAAGAGGGAAACATTACTGGAAGTTGAAGGAATCGATGTTCATGTCATCAGGTTGGAAGCCGCCTAGGTGGAATATGAGGTATTGCTCCTTCAGCCTGAGTGTGGCCTCATCATGGCAGAAGGGGAAGCCATGGACTATGTCAAAATGGGAGCGGGGATAGGAACTGAATTGATTGGCCACCAGGAAACTCCACTTCTTGCGGATGGAGCCGAGGTGCTCGACAAAGTGGTCCCCCAATCTATGTCGGGTCTCATCGACATAGAGGAAGCACATCAGGAACACCAGATAGAATAGACAACCCCTACAGGGGAATTGTTGCCTCACAAGGGTGGATTGTTTGGGGCCATGAATGAAGGTGAGGGTGGAGGTCAATGGGCAGGTGTAGCACTTCTGCTGCTTGCAGGGTAAGTATCAGGAGGGAGATTAGTGGGGAGGGATGAATGGACAGGGGAATCACAGTGGGAGTACAGAAAGCAGAGAATGGTGAGGAGGTAAAGATTTGACTGGTGGTAGGGTCTTTTTGGAGATCACAGAAGTTACAGAGAATAATGTGTTGGATGTGAAGACTCATGGGGTGGTAGATGAGGACAACAGGAACTCTATCCCTGTTATAATTGTGGGAAGATGGGGTGAGTGTGGATGTCTGGGAAATGGAGGAGATGTGGATGAGGACAGTATCATCAGTGGAGGAATGGAAACCCCTTTCTTTGAAGAAGAAGGACGTCTCTGATGTTCTGGAAAGGAAAGCTTCATTCTGAGAAAAAATGCAGAAATGAAGAAGGAACTGAGAAAAGGGAATAGCATTTTTACAGGAGACGAGGTGGGAGGAGGTATAGTCAAGACAGCTATGGGAATCAGTAAGCTTATAAAACATATGAGCAGACGGTATATCTCCAGTGATGGAGACAGAGAGATCAAGAAAGGGGAGAGGGGTGTCAGAAATGGACCGATTGAATCTAAGGCCAGAGTTGAAGTTGGAGCAAAGTTGATGAAATTGACTAGCATAGCATAGGTGCATAAAGCAGCACCAATGAACTAGTCAATGAAACACAAAAAGAATTAGGGAGCATTACGAGGGAAAGCTTGGAACCCGAATCATTCTATGTAGACAATGAAAAGGCAGGCATAGCTGGGGCCCATGTGGGTGCCCATGGCTACCTCTTGAGTCCGGAAGAAATGGGTGTGGCCAAAAAAGAAATTGCTGAGGGTGAAGACCAGTTCTGCCAGATCGAGGAGGGTAATAACAGAGGGGAACTGGTTGGGTCTGTTGTCAATAAAGAAGCAGAGAATTTAAATGCCTTAATGGAAGATAGAAGTACAGTATATAGGGACTGGACATCTTTGGTGAAAATGAGGTGATCTGGGCCGGGGAATTAAAAGTTGTTGGGGAGATTGAGAGCATGTGAAGAGTCACAGATGTACGTGGGAAGGGACTGAACCAAGGGGCATAAAATGGAGTCAAGTTCCATGAGGCAGCAGCAGGTAGAAACAATCGGCCTACCCAGGCAGTTGGGTTTGTAGATCTTGGGTAGGAGGTAGAAACAAGCAGTGTGGTGTAAGGGAACTATAGTGGTAGTGGATAAGAGATCTCCAGAGTTGATGAGGTTGGTGATGGTGTCAGAGACAATGCCCTGATGGTCCTGAGTGGGACCATAAAACACCAGCACCTCTACTTCCTGAGAAGGGGAATGCAATTTGGCATGCCCTCATTTATCCTTCACAATCTTGATCGATGCACCACACAAAGCATCCTATCCAAATGAACTATGTCCTGGTATGGCAACTGCTCTGTCCAAGACCACAAGAAACTGCCATGAGTTGTATACACAGTTTAACACGCCATGAAAACTAGCCTCCATGGATTCCATCTATACTTCTTACTCCTCAGTAAAGCAGCCAGCTTGATTAAAAGCCCATTCGATCCTAGACATTCTCTCTTCTCTACCCTCCTCCTATTGTCAAAGACCCTCCGACCCCAGATATTCTCTCTTCTCTACCCACTCCCCCCCATTGGGTAGAAGATACAAAAGCCCCAAAGCATTCTACCACCAGGCTCAAGGACAGCATCTGTTATAAGATTATTGAAAGGACCTCTTGTGAGATATGATGGAGTCTTGACCTCACCATCTACCTTATCAAAGCCTTGCACCTTATTGTTTGCCTGCACTGCACTTTCTCTGTAACACTTTATTCTGCGTTCTGTTATTGGCTTTCCCTTGTATTACCTCAATGTGTCATAAGCCCTGTGGGCCTCTGCATCTTGTCATAGTGTGTTGGGATTCAGGGCTTCTTGAACACCTGTATTTACTGATTGTTAGACCCATGTGCTTTCAGTTTCATCTTCTCAAGTTAACTGCGACCATCACGTAATTCCTGCATTCAATGGTTATTTACAGAGGACTCTCAGCCTACTGTGTGTTTGTGGAGAATGATGTCTTGTGGTGTTGCTTGGCCATGCAGCCAATGCTCTGTCTAAATTCTTGTCTCCATCTCTCCGTGGGGATTCTGCCATTCCTCCACACCTGGGTCGAGTCGTTGTTGGTGCTTACTGCGACGGAGGCTGCTGTCCACCACACCTGTTTTGGGTCAGTGCCAGTGACCACCATGACAGAGGGAGTCTGTCGTTATTCCATACTTGGGTCTAGTCCTGCAAGCGCTCACCGTGACACAATGTACTGATGTGATGAAATGGTCTGCATGTGTGGTAGGCAAACTTTTCACTGTACCTCAGAACAGATGACATGAAACAGACAAACTGCCCCATCAAGTGCCCATTTTTATTATACCTACACTAATCCCATTTTATTCTCCCAAGATTCCCATAAACTCCACCTGCCTCAGGTTCTACCACTCACGGACACACTTGGAGCAATTTACAGCATTGATATTGGCATATTATTGTCACATGTACCAATACATAGGGGAAAATGTAGTGCAGACAGACAAATAAAGTGCAAGGACAAACAAAATGTGACAAATGGAGGCTAATTACACTTCCAGTTTGCAGAGGAGTCTGGAAAGCCACACAGTCACATGGAGAACATGCAAACTCAACACAGATAGTACCAGAGGCCTGGCTCGGACCTGGGTCACTGGGGCTGTGAGGCAGCGGTTCTACTGGCTGCCTGAAACCTAAGCCAACACTCCAATGTAGTGCTGAGATAGAGCTGGACAGAAGAGATCTTACAGTGAAAGACTGTCCTGTGGGGGCATGGATCACTCTGATTGTCAAAAGTCATCTATGTTGTGATTGGTTACTTTAGAAGCTGCAGCTGCTTTTCCTGTTGGTTAGCTGCCTAGTGTCCAGTTTCAAATATCTTGGGTATATAGAGAGCACGTGTGGGAGGTTCCTGCTCTCTTTCTTTGTTTAAGGCAAGTGGTGTACATGCCATTGGGAAGGTATGCTCTGCACAAACTTCTAGCTAAGTATGTTCATTGAATGTATGTTTGTCGAATATTCAGCTTTGTAGGTTCTGTAACTTGGGGAACATGAATGCTTTGTCAAATTTTTATTGTTCGTAAATAAGTGATTTATATTCTTATTCACAGCCAATACTTTCTGACTCACTTGCTAGACCCGCGAACCTGATTCAACATCGAGCAAGCAGGGTATAGCATTTTGAGCAGAAATGCATCTCTTTAAAAGGTTATTTAAAAGAGTAGCCCCTCAGTATGAGAGATGCAGAGTCCGAGGGAAGGCTTTGGAAGTCTCATTAACCCACTGACGGGTGTCGGAATACCAGTAGATTGGTCAGACCAGTTAGATTTTGCCGAAGTCGAAATGGGACACAATGTCGTTTCCATACATAAATCTTTGCTTTTTCCTAGAGAAAATCACTATTGATAGCTCAGGGTATGGCTGCAAGGTTGGAGGATAAGAAAACGGATAGCTTTTCAGTTAATGAAGCTACAGCATTTAGACGCTGCGCGGCAAGCTGGCTGGGAGCACGGCCCTGTTAAACCTCAATCCATGATGATTCTACTGCGGGGCCGGGGAATGGGGATGTCTGGCTGGATGATGAAAATGAGGGAGAGAGAGTAGCATGGACCCCTCAGTTTAATCCTCTCCATTGCGTGTCTGAAACAGTATGAGCCAGGCCAGCGATCACGTGTTCCCTCTCCCACCATGCCTCCTTCTTCTTAGAAAGGGGAGGAGGACCAGCAATGTGTGAGAGATAGTGTAATGGGCATCTTCAAGACAACAGAGGTCAGGGAATTCTCCACTAAGGAATTAGCGAGTTTAGGGGATAGGTGCAGACAGAAGGCTGGGGAGTCTTTGACCGCGTGGTTGTTGAGATTATGGGATGGGGGGGGGTTACCAGAGTGAGCCTATCTAATAAAGAGGTAGGTGCCTTAGGGAGCCTATCATCCGAACATGCAATCATTAACACTCTGAGAACACTGCCTGCTTCCTCTGAGCATCATGCATCTGTATGGGTTCGAGTAACGGCTGCTGTTAAACTTACTGCAGGTATCCCACTCTTACTGAATGGAATTTAAAACCCCAAGCAGAGGAGCAGAGAAAAGTTCTACGCCAATATCACAGAATTATATCGCGATAGTGATAGCCTGCCAGAGGATATTGAACTAACTTCTGGAATGAGAGGACATGTGGTTATGGTGGCGGCTTTTCAAATAGAATGAGTAGTTCTATATTTAATAGCACCAGCTGCTGGTCATCCGATAAGTACAGTGATTCAATTATTGCAAGGTTTAGAGTATGTAGAAGAGGGTGCGTGTCACCAGGTACAGAAGTTGGATAAGCAGACGGGGAGTGGGGATCCCACATATCCAATAAAGAAATGTTTTTAGCATTGTTTAATGCTGGGGTCCCAGAGGAGCAGGTAACAGGGGTTTCCACCCCACCTTCTATGCAATGCGGAGGAAGAACTGTCCGGGAAAGCAAGAGAGGGAGACTGTGGAGGGGGAGGGGTTATTTTTCAAGCCCTCTGCGGATAAGGGCTCCTTTTGTCCTCTGCCAGATTCCTCGCCTTCTATTTAGGATTCCTTACAAAGGGCTATGGCTAATGTTTGCCAGCAGTGGAAAGCAGGGGTGTTAGCACCTCATTGTTGTAGAGAGGGGGTCATTTGACCTGCTTCCTTCTTCCTTGTATATAGTGTGAATGATTTGAATACAGAGGAATGTGAAGTGTGGTCACACGTGTTAATTTGCTTGTGTGTGTGTATGAAGACTTTGCCTTTAAAAGACTCTGTGAATGTGTTGGGCTCCAGCCAATTGCTTTTTCCTTCCAAGTTGTCCTCTGGTAAGTACGCTATTTCTCTGAGAAATTAACTGTCTATTTTGAGTTCTTGCAGTTCCATAGTAAGTTTTAAAGAAGAAGAGCACAGCCTGGGCTTTGTGTTTTGTGTTCTAATCTGTTACTTTGTTTTTTGTGTTTGTTTTGTCACTTAATTTGTTTCTTGTTATTAACGTGTTGTCTTAATCTGTTACTTTATCACTTATTTTCCCCATGCAATCGGTTTTAGGGATGACCCATTTCATAGTAGCTATGTGAAATTTGAGTTGATGGGGTAGAAATTTAGGCAACTTTATTCCAGACATGAGATGCTCACATTTCAGAGGGAATTTGGGGAGCAAATCTAGTAGTTCTGTTGCTTTTGTGTTTTTTAAATATCCAGTGACTAATCAGGAGCAAATGCAATTGTATCTCCCTGCATTACAGAACGGCAAAGTGGTGGATACTGACGTGGTGGGAGATCCTGTGACACGTTTTTGGGTATGGCACATCATACCAATGTTTGAATTTGCACACTGGACCAATAGGTCAGATTGCTGAATATGTATGAAGATTCCTTACTACATTGCAGAATGGAAGCTGCTGATATTGACCCCTTTTACAAGGAAAAAGGCTGTTGGGGAAACTATCTGACTGCTTGGGTTTTGGCATTCTGGTTTGTGGAAGCTGGGAGTGTGTAGTTGATTCCAGCCAATCTCAACCCAGAGTATGAGGGAGCCGTAAGGGATTTTTTTATTATTAAGTGCAATCGTGTACAATAGCCAGATCAGAAATGCTGATCAAGTCAACTAGTTCCTAAAGAGAAACTCTGATAGGCCAATCAGATGGTTTACTGCTGCTCAGCGATAGAACACAAAAAAAACCATACGTACAACTAAGAAACATTAAAAAATAGTAGAAGTACTGGAGTCATGATGATCATGATGAGGTCTGCTGGAGAGAGACAATTATATATATTCTGTCCTCCATATTTCAAAGAGATTGAAGGATAAGGTTGCAGGGTGACAAAACGTGGCAGGAGCATTTGGAACTAAAAACTAATCCCTACTGGGAGAAAACAGCACCTGTTCTTTCTGCACTGTTCTCCAGCAGTTTAAGGACTAAGTCCAGCCAGAACATAACTCACAAGTGCTCACAAGTCAGGTATTAACCCTACCTACCAACAACCAAACATTGCCATCCTGGTCCCCTTCATGATAGTTTATGAAGAAGTATGTGACTTCCCTCCCAGAGATGATAGGTGTTTGTGCACTCGACTCTTGAACCTCAATGGCCCTGGTGAAGTAAGTGCTTTAAGGGCTGGTATTTCCCTACGTACCATTTGTTTAATTGGAAGGTCCTGACTCTTAAAGTGATTTTTCCACCTGGCAGAGTGTTGGTGTAGGTGGTAAGTTGAGGACAAGTACAAGGTTCAAGGTGGATGGCAAGTGTGAGCAGGAGCAGTATCCTAGGGTGGCTGTGTCTATGCCAGATGGTGTTGCAATGCTGGGCACTTGTTGGCCTTTATTGGATATGGAATCCCTAGGCCTACTCATGGTGCGGTTGATATGTGGTGCCGTATGTGTAACACCCAAGTGCCCTAGGATGAGAACTTTACCCATGCTGGTTGGTGAGAGGGCTATTACAAAGGCAGGAGGGTTTTGAAGGATAGCCTTCCTCAGCGTAGGGCAGCCAGACTGTCCTGGGAACTGACTTTAATGACCTTAGCTCACCTGTTTACAAAGGAAGGTGGCATTCGTGGTGTTATTGGTCAAGAATGCTGCACGTACATTCTTGATGGATCGGGTAACATCACTCACCTGGTTGATCATATCTCAGAGTCAATGTATAAGTGGGGGACCAGCTCATTAGCTATTTCACTCCGTGGTGGGGCTGGTGGCCTGTTGGGGAACAGGGATGCTGGTGTAGTACACTGGGAGGTGACTATTGGGTTTACAGTACTGGGTATTCCACTTTTATGTTTCAGATGTAACTTAGGGAGTTTGCGAGAGCCATACTAGTCTGAGGGTTGGATTATCATGTTCACAACTTTTGAGGGGTGTCTTGTGAAGGTGTGGCTCATTCTGATTGTCAACAGTCTCTTCCGTCATGATTGGTTAGTTGAGAAGCTGCAGATGCTTTCCCATTGGTTAGCTGCCTGGTGTCCAGTTTCAAAATATCCTGGGTGTCCAGAGAGCACATGTGGGAGGTTCATGTTCTCTTCCTTTGTTTAAGGCAACTGGTGCACATAGCCATTGGGAAGGTATGCTCTTCGCGCGCTTTTAATATGTTCATTGAATGTTTGTTAGTTGAATATTCAGTTTTGTAGTTTCTGCAATTTGGGGGACGTGAATGTTTGGTTGAATTTTTGCTGTTAGTAAATAAATAATGAATATACTTTTTCGCAGTCGGTATTTTCTGACTCACTCACCAGACTCGTGAACCTGATTCAACATTAGGAAGGCATAATCCTTTGTGCTCCCTGGAGTACAAATCGACAGTAAATATTTATAATTTAAATTTTTCATATTTAATATTGATTTGTACTCCAAGGAGCATGAAGAGCAGAATCAAATATCGCTGTGATGATTGTACGCTCTAGCATCAATTGTTTGGCGACAATAAAGTATAAAGTATCCTCTCCACAGTTTTAGTTACCTCACGAGCACACTGGCATTGCATTGTAATAAATGGAATAAGGCTGACAAGAAGTGATAAAAGTGAAGAGAGTGAGAGGCCACTGGTTCTGTCATTCATAGGAGCAAATGTATGCACGTACATCTGGACTTCTGAATTTAATAATACTGTGGGAACTTGTTCATATATAGGAGTGCCCATAAGTCAGATGTTTGTAACCTATGGATGGCCTGTAGTAGTATTACTACTTTATTCAGTCATCGCTTAAGTTACTGCTTCCAATAAAGAACACTTTGTTTATACCTTTACCTCAGATGAAAGGGTAGATTGTATTGAAAACAGAAATTGAGGGCAGAATTCAGCTGATGAAAGCATTGTCTGTGGGGATAGGATATTAGAGCTAACATTACAGTGTATGTACCATAGGTGAGGATTGCAGACCTGTGAGGCCACAGCACTACCTGGTAGTCACCGTGTTGCTCCATTAAGGCCAAATTTCAACAATGTCCAAAGAGATCAGGATAGATATTTATGTCAACAGTAGAGTTCTTAACACTGGTCTTGCACTGAGCAACCATTGTACTTTACTGAGCTGACTGGAAGAAGTGAATGGGATCTCAGATGCATGAAAATGGAACAAGAAGTGACGTGGAAACCTTTGAAGCATGACCACCAAAGGCACAGTTGTTAATGAGGGGATGTTAAAATCAGACTTCTGCGAGGGTCAGATTGGAGCAGCGCAGAATTCGAAGGCTGTTGTGGACTGGCAGAGGTTACAAACAGAGAGGGGTGTGTGGGGTCATGAGGGACTAGAAAACTACGATCAGAATTTTTAAATTGTGTGGGATCAATTTCTTTAGGTAAAGCTTTGAAGCTTTCTTTAAAAATATTTGTCACCCTTAAATAATTGCTGTGAAGTTTTAATGCAAGGTTATTACTGGAAGCACCTTGAGGTATGTAGTTCCAGCTGCTGAAGGACTTCCACTGAACTGAAAATATAATGTAATCTCACAGTGAAATTTATGGATTGTAGATGGTATCTATATAGGTCAATGCCTAACCATTTAATAAAATGCCATTTACTCCAATCACTCAAGGTGCTTTTGCACAGGAAAGGTTCACCAGGATGTTGCCGAGATTGTAGGATGTTAGTTGTGGGAAGAGCTTAGACAGATTGAATTTGTTTTCCCTGCAGGCCAAGGGGTGAAGTATCTAAGAGTAGGAAAAGCATATTTGGAGCAGATGGTTTTAATCTTTTTCTTTCATGATAGGAGTATCAAAACAAAATGCTTAAGGTTAGAGGAATGATTTTTAAAGGGAATCTGAGGAGTAATTTTCTTACACAAAGTGGTTGATATCTGAAACATGCTGCCAGAGGAGGGGGTAGAATCAGATATAATTATCCCCTACAGACAGATTTAGAAAACACTAACATAGTTAAGGCAAAGAGGGATATTGCTGTAATGATGGCAAATAGGACTTACGCAGATGGACAAAATGATCAACGTGAATGCAATGGGATGAAGAACCCATTTCTGTGCTGTGACAATGAAGTTCAGTACTCAGCCCACTACATATATTACTCCTTCATGAAATGAGGATGTCACTGACAAGGCCAGTAATTACTTACCCTCAGTTGTTGCCCTTGAGACAGTGGTGGTGAGACACTTCAATAAACCACTGCGGTCATTGTATTCTGGAAATTCTCACCAATTCGTATCCTGGTTTGATAATGTGCTTTGTTACAACTGAATGCTATTCCAGAAAGCCGATAACTCAACCACCTTGATGGTCTGGAGGGCGATGCCTTAGATTTTCTTTCCCAAAGGACGTTGGATTATAAAAACAAGAAAATCGGTAGATGCTGGAGATCCAAAGCAACACATTCAAAATGCTGGCGAATCTCAGCAGGTCAGGCAGCATCTATAGAGAGGAATAAAGGGGTGACATTTTGGTTCGGGACTCTTCTTCAGGACTGAGAAGGAAGGGGAAAGATGCCAGAATAAAAAGGTGGGGGGAGGGGAAGGAGGCTATTTGGATGGTGAAAGGTGAAGCCAAGTGGGTGGGAAAGGTCAAGGGCTAGAGAAGAAAGAATCTGATAGGAGAGGGGAGTAGAGCATAGGTGAAAGGGAAGGAGGAGGGGACCCTGGGGGAAGTAATAAGGCAAGTGAGAAGATGTAAAAGGTCAGAATGGGGAAAAGAGGAAGGGGGTGGGATTTGTTTACCAGAAGGAGAAATTGATATTCATGCCATCAGATTGGAGGGTGCCCAGACAGAATATAAGGTGTGCATTCTTCACCCTGAGGGTGGCCTCATCTTGGCACGAGAAAGCCATGGGCCAACACATCAGAACGGGAATCGGAATTAAAATGTTCGGCCACCTGTAGTCTCGTTTGTAGTGGATGGCGCTGAGGCGTCAACGTAGTGGTCCCCCAGTTTACGACAGGTCTCACCAGTGTACAGGAGGCTGCATCAGGAGCACTGGACACACCAGACACAGCAGTTTTAAAGATATCATACTGTCTTTGTCCGGTCTTATCCTTGTTTGATTTTTAGTTGCTCAGTGGCAGGTTTGAGATTCCTGACTGCTTGTGTCATGGTCTGGTACAGTAATTGGAATGTGTAGGAACGTAGAAACTGCAGAAGGTGGTAGCCTCATCCATTACAGGCACATCCCTCCCTACCATCAGAAGTATTGAAAGAAGGCAACAACCAGCTTCAAAGATCCCACTAGCTGGGCCAAGGTTTCTTCAGAGACTTGGGCAGGAGGTACAGAAACCTTAAGTCCCACATCACCAGCTTCATGAACAATTGGTTTCAGCCACTTGGTTCTTCAGCAAACTGGCATAACCCTAATGACTACCTTGGTATAGCAATACCATGTCCTCTAGGATTACTTTCCAATAAAATGGACTTTGTATTTTGTTGTTCTTATAGTGTTCTTTCCTGAATAAGTATGTATAATTAGTTTTGTTCTTATTTTGATTGCTGCTTATATGATACCATGTGGCTGAGATGCTGCAGCAAATTCACCTTTCGTTCCACCTGTGTGGACGCATGTTTATTGCCAAATGCACAACTATATCTTTGTTTCCAGTTCTTTACTCCAGGCTTCTGGATTATATAACCACCATGTGACTCTTTCCTGAAGTTTGGCAGCATCTCTGAAGCAGTGTTTGAAGGACCGATTCTCTGAGAGTGGAATGAACCTACAGGGTTCATGGTTCTTAGACTTTGCTCAAACCGAATTCTGTGATGGCAGCTCATTTCCAACACACTGAAAGGCTAAGAAGGAATTTGAATCATCATTTTACACAATTAAAAACACAAGCTAATAAACAACCAACATTGACACAGGGCTCAGCTTAAGACTTTGAAATGTTGGATTCAGTTTGTGTTCCTTCCTTTGTTTTCCTGGTTTTGTTTTATTACAACAAAACTGGCACTTTTCCTCCATAAGCTTAATTATAAATTTCCGGATTCCTCAATTGTTTGTTGACTTTATGTATGGTTACTTGGCATACACATATGACCATCACAAATTCTTCTGAAAATGCATTAACTCTTCTTGCCCTATTAATCCATAACTGCTTTGCTGACCTACATCGACAGGGTTAAACTCCATTTTGATGTTAAATTATTCACTGAATTTTCTAAACTCTCCCCACATACAAACCCCTATCACTGTAATCACCTCCAGCCCTTTAACCCTTTAGGATATAGGCACTCCTTTAATTCTGGCCTCTTACTCCCCTTCGCACAAAATTTCCTTACCATTGCTTTCAACTTTGCTTCCAGTAACCAAAGAACTCCCAACCAAGACTTTTCCACCATTTGTCTCTCTCCTTAACACACTTGTTTTAGCCCTTCCCTTTTACCAAGTTTATGGCTTTCCACCATCAGCATCATTTTTTCGCCATAAAAAGTCTTGCAATATTTGTAAGGGTGTTCTATAAATGGAAGAGCTTGTTGTGAGGGCTTCAGAAATGTAGCAACAGATACAATCAGGGCAGCCATATTGGTGAATGTAATCATGTGACACAATGTAACATATGAGCACTTTTTCTGGATACCAAGTAATAAATATCTAAAAGGCGTAACATAGCTTGGATTTATTGGCTTTGAACATTCCCCATGATTGGATGAACCTGTTATGGAAGTGTGGATTCTATTAATCTTGGGCCTCCC
This sequence comes from Mobula hypostoma, assembly GCF_963921235.1. NCBI lineage: Eukaryota > Metazoa > Chordata > Chondrichthyes > Myliobatiformes > Myliobatidae > Mobula > Mobula hypostoma. The sequence continues at coordinate 127,418,143 of NC_086097.1, forward strand.
AATTTTTCATCTAAGCTGTGAGATCCAACAAGGCTTCAGGGGTGACTAGGCAGCAGGAGGTTCTCTGCTGTACACTGAATATCTTTGAATATTCTGATAGCCTGAGACAGAAGTCAAAGGTATAGGAATCATATTTTGATTGACTCTGTTAGCCAGGCACATTGATAAGCCCATAAGATTGAAATAATTTTAACACATCACTAAAACATTAAAAACAAATGGCTAACAAATCATTTCAAACACTTAAAATAAAGTAAATTAATTCCAGTACCTCCCTGCATTTACCTATCAGTACAAAGTAAGTGACCATGTTCAGCTGAATAGAACTATTATTCCTGCGCCAGCACTCGCCTGGTGTAGAGCTGGTGATGGTGGGTGGGGACAGGAGCGAAGTGCATCCTGAAATTCCAGAGAGCTGTGGACACAGCTCTGTCCACGAGATACAATCTTACCTGCATGAACTCTGTCTACACTTCTCACTGCCTCAGAAAAGCAGCCAAAGTAATCAAAGACCACTTCCCACTCCAGCCATTCTCTCTTCTCCCTGCTTCCATCAGGTAGGAGATACAAAAGTTTGAAAACACGTGGCACCAGGCTCAAGGACAGCTTCTGTGCTGCTATTATAAGATTATTTGATGGCCCTCTTGTACGTTAAAGATGAACTCTTAAGCTCAGAATCTTCTTCATTATGGACCTTGCACTTTATTGTCTGCCTACATTGCACTCTCTCTGTATCTGTCATACACTATACTGTATCTTGTTATTACCTTTCACTTTGTACTAACTCAATGTGCTTATGTTTTGAAATGATATACATGGAAGGCTTGAAAAACTAATCTTTTCAGGGTATCTTAGCACACATGAAAATAATCAAGCCTTCCAACACATTTTTTGGGGATGTGGGATGTAATTGAAACTCCCAGGGAAAACCCACCACATCACATTTTTGGGATGTGGGAGATAGTTGAAGCTCCTGGGGGAAACCTGCCCAGTCACATTTCCAAATAAGAGCCTTGGAAATGTTTTTGTTTGTCTATTTCTCGGGGTGTGAGGGTTATTAACAAGGACAGCACTTACTGCCAATCCTTCAGTTCCCCTGGTACATGTGGTTTGCTACGTTACTTTGGAAGTCAACCATACCAGTGTGGATCTGGAATCACATACAGCTGAGGTAAAAGCAACAGATTCCACCGCCCCCATGAAAGGCTTCAGTGAGCCAAATAAGTTCTATAACAATCTAATGTTTTTGTGGTCCTAGCTGGTTATTTTCAAGTTATTAACTAAAGTTCTACTACAATGGGATCTGAACTCAGATGTCTGCATTACCAATGCAGTAATTTAACTGCTATGTCATCACTGCACCTTACATCAGAAAGTTGTGTGATATGTCAGTTAGCTAGTGAGCAGAGCTTGTTTCCACAGTCATCCTGAGGACAGGACAGATTATGGCTTGGTAAACTGAGAATCACTCCTCTTTAGTGTTTGGCAGTGGCGCAACTCAGCGTGCGAACTGTTGACTGTACAAACAAGCAAAGTAAAAGCCAGAGGTGAAGCTTGTGGCCTGCCCTGTATGGGATCAAGGATGATGCAGTGCCTTGTCCACTGTCACTTGATCTACACATCCCTGCAGTATATTGAGTTGTGCAATGTGTAGATTGTGGCACATAGCTATTGTGCTGGCTTCCTAGCAAGGGGAGTTTGGGGGAGAATAAATTTGTTGCAACCAAGGGTCAGTCTCCTACTTAACTATTATACAGAAAGTAACTGAGAAGTTGCGGCAGGCAATGAGGAGGGCAGGAGGAACACCAGCCTTTGCTGGGAGAAGAATAATGGGCTTCTGTTGCATGCATGGTGCATTCCTCATTACAATTATAGTCCCCTGATTTACTTGTGTGCATTCATCTACAATCTCAGTCATAAGGGTATCTAGTGCCTGAGTATCTACTGTTCTTTATGATAAGAATATCATAGAACACAGAAGAGTATAGCACAGGAACAAGGCATTTGGCCCTCAATATCTGTGATAACTACCAGGCCAAATTAAACTATATCTCTTCTGTCTGCAAATGATCCATATTCTTCCCCCTACTCTATGCATATTCATGTGTCCAACAGCCTCTTAAACACCACGATTGAATCTGCTTCCACTACTCGAGTGAACTTGACCTTTTCTTCTTGGAGTGACAGAGGATGAGAGGTGACCTGATAGAGGTGTATAAGATGATGAGGGGCATTGATCGTGTGGATAGCCAGAGGCTCTTTCCCAGGGCTGAAATGGCTAACACGAGGGGGCAGAGTTTTAAGGTGCTTAGAAATAGATACCAAGGGAATGTCAGGGGTAAGTTTTTCACACAGAGAGTGGTGGATGCGTGGAATGCACTGCTGGCAGCAGCGGTGGAAGAGGATACAATAGGGTCTTTTAAGAGCCTCTTAGATAAGTACATGGAGCTGAGAAAAATAGAGGGCTATGCACTAGAGAAATTCTAGGCAGTCTGTAGAGTAGGTCACATGGTCGGCACAACACAGTGGGCCAAAGGGCCTGTAATGTGCTGTAGATTTCTATGTTCTATGTCCTATGTTCTACTCCTGTGCAAAAAAAAACTTGCTCTTTTAAACTTTCCCCCTCCTAATTAAGTCCATATCCTCTAGTATCTGATATTTCTGCCCTTGGAGAAAGATTCTGACTGTCTCCCCCATCTAAGCCGCTCATAATTTTAGAAACTTCAATATGGTCTCCCCTCAGCCTTTGACATTCCTGAGAAAACAACTAAAAGTTGTCCAAACTAATTTCATAATCCTTGTTTCAATTTCATAGTGATGAAATTCCTCTGGCCCTTGAACAGCAGCCAGGATGTGAGACATAAATTACAACGGGAGACAGAAGAGGCATGTAATAAGTGCAATATTATGATAGTTATGGAGAATTTCAATATGCAGGTATAATGGGAAAATCAGGTTGGTGCAGGATTCCAAGAGAGTGAATGCCTATGAAATAGCTTTCTCAAGCAGCTTGTGGTTGAGCCCACTAGGGGAGAGACAATTCTGGATTGGGCGTTGTGTAACGAATCAGATTTGATTAGGGAGTTTAAGGTAAAGGAACCCTTAGGAGACAGTGATCATTATGTGATAGAATTCGCCTTGCAGTTTGAGAGGGAGAAGCTAAAGTCAGATGTATTAGTATTAGAGTTGAGTAAGAGGAATTACAGAGGCATGAGAGAGGAGTTGGCCAAAGTTAACTGGAAGGGACACTATCAGGGATGACAACAGAAAAGGACTTAATAATGGACTCCAACATCTTCCCAACCATAGAAGTCAGGCTAACTGGCCTATAATTTCCTTTCTTCTGTCTCCCTCCCTTCTTAGAGAGGTGAGTGACATTTGCAATTTTCCAGTCCTCCAGAACCACTCTAGAAACTAACGAAATAGACAGTTGATGATTCAGACTGGGACCCTTCACTTGGACTGTAGGGTCTTGACTTGAAAAGTCGAAGGTTCATTTCCCTCCAAACATACGACCTGTTGAGTTGCTGATAACTGCTGAATTCCTCCAGCAGTTTGGTTCATTTGCTCCAGATTTCAGCTTCTGTGGTCTCTTGTGTCTCTATTAAATCACTCGTAAAATACTGTAAATTCAAGGCAACCCATGTCAGGTTTATGTAAGGGCTTCAATATTCAAATGCATTAATTTTTCATTTTACCCTATGCTGGTTTGCGAATTGATAGCTTTTGTGAGATGCAGCTACAATGATCCTGAGAGATCGTGTGTCTTGCATTGACAAGGTCAGCTGGCTAATTGCAATACTGCATTTTATACTCAGTAGTAGCCAACAGGATCCCAGAATGAGAGGCTTGGACATACCACCTTAAATGTATAATTTTTAAAGTGGATTTCAAAAGGATGGATTTGAATATTGTACAAAATCACACAGTGTTATTAATTTGTCTTTTCCTATTCATAAGATGCTAATGAATCTACTCTGCATTTAAAACTTTGCTTGACTAACTTTCAGATGGCACTACTGCAACGGTGCTATTCTGGTTGTTGAGCACGTGGAAATTTGAGCCTCTCAGAAGAATTTCACCTTACCATCTCTCTGCTCACCTTTATTCATCCATGTAGAACTTCATGGACTGAAAGTGTGCCTGAAATGACCAATTCAAGTGTCCATTACTGCAATATGCCTGATATCACCAGGGACTAATCTGGAGCAATAGAAGGTATGATGTACAATTCAAAGCAGTGTACTATAGGTATAGAAGTGGAAGAGGTATGCAACGAGGTACGCAACAAGGTATGCAGACACATGCAATAAACAACAGGTTAAAAAAATAGGAACAGCATCCACATGTGGTGCTTCACTAAATCTGTCCCCACAAACAGCATGACCAGAAAGCAGCAACAGAAATTTAAAAAAAAAGATTATGGCTGAAATTCAAGTATTGGAAGTAATCCGGAGAGGGAAGGAGAAGGGTGATTCAAGATTCAAGTATATTTATTATCAAAGAATGTATAAATTATACAACCTTGAGATTTGATGACGTTTTAGTTTCAACGGGGACAACAGGAAAGAGATGTTCATTGCCAACAGGATGTGAGTCAGGAAGACTAGGAGGCATGAAAGTGGAAATTTTAAGAAGGAATCAAAATAGGAAATGACATGGTTGAATTTTTACAGATTATCTTTATTTGTCCAACGTACATCAAAACATCAACATACAGTGCAACAAGTTGTTTGCGTCAATGACCAACACAGCCTGAGGGCATGCTCACAGCAGCCTGCAAGTGTTGCCTGTCTTCTGGCGTCAACATAGCTTGTCCACACCTTACTAACCCTAAACCATATCTTTGGAATGTGGGGGGAAATCAGAGCATCTAGAGGAAATCCACATGGTCACAGGGAGAACATACAAACTCCTTACAAGCTGTGACAGGAATTGAACCCAGGTTGCTGGCAATGTAAAGCATTAATGGGGAGGAGGGGAGAAGAAGATGGCAGCGTGCGCAGCTGCTCTGAAGTGATATCGTATTTGTTAAGTAGGGGCCGTGCACAATCCTGATTTGATGGAGACAGACGTGAGAAGCACGGAGGAACATCTGGAGAAATTTCTGAAATGCCTGCTTCGCTGCTGTTGCTACTGTGCGATCGAGAATCTCCGGAGGGGAAGGCCCCAAATCCTTGGCTTTGCCTATTGCTTGTTGCCGGGGCCAGGGTCGAAGCACTTGGTGGAGATGGTGCTCGGTGCTCGGAGGGCTGGTCGGAGGCTCAAAGTTTTCGGACGGACTCAAGAGTCGGCTGTGGTTGGGTGCTTCCAGGGTGCTGCATCGGCAGGTTTGCGGCACTAGAGGTTCATGGCAGAGAGAGTTTCTCCACCTGCGTGAGATGATGGGACTTTCGAGAGACTTTGAGACTTTTTTTTACCGTGCCCATCGTCTGTTCTTTATCAAATTACGGTATTGCTTTGCACTGTTGTAACTATATGTTATAATTATGTGGTTTTTGTCAGTTTTTTTTAGTCTTGGCTTGCCTTGTGTTTCTGTGATATCATACTGGAGGAACATTGTATCATTTCTTAATGCATGCATTACTAAATGACAATAAAGTAATAAAGTAGAGGACTGCGTGTCCTCATAATCTAATCTAATCTAATTTAACCACGACACTAACATTTCACCCTTTGGAAATATAGTGAAAACAAGGTATAATTGTAAGTGTTGTTGTTATAAGCATTATTAGCCTGTGTGAAGTTTAGCTGGCATTTCAAAAATTATATAAAACAATATCTGTAGAGTTGTGCATAGTTAAGGTAACAATTGAAGTACAAGATATGAGTTTAGTGTGTGAAAATGGAAGCAATCAAAAACTGGAATGAGTACTGAGTTAAGATTGCCATATTAGATTGAGCTTGTAATTGACAGGATCTAAAGAAATGAGTAAGTTTATAACTCAGCATCCATCTCCATAAACAATTAGCATTGTAATTTTACCCATTTTTACCCATGTGAATAGTTGACTGCTGATATCATTTAATGTATATAGCTAGCTGGTAGTTTGGATGGGTTAACATTTTTTAAGTGAACGAACCGTAGCTTGAGTTGTGACTTTTGATTCATCATTGCATCAGCCACTGCTGTTGTTTGAATATCAATTTCCAATTTCCGTCAATAAAGGATGCGTTATCAATGGCCCTGCTTGCTAGTCGTTTTAGTAAACAGCGACACTCTACTGCTTGGAGGTAGGGAATACTGGGCATCTCCAGGGAGAGGAGGTCTGTGAAAGATTGAGGAAAGGAGGGTGATGAATTGGGCCAAATTCTCCAAGTGAATGTGATGGATATCTGCAACTGGTCAACCATATTCACAGTTGGGAGACTGGACTGGAGCCATCTTTAAAGGTTAGTACATTAACAGTAAGATCCATTTGTTTTGTTGAACCTCCCTGGCCCATTAAAGGAACCGCCTGAAAAATGGGAATTAAATTTAAGGAAAATTGTCCAAACATTGACATAAGGATGTGGGATGCATCTTTGTCTCCCTCCACAGGGGTAAATGCAAATGCAGGAGGACACTCAGCTGGTCAGGCAACATTTGTGGAAAGACCACTTTTGTCAGAATTGGGGAAGAGAGAGGATTAAAGAAACAAGACAAGTTGCATAGAGGGTAGTGCAGGGATGGGGAGGACAAAAGAATATTTCTGATTGGGTGAGGCCAGGGTTGCTATGGAGACAAGATGGCATCAAATGCATCAACAGCTTATCTCCATAGCAAACTTGGACTCATCTTATCAGATAAATTCTCGCAGTCTTAAGCAACCCTTTGCCTTTCTTGCAGCTAAGAGGTCTTTCATCTGAAAATTTAACTGTTTCTCTTTCCACAGATGCTGCTAACCTGCTGAGTGTTTCCAGCATTTTATGTTTTTATCTTGTAGCACGATAGCATAGTGGTTAGCACTATACAGTAAAAGCAACCCAAGTTCAATTCCCACCGTTGCTGTAAGGAGTTTGTTCTCCCCATGACCACATGGGTTTCCTTCAGGTGCTCCGGTTTCCTCATACAGTCCAAACACGAACTGGATGGTAGGTTAATTGGTCATTGTAAATTGTCCCTTGATTAGGCTAGGATTAAATTCAGAGTTGCTGGGTTACACAGCTTTAAGGGCCAGAAGCACTCCCATGGGTATCTCGATAATTAAATATAAAATCTCAATTTTATAAGACCATAAGCAGAAGTAGGCCCATCAAGTCTGCTCCACCATTCAATCACGGGCTGATCCAATTCTTCCAGTCATCCCCACTCCCCTGCCTTCTCCCCATATCCTTTGATGCCCTGGCTAATCAAGAACCTATCTATCTCTGCCTTAAATGCACCCAATGACTTGGCCTCCACAGCCGCTCGTGGCAACAAATTCCACAGATTTACTACCGTCTGACTAAAGTAATTTCTCCGCATCTCGGTTCTAGATGGACATCTTTCAATCTTAAAGTCGTGCCCTCTTGTCCTAGAATCCCCTACCATAGGAAATAACTTTGCCATATCTAATCTGTTCAGGCCTTTTAACATTCGGAATGTTTCTATGAGTTCTCCCCTCATTCTCCTGAACTCCAGGGAATACAGCCCAAGAGCTGCCAGATGTTCCTCATACAGTAAGCCTTTCATTCCTGGAATCATTCTCGTGAATCTTCTCTGAACCCTCTCCAATGTCAGTACAGTCGACCTTCACTAATCCGACTACCTGTAATCCGGTTCCTTCGATAATCCGGCACTGATTTCAAATTTTCCGCGCAACTGTAATTTCAAATTTCCTGGGCCACCGTACCAATCTGCTGCATATTGTTTTGGTTGCGCTAGATCTGTTCACGTGTTGGCGCACTCTTGTAAGCACAGACAGACGATTCCTGCTTGTTTTCCTGCATGTATTAATATCATTTGCGTGGGGTGTGGCTGCCTGGCACCCGCCCATCTCACCCGCCAGCAGCGGGGGAGCTGGTGTGCGCTGGGCCAGACTGCCTTCTCGCCCGCCTGCCGGCACTCGCACACTGCCCTCTGGCGTAGCACGGCCGGTGCTCCGTTCTCTTCTGCCTACGACCTCAGATCAGACATGGTGACCCACTGAATTTAAGCATATTACTAAGCGGAAGAAAAGAAACTAATGAGGATTCCCTCAGTAACTGTGAGTGAAGAGGGAAGAGCCCAGCGCTGAATCCCCGGCCGCCTGGCGATCACGTGAAATGTGGCGTATAGAAGACCTCCTTTCTCCAACTTCTGCTTCCGCTCACCCAGATGTGCTGCCACCAACATCAACAGTTTTTTGAAGAAACTGTTGCGCCAGTTTCAGCAGTTCCTGATGCTTCACTCATTTTTCAAGACAAAGATGTTGGTGATCCTGACAACCCCACACTTGCAGACATGCAACTTTGCCTGAAGGTATATTAAACATCTCACTTTAGAAGCCGAAGTGCTCAACTGTTCTGTACAAGTTAATTCCTGTACATTTACCTATACCCTTTATTTAATCTGTGCCTGTACAGTATATTACTTCATTAAAATTTCACTTGCTACTCATTTACTATTTCTGTTTCATTATTATCCAATTTGTACCGATTTACATGATATTTTAAAGGTATGATGAGGCGGTTAGCTATTGCTTGATGTGATCCTTCTATAATTCGGCATTTTCACTAATCTGGCACTCCTCAGGTCCCAATGGTGCCGGATTATTGAAAGTTGACCTGTATATCCTTTTGAAAATAAGGAGCCCAAAACTGCACACAATACTCCAAGTGTGGTCTCACGAGTGCCTTATAGAGCCTCAACATCACATCCCTGCTCTTATATTCTATACCTCTAGAAATGAATGCCAACATTGCATTCACCTTCTGCACCATCAACTCAACCTGAAGGTTAACCTTTAGGGTATCCTGCACAAGGACTCCTAAGTCCCTTTGCATCTCTGCATTTTGAATTCTCTCCCCATCTAAATAATAGTCTTCCGTTTATTTCTTCCACCAAAGTGCATGACCATACACTTTCTAACATTGTATTTCATTTGCCACTTCTTTACCCATTCCCCTAAACTATCAAGGTCTCTCAGCAGGCTCTCTGTTTCCTCATCACTACCCGCTCCTCCACCTATCTTTGTATCATCGGCAAATTTAGCTACAAATCCATTAATCCCATAGTCCAAATCATTGACACACATCGTAAAGAGCAGCGGACCCAACACTGACCCCTGTGGAACTCTACTGGTAACCAGCAACCAGCCAGAATAGGATCCCTGATCAGCCAGTGCTCCACCCATGGGGAATTTTGCTCCTGACAATTAAATTTATTGGTGCTTCAGATGAGTGGTATAAGAAAGTTAAGAAAAATTTAGACTACTAACACTAGTGCTAACTTCGTGAGGAAGAATACCCTAAAATGGAGACCAGTCAGAGGAAGACTTGCATTGCTATTCTCCCCTTTAGGGGTATCAAACCTTTAGGGTTGGATGCCTCTTTACAGGTTCATTGGAAGATGGCAGCAGTAGACACTCTAGTATACAGTGTCATGCCAGCGCAGAGAAGCTAAACCATGCTTAATGTCTATTGAGATCACATGTCCAAATTTCCACCATGTATCCAGGTTCATAGTGGCATGGGCTTTGAGCACTGGAGTAGGTTTTAGCGGAATCATCTGCTTCACCACCACATTTGTCCAGAAGTTATCCCTTTAAGTGTAACTTTAAGTGAAAATCCACCCTTTACATTCTGCCCAAATCTTTATTTCCTCACAAAGCTTCCTGCAATGTTTCAGTATTTAAATGTGGATTATTATTTTTAATTCCTTTGCGCAGGTGCAGTTTTTTTTACCTCCAGATCAGTCTGAATCCTTGTGAGGCAGGCTGAGAATCACCAGCCAGGAACGACAATGATCTTCATTAGTCCATCGTTGATGAATAATGAACTTGACCAACACAGAGATATCTGTCAGAAGCACAGGCTTGTTATTGTCTTTATTACAGAGTCTGCCTGATTCCTGTGCCACCACAGTTGAATAATGTACATGAGTGCACAATAGTCTCAGGACTGGCTGCGGCACAGTTAACAAACATACACTTTGTACACAGCAAGGAATGCCATGAGAAAAGGAAAAGCATAGTGTGGTTTTCCATTATAAATCTGCTCACCATAAGTTACTTTGTTTGCAAACTATTCAAAAATAAACTGAATGGAACCCAGGCATTGTGAATGAAATTACTTTGACCTGCTCTCTGGTTGAATTCACTACGTGTTTATTCCAAGTTCTCATTTAAAGAGCAGAGGGTGAAGACTAAAAGGTATCTCCAGTATGTGCAAAACATGCAGTGGAGACTCAGAATCCGGATTATTATCACTAACATACACTCAGTGGCTACTTTATTAGGTACCTCCTGTACTTACCTCATAATGTGACCACTGAGTATATGTTCATGGTCTTCTGCTGCTGTAGCCCATCCACTCCAAGGTTCAACACGTTGTGCCTTCAGAGATGCTCTTCTGCACACCACTGTTGCAATGTATGGTTATTTGGGTTACCGTCGCCTTCAGTGTGAGCCAGTTTGGCTATCCTCCTCTCACCTCTCTCACTAAAAAGACGCTTTTGTCCACAGAACTGCTGCTCACTTGATGCTCGTACCACTCTCTGTAAACTCAAGAGACTATTGTGCATGAAAAGCCCAGGAGATCATCAGTTCTGAGATACTCAAATCACCCTGTCTGGCACCAAAAATTATTCCACAGTCAAAGTCACTTTCTGATCCCCATTCTGATATTTGGCCTGAACAACAACTGAACCTCTTGACCATGTCTGCATGCTTGTATGCATTGAGCTACTGTTGTATGATTGACTGAATAGATATTTGCATTAACAAACGGCTGTACAGTTTTGCCTGATAAAGTGGGCACTGTGTTTACGTCGTGTAATTAGTTGTTTTTTGGCAGCGGGGTCATGCAAGGAATAAAAATTACTACAAGTTATAAACACTATAAATAAATAGAATTAAAGAGGAATGACAAGATAGTCTTCACGGGTTCATGGTTTGTTCAGAAATCTGATCACAGAGGGGAAAGAATTGCTCCTAAAATGTTGTGTGTGGTTCTTCAGGCTCCTGTACCTCCTTCCCAATGTTCGTAATGCTTAGAGGGTATACCCTGGATGGTGAGGGTCTTTAATGATAGGTATTGCCTTCTTGAGTTACTGTCCCCTCAGTGGGAGGGCGGTTGTATCAGCGATGGGGCTGGCTGAGTGTCCTCTGCATCCTTTCTCGATCCTGCACATTGGAGCCTTCATACCAGGTTGTGATGGACACAGTCAGAATGCTCTCCACCATACATCTATAGAAACTTCCAACAGATTTTGGTGATATACCAAATCTCCTCAAGCCCCTAATGAAGCAGAGATGCTGGTATGCTTTCTTCATGGTTGCATAAATACATTGGCTCCAGGATAGCTTCTCTGACATGTTGACATCCAGAAGCTTGAAGTTGTTCACCCTTTCCACCACTGAGACCCCAATGAGTGTGTCTGTGTTCTCCTGACTTCCCCTTCAAGTCCACAACGAATTTTTTGACCTTGCTGTCAAGGTTGTTGCGGCGACACACCTTAACCAGTTGATCTATCTCACTCCTCATCGCCAGGTGAGATTCTGTGAACATCAGTGGTGTCATTAATGAACTTGTTGCTGGCATTTGAGCTGTGCCTATTTTCTAAGGAAGCTGAGATTCTTCAATGTGTGCAGCAGGATGTTGGAGATGTTTTATCAGTCTGTTGTAGCAAGTGCAGTCTTCATGGCTGCTTTATGTTGGGGGAGCAGCTGTCACAAGGATCGTTACAGAAAATCTTTCCTACCAAGTGCAATAAGCATTTACAACAGTTCATTTCTGTGCGACAGGAGAGCACGTATCACAGTACAATAGTCTCTGTTTTATTATTTCTTGAATTATTATTGCACAGTATTGCATATTGGCAAATTATTATTGTGTATATCATTATTCTGTACTTTATTATTAGTTATTATTATTATAACTTATTATTATTGCTAAGTGTATTTTTAAATGTTACTGCTGTAACGAAATAATTTCCCACTTGGGATCAATAAAGTACTTATTATTGTCATTATTACTACCGATCTGCACGGACATGGACTCCCGATAAGCAAGTCAAAGATCCATTTGCAGAAGGAGATACATAGGCCCAGATTTTGAGCTTTGTTAGTTACTACTGAGGAGATGATATTGTTGAACTCTGACCTGTAGTCAATAAACAGCAGTCTTACGTATGTCTGGCTATTGTCTAGGTGCTCCACAGCTGAGTAGAGAGCTGATAAGATTGCATCCACCATAGACTTGTTGTGAGCGGGCATCATGTCCATTTGATAAAAAAGACTTTGCAATGAATGCAAGGTTATTAATTGCTCCCTGCATCAATTAGAAACAAGTTCATGCCAGTGCAAAGTTTTGTCTCTCCCACCTTTTGGTTATCGTAGGAAGGAAGTGAACCATGAAGTTCCCCTTTGGAGAACTCCGGTAGTTTTGCTGATTATTGTTATGACATTGGGATTCTATTACTTTCTTTTCAGAGAACTATACAGTAAGTAGAATACTTTGATGCACAGTTTATTGTGAAGAATGCTTTGGGTAATGTTTAAATGGGCTTTTGAATGGAAAAATCACAGTGCCATTTTAACTACCCCTTCTTGGTGGGTTTCCCAAAGTCATATTCCTTAAATACAACACTTAAATGTTGTTCATTAGTGTAGTCTTAGTAGGCCAAAGAGCCTGCTTCCATACTGAATCTCTCTATAACTCAATGTCACTTTACGTGAATGGAACATCACCTGACATACTATACAAGGCAAAACAATTCCTAGATTACTACAATCTGCCCTACTGCATAATCTTCATTGTTAGTCTGTTCTCATCTCATGTAGCACATCTCAAATTACCAGATTTAAGGTCTTCGTAATCTACTAGCAATTTTATTGAAAGTAATTCAGACTCCTGGGCTCCTGATCTGGAGGTGTTACGCCAGCTTTGGCAGCTGGGGAACTTTAAATACAGTTAACTTTCTAAATCTGTAGTAAATGGTGATATCCGTAATGATTACAGTTAAAGTAATGAATTGCTGAATACCCCATCTGTTTCATTACCGTGTTTTGCAATTCTTACTTCTTGTAAACATAACCAAGAAGAGAGTACACTTCAGAGCATAAGATCATAGTAAAGGTGTCGTGGTAAGCAACTGGGTCATAGAACCCAGCTTTAGCTTTAGCTAGGAGGCATACGGTAGATAATGTGGAGTAAGTGAGATCTGAAATGGATCTACCATTAGGAGAGTAAGGCTGGAAATAGAGGAATAATTTTACTCTCCTTCAGCTGACGCATGGTAGTTAATGGTAAAATAAAATAATGGTAATAAAGAATAATAAAAAAAAAATTGACATAATTTTTCCATGCAAAAAAAAACAAATTGAAAAATCAAGGCCAATTTTGCACACAATGTTCTTAACATCAAAAAGATTCAGCCCTAAAGGGCTGTAGATTTAGATTCCATAACTTTTACCAAAGGGAATTGTATAGATACTTGAAAGATGTAAATCTGCAGGGCATTTTGAAATGGAACTAGTTTGGAAGCCCTTTCAAAAATACAGTAGTGACACAATGGACCAAATGGTTGGTGTTTGTCATTTTGTGAACACCTGGCACAGAATCCATTGGGAGGTTAAGAAGCTAATTTGCACAGGGTGCTGTGGGAATGGGGTCTCACAACCTGCTCCCACCTACTGTTTTCATTGGGTGATTGCCAGTAAACATGGCACCAGCTTGGCTCAGCAGCCATAAATCACTCAAGGGAAAAGGCACCTCTCCTTAGGATCCAGGGTCCAAGGTGAAGACTACCAGCTTCCAGATTTAGGCACACCCATGAATTGATTAATTAGTGAGGTTGCCCTTGTTAGATCACAGGCAAGTGATCTGATGAAGTTGCCACATACAAATGAGGCCACACTGGTGTCAGTTATAGTGGTGCAGGCAGTGGAAGGGGACTAGCTCAGAGTCAGTTAATTCCTGCAGGATGTGGACAAGCATCTGGACAGGAAAATCAAATGATTCACTTGCAGCCTGAGGACAACAGAATCGAAGTGGGATTAATAGCCATGGAAAAACACGTTTTTTGGTCAAGTACTTAGAGCACAAAAACAGACAGTTTTGCTCAACAAACCCTTTCCAACAGAACATAGAAAAGTACACACAGGAACAAACCCCACAGCCCACAATGTCTGCTCTGAACACAATTCCTAATTAAACTGAATCTCTTCTGCCTGTACATGACTCATATCCCTCCATTCCCAGCATATTCAAAGTTCAACATTCAAAGTAAATTTATTATCAAAGTTTGTATATGTCAAAATATACTATCCTGAGATTCATTTGCCTGCAGGCATTCACAGTAGGACAAAGAACCACAATAGAATCAATGAAATTTACACACAAAGACTGACAAGCAATAATGTGCACAAGAAGACAAAGTATAATACATAAAAAAACAAATAATAATAATAATAATAGCTTAAGAGTCAGACTCCCACAAATTATATTACATTATTACAGATAGGACAATCCACAATAGCCGTCCGGATATAATAATACAAGATAAGTGTTGGCGCGTGGCCAAGTGGTTAAGGCCTCGGTCTGGTGATCTGAAGGTCGCTAGTTCGTGCCTCACCTGAGGCAGCGTGTTGTGTCCTTGAGCAAGGCACTTAACCACACACTGCTCTGCGACGACACCGGTGCCAAGCTGTATCGGCCCTAGTGCCCTTCCCTTCGACAACATTGGTGGCGTGGAGAGGGGAGACTTGCAGCATGGGCAACTGCTGGTCTTCCATACAACCTTGCCCAGGCCTGTGCCCTGGAAACCTTCCAAGGCGTAAATCCATGGTCTCATGAGACTAACGGATGCCTATTAAACAAGCAAAAACAACTTATTTAATAGATATAGCCATTGCAAACACAAATGACAGACAGAAATCAGTAAGTGAAGAACACCAGAAATATACTGAATTAAAAGAGGAAATTGAAAGACTTTGAAACATGAACACGGTATACATTGTCCCAATAGTAATATTTACAACTGGTGTCATTTCAAAGTCACTACACAACAGCATGAAACAATTTGGTCTCCACAGCAATATTCATGTAAATCTTCAAAAAGCCACAATACTAAACACCACTAGAATAGTCCAAAAGTTCCTAGCAATTGAGAAATGAGTGCACTTGGCTAAGCCCATACCTCAGGTTTTACCAGCTTGAGCAAAGTAAAAATATATTGCTATAATAATAAGTAATTAAATAATTAATACTGAGAGCATGAGTATGACCAATATTCTTCACTCAGCTTTTTGCCATAACCAGTCTCCAGTTCTTACTGGAAATTGCAAGCCACAATCAGTTTGAATTTAGAGGCACAGCTTTGCAAAGTGAAGTGATTAGGAGACTTCTTATCAGTATTAGCCAAACACAAGACAATGGGGTTACATCACTTAGCACATCAAACATGGTTACAAGTTGGAATGTTTGTGTACACAGAGGGCCAGCCCTCTCAGCATTAATTGTGGATCTTTGGGATCTCTGTCATCAGAATCTATTAAGACACGTGTTTGAGCTACATTGTCCCAGCAAAGGTATCTGGGAAACAACTTATGCAGATTATGTCATCTTGTCGAAAATAATGTAAATATTAGAAGTACTGGGGATTGTTAGGAGTGACAAGGTGCATGACAGAAAGAAGAACTAGAATTCATTCCTCAACTTCCCGTTTATGCAACGGATAACTCATTCATCTACAACTCATTGGTATGTTCTTTTAGTTCGTAAGAATTGTACCAGTGTTCAGAAAACCTTAATAGTTTTTGTAAATCTTTTGTAATTTGAATATCTTTTATAAACTAGAAATCTTCTGTGACTGTTAAATGTGCGTGGAGAATTATTTGTCTAAATTTGAACATGTATCATTAAAAATAAAATAACCATGTTTAAACTACTTCATTGGCCGGAAGTATCTCCTGATTGGTAAGGAGGGGGGACCCATCAGTCAGCACTGTCTATTAGCAGTTAAACTTCACTAGACAGGGATGTAAATTAATCTTTGAAGATTAGGTTGATATAGTACAACCTCCCTATAGTGAGGGTACCTATAGATATCAATATTGAATAGGGCTTAAAATCTCCTTTTGAGTTTAGGGCTTTGCAGACAGAGAACCCAATACCATCAGAAGTTCAGGGTTGACGTGAGTGAAGTTAACCACATTGGTTCAGAAGCCTGATGGTTGAAGGATAATATCTGTTCATGAACCTGGTGGTGTGGGACCTAAGACTCCTGTACCTACCTCCTAATGATAGCAGTGAGAAGAGAGCATGGACTTAGATCAGTGGTTCCCAAAGTGGGCGATATAGTCCCCCTAGGGGTGGTGGGAGTTTCTAAGGGGACAATAAAGATAAAGTGGATGGTGGGGGGAGATGCTTGGTAATAAGAGGGTGAAGCAGAGGGATACAGACTTATCCCCCCTTGTTCAATCCCTTCCTACCTATGTTCGTGACACTTCTCACGCTCTTAAACTTTTCGATGATTTTAAGTTCCCTGGCCCCCACCGCTTTATTTTCACCATGGATGTCCAGTCCCTATATACTTCCATCCCCCATCAGGAAGGTCTCAAAGCTCTACGCTTCTTTTTGGATTCCAGACCTAATCAGTTCCCCTCTACCACCACTCTGCTCCGTCTAGCGGAGTTAGTCCTTACTCTGAATAATTTCTCCTTTGGCTCTTCCCACTTCCTCCAAACTAAAGGTGTAGCTATTGGAACCCGTATGGGTCCTAGCTATGACTGCCTTTTTGTTGGCTTTGTGGAACAATCTATGTTCCGTGCCTATTCTGGTATCTGTCCCCCACTTTTCCTTCGCTACATCGACGACTGCATTGGCGCTGCTTCCTGCATTGACTTTATTAACTTTGCCTCCAACTTTCACCCTGCCCTCAAGTTTACCTGGTCCATTTCTGACACCTCCCTCCCCTTTCTAGATCTTTCTGTCTCTGTCTCTGGAGACAGCTTATCCACTGATGTCTACTATAAGCCTACTGACTCTCACAGCTATCTGGACTATTCCTCTTCTCACCCTGTCTCTTGCAAAAACGCCATCCCCTTCTCGCAATTCCTCCGTCTCTACCGCATCTGCTCTCAGGATGAGGCTTTTCATTCTAGGACGAGGGAGATGTCTTCCTTTTTTAAAGAAAGGGGCTTCCCTTCCTCCACTATCAATTCTGCTCTTAAACACATCTCCCCCATTTCACGTACATCTGCTCTCACTCCATCCTCCCGCCACCCCACTAGGAATAGGGTTCCCCTGGTCCTCACCTACCACCCCACCAGCCTCCGGGTCCAACATATTATTCTCCGTAACTTCTGCCACCTCCAACGGGATCCCACCACTAAGCACATCTTTCCCTCCCCCTCTCTCTCTGCATTCCGCAGGGATCGCTCCCTACGCAACTCCCTTGTCCATTTGTTCCCCCCATCCCTCCCCACTGATCTCCCTCCTAGCACTTATCCTTGTAAGCGGAACAAGTGCTATACATGCCCTTACACTTCCTCCCTTACCACCATTCAGAGCCCCAAACAGTCCTTCCAGGTGAGGCAACACTTCACCTGTGAGTCGGCTGGGGTGATATACTGTGTCCGGTGCTCCCGATATGGCCTTTTATATATTGGCGAGACCCGATGCAGACTGGAAGACCGCTTTGCTGAACACCTACGCTCTGTCCGCCAGAGAAAGCAGGATCTCCCAGTGGCCACACATTTTAATTCCACATCCCATTCCCATTCTGACATGTCTATCCACGGCCTCCTCTACTGTAAAGATGAAGCCACACTCAGGTTGGAGGAACAACACCTTATATTCCGTCTGGGTAGCCTCCAACCTGATGGCATGAACATCGACTTCTCTAACTTCCGCTAAGGCCCCACCTCCCCCTCGTACCCCATCTGTTACTCATTTTTATGCACACATTCTTTCTCTCACTCTCCTTTTTCTCCCTCTGTCCCTCTGAATATACCTCTTGCCCATCCTCTGGGTCCCCCCCCCCCGTCTTTCTTCCCGGACCTCCTGTCCCATGATCCTCTCGTATCCCCTTTTGCCTATCACCTGTCCAGCTCTTGGCTCTATCCCTCCCCCTCCTGTCTTCTCCTATCACTTTGGATCTCCCCCTCCCCCTTCAACTTTCAAATCCCTTACTCAATCTTCCTTCAGTTAGTTCTGACGAAGGGTCTCGGCCTGAAACGTCGACTGCACCTCTTCCTAGAGTTGCTGCCTGGCCTGCTGCGTTCACCAGCAACTTTTATGTGTGTTGCTTGAATTTCCAGCATCTGCAGAATTCCTGTTGTTTGCGTTAAGAAATGAATTGCTTATTATAAGCATTTGAACCTCAGTGCCTCATAATTGATTATAATCATCAAGGAATCACCTCATCCCTTGCTAACCACCATTCTTTTAGACTTTCCTTGAAGCACGTTGTAGTTGTTGAAAAGGAATGTGACACTTCTTTATTTGGCACATGATAAGAAATCTGGACTGAAGAAATTGTGTTATTTCCAGGGCCAGCCACACATTATTGCCATTCACTAGTGTAGTCCAGTGTTAGCTGGTACAATTCACATACCCTAATCACATAGAGTCACAATTCTTGTGAATTGGGATATGGTTTTCAATGGAATAAAGTTCAGAATATGCCCTTTCAAATGGTCTTGACTGCATTTCTCCAGCCCAAATGAGATATCAGTGCTCCACTTTCTGTACCTTCAGTCTGAGAGTCAGGTTTTGCCTGAGCTATGATGATGTCATAACTTTCCCCTTTATTGATTGCAGTGCCTGAGGTTGGACTTAAACAACAGACGATTGATTGTGGTCATTAATCCATAACAAAAATGGCAGAAGCAGAACAAATGAAAAAGTAGTGTAGACAGTATAGTGTGGAGTATCTGAAATATTGATTATTTTCAATCACTTCATGAAAACTTTTAGAAACAAAAAACACTTCAAAATGTTTGCCAGCACTTTGCAACATCATCATCATCATCAGGTGCCATGCCCAGTTTGAGCTTTGAATGCCACGGCCCACACACTCCCGTTTCGGGTCAAGTGGATCAATTCATTGGTATTTATTTCCAATTCTCTGGCTGCTGTCTCCATCAACATTTGTCTTTGTCTTCCTCTTGCTTTCTTCCCTTCAATCTTTCCCATAATTACCGCTCATTCTAACTCCTCTTTCCTAATCACATGTCCAACGAAGTTATGTTGCCTTTTCATGATCTCATACATTATTTCTCTTTTTGTGTTTGCTCTGTTCATGACATCCTTGTTAGATATTCGCTTTGTCCATGATATTCTTCGCATCCTCCTCAAAAACCACATCTCTGCTGCTTCATTTCATTTCCTCATGTTACTTAATATTGTCCAACATTCTGAGCCATATAACATAACTGGATAAACGTAACGTTTCAGTACTCTGAGGCCGGTTGTCATGCCTAGTTTAGTATTAAGTCAGTATACTCTTCATTCTCGTAAAGGTGTCTTTTGCCATCCCTATTCTTCTTTTGATGTCCGTGTCGCACCTGCCATCTGATGTCACCCAGCTTCCTAAGTAGCAAAAGTTCTGTACTTGTTTTATGTCTTCCCCGTTGATTCTCAGCCTGCAGATAGGATTCTCCTTCTTTTTGGATATCACCATACATTCTGTCTTTTTGCAATTGATAGATAGAACCATTTTTGTACTTTCTTCAACAACCATATTAATTAAGTTTTGTAGTTCTTCCTCCGTAAAAATCAAAACAGTGATAATTTGCATGCTGCATACAACATTTCATTGCTTATTGCTAAATCTGGAAGCCAGATACAATTGGAGAAGAACTGATTCTGCCAGCAGTAAGGGAGGTTCTAAATACAGATTTGCAGAAGTCACTAAACCAAATAACTAAAGCAATTCCACTCAGTGACACTCTGTTCAAAGACAAATAGATGAAAAGTCTGAGAATATGGAAGAAACATTGTGCAACATACAGAGGACAACAGAATTTGCTTTGCATTTGGACGAGTCAAATTTGGCAGCAAAGAATCTTTGCCTTATGGTTCAAGAGTTGTTATTTACAAGGGAAATATAAACAGATACAAAGAGAGAGTCAATATTTTGGATTGTTGAGCCATTTTTCAAAGAGAATGACATTCTGCTCACCAACATTCTTGCTTGTGCAACAGATGGGGTTGCCACCGTGGGGTTAATACTTTCTTGGAAAAAAGCTGTTGCTAACATACTTACCATTCACTGTGTAACGCTGCGCAACTCTCCCTCACTTAAATCCAAATCACTAGCTAGTCTCGACACCATCATAATGGTGTCAAGGTCTTCATCGATGCCAATGATGGATGAACAACAACATAACACATACTCACAGATAACATATCGTCACAAGAAAACCCAAGTGATCAGTTGCACAAATGCTGTTATCACAACAGTAAATAAAATCAAGTCCTATGCTCTCAATTCTTGACTATTTCGAGAGCTTTGTATTGAGAAAGATGAACTGTTCGAACACTTGCTGTTGCACACAGAACTCAGGTGGTTTTCAAAAGGAAACTGGCTAAGATGCTTCTGTGCGCTTTTTGAAACTGATAAGATTCTTTGAAGACTCGAATGCTTCATTTAATAATCAAGTTTAGCCTCCAAGTTCAGGGTGAGGTCATCCCTTTCATCGAAGATTACCCGATAAAATGCTTGGGGAAGTGGTTTAATGTGTCACTAACAGATGGGGCCAATGTCACCAATGCTGTGAAGCAGACAGACGAACGGCTGAAGAAGATCAACAAATCCAGACTTCCCGGTAAATTCAAGACCTAGCTGTACCATTACGGCCTTCTGTCCAGGCTTCTCTGAGTCTTCACACTTCATGAGTTCCCCATGACTGCTGTAGAGGGCATCGAGAGGAAAACCAACAATCACCAGCTTCTCTTCAGTGGGCCTTTACATTCGTTCTGGGTAACTGCAGCTTCCCCTGTCGTTTGTTGTGGAGGAATTCAAGGTGGCAAAATGCAGAGCCTTATTAAGCTTGAGAGATTCCAGTGACGTCTTGGTAAAGCAAGCAGTCGTTACAACCAGATCTGGGTGCAAGTGGGCAGCCAACACAGCTGTGGAGCAGGCAGTGTGTTCTCTGAAGCTGTGAGATATCATCAGCAACTCCTGCGTCGAGTGGCAAGGCCTCGGCTCAGTTCACTTCCAGCAGTGGGGAAACGCAAGCATAAGGAACAGGTGAGACATGGTACAGGCAGAAGTACGGATCCGTGAGGAAGAGAAGGGGATGTCAAAGGCAGTGGAACAAGGGTCCCAGGGCGCCTGGACAAAATGGGATCTGCCTAAGTGCAAGATCTCATAGGCAGAGTTATGGAGACTGGAGCCCTTCCATATTTCCTTCCTCTTGCGATCAGTGTATGATACCCTGCCTTCACCATTACATCTGTACTCATGGGGGATGAGAGCGGACCCGAACTGAAAGCTCTGTGGTCAAAAGTGGACACTGGCTCATATACTGTCCAGGTGTAAAACAGCTGTAACTCAAGGACGGTATGGGTGGTGCCATGATAAGGTGCTTCTGGCTGTTGCTGACACACCAGAGTGGGAGAGATGCAAGAAGAGGGCGGCTGGCACAGATTTGAGGAAGACCATCACCTTCATCAAGGAGGGAGCCAGGCTTTTCGTAACCAAACAATCTGCTGCTAACGGCCAGGTCCTGGGAGATGAGGGTCGATGTGGGAAGGAGGCTGCAGTTCCCGGATGTGGTGTACACAACCCTACGCCCGGACATTGTACTGCGGTCAACTGAAAACAAGAAAATAATTCTGGTTGAGCTGACTGTGCCGTGGGAGGAGGGATGGGAAGAGGCCCACGAGAGAAAGGCCTTGAAGTACCAGCCCTTACTGCAGGAGTGTAACGAGAAGGGATGGCAGGCATGGTTGTTCCCTGTGGAGATCGGCTGCAGAGGTTTCCCAGCCAAATCAGCATGGCGGTTGTTGTCAGATCTGGGCGTGGACGAAAGGAGCAAAAAACAAGCAGATCGTAGGATGGGGAAGAGGCAGAATGAGCCTCTTGCTGGATTTGGAGTAGGTGAGAGGAGGGAAGCTGGAAGCCAGGAGCAGATGGGCAGTGATTTGGCCACCACTGCCGGCCCACCAACTGGAGAGTGTCATGGTTAAGGGTCGAAAACACTCTGAGAAGGTTGGGAGCCACCCGATGACATTTGCTCCTGGCTGAAGGCTACAGTTACTTTATAAGGTATCTGGAGAATGCACCCGAACAGGTGTATGTAACAAGTAATCTCTGTTTTGTACCAGTGGCTTCCAGGAAAGACTGGATGGCAACCGAGGAAGGTCAGTGACGCTGGAGAGACAGCTGACCTCCAGGAAAGACTGGTACGGGCTCACAAGGCTAGCAACCTTGTGGGCAGCACTCGCAAGAGGGAACCACTCAAGCTACGATTGAACACAAAGAGCAATACCCTCAGAGTCTCCTGAGAGGGAGGGGAGAGGATGAGAGACGCAACAGGATGAGAGATGGCCAGGACAGGAAACACAACTACAAGGAAGCTAAAGCAAACAACACTGACTGGAGAGGAATTCACAGTAAGGTGTCATTGCAGGAAAGTCTGCAAAAACATCAGAGGGCTCAAGATACACCAGAGCAAATCTAGATGTGGATCAATGGTGACCCAAGTGCAGCACATGGACTTGGTGTCCAGTGAGACGAAAGAGAATTCCAGCCAGGAAGCATCCCACAGAGCTGAAGATCTCTCCGCACTCGAGTCGCCTCAGCACCGAACAACAGACCAAGTGAGTTCCTCTTTGGCTACCCCAATCCATTCATCAAGGAAAGGCAGGATCAAATGGCCTAGATCGTCAGACAACGTCACCTGGATGCAACCAAATAGGAGGGAAAGGGAGGTTCGTCGCTTGAGAGGTGAATTACAGACGCTCAACAAGAGGTTTAAAACCAGCTCACCGGCCGAAAAAGTGCCCTCTTAACCAGCATGTTGTGGGAAAAGCTGTGCAAACTCTGGAGGGCGGAATATCTACGACAGCAAAGAGGGAAGAAAGAGAAAAGGGGAGCGCAGTTTGTGAGAGATCCATTCAGTTTCACCAGGACTCTTCTCAGCCAACAAAAATCTGTTATACTATCCAGCTCAAAGCCAGAGGTAGAGGAGTTCCTGTGGGAGGCACACAGTGACCCATGGAGGGATCGGGACTAGGAACCAATGGGCCTGTGCGAAGACCGGAAAAACCATCAAATGAGCTGAATGTGAAGGAGCCTACGTGGCAGGAAATCCAGGACATCATCCGTAAAGCTAAAGCATCAGCTGCCCCAGGCCCAAGTGGCCTACCTTATAAGGTGTATAAGAAATGCCTAAAACTTCTTCGGAGGCTGTGGAAGGTCATGAGAAAGATCTGGGCCAAAGGTACTATTCCATCAAGTTGGAAATTGGCAGAGGGATGCTTTATTCCAAAGGAAGAGGATTCTTCTACAATTACTCAGTTTAGGATAATTTCTCTCCTGGATGTGAAATGTAAGTTTTTCATTTCTGTGCTCGCAAGAAGGCTGATTTCTTACATGACACAGAACTGCTATATCAACACATCCATCCAGAAAGGCGGTATTCCAGGCTTTTCGGGGTGTCTGGAACACACCTCAATGATTAGCCATTTGATCAGTGAGGCCAAGCAGAAAAAAGGCAACTTAACAGTTGTCTGGTTAGACCTTGCGAGCGCCTACGGGTCTATTCCACATGACCTCATCCTAGAAGGACTCGACCACTACTATATCCCAGTGGCTATTCCAGACATGATCACCAGCTACCTGGGAGGATTCCAACAGATTTACATCAGCCCATTTCACAACTAGGTTGGCAGGACCTCCAGAAGGGGATTCCAACAGGGTGCACCATCTCCCCCACCCTATTTATTATGGGAATGAACCTCCTACTATCAGCAGCAGAAGATGTAACCCGCGGCCCGACGTTGGAGTCGGGCATTGTTCAGCCGACTCTACGAGGGTTCATGGACGACATCACTATAACAACTCTGGCACATGTCCAAGCAAGATGGGTATTGGAATCCCTGGATAATGTAGCCACTTGGGCGAGGATGTCCTTCAAGGCCAAGAAGTCCAGGTGCATGGTGATCAGAAAGGGCAAAGTTACTAGCAAGTTTAGCCTCCAAGTTCAGGGTAAGGTCATCCCTTCCATCGAAGCTAACCCGATAAAATGCTTGGGGAAGTGGTTAAATGTGTAATTGACAGACGGAGCCAATGTCACCAATACTGTGAAGCAGACAGACGAATGGCTGGAGAAGATTGACAAATCAGGATTTCCTAATAAATTCAAGACCTGGCTGTACCAATACGGCCTTCTGCCCAGGCTTCTCTGGCTCTTCACACTTTATGAGTTCCCCATGACTGCCGTACAGGGCATCGAGAGGAAAACCAACAAACACTTGCGGAGATGGTTGGGAGTTCCCCCAAGCTTCTCTTCAGTGGGTCTCTATATTCGATCTGGGCAACTGCAGCTTCCCCTGTCATCTGTTGTGGAGGAATTCAAGGTGGTAAAATGCAGAGCCTTATTAAGCTTGAGAGATTCCAATGATGACTCGGTAAAGCAAGCAGGTGTTACAACCAGATCTGGGTGCAAGCGGGCAGCCAACATAGCTGTGGAGCAGGCAGTGTGTTCTCTGAAGCTGTGAGATATTATTGGCAACCCCTGCATTGGGCGGCAAGGCCTCGGCTCAGTTCACTTCCAGCAGTGGGGAAATGCAAGCATAAGGAACAGGCGAGACATGGTACAGGCAGAAGTACGGATCCGTGAGGAAGAGAAGTGGATGTCAAAGGCAGTGGAACAAGGGTCCCAGGGTGCCTGGACAAAATGGGATCTGCCCAAGCGCAAGATCTCATGGGCAGAGTTATGGAGACTGGAGCCCTTCAATATTTCCTTCCTCTTGCGATCAGTGTATGACACCCTTCCATTGCCATTCCATCTGTACACATGGGGGATGAGAGAGGACTCGAACTGTAAGCTCTGTGGTCAAAAGTGGACACTGGCTCATATACTGTCCAGGTGTAAAACAGCTCTCACTCAAGGATGGTATGGGTGGTGCCATGATAAGGTGCTTCTGCCTGTTGCTGATACACTAGAGCGGGAGAGATGCAAGAAGAGGACGGCTGGCACAGACTTGAGAGAGAGCCAGGCCTTTCGTAACCAAACAACCAAAGCCCAATCTGCTGCTAACGGCCAGGTCCTGGGAGATGAGGGTCGATGTGGGAAGGAGGCTGCAGTTCCCGGATGTTGTGCACACAACCCTACGCCCGGAAATTGTACTGTGGTCAACTGAAGACAGGGAGTAATTCTGGTTGAGCTGACTGTGCCATGGGAGGAGGGATGGGAAGAGGCCCACGACAGAAAGGCCTTGAAGTACCAGCTCTTAATGCAGGAGTGCAAAGACAAGGGATGGCAGGCATGGTTGTTCCCTGTGGAGATCGGCTGCAGAGGTTTCCCAGCCAAAGCAGCATGACGGTTGTTGTCAGATCTGGGCCTGGATGAAAGGAGCAAAAAACAAGCAACTTGTAGGATGGGGGAAGAGGCAGAACGAGCCTCTTGTTGGATTTGGAGTAGGCGAGAGGAGGGAAGCTGGAAGCCAGGAGCAGATGGGCAGTGATTTGGCCACCACTGCCGGCCCACCAACTGGAGAGTGTTGTGGTTAAGGGTCGAAACACTCTGTGAAGGTTGGGAACCACCTGATGACATCTGCTCCTGGCTGAAGGCTACAGTTACCTTATAAGGTATCTGGAGAATGCACCCTAACAGGTGTATGTAACAAGTAATCTCTGGTTTGTACCAGTGGCTTCCAGGAAAGACTGGATGGCAACCGAGGAAGGTCGGTGACACTGGAGAGACAGCTGACCTCCAGGAAAGACTGACAGGTGTACGTAACAAGCAGAAATGACATTGCTTATTTGTCAGAATTATTCGCAAAGTTTAATGAAATCAGTTTTCAATCGCTAGGAAATGAAGTGTACCTTGTCAATGTCAAATCCATCATCTCCACATTTCTGTCCAAGTTAACCCTATTCAAGTGCAACATTGGCCATTGCAACCTTTTCCAATTTCCGAACTTCTCGCACTTGGAAGAGAAAAAAAAGAGTACTAGGTGATCATCATCAAGAATACTGAGCCCACCTGGGAGAGCTGCATCAAGACATGTCAGGGTGATTTCAGGATCTTCTCTTTATCAGAATTCCAGATTGGATAATAAATCCATTCTTCCACACTCTTCCATAATCCATTCTTCCACATTCTTCCATAAATCCACACTTGAAATGAGGAACCAACAGGAAGGATGGAGTTAGAACTGATCTTGCTACGAAATGACTTTGAGCTGAAGCTGAGCTACAAAAAGCCATATCAAGACTTTTGGTTGCAGAAAGAAACCCCTGATCCTGCACTGTGGAAAAAGGTCAAGATGCTCCTTATGCCTATCCAACATCGTACTTAGTGGAGTGTGGTTTCAGTGCGGTTGCCAACATCTTTCAAAGCAATGAAACAGACTGGAAATTACTGAGTGTGGGGAACTGAGACGCCATCTGAGTGACAGTCAGCCTGATGTTGGGAAACTACTATCACTGCACCAAGCCTATCCATCTCATTGAAAGGTGAAAGAGCAATGAAGTAGTGAATAGTTGGACTGCTAATGTACGCTCTAAAATTGTTTACCATAATTTAATAAAGAAACAATTTTATTTGCAGCTTTAAATAGATTTGAATATTTTTGCAATGATTTAGGAGGTGACAAAGGGCTGCACATGATAGAATCTGATGGGAGAGGAAAGTGGAGCATGGAATCAAGCAAGGGAAGTGGGGTAGGCAGATGAGAACTTCCATCTGTTCCTCATTCCGACATTGGCAGACACTTGCACAGGGAGTTGCACACTCATAGTAATCAGCTTTAGCCTTGGTTGCTGTGATGAGCTCAAGGTTTCTGCTGCATCTCATCCCTCCCAGTAACTCAGACAGGCTGTCTACTTAAACAAGGCAAGAGCCACTTGACGACCTATCAGCAGCAGACACATCCTATGCTATAGGCAAACCTTTTCCGCATTTTCAGCAGGATTTTGGTCAGAATCACTCAGCGGTTGAAAAACGTTAGCCTAATTCCAACTTCAGCACATCAACCAACTCACTCACAGGAAAGAGATTTTCAACCAGACTTCTGCTTTCAAACGTCGCTGCAGTGCAAGAAACTATAGGTGTAATTGTGGGTAAAATGTAGGAATTGTAGATGTAAGGCCAGGGAATTGCAGACACTATACAGAAACAATACAGGAAATTGGAATAATTTGCAGGAAGTAGAGGTATTATGTATAGAGGAACCGATGGTTGCATTTGTAAAGTAGGAAATTGCAGATTTAATGCACGAAATTACAGATGCATTGCAGGAAACTGTAGACATAATGAAGGAAATTGCAACAGCTTTGAAGTAAGTTGAAAGGTATATTGCAGTCGAATGCAGGAAATTGTCGATGCATTGCAGAAAATTGAAGATGCAATGCAAGAAAATGGAGATGCATTGCAGGAAGCAGTAGGTATAATGTCATGCATGGAAGTGGTGCAATTTTCTTTTTCCATTGTATCTAAATTTCTGATTCTGGGTGGAGCATAAGTTAAGTTCAGGGAACAGATTAAGCCAGCTTGCATCTGTGAAGGTAGGCAGACTTTTTTTGTAATCCTGGCAACAAAGGTCTAAGACATCATCGGAGGACAAGAAGGGGGACTAACAACAATGAATTTCAACAAGAGATAGTATTACAGAGTCATAGAGCACAGAAACAGGCCCTTCAGCCCATTGCTTCCGCACCAACCTATACAAATCCCTTTTTTCATCTGACATCCTATCGACTCCCCTCTAATTTCCCTCAACCATCTGGAGACAAGGAGTACTTTACAGTGCCAATTACACTACCTCAACCTGCACATCTCTGGGATGTGAAAGGAAACTAGAGTACTGTGCAGGAAACCCACACAGAAACAGGATGAACATGTAAACTCCACACAGTCAGGAACTGAGGTTAGGATTGAACATGAGTCACTGGAGCAGTGAGCCATCAAAAGAGCAAGAGTATTTTTATTACATTAACTTACATAAATGTCAGCACCTAGGGAATCTGCTTATCTCACTTTCCCAAACCCCTTTTCACCAAACCCCTATCTGCATAATCCTAGCAACACACATCAAAGTTGCTGGTGAACGCAGCAGGCCAGGCAGCATCTCTAGGAAGAGGTACAGTCGATGTTTCAGGCCGAGACCCTTCGTCAGGACTAACTGAAGGAAGAGTTAGTAAGAGATTTGAAAGTGGGAGGGGGAGGGGGAGATCCAAAATGATAGGAGAAGACAGGAGGGGGAGGGATGGAGCCAAGAGCTGGACAGGTGATAGGCAAAGGGGATATGAGAGGATCATGGGACAGGAGGCCCAGGGAGAAAGACAAGGGGGTGGGGAACCCAGAGGATGGGCAAGGGGTATATTCAGAGGGACAGAGGGAGAAAAAGGAGAGTTAGAGAAAGAATGTGTGTATAAAAATAAATAATGGATGGGGTACGAGGGGGAGGTGGGGCATTAGCAGAAGTTAGGGAAGTCGATGTTCATGCCATCAGGTTGGAGGCTACCCAGACGGAATATAAGGTGTTGTTCCTCCAATCTGAGTGTGGCTTCATCTTTACAGTAGAGGAGGCCGTGGATAGACGTGTCAGAATGGGAATGGGATGTGGAATTAAAATGGGTGGCCACTGGAAGATCCTGCTTTCTCTGGTGGACAGAGCGTAGGTGTTCAGCAAAACGGTCTCCCAGTCTGCGTCGGGTCTCGCCAATATATAGAAGGCCACATCGGGAGCACCGGACGCAGTATATCACCCCAGCCGACTCACAGGTGAAGTGTTGCCTCACCTGGAAGGACTGTCTGGGGCCCTGAATGGTGGTAAGGGAGGAAGTGTAAGGGCTTGTATAGCACTTGTTCCGCTTACAAGGATAAGTGCTAGGAGGGAGATCAGTGGGGAGGGATGGCGGGGACGAATGGACAAGGGAGCTGCGTAGGGAGCGATCCCTGCGGAAAGCAGAGGCGGGGGGAGGAAAAGATGTGCTTAGTGGTGGGATCCCGTTGGAGGTGGCGGAAGTTATGGAGAATAATATGTTGGACCCGGAGGCTGGTGGGGTGGTAGGTGAGGACCAGGGGAACCCTATTCCTAGTGGGGTGGCGGGAGGATGGAGTGACAGCAGATGTACGTGAAATGGGGCAGATGCGTTTGAGAGCAGAGTTGATGGTGGAGGAAGGGAAGCCCCTTTCTTTAAAAAAGGAGGACATCTCCCTCGTCCTGGAATGAAAAGCCTCATCCTGAGAGCAGATGCAGCGGAGATGGAGGAATTGCGAGAAGGGGATGGCATTTTTGCAAGAGACAGGGTGAGAAGAGGAACAGTCCAGATAGCTGTGAGAGTCAGTAGGCTTATAGTAGACATCAGTGGATAAGCTGTCTCCAGAGATAGACAGAAAGATCTAGAAAGGGGAGGGAGGTGTCGAAAATGGACCAGGTAAACTTGAGGGCAGGGTGAAAGTTGGAGGCAAAGTTAATAAAGTCAACGAGTTCTGCATGCGTGCAGGAAGCAGCGCCAAGGCAGTCGTTGATGTAGCGAAGGAAAAGTGGGGGACAGATACCAGAATAAGCTTGGAATATGGATTGTTCCACAAAGCCAACAAAAAGGCAGGCATAGCTGGGACCCGTACGGGTTCCCATGGCTACACCTTTAGTTTGAAGGAAGTGGGAGGAGCCAAAGGAGAAATTATTAAGAGTAAGGATTAATTCCGCTAGAGGGAGCAGAGTGGTGGTAGAGGGGAACTGATTAGGTCTGGAATCCAAAAAGAAGCGTAGAGCTTTGAGACCTTCCCGATGGGGGATGGAAGTATATAGGGACTGGACATCCGTGGTGAAAATAAAGCAGTGGGGGCCAGAGAACTTAAAATCATCGAAAAGTTTAAGAGTTCTCTCACTGCGTAATCCTAAATGCCTTTCTCTCTAAGGTATTGCATCTCCATTTCAGATACTAGACTGGGGCTTAAGGAAAGTGCAAGGAACAGCTCAATTCAGCTGACGTTTCTGTGGTTTTCACCAATGGAGATCTTCCCTCCATGGACTCAGTCTACACTTCCTGTTGTCCAGATAAAGTAGCTAGCATAATCATTGATCCCTCTCACCCTGAATATTCTCTCTTATCCTGTCTTCTAACAGAAGAGCTTAATAACATGTCACAGCAGACTCAACGACAGCTTCTATCATAATGCAGCCAGACTCGAATGGACCTCCTGTACAACAAGATAGACTCCTGATCTCTCAATCTATCTCGTTGTGGCGTCCCACTTCATTTGTCTTCCTGAACCGCATTTTCTCTGTGACTGTAGCATTATATCCTGCACGTTGTTATTGCACTTCCTTTTGTACTACCTCAAAGTACTTTTGTTTGGAACCATGTATCTGAGTGACACACAAAACCAAGATTTTCACTGTATTTCTGTATATGTGACAATGATAAACCAATCTCCAACTACCTGTCCTTCCAAAGCAACAAAGCCGTTCATTTCAACTAGTTTTTTGTAGTGGTGAGCTACACATTCTAACCACAGACTGGGCACCTAAGCCTCTTTCAGAATCTATCAGTAAGTCTGGGACACTGTGCTCGACAATTCATATACTGTTTCAGGAATTACTGTAGTTTCAAAGAAATGACAATGGCTCTGAGAGGAGCTATCAGTTAGTTCGATGTAATAACAGCTAAGATTATAATGTGATTCTTGCAAGTACAAGGAACAGAATGCCTGTGACCTTGAAGTTCCTCCCTCCTGGTTACAACACTCGCTCTTGCACACCTTGGGAGAGTCAGGATGGTCCTAACGCTCAAGCCTCTGGAGTGAAATCACAAACACAAGAAAATCTGCAGATGCTGGAAATCCAAGGCAACATACAAAAATGCTGGAGGAACTCGGCAGGTCAGGCAGCATCCATGGAAAAGAGTAAACAGTCAACGTTTCCGGCCAAGGCCCTTCAGCAGGATTGGGAAAAAAAAGGATGAGAAGTCAGAGTAAGAAGTTAGGGGTGAAGGGAAGAAGAAGTGAAAAGTGGTAGGTGATAGGTGAAGCTGGGAGGTAAAGAGCTGGGAAGTTGATTGGTGAGAGAGATAAAGGGCTGGAGGAGGGGGAATCTGATAGGAGAGGGTAGACGATCATGGAAGAAAGGGAAGGAGTAGAAGCACCAGAGGGCTGCTGGAGTGGAACTTGAACTCACGACTTTTTGACTCAGAGGTGAGTGCCCTGTCTATTGCGCCATGGTCAGTGGTGAGGAGAAGCAGTCACAGCTGCAATGAGGAGGTGGGACATCTGAACTTGGCCCCATCTCAATGTTGAAAGCAAAAAAGCAACTTGTAAGATCACTGAGCCAACACAAAAAGTTATCCAGTGACTTCTATGGTGAAATCCTACTGCCCAGTACTAATACTTTTCATCAGAGGGCAGAGAGCTGAAGAGTAGCACTGGTATGTTCCCTGGAATAAGTTTATCCTAATCACCCTGAACAGTGTAACTGTTGAAGAAATAGAGTATTGAACCCCAACAGTGGAATACGTTGTGGAGTCCTGCTCACCTAGTATGGGAAGGATTCTATTAAGGTGGAAAAGGTGAAGGGAAGATCCACGAGGATGTTACCAGGACTGGAGGGCTGAAGGTATAAGGAAAGGCTAAATAGGCTGAAGGAAAGGGGCTGAGCAGGACAAAGGTCTATAAAATCATGGGGGCATAGGTGGATGGTGACAATCTTTTATTCTTAGGGAGTCTGAAACTAGAGCACTTAGCGTTAAGGTGAGAGGGAAGAAATTCTAACTGGACCTGAGGGGCAACATTTTCTCACAGTGGGTGATGGATGGGTCAGTTACGAACTGTCAGAGAAAGTGGTTGAGGCAGACGCAATTAAATCTCTTAAAAAGCATTTGGATTGAGTACATAGATAGGAAAGATTAAAAGGAATATGGCCAAACATGGGAAAATGGGACCAGCTCGGTTAGGTAGGTTGGTCGGCCAAAGGGCCAAAGGACCTTTTTGCATGCTACATAATTCTTTGACTCTTTAACACTCTGAAAAGTTCCCCATTTCATTTGATGGCCTGAGCTTCCACTGTTGGACCAGTGGAACTGGCCTGGGACATCAACACCCCTCTAATTTCTGTGGGGTCACAATGAGAGACAGTGGGATTAGTGTGATTCCCCTACACGTGAGGAGCCTACAGATCCTCTGTTAAGTTCACACATGGAGAATGCCCAGGACTGAGGCATGGTAATGGAAAGCAGGCGGTTGGCTTTTATGACTCTGTACCTCAATCAAATTCCCCAGCATAAGTTTCATCAGA
This sequence comes from Mobula hypostoma, assembly GCF_963921235.1. Taxonomy (NCBI): domain Eukaryota; kingdom Metazoa; phylum Chordata; class Chondrichthyes; order Myliobatiformes; family Myliobatidae; genus Mobula; species Mobula hypostoma. Next base: position 127,450,726 of record NC_086097.1, read on the forward strand.
ACATTGAGAAGAAATATAGATGAGGGAGTCTGTTTCTCCACCAAAATTCTCAGGATTGAATTTCCACCCTCCTTTCCTGTCTTTTGAGTTCCCTGCTATAGATAAATCTACCAATCTTGGCATTCTGAAAATTTACGGTCTCTGGGTAAAGGAATTTCTCCTCAGCCCCGTTCTGAGATTATGCCCCTAATTCTAGATACCTCCGTGGAGGAAGCACTCTGTTGCATGTACTCTGCCAATTCCCCCTCAGAGCCACAAGTATCCTTCATTCTTCCCAACAGCACTGAGTATTGGAGCAAAGTCTAAGATAACACAAGAGTACTTGTTTACTTTCAGGCCCATATATTTTCCAGATAAGGGAGCTTCAGAATGGCAACAACAGTAGGTCTTTAATGATTTCTAGCACAAGTCCATGAAGGAAGCCGTAACTTAATTCATTCTGTCACCTGTGGTTTCTTTAGGAAGTTGACAAGTTTAAAAAGAATTTCAGGAACTAGCGTTTCAATTACTTTTTTGGCTTTAGAATAACATCTTCATTGTGTGGAAAACATGATTAATAATGTATTGTTCACAAATTGGCGTCAGGAAAATTGTAATCTTTTTTCACACCAGACTGAGCTATACTGACGTTAGGTTATGCATGGTGCTGAACGAGGAACGATTATGCACATTTACTTACAAGGATCCCACTTCAGACCAACCAGTAAAATGCCCCAGACGTTATGTCTTGTTATCACAATTGAAGTCAAAATAGAATTCCCATCTCCATCATTTTAATGAGTCTCGAAGGAAGTCCCAGTTGATCGCTGTAGTCCAACAAGGGGGCAGTGCCAACTAGACATGAAACCGCCAAAACTAACATGCTCAGATTTGAGATAAAAGTTCGCAGAGTTCAAAGGAAGGCAGCAAAAAACAAAAGTGAAAGGAGACAAATTGACATATAAACTGAGGACCATCCTGAGTGATGTGGAAATCCAATTGTACACAAATGATGCTAAGTGTCAGGAAGAAATGGAAAAACAGGCGCAAGTTCTGATATTCTGTCAGAAATTCAGAACTAAACTTCAAAGGCAGATTGTGTAATACATTTAACATAGCATAATATTGCAATAGTAAGCCTTTCGGGTTTGCTCCACAATTCAATAAGTTGATCCCATGTCGCAAGTCCACTTTCCCTCTCAATCCCCATGTACCTCATTTGTGGTTTTTGGAGGTTCTCCAAGACAACACTTCAGGAGATGGTCAGGGCAGGTCCTTGGCCCGACCATCACCTACTTCATTGATCTCACAAGGACAGAAATGGGAATGTTCACTGCTGGGTGTACAATGCTCAATTCTATTCATGGCTCCTCGGGAAACGAGACAACCCTTGCAGTAAGATGAAGAAATCATCCAGGCATGGACTGATAGGTAATATTTGTGACATGAATGAAGTGCCAGAGACAGTAGCCACCTCTTATAACATCTCAGCAGTATTATCATTACTGACCTACGTCTACACCCTGGAAGGGATTTCACCTTTGGCTAAAAACTGAACAGGATCAACCCATGAATGTGGTGGCTAATTGTGGTCAGAGGCTGGGTTTCCAGTGACATATGACATTGCAGCCCTTTTCCACCATCAACAACACACCCGTAGGGAGTATGGTCAGCATCAATAGCATTCAAAAACCACCGAGGATGAGAGAGGCTGTCTGATTCAGTACCTGAAATACTCACTCTCTCCTCCAATGGCACCACTGACGATGAGACAGTCTGTCTCATTCATTAGCAGAAATACTCACTCTCTCCTCCAATGGCACCAGCGAGGATGAGACAGTCTGTCTCATTCATTAGCAGAAATACTCACTCTCTCCTCCAATGGCACTAGCGAGGATGAGACAGTCTGTCTCATTCATTAGCAGAAATACTCACTCTCTCCTCCAATGGCACCAGCGAGGATGAGACAGTCTGTCTCATTCATTAGCAGAAATACTTACTCTCTCCTCCAGTGGCCCCATGGCTGAAGTGTGTACAAGGCAGTATGAATTTTCGGGAATGTAAGGAACTGCAGAGAGTTGACGGCTCAGACCAATACATTGCAGGCACACCCCTCCCCACTGGCAGAAGTTTCTACATGTGCAGCATCTGTCATCAAAATTCCTCACCTTCAGGGCTATGCCATCTTCTCAGCGCTACCATCAGGCAGAAGATACATAAGCCTGAAGTCCCACACTACCAGTTTCAAGAGCAGCTGCTTCTCTTCAACCATTCAGTTCCCAAGCCAATCTGCACAAGCCTTACCACTACCTTGGCATAGCGACACTATGACCACTGTGCCCACTTTGCACTATTGCTTGTTCTAATTGTGTTCTGTTTGTATAATTTATGTCTAATTTACATTTTTACTTGTGAATGTCATGTATCAGATGCTACGATCTGAACCTGATTCAGATGTGCCTGTGATGCAGCTGCAAGTTTTCCATTGCACCTACGCATACATAGCAACAAACTTGACTCTGACCTTCACAAAATGCACTGCAGCTACTCACAGAAACATAGAAAACCTACAGCACAATACAGGCCCTTCGGCCCACAATGCTGTGCCAAACACGTACTTACTTTAGAAATTACCCAGGGTTACCCATAGCCCTCTACTCGTCCAGTCTATTCTGACAGCATCTGTCAAACTCGCTCTCTCTGTCACCAAGGGCAGCAAGTGCATAGGAACCCCATCAACTGCAGATTCCTCTCAAAGTCACGTGCCATTCCGACTTTTTACCATTCTTTTATCATCACTGCGGCTAAATATTGGAGATTTCCCCCCTTTTCCGCCCTCCGACAACATTGTGTGAGTATCTCCACTGGAAGTAGTTCAGGAAGGTAATTCACCAACATCTTCTGGAGGGAAGAGGCCATAAATGCAGACCCTAGCACTGATCTCCTCACCCTGAAAAATAAATAACATACAAGGCTCTAATTTCTTGAGTGTCTGTCCTGATTATCCCTGAATAAACTAATCACTAAAATTCAAAGTTCAAAATACATTTATTATCGAAGTATGTATACATTATATAATCTTGAGATCCATCTCCTTACAGCAGCCACAAAACAAGAAACCCAAAGGAACCTGTTAAAAAAAAACAACAAACATCCAATATGCAGAGAGGGGTAAAAAGACAAATCATGCAAACAGCAGCATTAAGAATGAAAGTGAGTCCACAGACACAAAGCCCAAAGCAGCAGGAGCAGGCCACAGCCTCGGCCTCAGTTCATTACACGGTGGAGCAAAACGTTATGGAGCTTGGAGACAAGAAACCTGGAGCAGCTGAAGCAAGCCACAGCTTCAGCCTCAATCCGGCGAAGAGTGGAGCAAACATCATGGTGCAGTGAGCAGAAATGGCCTGACCTTCGCCTCTAGTCCTGACAGTTAAATCATCCAAACATTGGGTGGTTTCTTGCTCTAAGACTCAGGCCCTGTCGTGTCAAAACGTTTCGGGCCTGGACCCCACTGCCACCTTCTGGTCCTTACCCGATCTTTCCAAATTGGCCTGTCGCTTAGATCAATCGGACCTCACACGTGGTTTAGCTGGACAGGCTCCGAAACTCCTCCACTATGACTTTTCCCCATCTTGTACTCCTCAATTCCATCTTGACCTCACTCCAACCACTTCTCTTTGAACATGCCTCTACCTCACTTCAACTTTGCATCGCACCTGCATGCCTTGACGCTCGAGTCAGCCTCTTCATTGTTGGCGGTGATCATTTACCATAGTTATTTTTACAGAAGAGGTGTTATTATTAAATTATTTAGTTGTATTTCTTGTTTTGTTAACCTCTAGTAAGTTGTCACTTATGTTCAGTAGAGCCCTCTTACAATCAGAATCAATAGCTCTCTATGTCATGAAGAAGCTTCCCTTCTGCTCAGTCCTGTAAGACCAACTCTTATCCTGAAATAATGTTCCTAATTTCCTGAAGAAACAGGAATTTCTGCTTTTAAGCATCTTCTTAACAATTCCCTTTTAGGATTTGCGTGTCTCTATTTGACACATTTTACGGAAGTCTAAAAAAGAGAGGTGATTTGATTGAGACTCTATCAAAACACCTCTCTCTTTTAGACTTTTATAAAATGTGTCAATCACCCTTGTTGTCTCTTCCCACTAATCCCAGATATTAACACAGTGAAGTTCATATGAAGTGTTTTTGATATGATTACAAGGAAATGCAAAGCTGGGTATCTCCACAATTAAAGTCAGCCAGTACTGCAATCAGGCTAACACTTCAATACAAAGTAATACATCTGTCCTGTACTTCTGGCGCACCAGTCTTACTGAGACACAAAGGAAAACCGAACACTACTGCGGATACTGGAATTAATACAGAAAATTCTGGAAGCACTCAGCAGGTTTGGTAGCAGAAACAAAATGAATGTTTTGTCTGGGACCCTTTGTCAGAAGTACAAGTAAAGTTACAACTCTCATCAATTTACTGGTGAGAATGACAATTAAATATTTTCTATTGGCTTTTAAGACTTTAGAAAGAATATTGAGTCCACAATAAAAGTTATCTTCTAACAATTTTAATATTAGTAAATATTTAGTATTTACTATATTGCCACGGACAGTGATCTGGGTTTTAGTTGTACAACTCTGCTCTCTGGTGGTTAAGTCCATACACTGCAGCCAATAGCTGTGCACTGCCCGAGGTTTCATGGTAAACCTTTTCTGTTGCAGTACACATTTTCTGTTCATATTTTTGTGCTGCAGAGACAACTAGAGCTTCTGGTGTGTCACACATTGAGAAGAAGGGAACTGGTAATTCCTTAAATAATACAAAAGAATTGCTGTGGTATTTAGATTAAGGAAAGCCAATGGAGGGAATACAATCAGCTGGAAGAACTGAGCAGGTGGAGGAATACCAGAAGGGGAAAGATACTGCTAATACTTCAGGTCAAAATCCTGCATCAAGACTGAAAGTAGGAAGAAGTAATGAAATTGGGGCCAGTAGGAGAGGTGAAAGGTGAAGGCAGGTTGGCGGGGGAGCGGTGTGAGGGATGACGCAGTGATGATGGAGTGGGCTGCTGGAGGATGTTAAGTAGGAACACAAAAATTGCCAATGCTGGAATCTGATAAGTGTAGAAGGTGATAATGGTAGGTCATAATCTCCCTCCACTCTCAGTCCCGATGCAGGGCTTTGACCCAAGTCATCGACAATTCCTTTCCCTCCACTGACGCTGCTCAGCCGGCGCAGTTTTGCCAGCAGATTGTTTGCTGCTCCAGATCCCAGCATCTGTCGTCTCTTGTGTCTCCGATGGAGAGGCAAAAACAAGATGAATACTTCAGCTTACTGACAGATCATCAGATCCCACCTTGTGTGCATTAGCCACAGTGAAAGCAAGGCACAATTCAAAGCTCAGCGGGGGTGTGACCCTGCAGTACAGACTGCTGTCCAGTGGTGTTGCACAGTCTGGGTCTCACCACAATCATGGGTCCCAGGCATTGTCATATAGCCCCTATCTCTCCACGGTGATTCTACACCTGGATTTAGAGGGTGGTTAGGACCTTTCAGAAAGTCCATCTCTTCTCTACCTCTGCAGAAATCTCTTTAGCTGAGCTTATGTCTATGTTGACACTGTGTCTTTGTTATATGATCATGTCCACTGTCAGAGCGTGTGAGCCGAGGAAGGTGTGACTCAAAGACCCTGACAGTGGATACAGTCATTGAACACATGCTAACACGAGGAAATCTGCAGATGCTGGAATTTCAAGCAACACACAAAAAAGTTGCTGGTGAACGCAGCAGGCCAGGCAGCATCTCTAGGAAGAGGTACAGTCGACATTGCTGACTCATTTACACTAAGCCTGCACAGATCCCTTCACAGGGGTTCAAGTGTATATGGATAGTCAATTATGGAGTATCAAGGTATTGTAATAATGTGATCTTCTAATCACTAAATAAACCTCCTTTGTAAAAGACAATAAAAAGCCAAAAAAATCCCATTTTCTTCTCCCTTAATTCCCACCAATTTCCCCCATATGCTACCCCTGAACTACACAGTAGGAACAATTTACAGTGATCGATGGCCCTACCCAACAGGTTGGCCTAGGGATGTGGGAGGAAACCGGAGCACTCGGAGGAAACCTAAGTAGCCTCTGGGAGAATGTGCAAACTCTATGCGAACAGCACACAAGGTCAAGATTGAACCCAGATCTCTGTGCAGTGAGATTGCAACACTTGTTTCATATTAATCATTCATTCAGATCCATTTGTTAATTTCCATAATTTAAGTTTTCTAACATATCTTTGCTATGTCTGAAGTATGTTTATGAGATTATCTGTCAGATAAATTTCACCAGATATGATTCCTAGATCTTTCTTCTGAGGATCAGCCTCTTGACTGACCCTTGCACTAACTTTCAGAGTATTAACTTCTCCAGTCAACCTGAACTGAACGCTGTTATTTCTGGCTGGAACAATGCACCATATGATCAGGAGCTCAACTTCTTGCACCTGGATCTCCCAGATTTGACCAATGTTTTGTGAAACTCCCTGTTCAGTCAGAGTGGTTCCTGGTGCAGGAAGGAAACAAGTCAGAAAGATCAAAGCTGCTGTGTTCCTGCTCCTGATTGCTCTTCAATACTCAATGAAGTAGGTCAAAAGAACTTGTATTTCCTTATTGGCTAGCCACCAAATCTATCAACACATTGGCTGCATTGACTACATACATCTTGAAGATATTTACAAAGTAAGCACAAATTTCCAGCAAGGAAACTTGCGATATTCAGCTGAAGTTTAGTGTGCCGTTCCCTTCACCACATTGCACAGAGGGTTTTAGCTTTAGAAAGGAGCGGAGAAATTTTGTAAGTTGTTGCCAGAGTTTAGTAGGCTGGGCTTGTTTTCTTTGGAACAAAGAGGCCAAGGGGAGATCTAAGTGATATTTATAAACAGGAGAGCTATAATTTGGATGAGGGAGGGAACTATTTCCCTTGGCAGAGAGGTTAATAACAAGAAGATATAGATTGGAGATAATTGGAATTTGAATTAGATGGAAACTGAGGAAAAACTTTTTCATCCGGAGATGTGTCTAAACTCATTGCCCGAGAGTTAAGTTAACCCAAACAACAATCCCTTACAAGGTTGAACAGTCTCCTACATGGGTGTAAATTTCTCTGGTTTTAAATTGCTTAACAATTTCCTACCTCCCTGTAAAATTTGGAGAGGTCATTATTGACTGGACTTAACACTTAAATGATCAAAGGACAAGCACGCCAATATCATGGAGTTGGTGCACCCACTTCTAAGGAGCAATCCTCTTCAAGTGAAACTATTCTGGAGTTATTCTACTTTGGTAACAACCCAACTACCAAAAAGAAACCCAAGTCATCACCACCAGATAAACTAACACTAACTAAACCATGTATTATGTTAAAAATACCCCAACATTTATGGCAGCAAATTTGCCTCTAATGCTAAGCAACAACAACAAAAAAAAACAGCCACCACTCCTAGGAGTGGTTTAAAGCATTAAAAATGTGCGAAACAGTTAGAAACTGGAATCTGATCACTAATATTCCTTGGCCAGGATTAATTCATTCAGTTAATATAGATAAATTTCTTCATCTATTGGGTCAAACCCCCAAAGTTTGCTGATGGTCCACAACTGAACTCAGAACACTTGCTTTTACTTTTACTCACCCAACTGAAGAGCTGTGGTCCTCTTCAATATCTTCTGTGGATCATGAAATCTAATGCTGAACTCCTCACTTGCCTTCCTCAAAGTACATAATCATTATATAACCATGGCAGCAAATGGATATATTTTCTCCAGTTTTCTTGTGAAGAATTAATTAAAGATGATTTTATTTGTTGAGTAAGTTAAACTTGTATCTTGTATCTCAGTTGCAGGCAGAAGCAGACTGCCCTCAGAGTTAAGACAAATAAATTCTCAAAGTTGCTACCAACTGTAGATTTGTTTGATTGTGAATGCAGTTTAGGTGTAGATGCTGAGCTCCTGATTTGGTAAATCAAGTTGCTCCATTAAGGGAAGGATTTGGTGGCTTTGGAGAGGAAGCTTACCCGGATGCTGCCTGAATTAGAGGGCATGTACTATAAGGAGAGGTTGGACAAACATGGGTTATTTTCTCTGGAGTGGCAGAGGTTAAGGAGAGACCTGATGGGTGTTTGTAAGATTATGAGAGGCATATATGAAGTAGCAGCCAGTTTCTTTTTCCCAGGGTTGAAATGTCTAATACTGGAAGGTATTTAAGGAGAGAAGGGTTACGTTCAAAGGAGACATGCAGCACAAGTTTTTTTTACACAGAGTGGTGGATGCCTGTGATGTGCTGCCAAGTGTGGTGTTCAAGAGGTTCATAAATAGGCACATGAATGTGCAGAGATTGGAGAGACACAGTCACTCTGTAGGTAGAAAGGACTAGTTTAGTTAGGCATTTAATTACTATGTTAATTGGTTTGGCACAACATTGTGGCCGAAGGGCATGATCCTGTTCTAGGAACTACACAGATCCAAATGTGGCAGTATTGTCTGAAGGAATGCATGTCATCTATGAGCCTTAATCCTATTCAACATGCCTGACCAAGAACAGATTACCTTAAAGCACCAGCCCTGTTGCTTGAGGGATTCAATTAGCTGTTCCGTTGGACCATTTGACTCCAATGGCTAAGGCCTGCTCCTACACCAGTGTTAAGATCTGGAGGTCCCTAGGAACAGAGATGCCTTGTAGACAGTAATTCTCATAGAGTATTGTGAGTGTTTCGGGTCCCTTATCAAAGAAAGGATATGTTGGCATTGGAGAGGGTCCAGAGAAAATTCATGAGAAGGATCCCAGGAATGAAAGGATTAATATATGAGGAGTGTTTGTTAGCTCTGGCCCTGTACTCGCTGGATTTTAGGGAGGGATATCATTGAAATCTATTGAATATTTAAAGGTCTAGATTGAGTGGATGTTTCCTATAGTGGGAGAGTCTAGGACCAGAGGGCACAGCCTCAGAATACAAAGACGTCCTCTTAGAACAGAAATGAGGGGGAAATTTCTTTAGTCAGAGGGTGGTGAATCTGTGGAAGCCAACATTGACTACATTTAAAGTGGGGGTTGATAGGTTTTTGATTAGTAAGGAGGTTACAGGGACAAGGCAGGAGAATAGGGTTGAGAAGGATAATAAATCAGCCACGATAGAATGGTGAAGCAGACTCAATGGGCTGAGTGGTCTAATTCTGCCCCTATGCCTTACAGTCCTGTGGACTTATTGTAGCATGAATGGTTACTTCAAGAAGTATAATCTCCAATAGCAAGGGAATGAAAATCCACTGGCTTCAGAACTCTACAAAATTGATAGAAACTGTATGATTGGTGAACTTCTATCACCCACTCTAATTGACATACAAAGTACTTGTCATATTACCTCAGGAGGATTTTCAATTGATGAAAAATAGCAGTTGACTCTCCAGATTATGGTGTGAGTTGGGATATATTAGAAGTCCTCTAAGTTACCAAAATGAATTAGATTTCATTATCATATTGATAATGAGATAAAAGATCCAATGCATTTGCAGCTGAAGACAGAAATTCAATCGTTAAGTGACATATTAACATTTCTACACAGATTAGCGTTAGAGATGTGTCAATATCCATGGAAAACCATTGACTCACTCTAGTGATAACACGCTCTAATTAATTGTCACATTTATTAGATGGTGTTTCCAATTCTCTTTATAGAACAACCTGGGGCATTTTGTAGACAAGAGATGTGCTGATAATAGTGCTGTTTAAGATTCTGTCCATATAAACTTTCACCATACTTATTTATAAGCACGTCAAATAAAAATGAAATGACATTCCAATGGGCTATATCACAGTTAAAGGAGCCTTCTGTATCACCTCAGGTAGTAATCAGAAACACATTTCAATTATAGATAAATGACCTGTTCTGCTTGCATTGGGTTTCAAGCAAATCCCATTCACTGGCATTTTAAAGATACTAAGGGCCATAACTCACAGCCAACCACAAGCCAGAATGACAGAGAATGTCCAGAATGGCCTGTGACAATTGAGATACACTATTTATAACAAATTATTAGCTATTCTCAAAACAAAGATTCTTCAAAACCAGAGTTTGTTTTCAATTGAGAAATGTGATCTGCACTGGACAAACTTACCTACTGCCCATTATGCAACTGGTGTTAAAGGCAGCAATGAATGTCTTCCTTCTCTGTCTGTATAGAAGGATTCTTTATTGCTGTTTCTGTAATAATTGTTTTTGCCTAGTCAGGATTGTTAGCCCTGAGATGAACCCCCAAACCTGGACCACTCTACCCTTTGACCTGTTTGGCATGGGTGACCCTACCAAGAGCCAAAGCACAAGACCCTGACTCCAGCCAACATAGCTCTCTGGGTCACTGAGGCACGCAAGCTTCCAAACACTATGACAAGGTTGTGGTCCTCTTGGAGGGCACTGGACAAAGGAGACTCTATTTTCATGTTAATCCAACAGTTGATATTCAGGCTGCTAAACTAACCAATCACATAAAAGATTAATAGTTTCTATCACATACAGTAGCAGAACTGAGTGAAAATCTGCCATTTTACATCCAATCATAAGGAAATCGTTTCAAAAACAGTTGCGGGGGTGCAGGTTTAAAGTGAGGAGTTATTTTTCCCCCACAGATTAAGGTGCATAAATGGAATGAGCTACCAGAGGAAATGGATGAGGCAGGTACAGTAGCGAGATTTAAATGATACTTTGACAGGTACTTGGATAGAGGGTTACGAGCCAAACACAGGAAAAGTGGGACTAGATTAGATGGCATCTTGGTCGGCATGGATGAGTTGGATCAGAGATCCTGTTGCAATTGGACTGCATTTAAATGTAATTTGGATACAGTCAAATCTCTACTGAGATTAGCTGTACCGATCTGATTGTATTAAAATTCTGTCTGCATCCTTTGTATCAAAATGAAAATACAGGAAACACACAGACAGCACTTGTGGAAGGAGGAATAAGTTACCATTTTGGATCAAAAACCCTTGAGCTGAAACTATGACTATGTATTTAAACACTGTCACCAGATATTGGGAATGAAATTCTGGAATAACATAGCAGATTGAAGAGTGACTGACAGAACTATCACCTTGCTAGTGTGAGGACTTCAGTAATCTTACTCTGATCAAACTTTTCCCTTGAAATGAAATAATGGCTCAATTACTTCTGTGTAATGGCAGGGAAATTAGTCCAAATATTAATGGCAGTTTGAAAAGCTGTATGAACTGATCTAGAGAACAAAGACCCTATCCAACTCCACCCTGCCAATAAATTAAAACAACACCAAAGCTTTTGCTTTAAACTCAGGTTACACTACAGCAGGCTCTCTGCTTGGGGTGCATACACTTTGGATGCCACTGAGTGATTGATGTTGGATGAAAACTATGACTGTGCTTCAATGGTATCAAAACAGATCTGAAATATTTATTTCATCTGCTCCAACACTTCAACATGCTGACAAGAATGGAACTCCACAATAACCCCTACATAGGGACAGGCACTCAACTTTAGGCTTTTCCCCCCTTCTCTATTGTGGGCATGAGAAATCCATGAAGTTAACAGGACACTTTAATGTGCAGATCGGAAGAAGCACGTAAAATTGCTAAAATTTTTTTAACAAAATGCCTCCTATTGGGCCCCCTCCTGCCCTCCCCACCTCATTTATTTGGCTCCATGCTCCACCTTTCTTTTCAATCACATTCCATCACCTCAGCCCTTTGCTGTCTCCACCTCCCACCTCACAGCCTCTGTCACTATTTCCACTCTTCCCTCCTCACCTGGATCCACACAATGCTTGCCACCTCTTTAGCCTGGCCATCTCCCTCTCTACCTTTCAGTCCAGATGAAGTGTCTGAAACATCGACTGTTCATTTCTCTCCAGACGCAGCTTGACCCACCGATTTCCTCCAGCATTGTTTTTTGTTCCACAGAGACAACATCCACTGTCCTGACCTCATCCATCCTCTTGAAACATTCAGTCACATTTGTGGACATTATCTCTCACAAATAAAGCTGTGTTCATTATCTGTAATCAGTCCTTGCCATTACAAATGCAAATAAATCCTGTCCATTCAGTAACTTTACCATTATTGATGAAAACAGTATTTGCATGAGAGCATAGGAGTTCCATGTCTATCTTTATCTAAGTGCAAGGTGGAATGCTGTTCCCTCTAGCATTTTATTTCTTGTTCCAGTCCAACTTTTAAGTATCATTTTTCAATACCCATGTATCCATAATGAATATGTGCAATTAATGACAAAGCACTGCAGTTGGTGGTTGTAGGTTTTTATAGAAATAATGTCACATAGTGCTTGCATAGATGGTCTGTAATTGTATACAAGTCTGCTGCTGCAGCGTGTTGGAGAACTTGCCGTATAATTTCCTTCAGCCACCATAAACACGACAGAAGTCAGTATTGCACCCATTCTTAAAGTAATTCGAGAATGGAATAACTTCACTTCACTTTCCTCTCTTGCCGTTTTCAGTTTTAGCATCGAGCACCAATCTCACATCCAAAAGGTGAGTCTGAGTTTGAGGACCACTCAGAACGTCTTGAACTTTGCCAAGTCCTTTTCCATTGCCGCGTACTGCTGAGTCAGCCAATCAGCTGCTTTTGTATGCTCCACCTCCACCTCGGCAGCTTTGTGGTGCTGCTCTTTCACAAAGGCCTCCCATTCAGCCTTGCGCCTCTCTCTACTGGCTTGCAGCCGGTCAGTCTGAAGGCAATGCAAAGGAAAACATGCAATTAAGCAGATGCCAACAGGTCCCAATGTTACAGAGTGTCCTGACAGTTCATGAGCAAACATTCCTTTTATCAACCGTGCTTAAGGAACAATTTGTGATTTATTTGCTGTATAGTCAACTGCGTTCACCAGCCCTGCCAGGGTGTGAGACTATGTGCTGAGAGATGTACCTAATCAGTGCAGCCGTTGCAGAGTTTCTGTGCGAAAAGACTGAAGTCTGGCATTCAAGCATAGCTTAGCTACTAAGCTTGGCAGAACCATTTCTACAGATGTTGAAGCTGAGCAAAGGTGGGTAAAAGGTGGGTTAAAGGTGCCTTAAAACCAGTTGCTTTGAGCAAATGAGGCTTGTCAGCTATGGTTGGCAGCTCATCTAGAAGAAAAATTCTGATTTCAAACCTCCACTGCTTTATGGGCATACCCACTCATCACACTTATTGGGAAGGCTTGAGGAGTAAACCCTGAGGAAAAATCTGGAGCTGGAGTCCCTAAGACAGTCCTATGTTGACTTCAATGCTAGCTGAGAACTCCTGTGATGCCAGTGGTGCCAAACTGTATCAGTCTCTGCCGTTCCTTTGGATTCATCAGCTGTGCAGAAAGGGAAAACCTGCTGCATGAGCAAAAGCCTGCTCTCCATATCGTACTGCCCTGACTCATGTAGACAGCTAGGACACAACATCTGTTATTGTCCCTAATCAGTAAAGGGCCTACCAATGGTACAATATATGCAAAGTGGGTATGCATTGCTTGTGATACTTTTTTTAAAAAAAGTATACCTTTCAAATTAATGCAAATATAATTGATTCTGGTTAATTGGGGCACATCGGGACAGGTATATTTTGGCCCAATTAAGCAGCTACCGCAATTAGCTTCATGGAAATAGTTTGAAAGGTATAAAAAAGACAAACTGAGAAACAAATTATGTGATGATGATGATGATAATGATGTCGACTCAGACCTGAGAGGCCGGGCCAGCATCGGGTATTTACATGCCTTACAAGGCGCAGTTTGAAAGGCTGTGTGGGGCCACTCCTTGCACAGACATTTTGCAGTATTATTTTACGAGGCCGAGTTGCGAGCTCGACATCAACCCGGCGTGGATGGAGAGCGCACACAGGGGCAGTCTGTCACTGGATTGAACTCGGGAACCTCCGTTCTTGAGCCCGGCACTGATCTCACTGCACCACCAGCTGACCTAACTATGTACTTAAATGAAATACAGAATAAATTAGCACATTATCAATGGTACTAAAGAGGAATTCATCAAGAGTCCGCAATGAACAAAATCAGTGTAGAAACCTAGAGCAAATAATGGACTGGCCTCATGCAATGCTTTCAATGACTGCATCTCCCAAATCTTCATTTTTATTGTAACATTAAAGATGATTGTTGATACCTTAAAAATTCTTCATAGTTCCTAACTTGTCAAAGTGGTGAAATCATTTCATTTTCACTCTTGGCCATTGAAAATGCAGTAAGCAAAACAGTTCAGAATTATCTTATTGATTATTTCTCGCTAACTATCAGTGACAAGAATCACTGCTTTTTGAACACAAGTACAGACAACTGACGCTACTTAAAAACTGTTCGTTCTAAGCACCACGTAGCATCTAGCAGCCACACAAGTGATTGATGCTAGTTGGAACCTATTCAGTCTCCTGCCCCAATTAAGCAGCACAGCACCCCAAGTAAACAGAGGGAATCCTGGCAATGTTCCCAATTAATTTTTGTTCTTTAAGAGTTGTCCAGATTAACCGATAGTCTAATTAACTGGAATCTACTGCATCTTACTGACCCTGCTATAACTGTGAGTTGAAGGAACAGCAATCTACCACTGAAGGGCTCTGTATTATTGGATCACTATCGTCAGATGTAATGAGGTGCAGTGAATAGCTTTTATTTTGTGTGCCATACGGATAGATGATGCAATACAAAATTATATCGAGGTACTGAAAAGAAAACAGAATGCAGAATCCAATATTCTAATTGCAGAGCAAGTGCAGTGCAGGTACACAAATAAAGTTCAAGGGTCACAATAAGGAAGCCTGGAAGATGAAGAGTTCATCTTCTCGAAAGGTTCATTCAAGAGCCTGAACATTGGGACAGAAGATCTCCTCGAGACTGGTGGTTTGTGCTCTCAAACTTTTGTACTTTCTGCCTAATGGGAGAGGAGGAAAGAAAGAAAAACCGGGGTGTGAGGAGTTTCTGATTATGTTGGCAGCTTTCCTCAGACAGTGGCAAGTGTAAACAGAAGGGGTGCTTTGTTTGTATGACGGATTAATCTGTGTGGTTGGCTGGTTTGATAGAAACACAAGATTACTTTCTTGGTCACCAAGTTGTGCTTTGTTTAATTAAAATGGAGATAAGTCAGCTAAACTTGCGACATGTGGGGCAGGTTTTCTAATCAGTAGCCCAGAGATATACTGACAAATAATACAGAATCTACAGACAAAACATCAGAATTTATTCAGACTTCTATATTCTCTCTACTCCAATTTTACTTTGGAGTAAATCTTTAAAGATGGAACCAGGGCAGTAAAACTCCATATAAACACTGCATGCCCTCACCAGTTTATACATTTTTTTAAAATTAGAAAGCACGTCACTTTTGATAAGTTATTAAACATCAAAATAAATCAGTTTGGGAGACCCATATGACGTGAATAGTGTAATCTATCTGCAAGCTTTTTTCCCCCTTCTATTTTTCTTGTCACTTTGGACCACGATTACTAAGGCCTACATTGTATCAAAGGCTGAAACTAACGCAACTTAGAATCGAGAGACATTAATATAAAGTTGCACTCAAGCACGGTTAACCATGCCTTGCATTGCTGTTGTAGACATACAGCATGAAGAAAAATCCTCTTTGGCATAAATAGTCCACGCCAACCATTTATCTAAGCTAGCCCCATTTGCCCCATATCCCGCTAACCCTTTCCTATCCGTGTTGTTACAGTACAGGCCTCAACCACTTCTTCTGGCAGCTCATCCCACACACATTTTACCCAACAAAACAATGCTGGAAGAATTCATCGGGTTAAGCTTTCACAAAGTGGAAAAGGATAGCTGAAGTGAACGTAGATCCTTTGGAAATTGAGAAAGTGGAATTAAAATTGGGTAAGGCGGAAATGGCTGTGTTGGTCTTCACGGTGGAGGACACATCTAACATGCCAAAGGAAGATGTTATGGACCTGCTGGGAGGTAGGACCTTGATGCAAATCTGTCACTAAAGAGGTAGTGCTGAGCAAACTAGCAGGTCTAAAGGTAGACAAGTCCCCTGCCCCCAATGGAATGCATCTCAATGTAGTGAAAGAAATGACAGAAATTATACTAGAGGCATTTGCCATCATTTGCCAAAAGTCACTTGTCTCTGGGCAGGTCCCAACAGATTGGACGACAACAAATGTCACACCATTATTTTTTAAAAAGGAGGATGTAGGAAAAAGTACAAACTATAGGCAAGTCAGCTTAACACCTGCAGTTGGGAAAATGCTTGAAGCTATCATTAAGGAAGAAATAGTGAGACATCTAGATAGAAATTATTCCATCAGGCAGACACAGCGTGGATTCAGGAAGGGCAGGTCCTGTTTGACAAAATGACTGGAATTGGAGGTAATGAACAGAGTGGATAGAGGGAAGCAGATGGACGCTGTATCCTTGGATTTCTAGAAGGCATTTGATAAGGTGCTGCATGAAACAATTTTCTCATAAGGATGGATGGAGCTGGGTAACATATTAAGCATGGATAGAAGACTGAGTAACCAACGGAAGCATAAAGTTGGGGTAAAAAAGTTTTCTCTGGTTGGCAGTCAGTGCTCAGTGACATAGGGTTGGTGCTGGGTTCACAGCTGTTCACCATATACAGCTGCAAGAAAAGGTTTATAAACCTTTAGCAACTACCTGGTTTTCTGAATTAATTACTCATAAAATGTGGTCTGATCTAAGTCACAATAATAGACAAGCACAATCTGCCTAAACTAATAACACACAAAAAATATTTTTTTCATGTCTTTATTGAACACATTGTCTAATTGCTCACAGTCCAGGCAAGAAAAAGTACATGAATCCTTGTATTTAATAATTGGTAGAACCTCCTTTAGCAGCAATAACCTCCATCACATATTTCCTGTAGCCGCTGATCAGAATTGCACAACCGAGAGGAGAAATTTTAGATCGTTCCTCCATACAAAACTATTTCAGTTCATCAATATTTCTGGAATACCTTGCATGAACAGCCCTCTTCAGGTCATGCCATAGCATCACAATTGGGTTAAGGTCTGGACTCTGAGTTGGCCATGCCAAAACACAAATTTTCTTTCTTTTAAAATCATTCTGTTGTTGATTTACTCTTGTGTTTCGGATCATCGTCTTGTTGCATCATCCAACTTCTATTAAGCTTCAGGTGATGGACCACTAGCCTGACATTCTCCTGTAAAATGTCTTGATACAAATTTGAATTCATTGCTCCCTCAACAACTGCAAGCTGTCCCAGGCCCTGAGGCAGCAAAGCAGCCCCAAATCATGGTGCTCCTTCCACCATGCTTCACAGCTGGGATGAGGTTTTGGCATTGGTGTGCACTGCCCTTTTCCCTCCAAACATAGTGGTGTGCACTTCTGCCAAAATGTTTTGTCTCATCTGTCCACAGAACATTGTCTTATAAGCGTTGTGGAACATCTAAGTGGTCTTCTGTAAACCTGAGATTGCAGCAATTTTTTTTTGGAGAGCCGTGGTTTTCTCCTTAGAGTCCTTTCATGAACACTATTCTTGTGCAGTTTTTTTCTTATAGTGGACATATGAACAGAAACTTTAAAAAGTTCTAGAGATTTCTGCAGGTCTTTTGCTGTTACCCTTGGGTTTTTCTTCATTTCCTTCAGCACTGCCGTTGTATCTTTGGTGTGATCTTTACAGGATACCCACTCCTAGGGAGAGTAGCAACAGCACTAAATTTCCTCCATTTGTAGACAATTTCTCTTACTGTGGACTCAAGTCTTCAGAAATGCTTTTGTAGCATTTTCCAGCTTCATGCATCTTTACAATTCTTCTTCTAAGGTATCTGAATGTTGTTTTGATCGAGGCATGGTGCACACAGACAGATCTTTCTTGAGAAGAGCAGGCTTTCTCAGTAACCAGACTTTGTGTGCCTTTTTTTTATAGGGCAGGGCACCTCTACAATGCACACCTTCTAGCTCATCTAATTGCGTGGAACAACTGACTCCAAATGGCTTTTGTAGAAGGTATTACCCCAGAGGTTCACACTCTATTTTGAACCTAGACTGTGATTGTTTAAATGGTGTACTCAGTATTGACAAAAAGTAGTACAAATGTTTGTGTGCAACTTTTAGTTTAGGGAGATTGTGCTTGTCTATTATTGTAACTTAAATGAAGATCAGATCACATTTTATGAGCAATTAACGCAGAAAACCAGTAATTGCAAAGGGTTCACAAACTTTCTTTCAACTGTGCATGTTAACCATTTGGAAGAGGGGACTGAGTGTAGTGATCTAAGTTTTCTGATGACACTAAATTGAGTGGAAAAGCAAACTGTGGAGGATGCAGAGAGATATAGATTGGTTAAGTGAGTGGGCGAGGGTGCGCCAGATGGAGTAAAATGTTGGTAAATGCGAGGTCATCCACGTTGGAAGGAGAAATAGAAGATCAGATTATTGAAAGCTCACAGGATGCTGTTGTGCAAAGGGACTTGTGAATGCTTGGACATGAATTTCAAAAGGTTAGTTTGTGGGTGCAACACCTTATCAAAAAAAGATAAATTGAATATTGGTCATTGCTAAAGACTGAAGTTTTGCTGCAACTGTAAAAACTGGTGACGACACATCTGGAGAACTGTGTGCGGTCCTGGTCTCCTTACTTGAGGAAAAATTCACTGGCTTTGTTGCCAGTGCAGAGGATGCTCACCATGGTGATTCCAGAGATGAGGAGGTTAGCACATGATTGGAGATTGATTCACCTGGGACTATGCTCACTGGAATTCAGAAGAATGAAGGGATCCTACAGCAACATATAAAATTATGAAAGGAATAAATAAGATAAAAGTGGGAAAGTTGTTTCCAATGGTAGGTGAGACCAGGGTTCGAGGGCATAGTCTCAAGATTCAGGGGAGTGGATTTAGAGAGTAGTGAATATGTGGAATGCTCTACCCAGGGAAGCAGCAGATACTGCCTTATTAAATATACTTAAAACACAGTTAGATAGATTTTTGCACTGTAGGTGATTAAGGGCTATGGGGAAAAGGCAGGTAAGTGGAGCTGGCTCCACAGCCAGATCAGCCATGATCTTATTGAATGGTGAATGAGTCAGTCATTTAAAACTGAGGTGCCTGGAGATTTTCTCTCTCAAACTCTCTGGAAATCTCCGCTCCAAGGGTGATTGAACTCGGATCATTTGATATATTTAAACAGATAAATATTTGAAAGATAGAGGAACTGAGGGGTTATGGAAACTGGCGCAGAAGAGGGATTGAGATCAGTCATGATCATATTCAATGGTGAGGTAAGCTTGTGGAGCCAAGAGGCCTGTTCCTACTCCCATTTTACCGTGTTCTTATGCTTAAACTTGGAGTGAGATTGCTTAGTTCTGTGGTACCGACCTGGTCTGCCTCCTGTTCTTTCTGCTGGATCCTGTTTGCAATCTGGTTTGCAGTTTCCACTGAAAAACAAAGAGTGTAAACCTTGTGAGCTTTCCCAAGTACCTACAGAAAGAGCTGCTCAGGATAGCAACATCCATCACCAAAGATCCCCACCATCTGGGCTGCACCATCACCTTGCAGTTATCATCAGACAGGGGGTACAGAAATCTGAAGTTCCACACCACCAGGTTCAAAAACAGCCATTTCTCTTCAAACGCTTGCTTCTCCGACCAACTCGCACAACCCTCAACACCATCTAGAGCAACACCATGCACTTTGCACTACAATGGATTTTGTTTTTATTTCTTGTATAACTTATGCTTAATTTGTGTTTCTGATGCCATGTATCTGTTATGCTACTGCAAGCAAGTTTTTCCATCGCACCAGGACATACATGTACTTGCGCACATGACAATAAAATCTACTTTGATTAGGGAGAAGCACTAGGAGTGAAATTTCTGTTTGGCAGGACGCCACTGAAGTGAGAAATTCTCACTGAGTGATGGGACTGCTGAAAAGGGCTGTGACCAGAACATGAACCAAAACAGTACAGGTACAAGGACTGCAACCAGACACAACTTAGTCACTTGGGAGTTCCCCATTTGAACTAACTTTTTTCGCACATTACAGAACTGACAAGCTTCCAGTGATTTGCTGCATTTAGGACAGTATGTATCCTTTGTCACGTGGAGATGTGGCTTGTTTGCCAGTCGAAAGCCAATTCCCACCTGAAAGTTGCAGCCGCTCTTTTCCACTAGTTCGTTGGCCAGCACCTAGTGTCTGGTTCCAAGTACCTCAGGGGTATAAAATTAGCATATGTGAGATGCTTGCTCCTTATCCCTCTGTCCCCAGGGTATGCACCACACATGCATTGGGAAAGTATGCTCCAGACTTAAAAGGCGGGTGCACTCTTAGCTGAGTATCTGTTTGCTGAATATTTAGCTTTGTCGTTTGTGTAACTTGGAACAAGTGTTTGGTCGAATTTTTTACGGTTTGTAAATAAATGATTAATATGCTTATTCATAATTAGTGTCTTCTGCCTCACCGACCAAACCCGCAAACCTGCTTCCACATTACATCTGTGAAGCTGGGCAAAAAAAGGCCTCATCACCAGAACATAAGAAATAGGAGCAGGAGTAGGCCAGCTGGCCCATCTAGCTTGCACTGCCTTTCAATAAGATCATGACTGATCTGACCATGGACACATCTCCACCCACCTGCCTTTTCTCCATAACCCTTAATTTCCCTACTATGCAAAAATCTATCCAACCTTGTCTTAAATATACTTACTGAGGTAGCCTCCACTACTTCATTGGGCAGAGAATTCCACAGATTCACCATTCTTTGGGAAAGGCAGTTCCTCCCCATCTCCACCCTAAACTTATTCCCTCGGATTTTGAGGCTATGTCCCTAGTTCTAGTTTCACCTACCAGTGGAAACAACTTTCCTGCCTCTATCTATCCCTTTTATAATTTTATATGTTTCTACAAGATCTTCTCTCATCCTTTTGAATTCTAGTGAGTATAGTTCAGGCTACTCAAACCCTCCCCATAGTATAACCCACTCATCTCTGGAATGAACCTGGTGAACCTCCTCTACACTGCCTCCAAAGCCAGTATATACTTCAAGTAAGGAGACCAGAGCTGCACGCAGTACTCCAGATGTGGCCTCACCAGTACTCTGCACAGTTGCCGCATAACCTCCCTGTTCTTAAATTCAATCCCTCTAGCAACAAAGGCCAACTTCCCACCATTTGCCTTGATAGAACATGAGAAACAGGAGCAGGAGTTGGCCACCTGGTCCATTGTGCCTGCTCCGCCATCAATAAAATTATGGCTGATCTGGCCATGGAATCTCCACCTGCCTGCCTTTTCCCCATAACAGGACCCAGCTTTGCTGAATCCATGCTGCGTCTGCCTGATGGGTCCATTTCTTTCCCAGATGCCTTGCTATTTCTTCTTTAATGATAGCTTCAAGCATTTTCCCAACTACAGATGTTAAACTAACTGGTCGATAGCTACTCGCCTTTTGCCTACATTTTTTTGAACCGTGGCGTGACATTCACCTTCTTCCAATCTGCCAGGGCCTGCCCAGAATCCAGAGGATTTTGGTAAATGATCACCAAAGCCTCAACTAGATCCTCTGCCATTTCTTTCAGTACCCTGTTATGCATTAAAACAAGACCAGGGGACCCGTCTATCTATCTTTAGGCCCACAAGTTTGCTCAGTGATAGTGATAGTTAGAACAGAGGTTGCTACCTAAAGGTCGGAAGTACAGTAGTTTTGGCTATAGGCCGTAGGCTGAGCTTAGAAAACCCTTTTTTGGAAAGAAGAGTTTGTTGGAATTCACAGTGCAGTGTCAAAGAGGTGCGGTGAGGGGGAGAAAGGGGACAAGTGGAGTGGGATGGGAAGTTCTATTTTGTGGCACCCACTCGATCCATCTATTTTGATACCAGAATGTTCACAAAGTCAGCTCTTCAGGGGCGCACAAAAGTGTCGGGCAACTTCTGTTTTCGAACTTTCTGCTGCATTCTGCTTGAACAAAGTGAACAGCAAAGGAACAGTTTGAGTATTACTGCTGAACTGGTCCAATGGTTTTTCAGGTGGTTCCAAAGAAGTTTTACTGTAAAGAGTTCATCAAATATCTTTCACAAAGGACAAAAGACAAGAGTTGATTCACTTAATGGTTCATTGGGTCAAATAATTGCCTTCCAAGAAAGCTCAAATTGTAGTCATAGAACACTATAGCACAGAAACTGACCCATCGACTCTGTGCTGAACTGTTATACTGCCTAGTTCCATCAACCTGCACCTAATCATAGCCCTCCATAACCCACCCATCCACCTTTCTCTTAAGTATTGAAACCCAACCCAGATTCTCCACTTCCACTGGCAGCTTGTTTCACACTCTCACCACTGTGAATGAAGAATTCTCCCTCGGGTTCCCCTTGAATATTTCACCTTTCACCCTTAGCCTATGACCACTAATTCTAGTCTCACCCAAATTCTCTCCGCACTCTTTCAATCTTATTGATCTTTCCTGTAGGTAGGTGATCGGATCTACACATAATACTCTAAATTAAGGTTCACCAACATCTTATTCAACTTCAACATAACATCCCAACTTCTAAACTCAGTACTTTGATTTATGAAGGCCAATGTGCCAAAGCCTCTCTTTACGACATTATCTACCCGAGACACCATGTTAAAGCAATTATGAACCTGTATTCCCATATCCCTTTGTTCTACCCCATTCCTCAGTGCCCTGTTCACTTGTAGTCCTACCCTAGTTTGTCCTCCCAAAGTGCAACAGCTTATAATTGTCTGCATTAAATTCCACCTGCCATTTTTCAGCCCATTTTGCCAGTTGGTCCATATCCTGCTGCAAACTTTGATAGTCTTCCTCACTGTCCACTATATCCCTAACCTCGTTGTCATCCACAAATTTGCTGATCCAGTTAACCACATTATCATCTAGATCGTTGATATAGATGACAAACAACAGTGGACCCAGCACACCACCAGTCACAGGCCTCCAGTCTGAGAGGCAACCATTTACAACCATTCTCTGACTTCTCCCATAAAGCCAATGTCGAGTACTATTTACTACTTCATCCTGAATGCAAAGCAACTGATCCTTCTTGACAGCCTCCCACCTGGGACCTCATCAAAGCCTTGCTAATGTCTGTGTAGATAATATCCAATGCCTTTCCTTCATTAACTTTCCCAGTAATATCCTTAAAAGACTCTGTAAGATTGGTTCGACACAACACGTTGACTGCCCCTCATCAGGCTCTGTCTATCTAAATGCTTATAAATCTGGTTCTTTAGAATACCTTCCAATAATTTACCCATTACAAATGTTTGGCTCAGCATCCTATAATTTGCTGGCTTATTCGAAGAGCCACTCTTGATCAACAGAACAGGTTTATCAATCCTCCAGTTCTCCAGCACTTCGCTCATGGCTAAGGATATTTGAAATATCTCTGCTAGGGCCCTTGCAATTTCTGCATTAGTGTCCCACATGGCAAAAGGGAGACCTTGTCAGGCTCTGGGGATTTATCCACCCTAACGTGCTTCAAGACAGCAAGCACCTCCTCTGTAATCTATATATGGTCCAAGATCTCACTGCTGTTTTGCCTCAGTCTATCGACTCTGCGTCTGTCTCCCCGGCAAATAGAGATGCACAAATCTATTTATGATCTCCTCAGCTGTTTCGGTTCTATGAAGAGATGACCACATTTTTCTTCACGAGGACCAATTTTTCCCTTGCTATCCTTTTCCTTATAGTATCTCCAGAAACCCTTAGATTCTCCTCCACCTTGTCTGCCAGAGCAACCTCAAACCTTCTTTTATCCCTCCTGATTTCCCTCTTAAGTCTTCTCTTGCTTTTCTTATACTCAAATACCTCATTTATTCCTGCCTGCCCATACCCGCTATGCACCTCCTTCTTTTCCTTAACCAGGGCCTTAATATCTCTTGAAAACCAAGGTTTCCAAAACCCGTTTGGCTTTCCTTTTATTCTAACAAGAACATGCAAACTCTGTACTCTCAAAATTTCACTTTTGAAGGCATCCTACTTACCAATTATGCCTTTTCCAGAAAACAACCGGTCCCAATCTTTGGTCTTTCGCCAGTTTAGAATCTCAACCTGAGGACCAGACCACTCCTCCCTAATTACCTTAAAACTAATGGAATTATGATCACTAGACCCAAAGTGTCTCCTTACAAAGCGTCTTCTGTCACTTGTCCTGCCTTGTTCCCTAACATTGATCCAGTATCACACTTTTTGTAGTTGGGACCTACATTCTGTCCCGGCTAAGAGCTGTGTGACATTTTCTTTGACTAGTAATGCTACACCCACCACCCCCGCCCAACCCCTCCAGGCTAACATGTCTAAAACAATGGAGCCCAAAAACACTGAGCTGCCGGTCCTACCCCTCCGACAACCAAGTCTCAGTAATGGCTACAATGTCATAATTCCACGTGCTGAGCCATGCTCTAAGCACATCCGCCTTACCTACAGAACTCTTGGCATTGAAATAGACACAGCTCAGAACATTATTCCTATCCTGCTCAACTTTTGACTCAAACAACAGGAATTCTGCCGATGCTGGAAATTCAAGCAACATACATCAAAGTTGCTGGTGAACGCAGCAGGCCAAGCAGCATCTATAGGAAGAGGTGCAGTTGACGTTTCAGGCCGAGACCCTTCGTCAGGACTAACTGAAGGAAGAGTGAGTAAGGGATTTGAAAGTTGGAGGGGGAGGGGGAGATCCAAAATGATAGGAGAAGACAGGAGGGGGAGGGATAGAGCCGAGAGCTGGACAGGTGATAGGCAAAAGGGGATACGAGAGGATCATGGGACAGGAGGTCCGAGAAGAAAGACAAGGGGGGGGGGTTGACCCAGAGGATGGGCAAGAGGTATATTCAGAGGGACAGAGGGAGAAAAAGGAGAGTGAGAGAAAGAATGTGTGCATAAAAATGAGTAACAGATGGGGTACGAGGGGGAGGTGGGGCCTTAGCGGAAGTTAGAGAAGTCGATGTTCATGCCATCAGGTTGGAGGCTACCCAGACGGAATATAAGGTGTTGTTCCTCCAACCTGAGTGTGGCTTCATCTTTACAGTAGAGGAGGCCGTGGATAGACATGTCAGAATGGGAATGGGATGTGGAATTAAAATGTGTGGCCACTGGGAGATCCTGCTTTCTCTGGCGGATAGAGCGTAGATGTTCAACAAAGCGGTCTCCCAGTCTGCGTTGGGTCTCACCAATATATAAAAGGCCACATCGGGAGCACCGGACGCAGTATGTCACCCCAGACGACTCACAGGTGAAGTGATGCCTCACCTGGAAGGACTGTTTGGGGCCCTGAATGGTGGTAAGGGAGGAAGTGTAAGGGCATGTGTAGCACTTGTTCCGCTTACACGGATAAGTGCCAGGAGGGAGATCAGTGGGGAGGGATGGGGGGGACGAATGGACAAGGGAGTTGTGTAGGGAGCGATCCCTGCGGAATGCAGAGGGGGGGGGAGGGAAAGATGTGCTTAGTGTGGGATTCCCGTTGGAGGTGGCGGAAGTTACGGAGAATAATATGTTGGACCCGGAGGCTGGTGGGGTGGTAGGTGAGGACCAGGGGAACCCCATTCCTAGTGGGGTGGTGGGAGGATGGAGTGAGAGCAGATGTACGTGAAATGGGGGAGATGCGTTTAAGAGCAGAGTTGATAGTGGAGGAAGGGAAGCCCCTTTCTTTAAAAAAGGAAGACATATCCCTCGTCCTAGAATGAAAAGCCTCATCCTGAGAGCAGATGCGGCGGAGACGGAGGAATTGCGAGAAGGGGATGGCGTTTTTGCAAGAGACAGGGTGAGAAGAGGAATAGTCCAGATAGCTGTGAGAGTCAGTAGGCTTATAGTAGACATCGGTGGATAAGCTATCTCCAGAGACAGAGACAGAAAGATCTAGAAAGGTGTCGGAAATGGACCAGGTAAACTTGAGGGCAGGGTGAAAGTTGAAGGCAAAGTTAATAAAGTCAACGAGTTCTGCATGCGTGCAGGAAGCAGCGCCAATGCAGTCGTCGATGTAGCGAAGGAAAAGTGGCGGACAGATACCAGGATAGGCACGGAACATAGATTGTTGCACAAACCCAACAAAAAGGCAGGCATAGCTCGGACCCATACGGGTGCCCATAGCTACACCTTTAGTTTGGAGGAAATGGGAGGAGCCAAAGGAGAAATTAGTAAGAGTAAGGACTAATTCCGCTAGACGGAGCAGAGTGGTGGTAGAGGGGAACTGATTAGGTCTGGAATCCAAAAAGAAGCGTAGAGCTTTGAGACCTTCCTGATGGGGGATGGAAGTATATAAGGACTGGACATCCATGGTGAAAATAAAGTGGTGGGGGCCAGGGAACTTAAAATTATCGAAAAGTTTAAGAGCGTGAGAAGTGTCACGAACATAGGTCGGAAGGGATTGAACAAGGGGTGATAAAACAGTGTCGAGGTATGCAGAAATGAGTTCGGTGGGGCAGGAGCAAGCTGAGACAATAGGTCGGCCAGGACAGGCAGGTTTGTGGATCTTGGGTAGGACGTAGAAACGGGAAGTGCGGGGTGTGGGAACTATAAGGTTGGTAGCAGTGGATATGGGAGATCCCCTGAGCGGATAAAGTCAGTGATGGTGTGGGAGACAATGGCCTGGTGCTCCTTAGTGGGGTCACGATCGAGGGGTAAATAAGAGGAGGTATCCGCGAGTTGTCGGTGTGCCTCGGCAAGGTAGAGGTCAGTACGCCAGACTACAACAGCACCCCCCTTATCAGCGGGTTTAATAATAAGGTTAGGATTAGTGCGGAGAGAGTGGAGAGCAGAGCGTTCCGAAGGAGTGAGGTTGGAATGGGGACAAGGTGCGGTGAAGTCGAGACGGTTGATGTCCCGTCGGCAGTTAGCAATAAAGAGATCCAGAGCAGGCAGAAGACCAGAGCGGGGTGTCCATGAAGAAGAGGAGGGTTGAAGACGGGAGAAGGGGTCCTCGGTGGGGGTGGAAGAGTCCTTGCCGAAGAAGTAGGCTCGGAGATGGAGACGGCGGAAGAAAAGTTCCGCATCGTGGCGAACACGGAACTCGCTGAGGTGTGGGCGAAGGGGGACAAACGTGAGGCCCTTACTGAGAACAGAGCGTTCTGCCTCCGACAGTTGAAGGTCGGAGGGGATGGTAAAGACCCGGCACGGATGAGAGCTGGGATCGGAGGGGGGAGGCTGGGGGTGTCAATGGAGAGGGGAGGGTTGGGGTGAGAGGAAGATGGAGCCTCTGAGGGCCCAGGAGTTGACGGTGGGATCTGAGGAAGACGGGGCTGTGGAGTGGTGGTGGGGGAAGGGGAGACGGGAGTCACAACAGCAGCACTTGAAGACCCGGCCTGGAGCTCAAGGCTGGAGTCGCAGTTGGTGGTTGCGCAATCGCTGTGAAGGTGTCCATGGTCGTTGCTGGAGTCCGGATTTTGAATATGCCCTGAGGTGTTGGAGCCGCCGAGATCAATGGCAGGTGCCGCAATCTGAAGTTCATGCCTGCTAGCGTCAGGGCCGGCAGGCTCTGGAGTCCGTAGATGTAGGATCTTGCGATCTTTGCCTAACATGACAAAGTCAAAAAAACGGCGATTGCAGGCGTGAATCCGACGGAGGATGAAATAACGGGTAGGACCATTACAGACGGCGAAGAAAGTGTCCCGAAGGTATGGAAGGGTCTGGGATAGGGACACCAAGTACCTCCTCATGGCGGAGAGCATCGCCTTCAGAGCTTGACGGGAGAAGCGGCGAGAGGCAGAGTCAATAAAATGTGAGTACCTGGGATCCTCAGAAGGTCCAAATTGAGAGGCTTGGAAACGAATCCTAAAGCCAACTGGAGTAAGTTGGCGACGGAGGCACGTTCCAAGAAAGGATATATGGCTGTGATAGCGAGTCTGAGTCAAAGTGTGGTCGAAAAGTTGAAGAGCCGAAGAAATTACAGATGGGAGCAGTGAGAGATGGTTTCACTGAACTCCTGTCGAAGAGAGGATCTAAACTTCTTCGGTGTAGGCATCACCGGAAGAGGCTTCGCAGTAGTGAATTTAAACGCAAACAACAGGAATTCTGCAGATGCTGGAAATAAGCACATCTTTCCCTCCCCCTCTCTCTCTGCATTCCGCAGGGATCGCTCCCTACACAACTCCCTTGTCCATTCGTCCCCCCCATCCCTCCCCACTGATCTCCCTCCTGGCACTTATCCGTGTAAGCGGAACAAGTGCTACACATGCCCTTACACTTCCTCCCTTACCACCATTCAGGGCCCCAAACAGTCCTTCCAGGTGAGGCATCACTTCACCTGTGAGTCGACTGGGGTGACATACTGCGTCCGGTGCTCCCGATGTGGCCTTTTATATATTGGTGAGACCCGACGCAGACTGGGAGACCGCTTTGCTGAACATCTACGCTCTGTCTGCCAGAGAAAGCAGGATCTCCCAGTGGCCACACATTTTAATTCCACATCCCATTCCCATTCTGACATGTCTATCCACGGCCTCCTCTACTGTAAAGATGAAGCCAAACTCAGGTTGAAGGAACAACACCTTATATTCCGTCTGGGTAGCCTCCAACCTGATGGCATGAACATCGACTTCTCTAACTTCCGCTAAGGCCCCACCTCCCCCTCGTACCCCATCTGTTATTCATTTTTATGCACACATTCTTTCTCTCACTCTCCTTTTTCTCCCTCTGTCCCTCTGAATATACCTCGTGCCCATCCTCTGGGTCACCCCCCCACCCTGTCTTTCTTCCCGGACCTCCTGTCCCATGATCCTCTCGTATCCCCTTTTGCCTATCACCTGTCCAGCCCTTGGCTCTATCCCTCCCCTTCCTGTCTTCTCCTATCATTTTGCATCTCCCCCTCCCCCTCCAGCTTTCAAATCCCTTACTCACTCTTCCTTCAGTTAGTCCTGACGAAGGGTCTCGGCCTGAAACGTCGACTGCACCTCTTCCTATAGATGCTGCTTGGCCTGCTGCGTTCACCAGCAACTTTGATGTATGTTGTAACTTTTGACTCCTGTCTTTGTAACATCATTCCCCATAACCACCCCTCTATTCACCCAGGTAGTGTGGTTTCCACCCTGCAACTCTAGCACAAACAAACCTTCCTACAGGTGCCCAGTGAGCCCCTCAGGTTCAGGTGCAATCCATCCCATCTACACAAGTCTCACTTTCTCTGGAAGATAGCCCAATGATCCAAAAATCTGAAGCTCTCCTGCATGCATCATCTCCTCAGCCAAGTGCTAAACTGTATTATCTTCCTATTTCTGGGCTTCTGAATTCAAATGGTATAATAAAAAAGTCTTGTATTACAACTGAGACCATTACAGTCTCTGGGCCTCAGTATCTTCTATCCATCCAGTCCACTTCCATGGTGTTTTGCTTCAAAAAAAAAAGCAAGCTGGTGGTATTGTCAAGGAGCTTCCCACCCTGGCCCTGCACTGTTCTCTCTTCTGTCTTCTGGGAGAAGATAAAGGAAACTGGATGAGCGAACTTAGGAACAGCTGCTTCCTCCTTACTGCTGAGCTAATAATCTCTTTCTTGACCCTTTCCCAGTGGTGTTTCCACGTTCTTAGGCTCTTAATTCTATCTCTCTTACTGTTACTTTAGCATTTACGTTTGCAGTGCTCAGACTGCACCGCAATTGTTAATCAATCTGTTGTTTTGTGCTCACTGTATTTACTGTGAAATGTACTACCACCACGTGCCGTACACTTGGTGAGCGTCATGCAAGCAAGGAATTTTATTGCACCCGGGGATATATGACAATTTAGATCCGATACAACAATTTCAGATAACTAGCTATGCAATCTTTTTCTTTTCACATATCTTACATTCGCAGTTAGTTTGCTTCTGGTAATTTCAAACATATGTTTGATTTTTATGTTCTTTTCTAGTTTCTTCATGTCACATTATCCACCAGAAACCTTTTGCAGCCTCTTTCAGCGCACTCCTTTCATCGTTCAATCTATCGTCTTCCCTCGTATCGAAACCTATCCTTTTATTCCCTACTTTGTTTCTGCCTTCCTCTGCATCTTACAAGTTTTACCTTCAACTTTCTCTGGTTCTGATGAACCGGAATTTTATCTGGGTGGATGTGAATCATGATGGCCATTTCTCTCTTTGCAGAGGCTGTCTGACGTGCTGTGTACTGTCATATACTTATGCTCAGCTTCAGACTGCCAACATGTAAGTAGCTGACACTGGAATGATGGGGGGGGGGTGAGGAGGGGGAGTGAGATGGTGACTGGGGAAGGGATGAGGGGTTAAATGGGGAGGAGGAAAGGATAGTGGAAGGGGGGTAGGGGAAGTGGGAGGGCATAGAGAGAGAAAACTTTGGACTTACGCCTGTGAAGAACAGTGGGAATGTTGCTCTGCAGAGCCTCACAGGCGTTGGGAATGGACTTGCTGCCGAGCTCCTCTATCGTCTTGCTCACGTTCTCGAGCCCTCTTTGCTCTCGGAAGCCACGCTTCACCTTTGGTGACAGGGGGAGAAAGGCCACAGTTATTAAAAAATTCTGCAAAAGTTAGCCATCTTGCACGAGACACCTTGACGTTGAATGATCAGTCCTGGAAAAAGTAATTTCTGCAATCAGTTCAGCGGGGCAGAAAGGGCTTGTGCAAACTGAGAGAGATCACTCGGTAAAACCATGGGACTTAAAAGTTATTAAATTAATTCTTGCTTTATTTCCTTGTGTCACAGAAGGCTCACTGACCTTCACTGTCAGTCCCAGATTGTAACCTATTCTTATCCACATGTACCTTAGTTCTCTCCGTCTACACTTGGGGACAATACACTGCCGCAAATTAACATTCTAACTCACGTCACTGGGATAGAATCACAGCACAGAAGACCACCTTTGGCCCAACTCGTCCACACTGACCAGAATGCCTTCCTGACCTAATCCCATTTGCGTACACCTGGTCCATAATCTTCTACATCTCCTCTATCCGTACACCTGTCCAAATGCCTTTTGATTTGTTATGAGGATACCCACCACTTCCTCTGGCTGTTTGCCATAGATACCCATCATTCTCTGTGTGGAAAACATGCTCCTCTGTTTCCATTAAAATATTTCCTCTTTTCATCTTAAAAACACGTTCTCTAGTTTTAAGGCTTCCCTCCGAGAACAGCACGGTAGTGTGGTGGTTAGCACAACGCTTTACAGTACCAGTGACCCGGGTTCAGTTCCCTCTGGTGCCTGTAAGGAGTTTGTACGTGCTCCCTGTGACCGTGTGGGTTTCCTCCGGGTGCTCGGGTTTCTTCCCACAGTCCAAGGGCGTACCGGTAGGTAGGTTAATTGGTTGTTGCAAACGGTCCTGTGATGAGGCTAGGATTAAATCGGGGGACTGCTGGGTGGCACGGCTCGAAGGGCCTATTCTGCGTTGTATCGTAATGAACAAGTGAATCAATAAAAGAACCGTGACCATTCACCTAACTATGGATGTGTGAGGAACCCAGAGTCACAGGAACCAGGGTCACTAATTTGTAGGCAGAAAGAATTATTATCCATACCTCGTGAAGTGGCCTAAATTTTACAGTAGTCAGCACAGGACACAGATTTAGGGGACAGACTTTAGGGGAAATCCGTGAGTTGCCATAAGGGCAACACAAGAGACTGCTAATCCTGAAATCTGAGTCTAAAAACATTGACAGCTCCTTTCCCACAGATGCCACCGCTCACCCCACTGAGACCCCTCCAGCCAATAGTTCAATCATTGTTGGCTGTCTGTAGCAGTGACGAATGCACCTTATACACAAAAGCAGGGAAATTAAATTGCAAACAATAATGGTGTTGGTAAAACTAGAGTTTCACGTCTAATTAAATTAGGAAGGATATGTGAGGGCTCAGAAGAAGGGATGAGAGACTTTGGCTATTGGATTATGCTGGAGAGCTGGAGTAAAGGCAGATGAGGAAGAGATTTGACTGAGACACACAAGACCAACGACACACAGGAAAGCCGCTCCCATCTTCAGAGGGATCAAGTTCTGTCCAAGGAAGGAGACATCGAACTTTTACAAACCTCCTCCATCAGTTACCATCTCTCTGCTCTTTCCCCCAGATCCCTACAGCCTTTACTTCTCCAGTTCTCATCAACAATCCTCTTGAAAGCGACTACTGAATCTGCAGAGACACATCAGGCAGTGAACTCCACAATGTGCCCTGTCAAACACAGAGAGTACCGGGTTCTGACCCAGACACAAAGATCAGCAAAGGGGCATCGACAGCACTGTGGGAGTGCACGCTGGTGTTGTAATTAAGAGTAACATAAGCTGCACAGTCTGTGGTTGGGGACAAAGACAGCAAGTGGTTAAAAAAAAACCTCCTGTAAATTAAAGACAAAGGTTAGCTTCACTTGTCCCACGTACACAGTGACATAGGGTGAAATGCGAAACGAGCAACACAATCCAAGGATGGGCTGGGTGCACACTTCTAGCATCAAGATCACAAGCCCACAATTTACCAGGCCGTACGTGTTTGGAATGTGGGAGGAAACCGGAGCACCCGGAGAAACCCACGTGGTTACAGGGAGATCCTACAAACTCCTTACAGGCAGCGGTGGGAGTGGAACACCAATCTTGCAAACGGCGCGGCAAAGCGTTACGTCAGCTGCAACGCTATCGTGCCACTCCTGCTCCTGACCTCACAATGGCCTTGCACCATATCGTCTGCCTGCACTGAACTTTCCCCGCACAGTCCTGCTGAAGGGTCTCGGCCCAAAACATCAACTGGTTATTCATCTCCATAGAAGCTGCCTGACCTGCTGAATTCCTCCAGCATTGTGTGTGCGTGTGTTACTCTGGATTTCCAGAATCTGCAGATTTTCTCCTGTTTATGCACTATGTTTTTTTAATACTTTCCCCTTACACTACCTCGACCTGCTTATGTTTTGAAAGGACGTGCCTGGATGGTGTGCAAGACTACCAGACATCCCACCCCTCCTGGAAGTTCCGGGAGTCTCCTGCATATTGATAGTGGCTCCCTGATGCACACAAATTATATATATCCCAGAAATCGATTTTTTTGAGAGTGAGCAAGCGAGAAAGAGAGAGAGAGAGAGAGAGAGAGAGAGAGCGCGCGCACGCCATGGTAGAGTGTTCCAAAAAAAGAAAATATAAAACGTATGTCACCCCAGACTACACTAAAGTGTACCCTTATGCCTAATAGGGGTCAAAAATAATGACAGTGTTGCTCGCTGCACTGTTTGCAACAGTGACTTTTCTATTGCCCATGGTGGGTTAAGACTGTAAAAGACATGTTGAGGTGAGTTTAACAGGTGTCATTCGTTCATTAGCATAGCTAATGTTATTTAAACTAGCTGGCCAGCTGTTAAGGAGCTACTCTATTGCAGACATCCCACCTCTCCCGGAAGTCTCCCACAAATTGATGGTGCTACCTCCCTGAAATGAGTTTTTGCAGGGTGGGATGTCTGGACTACGATCTTCACAGTACCTTGGTACATGTGGCAATAACAATACCAATTCCAATTTCAAAAGATTCCAGTCCAGTGCAAGAGAGGAACACACAGGGTTCACCGAAGATACTGACCTCAAACTCCTTAACAAAATATCGGATTTCAGCCTGGACAACGGGCCTGTGGTCGAACAGTCTGGAGTAAACCTCACTCAGGTCTGAAAAACCAAAGAAGAGTTCTGATAAAGTTACACTGAACGCAGGCCAGGGGGAAGCCTGGATCCATGGTCAACCCCAGGGTCATCTGCTTCCTGCCCCCTGCCCCCCGCTCCTGGCTTCTGCCCTCAGGAACTTTCTCTGATCCACCCGCCTCCCCATGAATCTACCCCGGCCCCGAAAACAACCTCTTAACCCTGGAGATCCCACAGCCTCTGGCCCCAGGATCGCCCCCCTGTCTCGGTAAGTACTGTCCCCTGACCCCGAGCGTCTCCTAAACCTAACCCTTGACCCTCCCCCTATCCCCATCCCACTCGCTCTCTGACCTCTCCGCGCGCGCTCCATCCTCGGGGCTTTTCCCGTCAGCTGATCTACCGCTGGAGCCACTCCGGTCGGAAGAATCGGGGTGGGGGCCGGGCGATCCGCGGCCCCGTTCCGTCACGTAAGTCGCTCCCCTCCTTCAGCTCCGGTCTTTCCCCAAAGCTACTTATTCTTTCTTCCATGGTGCGCGCTTCCTGATGGGTTCGCCCAGCCAACACCTTACGACGCCTCATCCGATGCAATGACCTCCCTCCATGGCTGGTCGATAGTTTCTCCCGCACCAATTAGTGAGGAGATGTAAGGGCTTCAGCCATTGGTTTAATATGTCTACTGCTGCAAAACGCCCTGTGATTCGCTGCATCTCGCAGGCTGGGCAGTGGACAGCCAGCAGGGGGAGCTGCCGGGCGTCAACGCTCACGGGTCCGCTCAGTGGTGCCCTCTCCAGGTCCCGGAAGGAAATACAGACTCTGGGGGAAAACAGCCGAGTCGAAAAACTTTCTTTTGAATTACTTTGCTCAAAGCACAGGGAAGAGTTTGTGGATTTTTTTTTCGATAAGTTGCCAAACATGCCCTCTCATCTGCCATTCCAGTTTTTTTTTAAAAGTTGAAGCTCAAAGTAAATTGTGGTAGCGTAATGCTTTACAGTGTCAGCAATCCGGACTCAATTGCTCCCACTCTCTGTATGAAGTTTATCTGTTCTCCCATGACTGTGTGCCTCTCCTTTCCTGCTCCAGTTTCCTCCTGTATTCCGAAGATGTACTGGTCAGCATTAGTAAGATGTGGGCAAGTCATGTTTGCTCCAGAAGTATAGTGACACTTGCAGGCTGCCCCCAGGACATCCTCGAACTGTGTTGGTCATTCATGCAAACTACACATTTCATTGTATGTTTTGATGTTTCAATGTAAAGGTGGTAAATAAAGCTAATCTTTAAATATAATTCATCTTTGAATCTGAATGAATACAACACAGTGGACATCGACTTCATGAAGGTCTGTGTGGATGAGTGTGTGCCTCTGAGAACATACCAGACAGACCCAAACCCAAAGCTGTGGATGAACCAGAAGATTCATAGTCTACTGAGGGCTGGATCTGTGGCATTCAGAACTGGAGATCCAGAACTACGCAAACTATGGAAGGCTATTTTAAGAGTGAAAACTCATTCTAACTGAAGTTGGAGTGTGAATACGGTGCACGTC
The DNA here is from genome assembly GCF_963921235.1 of Mobula hypostoma. Classification (NCBI taxonomy): domain Eukaryota; kingdom Metazoa; phylum Chordata; class Chondrichthyes; order Myliobatiformes; family Myliobatidae; genus Mobula; species Mobula hypostoma. The sequence goes on from NC_086097.1 coordinate 127,485,834, forward strand.
AGCTCTGGCAGGAGTTCCAGGCCATTACTTCTGACTAACGTCATGAACGGCTGTGATACTTCACTCCCAGGTGAGCTCAATGCCTTTATGCACACTTTGAAAGGGAGAATAAACTACACCTGTGTGAATCCTTGTCGCATCCTGTGATCTCGGTGTTGGAGGCAAACGTCAGAACAACTTTCAAGAGTGAACCTTTACAAGACATCGGGCCCTGATGCTGTACCTGGTAGGGCACTGAAAACCTGTGCCAACCAACTGGCGGGAGTGTTCAAGGACATTTTCAATCTCCTGCTTCTGCAGTCGGAGGTTCCCACCTGCTTCAAAAGGCTGACAATTGTACCAGTGCCCATGAAGGGCAAGGTGAGCTGCCTCATTGACTATCACCCTGTGGCTCTCACATCTACCGTGATGAAGTGCTTTCAGAGGTTGGTCATGGGTAGAATCAACTCCTCCCTAAACAAGGACCCGCACCCGCTGCAATTTGCCTATCATACAGTGGATGCAATCTCACTGGCTCTCTGCTCAGCCTTGGACCACATGGACAATAGTAATACCTATGAGAGGTTGCTGTTTATTGATTACAGCTCAGCGTTCAACAGCATCACATCCTCAGTACTAGTCAACAAACTCCAAAACCTGGGCCTCTGTATCTGCAACCTTGACTTCCTCACCAGGAGGTAATAGTCAGTGTGGATCAGAAATAACATTTCCTCCTTGCTGACAATTAACTCTGTGTACCTCAAGGACGTGTGCTCAGCCCACTACTCTACGCTGTTTACACCCACGTCTATGTGTCTAGGCACAACTCAAACGGCATCTATATATTTGCTGATGACACAACCATTGTTGGCAGGATTTCAGATGGTGGTGAGAAGGCGTACAGGACTGAGATAGATCAGCTGGTTGAGTGGTGTTGCAACAGCAACCTTGCACCCAATGTCGGTAAGACCAAAGGATTGATTGTGGACTTCAGGAAGGGGAAGTCGAGGGAACACATACCAGTCCTCATCGAGGGATCAAAAGTGGAAAGGGTGAGCAGTTTTCAGTTCCTGGGTGTCAACATTTCTGAAGATCTATCCTGGGCCCAACATTTGATGCAATTACAAAGGCAGCAAGGCAGTGACTATATTTCATCAGTAGTTTGAGGAGACTTAGTATATCACTGAAGACTCCCACAAATTTCTACAGATGTACCATGGAGAACGTTCTAATTGGTTGCACCATCATCTGGTATGGAGGGGCTACAGAAAGTTGCAAACTCAGCCAGCTCCATCATAGCCTCCACAGCACTGAAGACATCTTCAAAAGGCGATGTCTCAGAAAGGCACCATCCATCGTTAAGGACCCCCATCTTCTCATTGCTACCATCAAGGTGGAGGTACAGGAGCCTGAAGGCACAGACTCCACATTTCAGAAACAGCTTCTTCTCCTCTGCTTCCAGATTTCTAGATGGACAATGAACCCATGTACACTACCTCACTATTTAAAAAATTTTTTGCTCTCTTTTTGCACTACTTATTTAAATATATATATATATTTCTTATTGTAATTTATAGTTTTTTGTTCTACCATATAATATGTAATTACCGTTTATTTCTGCTGCAAAACAGTAAAATTTGCAACATATGCCAGTGATATTAAACATGATTCCTATTCTGATACTTAAATTTATTATCAAAGTAGTTACGTGTTACCTCAAGATTAATTTTCTTGCAGGCATTTACAGGAAAAAGAAATACAGTTGTATTTTTATGAAAAGCTATACATAAGCAGACAAAGACTGGCCACCATCAATGTACAGAGGAACTGTGCAAGTAAAAATAGTACTGAGAACATGATTGTAAAGTCATGAATTGTAGAATGGCATCTGCGCACAAGCCTACAGCTGGGGTTCACAGTGTTTGCAAACTCCCAGAAATAACAATATGCAGACAATATAATCAGACAATGCAGGTTGGGCTGCGTCACCTGCATGCAGGACAGAGGGGTAGATGCCTGTCTGGTCAGCTTGGACTAGAAGATGGCCTTCAATCAGATATCACTCGCATATATATTGGACATGCCCTCTAAAATGGGGTTAGGGAGGGATTTGGGAATTGCATTTGACTGATCTACACATTCCAATTCAATGCCATCTGTTTAGCTTTCCCATCAACTATGGAGGCAGGCAAAGTTGCCCATTCTCTCCTGTCTTGTCTGTTTACTGCATAGAACCCTTTGCTGAACAATCAGGCAGGGCATGGGCACTGGAGGGGTGACAGTGCCGGGCAGTGGTGGCACTCAGATCAAAGCCTCCAAGTACATAGACGATGCTACCATCTTCTGTTTGTATCCAGCTGATCGGACTGTGATCAGTTGGAGTTGGCATTGGGGACCAGGGACAACCACAGGAAGAGTTGTGGCCATGCTCTTTGACAAAAGTATGACCAGTCCACTGCCCCTTTCACCATCAGGTCTGACTATCTGAAGCTGTTGGGGATCTGGTTTGGAAGGGCTGAGATATGTACTAAGAACTGGCTGGAGAAGGTTGCCAAGGTAAAAGGAAAGTAGGGACTTCCTCACAATAATTGGGAAGCACTAGGTGGTCGTGTCTGAGGTGCTCATGGGGCTGATTTACCTGTCCCCTATCCCTCCGTTTAGGAAATCATCTGAGCTACCTTCCAATCCATCTGAGGATCCACCATGGAACGTGTGAGATACTACCGTCAGAGAGGAGCTACAGAAGCCCGAAGGCACACACTCAACGCTTTAGGAACAGGTCTCTCCCCGGCCATCAGATTTCCGAATGGCCCATGAACCCATGGACACTACATCACCATTTTGTTCCCTATTTGCACTACGTACTTAAAAAAAATATTTTATTGTAACTTAGTTTTTTTTTGATGATTGCACAGTACTCCTGCCACAAATCAACAAATTTAATGACATATGTCAGTGATAATAAACCCGATTCTGATTTGCTGTTTTATCTAACCGCTTCCTAATCGAGTTACCCATTATTAGAGATTCTTTCACTAGGAGGGAACACCTCGATAATTTCCGCATCATGGTCCTCAACAACTCAGATGTTTCAATAATTTGTCCCAATTCCAAAAAATATAGATTAATTTCATTAACTCTTATTTAATCTACTTTTGTGAATAATAGTTGCTGTCCTTTATTGAGAAAACAGTTCCGCGAGTCTCACAAATAATAGCTGTTTTTACAAATCTAACAATAAGTGGGAAGCAGGCCTTTCGTAGAGTCAGGTATTATTAATTGGTAATTGGCTTGTAATTCCCACCATGATAAACTTTGTCTTGCATTCCATCCATTCCACTACATCAGTATATCAAGGGGACAGCAACAACAGAATGTTAGAACACGTATTATTAACCAGTCATCTAGGCACAAAGAATTATGGTAGTATCACATAAAGCAGCATATGTGGTCATTTTTTTGTTTGAAGAACAAAAGATATATACAGCCAACTCTGTCAAGGACTTCATTTCTCCCATTAAAGCTTACACTACCCTGTCTTATAGGAACAATCGTGTCATGAAAGATTAGTGTCTATGACATTTTGTTTACAATCCTTTCTTTACCTATATGTGGGAGCTTGTCAGGTTGGCCTCCAGGACATGAAAGGAGGATAATCTGCTGGAGGATTGTGTCATCTAAGTGGCTGTGTCCAGGTCAAACACTTGCAGCAGCGAGGAAAGCCCAAACCTGTTCAGGCAGAACTCAGCCAAGATGAAAGCAATCAAAGTGACAGGGACAGGGTGCGGGACGTTCATTGCGTAAGCCAAATAGATCCGTAGGTAGTATGTGATGGAAAATAGGGTCTCGATTGTGATGATAGTACATTGGTGGGACCCAGTGCTGATCCTGGTCATTGAAGACCTGAGGCGGCAGCATTTGGAGTAGTGCCTCATCGGATTAGACACAGCTCTGCAATGTCTGACGGTCAAACTGAGCAGACAAGACCTCGGGCAAGAGCTGTTCAAGAAAATGATGTCAGAGTGGCAATCGGGAGGAGACAGACGGCAGCCAGCCGAAATAGCAAACAGGATCTGCAGAGTCCTCGCTACAGTTGGGTGCCTAGCGGGTAGATGCCTTTTTGAACTAAAAGAGACGCTGTCAATTACATGTCAAGTTAACCCACAAGGATTAAAAAGGTTTAAGCGCTTAGAGGCAGGGCATTAAGAAGGTTTAATAAAAAAAAAGATGATCCCCATAGGAACTTTTTGTGGATGCAAAATCCTGATGTTAAATGAAAGGCAAAATTAAAGGTTGTGCTTTTTATTGAACACGCCGTACTTGACAACAATTAGGTAGATTATCCACAGTAACCCACGCACTCTGTTGACTCCTCTTTTCCCTAAAATGATAAAGGCCAAAATGAAGAAAATATTGTTCTTCCTGTTAATGACAGGTTGTTGCAAAGTCTGGGTCACAATGATACAAAGTGAAAATGATTCACAGAATGTTAGGCAGCACAAGTGGAGATGCTGCACCTGATATTGGCCTGGTTTTGGGTTTACCCACTGATGCATTAAAAAACAAGGATTCGACCACACAGTTTCTTCAGTGTTTAACCTTCTGATGAAATAAAGTTATCTCTTCCAGTCACCTCGTGGTGCAGTAGGCAGAACTGCTGCCTGACTGTGCTGGGGACATGGGTTCAATCCTGACCTTGGTCTGTGTGGTGTTGTGAGATGGTGTGCTATAAATAATCTCTAGTGTGTAGATGAAGGGCAGAGTCCAGGGAATTTATGAGAATTATTGTGACTGGGTTAATGATGACTATCATTAACAAGTTAGGCCAAAGGGCCAGTTTCCTTGCTGTATCACTTTATGACTCCAGTAGATAGGAGCAGTCACCTAGACTTGCTTCTAGCTGGCGTAAGAAATGTCGACTATGTAGGAGCCATGTATCTATTTTCTGTCTGTGTTGAATTTTGTGTTGCACGTTTATTATGGATAATTTATCACGTGGATTGGGATGTGGCAGGAGCGAAGAGTATAGTTACTTTGTCTTCAGTTTTTAGTCTGGTTGGAACAGGGGGTAGGTCAGGGGAATTTTTTTTGTTGTCCGCTAATGTTTAAATACAGCTAACGCTTATTTTGTTATATCGTTAGTTTTAGTTTTATTCGTGTTTTTAAAAATTTTGACAAGATTGTTCATCTTTGCTGGCTTCTTAATAAAGGATCCAGCATACTTTCTTCAACTTAGGAAGTCACTATTTGTGGGTCACGTCGTAGTGTCAAACCCCCGTGCTTAGACTCCGAGCAGTTTCGGTTTGTTTTCAAGTAATCACTACAGAATACATTGAACAACATATACCACTCAGAAACTTGGAGCCTCTGTAGTGATGGTGCAGACCCGTTACTCTAGGTTTGAAGTCACAGTATTGAGGTTGCAGGACTGAATGAAGAAGCATCATATAAAAAGGCCCTCATCCTAGGCTAATTTCTGACATCATCTGCAGAGGCCTTCAGAGGATGTGCAGCCCAGACTAGAGACTAGGGTGAATGACAAAAACTGTGTTAATGACAGCTGTGGCTGCTTGGAAATTAAGCTGTTGGACTTTTGTATAGTGGTTAGAACAGACGCTTCACAGCACCACAGACTCAAGTTCAATCCTCACCTTGGGTGCTGTCTGTGTGAAGTTTGCACGTTCTCTGTGACTGTGTGGGTTTCCCTGGGTGGTCTGGAATTGTTTCATGTGCTAAAGTCATGCTAGCTGGTTAAATGCTCAGCCAGTGTTGCGGGATGGATTGACCTTTCAGAGATGGGAAATGTGCAACTTCTATTAGTGAGGGGGTTACAAATCTGGCTCTCATTTTCCTGGTCCTGGCTCCAGCTGCAAGCCCAGTCCCTGTGTTTGACCCCAGGTCTGACTGCATCAAGGGCCTATTTACACTCAGTCGGTTAAGTCGGACTATGTGGTCCAGATTCCTGCCAATGCTAGCACCCAGTAACTAAAGCTAATATTCTATTTGCCGCTCTGCTTTATGTACCTGCATATTAACTCTCCTGGACTTTTCCCATTTAAAGCTTCTCAACTTTTAAAGCACGTCCTGATTTTCAATTGTTTCTGGCAAAGTGAAGAAATCTCACTTTCCCCCATGTTAGTCTTCCTAGTGAAATGACATGAAGGAATTGGAAACTTACGAAGTTGAAGCTCGTTAGAATATGGCATAATTTTGAATCATGGAGAAGAAATGTCAAAACTTGCATTCCCAGGCCTGGAAGTATATTGCAAGGTTTTCATACAATTCAAAAATACATACAATGAGGCACTAAATCAGTTGAAATTTACGATTTAATATAGCATACTTTAATTGCAGACATGCACCAATAAATATTAATTGTACAATGTAAAATGATCACTGGATTTAAGAGGGGATCTGTGTAAAGATGGTATAGTCACAAGCCAGAGATCTTCACAATCATCCAAGATTGCTGCCTGCCATTGAGAAAGTTCTTATAGAATTGGCACTTTTCCCTATCAAATCAATAGAATTTAAAAGAAACATAAACAATTTTAAAACATAAGCCACATAAAACACATTGCTTGTGGAACTGTTCCCAACCACAATTAACATGAAAAGAAACATTAACCAGTTGATATACTTAGAAGTGCACATTTAACAGCACAGTCCACAGTGAAACACAATAGAGTATTTACTGTAAAGTTGCCATCAATAGTGGGCAAGATAATTAGCAGTTGATTAAAATATCACAGACAGACAGTAGGCCACGTTCAAACCAAGGTGGCAGTTTGAGAACTCCAACTCTCCGCAACACCTTAAATGAAAAATCTGCTTGGAAATGAGACTTGTTTTTGGTCTTGTCAAAACTAATGATGTTGGCTAAGTAAATTCTCAATAGTGACTGAAGACTAAAGAATCTTACAGTACCAATCAACAAAAAGGAAGTTCTATTTGGGTTTAATTTTAGATAAATAAAATTGAAAAGCCAAGAAGTTATGCAAAACCTGCAGTGAACTTTGGTTCAGTTAAATTTGGAGAACTGCACTCAGACTACAAGGAAGATGTATAGCAAACACTAAAGAAATGTCAGATGGGACCAGAAAAGTCATTCAACTCTCACAAGGGGATGAACAGATTGGGTTTCCCTCTCTTGAAATGAGTAGGTTGAGGGATAAGGGGAAAGCAAAACTAAATATCAACACGTGGCAATCACCAGAAACAATACTGGGGAGTAGGAAAAGCTTCATTACTGTTGGAGCATTAAAAATGTGGAAACCATTACCTGAGGAAGTAGTGAAACAAACAGGAGGCAGCTAAGGAGTGAGGTGGATTCGGAGAGATGGAGTGCAACATCAACACTGATATGCATGTGAGAGCAAAATGGCTCTTTTCTCTGTTGAAAACTAAGTCATTCTGAACATGATTTGATGAAACAAATGGTTGCACATTAGGAAAAAACCTGACTACAGCCTATTGTGGAGACAATTTATAAAACAACTGAAAATTAAAAATTAGCTTAAGAGTTACATTTTCACATGAAGGTGAACAGTCCAGGCGGACAAAAGAAAAGGTGGCTCAATCCCTTCTATGTCAAGATCAGAAAATGTGCCCTTATTAACCTTAATTTCAACCCTGACAAGATTTATGTTTAGTTACAGCCCCAAAGTGTATGCAGCTTTTCTAGTGGACAGTAGGATACAGCCTACTTCTCACAAAGACGATAGCAGCAGAATGTTGTCGGACACCAGGATAATGCTGGATGTGGTTGAACCATCGTGAAACATTCACATATTTCTCTCGATCTTCATGGGTCAGTGCAGCCTAGAAATGGACAATAAAAATTAGATCAGAGGTCAAGTGAAACAGTTATCGATCCAAATGGGTCAGTTAATGAGCTAAATCACACAGACCAGACATACCACAGCTTTGATACCCAGTTTGACTGTTGGGATTATACTGAAGGATTGCAAATTGTCCTTAATATGGCCCAAAACAGCAAAAGCTTTGGAAGCCCACAAGGAAAAACACAGCATATGAGAGATGGAGACAGAAACATAGAAAACCTACAGCACACTACAGGCCCTTCTGCCCACAAAGCTGTGCTGAAAATGTCCTTACCTAGGGTTACCCACAGCCCTCTATTTTTCTGAGCTCCATGTACCTGTCCAGGTGTCTCTTCCACACACTCACCACTCTCTGCATAAAAAAACTTACCCCTGACATCTCCTCTGTAAGCACCTTAAAACTGTGCCCTCTTGTGCTAGCCATTTCAGCCCTGAGAAAAAGCCTCTGACTATCCACACGATCAATGCCTCTCATCAACTTATACATCTCTATCAGGTCACCTCTCATCCTTTGTCGCTCCAAAGAGAAAAGGCTGAGTTCACTCAACCTATTGTCATAAGGCATGCTCCCCAATCCAGGCAACATTCTTGTAAATCTCCTCTGCACCTTTTCTATGGTTTCCATATCCTTTCTGTAGTGAGGAGACCAGAACTGAGCACAGTACTCCAAGTGGGGTCTGACCAGGGTCCTATATAGCTGAACATTACCTCTTGGCTCTTAAGTTCAGTCCCACGACTGATGAAGGCCAATACAGTGTATGCTTTCTTAGCCACAGAGTCAACCTGCACAGCAGCTTTGAGTGTCCTATGGACTCGGACCCTAAGATCCCTCTGATCCTCCACACTAACAAGAGTCTTACCATTAATACTATATTCTGCCATCATATTTGACCTACCAAAATGAACCACCTCACACTTGTCTGGGTTGAACTCCATCTGCCATCAGCCCAGTTTTGCATCCTATTGATGTCCCGCTGTTACCTCTGACAGCCCTCCACACTATCCACAACACCCACAAACTTGGTGTTATCAGCAAATTTACTAACCCATCCCTCCACTTCCTCATCCAGGTCCTTTATAAAAATCACAAAGAGTAGGGGTCCCAGAACAGATCCCTGAGCCACACCACTGGTCACCAATGTCCATACAGAATATGACCCATCTACAACCACTCTTTGCCTTCCGTGGGCAAGGCAGTTCTGGATCCACAAAGCAATGTCCCCTTGGATCCCATGTTCCCTTACTTTCTCAATAAGCCTTGCATGGGGTACCTTGTTAAATGCCTTGCTGAAATCCATTTACACTACATCTACTGCTCTACCTTCATCAATGTGTTTAGTCACATCCTCAAAAAATTCATTCTGGCTCATAAGGCACGACCTGCCTTTCACAAAGCCATGCTGACTATCCCTAATCATATTATGCCTCTCTAAATGTTCATAAATCCTGCCTCTCAGGATCTTCTCCAGCAGCTTAACAACCACTGACAGACTCACTGGTCTATAATTTCCTGGGCTATCTCTACTCCCTTTCTTGAATAATGGAATAACATCTGCAACCCTCCAATCCTCCACAACCTCTCCCGTCCCCATTGGTGATGCAAAGATCACCGCCAGAGGCTCAGCAATCTCCTCCCTCAGTAGCTCAGGGTACATCTTGTCCAGTCCTGGTGACTTATCCAACTCGATGCTTTCCGAAAGCTCCAGCACATCCTCTTTCTTAATATCTACATGCTCAAGCTTTTCAGTCTGCTGTAAGTCATTCCTACAATCGCCAAGATCCTTTTCCATAGTGAATACTGAAGCAAAGTACTCATTAAGTACCTTTGCTATCTCCTCTGGTTCCATACAGACAGATCCCTGAGAGATGATACTGAAGTAAAGACAAGATTGAGTTTGCTTGTAATTGAGATGTTTTGGATTAGTCCCTTGAACATTAGGAAGTTTTTGAGAAGAACAGGCCGTTCGGCCCAATTCTAATGCAGCTGGACCCATTCAGAAAGTCTCAAAAACATGTGAAAAGGGGATAAAAGGAACAACTTCCAACAGGGTTGCCATTCCTCTGTGGGGTAAAACTGAGAGCCTTGTGCAAAGTGCATACTGACCCTCTTCAAAAGTCACTACTCAGCTGCTGGGTTCTGATGAGAATAGAGCCATGGAGCAGAAATAATAATAATAATTATTGATTCTATATGGGAAATTCTTTTGTTATAGCAGCAATATTTAAAAACACACTTAACAGTGTGCAGGCTTAACTAATAGTATACCAATAATGTACCAATGTGCAATAATAATATTACATCATGATGTGTGTTCTCCCGTTGCAGAGATGAACTGCTGTATATGCTTATTGCACTTGGTTTTTGTAATGATCCTTGTGACAGTGAAGCTGAGTGAGCCTGTTCGAAATGGCCCTCTGCTGCCTTTTCATGAAGAGGATCTGCCAGATTGTTTATAAAGAAATGTCTATAATGGTTTTGAACTTACATGAGGGCTTGGACTTCAATGCTTTAATTCTCCCCAGGCTTCCAGAAGTGCAAACAGTTGATTTCCAAAGGAACCTGACATTTTCCACCAGCACAATTTAACCCAGAAGTTCAATTCAGTAAGATCTGGCACATTAAACATGCAACCTCCAGTGAAATTTCAATTTTTTGACACAACTATGAGAAGAATACCTAAATGTTAATCTGTAATCTCAAGTAACAACTGAGTGGGAATGGAACCCTTGCAACAATTTGGAAAACTTTCTAAATTATCTCGTTTCAACTTTTGGGTTTTAAAGAGCCCAGCGCTTGCTATTGTATCTTCTACTTCACTGGAGCCTCACACCATGCATCAAATGTAACGCACCGAACATTATTTTACAGCAAAGGTCAGCGTATTACACAGTTTATTATCCAAATGGATCATTTCTATCAAATTACATCAGATTCTTCTATTGTATTTTTTCTCAGTCTTTATTAGGGTAAGAAACAAGTAGTAATTCCTTCCTAATGTTGATTATTTCTCTCACTGATGCTCATGATCTAATCTCACCTGGTCCCGCAACACCAGCTCCATAGCCAAGAAAGCACAGCAGCATCTCTACTTTCTGCGAGTGCTGAGAAAAGTCCATCTCCCAGACCCCCATCCTCACCACATTCTACAGAGGATGTATCGAGAGCATCCTGAGCAGCTGCATCGCTGCCTGGTTCAGAAATTGCACCATCTCGGATCGCAAGACCCTGCAGTGGATAGTGAGGTCAGCTGAAGGGATCATCGGGGTCTCTCTTCCCGCCATTACAGATATTTACACCACACGCTGCACCCGCAGAGCTAACAGTATTGTGAAGGACCCCACACACCCCTCATACAAACTCTTCTCCCTCCTGCCATCTGACAAAAGGTACCGGAGCATTCAGGCTCTCACAACTAGACTGTGCAACAGTTTCTTCCCCCAAGCCATCAGACTCCTCAATACTCAGAGTCCAGACTGACATCTACATCACTTATTATTATATTGTAATTTGTCCTCTACTGTGCCTATTGTCTTGTTTATTAATTATTGTACTGCCCTGCACTGTTTTGTGCACTTTATGTAGTCCTGTGCAGTTTTTTATGTGGTTTTACGTAGTCTAGTGTAGCCTTGTGCTGTCTCACATAGTCTAGTGTACTTTTCTGTTGTTTCATGTAGTACCAGGGTCCTGGAGGAATGTTGTTTCGTTTCTACTGTGTACTGTACCAGCAGCTTATGGTCAAAATGACAATAAACTTCACTTGACTTGACCTGCTTCCAGCATTTTCCATTTTGGTGTTGGCGTTTCAGTTTTTTTGTTATAATCTCTTTCTAATCTGTCAGCTCCCATCATTTCCCAGTCAATACTTTTAAATATTAGCTCCAAAACTGTACATGCAGTGTAACCGTGAAACAGGCTCTTCAACCCATCACGTCCAATGCTGACCCATCTGCACTAACGCCATTTAATAGACTTGCTCTGCAGCACAGAAGCGGGCCCTTTAGCCTACATAGTCTGTGTTGTCATTTAAACTGCCTATCCCCATCGACCTGCACTAGGACCAGAGCCTCCATACTCCTCCCATCCATGTACCTATCCAAACCTCTTAAATGTTGAAATCCAGCTCGCATGCAGCACTTGTGCTGCCAGCTCATTCCACTCCCACAATGCTCTGAGTGGAGTTGTTTCATCGCATGTTTCCCTTAAACATTTTATCTTTCACCCATGACCTCTAGTTGTAGTCCCACCCAACCCCAGTGGAAAAAGCCTGCTTGCATTTACCCTATCTATACCCCTCATAATTTTGTACACCTCTATCAAATCTCCCCTCAATCTTCTACGTTCCAAGGAATAAAAGTCCTAACCTATTCAATCTTTCCTTACAACTTAGGTCCTCCAGTCCGGGCAACATCCTTGTAAATTTTCTCTGTACTCTTTTAATCTTATTTATATCTTTCCTGTGGATAGGTGACAAAAAACTGCACACAATACTCCAAATTAGGCCTCACCAATGTCTTATACAACTTAAACATAAAATCCTATCTCCTGTACTCAATACTTTGATTTACAAAGTATCAAAAGCTTTCTTTACAACCTTTCAAAGACTTATGGACCCGTATTCCCAGATCCCTTTGTTTTATAGTGCCCTACCATTCACTAGGCAAGACCTAGCTTGGTTGGTCCAACTGAGGTGTAACTTTAACCTCCCACTCAGGAAGTACTTTCCAGATAAAAACACCCCCTGGCAGAAAAATAAACTTCCTCAAATCCCTTCTAAACCTCTTCCTGCCGGGGTTCCCAACCTTTTTTTATGCCATGAACCCCTACCATTAACCGAGGAGTCCGTGGACCCCAGATTGGGAACTCCTGCTTACTGCAAACCGTTATAATGCACTTGCAGCATACACTTTACAATGAAATTAGGGCCTTTAGCCCAGCCCACGCTATTAACTGTCCATTTAAACTAATACTAAATGCATCCCTGTTTTGACAACCCAATTGACATCAATTATACCCAGATTCTACCACTCGCTTGCACATTCGGGTAAATTTACAGCATTCAGTAAACTGACAGACCTGCATGTCTTTGGGATTTGGGAGGAAACCAGAGCACCTTAAAGAAATCCATGTACTCAAAAGAAGAACCTGCAAACTTGACATGGATAACACTCGAATTCAGGATTGAAACCAGATCCCTGGTGCTATGAAGCAACAGATCTACTAGGATAAAGAACAATACAGCACAGGAACAGGTCCTTTGTGCATTAAACAACACACAGAATGCTGGAGTAACCTTTAGCGCTGAGACCCTTGATCAGGACTGGAAAGGAAAGGGCAAAAGCCAGAATAAGATGGAGGGGGAGTGGAAAGGACGAGTACAAGCTAGCAGGAGATAGGTAAAAACCAGGTGAGGGGGAAGGTGTGTGGGTGGGACAGAGTTTCTAACAGGTGGTAGTTGGAGAAGGTAAAGGGCCCTGTGCCTTGTGCCAAACTAATTACATCTAATTAAAGTAATCCTTTCAGACTATGCAAAGTCTATATCTCTCCATTCTCTGACTATCCATGTGCCTATCCAAGAGCCTCTTAAACACTTCCATCACATTAACCTCCACCACCACCGGCAGCACAAACACTTCCATCACGTTAACCTCCACCACCACCGGCAGCACAAACACTTCCATCACATTAACCTCCACCACCACCGGCAGCACAAACACTTCCATCACGTTAACCTCCACCACCACAAACACTTCCATCACGTTAACCTCCACCACCACCGGCAGCACAAACACTTCCATCACATTAACCTCCACCACAACCGGCAGCACATTACAGGCACCCACCACTCTCCGGTTTTAAAAAAATAGTGCCCTGCACATCTTTAAATTTCACCCCACCCTGTAAAGAGAAAAAGGAAATAAAGGTTGTCCTTTAGAGATGCATTTGTAATTCTTGAACAAAGTATCAAATTATGAGACTTTTCAGGATTTACCTATTTGAGTTCCTTACATTTAAAAAAAATATACCATACAATGGCATTAACCACCCTGCCATGCATCCCAAAAATTCATTTTGAATTGGCAACAGCAAAAAAACAAGTTCAGCAATTCTTAGATTAAAATGTTGTAGCCACTACTATTCTCATATCAACAATGCTTGCAATTGTTGATTCGGCAAAGGGTATTTTGATTGAGTACTGCCAACAGCCTTGAAGAAGCACGACTAGTTGAAATCTTTGATCATCTTCCTTCTATCTAAGTAAGCGACACAGTCCTTGTGGGCAATAAAACATGAATGCAAAGTTACCCCAGTCATAATCACAGCTAAAGTTTGGCAAACACATTATCGAAATTTGAAAAGGATTTATTTTTGATTGCTTTGAATTGAATGTTTAGTGGCTCTAAAGAGGTTTTGAAGTCAGTCACGACATTAAGACACCTAACCTATTACATGTAAACATTTAACAGCATTATTGGAAAGAGTTCCACAGACATTTCAGTACTGTTAATACAAGCTTCTTGAATGTTAAATCAATGGTGACTATAAACATAACCTAAAATGTTTTCAAGTTCAAGTTTAAATTATCATTTAACCATACACAAATATCCATTAATACAGCCAAACAAACAGTGTTACTGATGCAAAACACAGTACAAACAGTCATACACATCACAAGGCACACACAGCACATATCAGACAGCACTAAAATACAATCACACAAAAAAATAGTCCAGGTCCCCAAGTCCATGAATGTTGCAGCAGTCTGCAATTAAACACAATGCATCAACTTCTGGCCAGCGAACACTGGGGAACAGCACCAACTCTGCTGCCTTTCCCTTGGGCAGCCAGAAGCAAGCAACACTGCAGCTTGAAGCCTAGACCTTGCCATGATCGAGGCCACACAGCTCCCCAGCCGCCCGCCAACAAATCAATGAATCGGACTTGCAGAAGCCGCTGCATCCGAGATCGTTGCCAACTTACTGGAAGATGTATATTCTCAACCCGTATATGCAAATGTATATGCCTCACTTTATACACGGATTACTTAACTATTGAGCTGAATCTATTGGGGAATTTTTAAATACAGAGCCTAATTATTTAAATTTGTTTTTGCTGCTAAGAAAACAAAATATTAAGTAGAAACCGCAGAAGCTAGAAATCTGAAATAACAACATAAAATGCTGGAAATATTCAGCAAGTCACCAGCATTTGGACAGGATGAAACACTTAACATTCCAGGACTAGGAAACAAAGACTCAAACTTAAGTTGCAGAAAAAAGAAAGGTAGAGAGAACAAATAGAATGCCTGATCAGACAGGATGGTGAAAACTTGCTCACAGGAGCTGTTCTGTCTGGGGAGATGTAGACAGGAGATGAGTGGATTCACAATAGAAAATAAAGATAGAATTAGAGATACTTTGATGTCAATGGCTAGAAATCTAAAATAAAATGGAACTTTGGAAATACCTCTGAGGTATACAGAGAAGAACTAAGTTAATGTCACAATCTTTCATTTGGTCAGCTCAGGTACGAACTGGATAACATTTATCTGAAATTGTTGAATTCAGTGTAGATTGTAACATGTCCAATGAAATGAGATTGGGCCCTATTAGAACAGTATAACAAGTCAAAAAAAGGCCAGGGAATGGATGGAACATTTAGATGATGAGTAACTGGAAGTCAGGAGTTATAGAGTGAATGGAGATGTCTGGTAATGCAGTCACCCAGTTTACAACAGGTTTCACAAATGTGGAGACCATGTCGTGCGTAGAGAATGCAGTACACAAAAGTGAATGTACAAGTCAATTGTTGCATCAAAATATTATGTATGGAACCTCACGTTCTTTATAGATATAATAAGTGCCACAACTTCAATCTCCACCAATCATTCTACATTCTTCCAACCTAAATAATAACGTTCCAGAAATATCCTAAAAGTAAATCAATGTCTGCATGTTTCTGTCCAAATATGGTTAAAACAAGGATGAAGGTAATCAACTTAACTTGAGAATGAGTGGATAGAGTTGATGCAACATTTGTGAATGTGGACTGGCTTATGAATTACTATACTTACTGTGATTTTCTGTAGTAATTCCCTTCCAAATTTAGGATAGTTGGTCCTGGGTCAAAACTTTAAGGGTTTGCATAGAAATTTTAAAATTTACAGTTTGAGAGCACTGTTCACTTACATGCAAAGAGAAAGTAGACTATTCAAAAGATAAAACAGAAGCCATTAAATGCACCTTGTTACATATCCACCGGATTCTTCGATACATTTTACTGCATTGAAACACAAAGGTGTATGACATTTTATCATCTTTTCTGATTAAAAAAAACTTTCAATTGACCTTTATGCTGTTGGAATTAACCATCTTTCATAGCAATTAAACAGGATCCATATATCCTATTCAGAGAAAGTGCAAGAGATAACTTTCCAAGGTTCTACAAATCACTTACCACAATAGGATGAAGACCATTGTACAACATGATATCTGCTAAAGTGAAGCTGTTTCCTGCCAGATAAACCTTATCCTCAAGGTAGCAATTGAGTTCCTGCAGGGACAAAAACAAAAAGAGAACCTGTATATATTTTACTTTACCTATGTTAAAAGTTACTCTGGAGACATACAAATATTTCTAAATAAGGAACTACAGTCATTAGGGTTTTTTTCAAGTTGTGAGTACAGCCAGGTTCTGAGTAAGAGGTCCAATATTTGCACCAGCAATACAAGGTTTGTGCAATGATACAAAATACAATAGCTCCATAAATTAATAGGTATTTAATAGGGATTCTTGTGTTGAGAACTGTCATAAATACAGGGAGAACTGTAATTACCATACTATCTTAAATTACCTTAGGTAAAATCACTTAGTCTTAATGCTCTTTGAAAGTTACACAGAAGAAGTGACCATTGAGCTAATTATAGGCAAATGATAAATTGTACTCTTGCAACACTGATAAAATATACTTGGAAGGGCATCTTCATACTCAATGATATATTCTCTTGGCACATGATGACAACAATCAGGAAGCTGCTCATGATAGCATTGTCTGTAGCACTGACCATTTAATGCGAACTCAGTTAGAAAGCAACAGTCAACATTAACACAGGCAATTAAGCAGTATAGCAATGTTCAACCTTGTGAAAAATAAAATGTTTGTTTCTTGTCTTGTTCAGATGACATGTCATATTTTATTTACAAAGAAAATATGAACTTAACCCACCACTGGACATCCTGAACAATACAAACACCTACGTTAGGATGCTGTTCGTCGATTATTGCTCAGCATTTAACACCATCATTCCCACGATCCTGATTGATAAAGTTACAGAACCTGTGCCCCTGTACCTCCCTCTGCAATTGGATCCTCGACTTCCTAAATGGAAGACCACAATCTATGTGGATTGGTGATAACATCTCCTCCTCGCTGACGATCAACACTGGTGCACCTCAGGGATGTGTGCTGAGCCCACTGTTCTACTCTCTATACACACATGACTGTGTGGCTAGGCATAGCTCAAATATCAACTATAAGTTTGCTGAAGATACAACTATTGGTTGAATATCAGATGGAGATGAGAGGGCGTACAGAAGCAAGATACACCACCTAGTGGAGTACTGTTGCAACAACAACCTTGCACTCAATGTCAGTAAGACGAAGGAACACATACATACCAATCCTCACAGAGGGATCAGAAGTGGAGAGAGTGAGCAGTTTCAAGTT
Organism: Mobula hypostoma; assembly: GCF_963921235.1. Lineage (NCBI taxonomy): Eukaryota > Metazoa > Chordata > Chondrichthyes > Myliobatiformes > Myliobatidae > Mobula > Mobula hypostoma. The sequence continues at coordinate 127,503,382 of NC_086097.1, forward strand.
CCTGGATGTTAAGATCTTGGAGGACCTAACCTGGTCCCAACATATCTATGTAGCTATAAAGAAGGCAAAACAGCAACTATACTTCATTATGAGTTTGAAGAGATTTGGAATGTTGACAAAAACACTCAAAAAGTTCTATAGATGTCTTGACTGGCTGCATCACTGTCTGATATGGGGGAAGGGGCTACTGCACAGGACTGAAAGAAGCTGCAGAGGGTCATAAATTTAGTTGGCCCATTCTTGGGTACTAGTCTACAAAGTACCCAGGACATCTTCAAGGAACAGTGTCTCAGAAAGGCAGCATCCATTATTAAGGACCACCAACACCCTTCCCCCCCCCCCCCACCTATGGCATGCCCTTTTCTCACTGTTACTGTCAGGAAGGAGGTACAGAAGCCTGAAGGCACACAATCAGTGATTCAGGAACAGCTTCTTCCCCTCTGCCATCCGATTCCTAAATACCGTGAACACTACCTCACTTTTTAAAATATATATTATTTCTATTTTTGCATAATCTTTAATCTATTCAATAGACATATACTGTAATTTAATAATTTATTTATTTTTCTTTCTATATTATGTATTGCATTGAACTGCTGCTGCTAAGTTAACAAATCTCATGACGCTTGCCGGTGACAATAGACCTGATTCTGATTCGGAGTCACTTTTCAAAACAAAATCCATAATATAAATGTAACTCGCTCACTGGGGCTTGTAACAAAATTGGCTCATTAGCTAACTCTGGCTACCAGCCATGGGGACTCAGCATCCTATGGTACCAGTGAGAAGGCCATCTTCAATAAGCAACACACGTCAAGTGGGAAGGATTCGGGTTCAAACAAACAGGAACATTGGAATGTTCCGATGAGGGAATGATAATTGTGCTGAATGCTGTGCAAATACTACCCTATACAAAGTTATCATTCACCAGGAAATAACAGATCGTATACCAGCATACAATTAAAGTGGAAGCATATTTACAGATATTTCAACTTTAACAGTTAATAGGGAAAAAAAGGGCCCATTACAGTTACACCAGTCTAAGCATGCATATAAACATTGGAGCTCGTTTCTGGAGTAGTCAAGATGCTGTGCTTTGATTATTCGTGCACTGAACCCACACTCCGTGTGAAAGACACCGGCTACAGTTTGAACTTCCCTCAAAGAGCATTGCGAACGAACAGGCTAACTCAGGAGTATAGCCACTTCCTCCTTGGAATCATTCGCCTGCACAAAGCACTTCTTACAATAGGGTCTCCCCTTCGGGTGGGATCCTCTGAGCATTGTCCCTTATGCTCCACCTCGCAGCTCCTCCCAGAAGACCTGAAACCAGACTACTGACCTTCACAAATCTGATCCCACCCAGTTCTTTCGAATGCTCCATGGCACCCCCACCCCCCACTGATTGACAACATTCCCAGGCTGAGCAAACGCTCACTATCTCAGCTAAAGTCAAAACACTAGTCTATGAAGTTTAGCTAACAGAATACATTGTGTTTGCAGAAAACTGCTGAAATAAAATGCCCAACAGCATAGCAATACAAATACAATATTAAACAGGGCATTACATTCTCCCCTACCAAAAATAGTCACGTCCTTATGACTTTGTATGTTTTTGGAACTCCGCAATCCATTATTAATAACACAGTATTCAAATGAATTTCATGATCTCAGGACCCCCAATCTATTTGTAAATGGAAGCAACACATCGCACTATTGGGATGGACGCAGTATTCTGTTTCCCAGGTGCATCATATGCCAGCTCATGTGGGGATTTCCTGACTTTCTGAGGTCTCCTTATCTCATCTTCAGTTTCTTCAGCCTCAATCACTCCTTGTGACTGTTCCTGTTAACTTCGGGATGCCTCCCAGTCTACCACTCGTATCTTCCAGTGTCTCAGCTAATCCTGGCCCCTGACTGAATTCAGCTTCCTTCAGTTTAAGCAAGTGCTGACAAACATCTTCAACCTCCGTTGGTGCTAACTGGTGAGACCTCACTTGGAAAGGGGGTGTCCTCTGTAACTTTAGCTACTCCTCCAGGACTCAACATGACTGGTTTAGACTGGGTGTACTACGCAGTTCATAACTTACGTTCATCACTCTGCTTAGGAGGAACTTGCACCTTCTCAAAAGCAGCTCTGAACACTGGGTGAATGGACAAGGTTTTCAAAAAAATCTCTCCATTTCACTCCTTGCATGCTTCAATGAGCCTTCTAACACTGGGAGTATTTGTTCCCACAAAAATGGAAGCTTCACTCTTTTCAGCGGCCGGACCCTTTAGACTTTCTCCCAGGCTCTGTTTTCTCATATTATCTGAGCACTGCCATTCATCCAGTAACTGAGATGTCTACTAGCCCAAGCCTCATTCTCTTTCCCCATAGGGTGTGGGTTTGACTCCAGAAAAGATTCTCAGCCTACGATAACTTTTGGCTCTCCGGAGGTATTTGGTATTTATCAACCGGTGATGTGATAGCCAAAACTAGCTTAGTACTTAAACCAAAAGCTGAAGGACTTTTCACACCAAAGTCTTCCCCTCACTGCACAGAAAAGAGAACTTATCTTCAAAATCTTCACCCTTAGCTACATTCTTGCCAACTCTAGAGATATGAACTCCCACCTCTCTAGGTACCCCTATCCTATAGGGCAGCGTGACTTCAGTCACGTCACTGGAAACGTTATTGCACCCGACCTTAATTATACTTAATCAATCCTTATATAGCTTTCCAATCTGGACAAATCCCCCAAAAAGTAACCCTCTCACCGGGGCTCGTAACTTGGGTCATTAGCTAACTCTGGTTAACAGTCACCAGACTCACAAGCAGGTGTTTGCGAAGAAAAAGCTTTGCTTTTCAGGATGTATGTTGTATACATTTCTCTAACATTAAATTGTACCTCTGAACCTTTGAAAGCGAAGTGGGGGAAAGAGAAGGGAAAGTTGAGTTTGGAGGTAGGATAACGTTAAATATGGTGGAAATTGCAGAAAATGATGCATTGGAAGCACAGGTTATGGGGTGGTAGGTGAGAACAAAAGGAAATCTATCCTTGTCAAGGTGGCGGGAGGATGGGGTAATGGAAAATGGAGGAGACGTGGGTGAGGGCAGCATCAATGGTGGAGAAGGGAAACTTTGTTCATTGATGGAGGTCAGTTCTGATGTCACGAAAAAGAAAGCCTCAATCTGGGAACAGATGTGGCGGAGATGAAGGAACTGAGAAGAGGGAATAGCATTTTTACAGGAGACAGGTTGGGAAGAGGCAACGTCAAGATAGCTGTGGGAATTGGTATATTTATAAAAAGATATTTTTATAACCATGGTGGTGTCCTTCTTCCCTTTGAAAATTTCTTCTTATTTGGAATATGTCTTGCACTACCCTTATTTTTCGCAAAAACTCCAGCCATTGCTGCTCTGCTGTCCTTCCTGCAAATGTCCCTTTCCAGTCAATTTCCGCCAGTTCCCTCCTCATGCCATTGTAATTTCCTTTATTCCACTGAAATACTGACACATTGGATTTTATTTTTTCCCTCTCAAATTTCAATGTGAACTCGATCATATTGTGTGAACTGTTCCCCAAGGGTTCCTGAACCATAAGTTCTTTTATCACCTCCAGACCATTGCACAACACCCAATCCAGCATTGCCGATCCCCTAGTGGGCTCAACAACAAGCTGTTCTAAAAAGCCATCTCTTAGGCATTCTACAAATTCTCTCGAGGTCCAGTACTGACCTGGTTTTCCCAATCCACTTTCATGTTAAAATCCCCAATGATTATCATGACATTGCCTTTCTGACGTGCCTTTTCTATCTCCTACTGTAAATTATAATCCACATCCCGGCTGTTGTTTGGAGGCCTGTATACAACTGCCATTAGGGTTCTTTTACCCTTGCCATTTCTTAACTCAACCCATACAGACTCTACACCTTCCAATCCTATGTCATCTCTTTCCAATGATTTAATATTATTTCTTGTACACAGAGCCACACCACCCCCTCTGCCTACTAACCTATATTTCCGATACATCGTATATCCTTGGGCGTTCAGCTCCCAATGGCAGCCATCCTTTAGTCATGTTTCAGAGATGGCCACAACGTCATATTTGCCATCTGTAGCTGAATTTCAAGATCATTCATTTCACTCCTTATGCTGCGTGCATTCAAATACAACACCCTCAGTCCAGTATTTGTTGCTTTCTGTTTTAACTGCACCACGCCTTTATTGCTCTGTAACTCATGACACTGGCTTTGATTAAGCCTCATCTCCTGCCTGTTCTTTCTATAATCTCTGTTGCATGCTATCTTTGATTTATTTGTTTTCCCCTTCCTCAGCCCTATCATTCCGGTTCCCATCCCCCATCCAAATTAGTTTAAATCCTCCCTAACAGCTCTCTTAAATGTGACTGCTAGGATACTGGCATCTCTTTGAGTTCAGGTGTAACCTGTCCTTTTTGTACAGGTCGTACCTCCCCCAGAAGAGGCCCCAGTGATCCAGAAATTTGAAGCCCTGCCCCCCTACACCTTACATCAGTCTCTCAGCCACACATGAATACATTGATCATGCTATTCTTGCACTTGCTAGCACATGGCACAGGCAGCAATCCTGAGATTACTACCCTAGAGACCCTACCTTTCAGCTTCCTCCCTAACTCCCTGAATTCTCTCTTCAGGACCTCCTCCCTTTTTTTTTAACCTATGTTATTGGTGTACCAAGACTTCTGGCTGTATATAGGTACATTTGCAATAATGGCACAGGAGAGGCCAGATGAAAAAAAAAGATTAAGCTCAGACCATACCCCAAGATTGCCACTTACTACTTCAGACCTTGACCTCCTGGGCACAAATTACATATAACTTTGGAAGGTCAACGAGACATTGGGCAACACAGCTCATAAATGAAAATAATAAGCAGTAAACCTTTCATTCAGCTACCCCACAGGAAATTAAATTAACCCATACCTTTAAAATCATTTTTTTATCATCTTGAGTGGTACATTTGTCTACTTGAGTTACTCTATATTCAAGCCACTGCTGAACAACAGCACACTTCTCAGGGGTGGTCCCCAGTAGTTCCTCTCTTTTAGCTGCTTTTACCAGATGAGACGCGATGGTTATCAACCCCTCTAAACAAGGTCCATTATTTGTCTGCAGCACTGGAACCTGCAAAGTCAGAAAAAGATTATTTAACAAGCCATGCTCCTATAGTGTATTGTATAAACATTTATAAACTGTAAACCAATGGATGGGCTACTCAAGAAAATAGCTGTACATAATACTTTATTGATCAAATATTTATCAGTTTTTAGGTATAGCGGCTGGGTGGACTAGTGAGCCCATCAAATGGGATTTTGCTTTTAATATGTGCACTGGCTGTTTTAACAGCTTCAGATTACCCTCGTACCTATAGACCGTCAGAAGAAAAGTAAGTCAACACAAAACAAATGATATTATCCTAGGCTCCTGAACAGCATGAAAAATTTTACTTGCCTCAACGTTAAACTGACTCCATAATCTGTTGCAAACACGAGGAAATCTGCAGATGCTGGAAATACAAGCAACACACATCAAAGTTGCAGGTGAACGCAGCAGTCCAGGCAGCATCTCTAGGAAGAGGTACAGTCGACGTTTCGGGCCGAAACGTCGACTGTACCTCTTCCTAGAGATGCTGCCTGGACTGCTGCGTTCACCAGCAACTTTTATGTGTGTTCCATAATCTATCGATTCACTTTCAAGGACTCTACAACTCACGTTCTTGTTTAAAATTATTTATTTATTTATTATTGGCACGATTTGTCTTCATTTGCACATGGGAATTTGTTAGTCTTTGTTATGTACAGCTTTTCATAAAGTTTATCATGTTTATTTTCTTGTAAATGTCTGCGAGAAAATGAATCTCAGGTAATATATGGTGACACATACATATTTTGATAATAAATTTACTGAACTTTGAATAATTGTTTATCTCTTTTCTTGATCAGCTTGTATATCTAAACTTCAGGGAGGTTTGCAGGAAGAAGTCAACCAGTGTGATAAAGTGTAAAAGCTTTTCCCACTTTTATTCCCCTCCAGCAAAAACAAAAGCTGTAATTCCAAGTGGTATCTTTTAAAAATGTAGTTTAAATGATAATTTCAAATTGGGGAAGATCCAAGTGTGTACCTTAGTGTGTAGAGGTGGGGCAGGGCTTGGTGGTGGGAGTTGGGACAAATGTGGGGAGCAAAAAAGAACAGTAATGTGTCAATAGGTGCTTGATAGTATGTGTGGACTCAGTGGGCCAAAGGGTCTATTTCTGTGCTCTGATCAATCTCTATACTTGCTCTGTACATTCTGCTAGTATACAATTATCTTTAATGAGAGTTGGTCACTGGGTCCCAGATCAGAAAATTGCAGTTCACTAACCTGCAGAGCAGGTCAAAGCAGTTAGCACCGTACACCCACGGCTGCTCTGAAAATACTGGTGGCTGAACTCCATAGATGGTCTTGCAGAGTTAACGAGAATGCAGAGGAAGGAATTGGCAACACAAAAAGGGTGTTGTCACAATTTCACGGGAAGGGGGTCAGGCAAGTTTAGGATCTTGGGGTCCATGTCCATAGATCCTTCAAAGTTGCCACCGAAGTTGACAGGGTTAGTTAAGAAGGCATATGGTGTGTTGGTCTTCAATAGTCGGGGGATTGAGTTCAAAAGCCGTGAGGTAATATTGCAGCTCCACTATACCCCAGCACCAGGGTATAATACCCTGGTTAGACCACACTGGGAATATTAGACCATTAGATATAGGAGCAGTATGGGGGTGGGTGTCAGGGGCTGCTTTTCCCTTCAGAGCGAACGAGGATGAGGAAGAGACGTTATAGATGTGTACATGATGATAAGAGGCATAGATCAAGTGGATAGGCAGAGACATTTTCCCAGGGTAGAAGTGGCTAATATTCGGGGATATAATTGAACAGAATATGGGGGTGGGTGTCAGAGGCTGTGTTTTTGTTTGTTAAACACAGTGGTGGGTGCATGAACACCCTGCCATGGCTGCTGGCTGAAGCAGATACATTAGGCACATTTAAGAAACTCTGAGATAGGCACAGGGATGATAGAAAATGGAGGGCTATGTAGGACAGAAGGGTTAGATTGATCATAGAGTAGATAATGTTAGTACATCACTGTCATCCAAAGTTGTAACTTTCTATATTCTAAAGATGTGAAATCATCAGGATTTGTTGTCATTCAGAGATCAATATGTTAAAAAAATCTGCTTTTAAGGAGATGCCAGAGGTTTCAGAAGTGATCAATGGAAAATATCACCTATCCTTATAGCAACTCTTAAAAAGCCAAATCACTTCCCTGATTAACTCTACCCATATGTCTTAGCAAAGGATCTACAAGGATGCAACAGGATCTAAAAGGATGAGGATGACAGGATAGGTTCATAGCACCGTAGGCTTAGGATGACACAAGTCTTCTACTCCATGATCAACCCCCTTTGAAATACACCAGCCTTTAGATTGCGACAGATGGAACTGTACACCTAAAGCTGCTCACACTCAATTAATATAGATGCTGGGGCAACCTCATTGGAGTGGGGCAATGACATCATCATATGGCATATCGCTGATGCAATGCCCCCTCAACCCAACATCCTGTCATGTTTTGAAAGAAAGCAAGAATCGAGACATTCTGAAACTTTACAAATTGATGCAAGTAATTTATAAGTTTAAAAAAGTTGATGAGAAACATTTCAATTAATCTGCCTCACCCTCTGACCCTTCATCCATAGTTAGGGAATACAGTCCCCAATCCTACATGGGTCTGACCTGAAGTGTGATCAAAGAGAATAGTTGCTCCCTGCAGTCTAGCAGCAATGTTTATGAAAGATTTGTTGTCATATATCACTCTCCAAACCATCAGGACATCATGCTAGTGATTTTCTTCAGAGCCGTCAGGAACAGCTGGAGAATCTTCTCCACAGACTTGAAACATCCTATTCACTTTATTTAACCTCTTGCTGTTCTAAACTTAAGTCTCAAACGTATTAGATTACGCTTGAAGAAACAGGCTGATTACTCACAACTGCAGAATCATTTTGTTGTTCACTTCCTTACCAGAGCAGCAATAGCATCATGATTTGTGACTGCAGTTACATGACGTTCCAGAGGCAAGGTCTGACTAAAGCCTTCAGAGCATTAACCGAAAGACCTGAGTCAGTGGTAACAATATTACTTCCAAATCACTGCTAACTACTATAGATTTTAAAATCTCATACACATTACACTATCATTTAAACCCTCACCATCTCAGCCCAACATTACCTGACCAAGAAAGATCTACTTAGACAAATTCCATTGACCAGTCCTCGGTCCACAACATACATGTTAAGCCACTCCAAATACGCACCCAAATTTAAAGGTTTCCTCAACTACCACCGTTTAAAGTTACAAATTCCAGAAGACCAGAAGGAGCGAGTGACAGCAGGGAAGCGATGGGGAAGAGGGGTCAGCCAGGTGACAGAACGCGAAGGGGTGGGGAAAGGGAGCCGAGGGTGAGATGGGGGAAAGTGAAGGGAAGGGGAGGGGAGGGGGGGGAGGAGAGGAAGGGACGGTTAATAGGAGGGAAAGGGGAGGTAAAGGTTGAAGAAGAGGAAGGGAAGTGCACCAGTACAGAATGAGAAAGTGGCGCGGTGCCGGGAGGGTGATGCAAGAGTTGGGTGACCAGAGTTGTTCGTCCCTTCCCTCGGTCACCCTGCATCCATCCATCCATCCATCCACTCACTCACTCGCACTCCCACCATCATACGCGACCTGACCGATTGACTGGCTGACTCACTCACCCCTTCCTTACCCTCCCTTCCCCATTCCCCCCCCCCCACCGCCACTCTTTTCCGATTCCCTCACTCACGTATCACCGACCCACAACCACCCTCCCCGACCCACTCCTTCACTGACCCTCCTCAGCCCCAGCGTCTTTTCCAGCGACGATAACTCCACCGCCGGTGACACCATCTTTCAGCCTCTAAATGAACGCCGCTCTTATTGGCCGAGCCGTTGCGGCCGGCCGGCAATCACTGGGACTTGCAATTGGCTCGGGCGCAGGCGGTGACGGACAAAGCCCCGCCCCCCGGATTTGGGCATCTGCAGCACCGCCTGCGGAGTCTGCGGGAACTGCAGCTGTCTTGTTCAAGTTCATTGTCATTCAACTGTACACATATTTACAGCTAAACTGAACAACGTTCCTCTGGGGCCAAGATGCAAAACACAGTACATACATAAAATACAGTACATAAAGTTAACAGATAATATTAACAGATACAGGCAGAGAGACGGATGATGGGGTGGGGGGGGTGGTGGTGCAGTTTCTCCAGAACTATTGAGAATCCCGTCTCAGCTTTCCGAAGAACTGTACATGGTTGCGGAGCAGAGACTGAACCCATTGTAGGTGCCATGTCTTCTGTGCTGTGCATACATCATGTGTATTATGGTAACTAGTCATATTAGTGGGGGCATGGTAAAGGTGAAGGGAATAAGTTTCATATTCAAGCTTATTTCAGGGCAGTTTGTAGCTTGGAGGTCATACCTTTGCTCAGATAATGCTCAATAATGTTTCACTGTAGGTTTTCTAATTGCAAATAAAGGATCGAAATAAAGAATTGGACTTTTGGAGCAATCATGGGAGCTCAGGGCATGTCACAGGCAAGAGGCAATTGTTTTGTTTGATCTTGGATCAGTCTTTCGCCACTACACCCTACATCATAAGCTATGTTATCAATTATCTACACTTTCTGAAAGATCAGAATATTAGAAAAGGTGACAATTGCTGATAACATTAATCTAATTGACTAATCCTCAAATAAAGAAGCAGCCCACTGGCTCTTGGAGCAAAATCCCGATGATATTGGGAATAAGAGAGTTGAGAAAGTCTCTTGACCATCCTTTAATGAGAACATGTGCTATTCTTCTAAACTGGAATGTCTAATCAAGTCAAGTTTATTGTCGGTAAGGTACAATTAAGAACTTGCATCCAGCAGCATCACAGACACATTGAGTCAGGCAATACGCAGAACATGAATAATACATAAATTATACAGGCTTTTCTTCAGTCATAATGGATAATTGACCTGAAATGTTAACTGTCTTTCTCTTTCCATATTGTGTCTGATCTGCTGAGAATCATCATCACTTTTTAAAAAAATATTCTGCTTTTCAAATGGATCACAGCTAACTTTTCCAACACCACATTCTCTGCTACTTCCTCCATTTTCAACAGGATCCTACAACTATACACATCTTTACTCCAACCCCCCCCCCCCACCAACGCTCTCCGCTTTCCGCAGGGATTGCTCCCTCCATGATTTTTTTGTCCATTCGTTCCTCCCCACTAATCTCCTTTCTGGCAAGTGACTGAAATGCTACACCAGCCCATTCATGTCCTCCCTAAAGTCCTTCCAGGTGAGGCAGCAACTTCACCTGCAACCTGTTGAGGTTGTGTACTGTATCCAGTGCTCCCGATGCAAGCTCCTCTACAATGGTGAGACCCAATTTAAATTGGGGGATGGCTTTGTCGAGCACCTTAGCTTCATCCGCCAAAAGCAGAATTTCCCAGTTACCAAACATTTAATTTCTATCCCCTCCTGACATGTCGGTTCGTGGCCTCAGCTTCTGCCACGGTGAGACCACTCTCAGGATGGAGGAGCAACACTTCATGTTCCCTCTGGGTAGCCTCCAACCTGATGGCATGAACATTGATTTCTCCTTCTGGTAACTTTTTTTCTCTTCTTTTCTTTTCTCCTCCCCCTCCACTCTTCATCCATTCTCTACTCTTTCCTCTTACCCACTTCTCCTCACCTGCCTATCATGTCCACCTGGTGCTCCCCCTTTCTCCCATGGTCCACTCTCCTCTCCTATCAGATTCCTTCTTCACCAGCCCTTTACCTCTCCCACCAACCTGGCTTCACCTTTCACCTTCTAGCTTGTCCTCTTTCCACTCCCCCCAACCTTTTTATTCTGGCACCTTCCCCCTTTCTTTTCAGTCCTGAGGAAGGGTCTTGGGCTGGGATGGCAACTGTTTATTCATATAGACGCTGCCTGACCTGTAGAGTTCCTCTAACATTTTGTGTGTGTCACTTTGGATTTCCAGCATCTGCAGAATCTCTTGTGTTTAACTTTTCTCAATCTCTTATGAAGCTGGGATATAGAGTCTAATAGCAATGAAGCATGCTCTTCCCTCTTTGACAGTTTATTCCTCTCCATAGATGCTGCCTGACCTGCTGAGTTCCTCCAGCAATTTGTGTGTCTTGCTTCACCCCACCAAGTCTGCACTGACCCTCAAGTGCCAACTTGCATTAATCCTACACCAATCACCATTTATTTTGTTCTCCCCCCATTCTCATCAGCTCTCTCTCTCATCTCTCACTGACGCACACATTATTGAATTGAATTGAATTTATTCCTTGCATCCTTCACATACACGACGAGTAAAAATCTTTATGTTATGTCTCCGTCTGAATGTGCAATGTGCAAATTATAAATAGTATGTACAGTAAGATATACAACAGAACAGTCAATATAGCCTAGAAATACAATTGTGTCAGCGTGAATTAATCAGTCCGATGGCCTGGTGGAAGAACCTGTCCCGGAGCCTGTTGGTCCTGGCTTTTATGCTGTGGTACTGTTTCCTGGATGGTAGCAGCTGGAACAGTTTGTGGTTGGGGTGATTTGGGTCCCCAATCATCTTTTGGGCCCTTTTTACGCATCTGTCGCTGTAAATGTCCTGAATCGTGGGAAGTTCACATCCACAGATGCGCTGGGCTGTCTGCACCACTCTCTGCAGAGTCCTGCGATTGAGCGAAGTACAGTTCCCATACCAGGCAGTGATGCAGCCAGTCAGAGTGCTCTCAATTGTGGCCCTGTAGAAAGTCGTTAGGATTTGGGGACTCATGCCAAACTTCTTCAACCGTCTGAGGTGGAAGAGGCGCTGTTCTGCATTTTTCACCACACAGCCGGTATGTACAGACCCCGTGAGATCCTCAGTAATGTGTATACTGAGGAACTTGAAGTTGTTCACCCTCTCAACCCCAGATCCATTGGTGTTACTGTCTCCATTCCTCCAGTAGTCCATAACCAGTTCCTTTGTTTTTGCGACATTGAAAGAGAGGTTGTTTTCTTGACACCACTGTGTCAGGGTGATTACTTCTTATCTGTAGGGGAAATTTGCAGTGAACAAGTGGCCTTCAAACCTGCTCATCACTGGGCAGTGGAACCACTATGGAGCAACTGGAGAAGGTACGTGTAGTCACCAAGAAAGTGTTCTAATTCCACACTGACAGCACTCAGAAGTCAGGATTGAATCTGGGTCACTTGAGCTGTGTGAGGGAGCAGCTCAGCATATCTTCACAGGACAATCGCTCACTCTGGAATTAACCTTGCAAATCTCGGATGCTGAACTGTAGAATATATGAAATAGGAACAAGAGTTGTTCACCTCTCCTCAAGCTTTCTTGGCCTTTCAATCGGATCTTGGTTCCACCTGCATTTTCCTCTATTACCTCCATAATCTTTGATTCCACTCAGGTCCAAAAATATGTTTGTTTTCTTTTGCACATTGCTTGCTTATCAGTCTTTGTTTGTCTGCAGATTTTTATTGATTCTATTGTATTTCTTTGTTCTACGGTGAAGGCCCGCAAGAAAATTAATCTCAGGGTAGCATTTGGTGACATATATGTACTTTGATAATGCATTTATTTTGAACTTTGAACCTAGCAGTGTGGGACCCAAGGCTTCTGTACTTCCTGCCCATTTACATTAAACCTATCATCTAATCTGTGCTTTAAAACTGTTAGCCAATGCCAGGATGGGAATGGTGAATTTGTTTTCCTCGTTAGTGAAGTATTAATGCTTTTTTGTTGTTATACAAAGCAATGTAGGAATGGTTTTACACAAAGTGGTGCAAATACATAATTTCTCCATTGAGTATCGTGTAGTTCCAAGATTATGCTGGCGTATCAACTTTAACAGAGTGAAATAACACAGAGTTATCGTACCAAGACTCCTTCTCTGTATTACAAAGAACCTTGAAGCGAACACAGATGGATGGCCAATTTCTAAATTCATGCTGTATCAAAATACAGGTAATAACTTCAGGAACACTAGCTCAGATTGGTGGGAGAACTGCTCCAGCTACATTGTTCTGCTTTGACTCTGAATTTATAAATAGAGAATTCTCCTCTAGCCCATGCTTGTCTTCCTGATGTGATTCATTGCCTCATCCTCTGTAACTTCATGTGACTCCATAACTTATTTGGTTTACTGTGCTTCTCAAGTTCTGATGTTCTGTGCATCCCAGATGGTGACTATGCTAGAAATATCTGGCTCTGCTATTTCTGCTCAGAAACTCTCTCTCTCCATTAACTCGCTTCTGAAGACAACTCCCATTTACACGTATCTTCCTAATATCTCTGTAAGCGGCTTTGTGGAAGTGGCTGGAGTTTCTACGGTTGTAGGGTTAATTTAGATCAAGAATTCTGTACTAATTGCATGTTAGTTGTAGAATATTTAAGCTTGCCCTCACTGGAGCACTCATTTTCCTTGTAGGAGTGTCACCATTTATGTAAAGTGATCTCAAATGCTTGCAAGAGTTTCTCCTGCCAGTCACCATTGCCAGTAAAGTCTGGGTCATCTTCCCCCCACCACCTGACTAGCATTTTCTTGCCTCAAACAATGTCCAAGTCTCTCTCACTGATTTCAAAGTTCAAAGTAGGTTTATTATCAAAGTACATACATATCACTGTATACTTCCCTGAGAATCATTTTTCTTGCAGGCATTCACAGTAAATGTGAAGAAACACAATAGAATCAATGAAAACTACACAAAAAAAAGATGGGCAAACAATGGGAAAAATACAATAATTGTGCAAATACAAAAAGAAAAACAAATTATTAATAATAATAAGAGGGGTGATTGATAAGTTCGTGGCCTAAGGTAGAAGGAGTCAATTTTAGAAAAACTAGCACATTCATTTTTCAACATAGTCCCCTCCTACATGTACACACTTAGTCCAGCGGTCGTGGAGCATACGGATCCCTTCTTTGTAGAAGTGGTCCACTGCAGGGGTGATTGATAAGTTCGTGGCCTAAGGTAGAGGAAGATGAGTTGAAACTCTAGGAAGAGGTGCAGTCGACGTTTCAGGCCGAGACCCTCCTGACGAAGGGTCTGGGCCTGAAACGTCGACTGTACCTCTTCCTAGAGATGCTGCCTGGCCTGCTGCGTTCACCAGCAACTTTTATGTGTGTTGCTTGAATTTCCAGCATCTGCAGAATTCCTGTTGTTTGAGTTGAAACTCATCCACTTAGTCCAGCGGGTGATTGATAAGTTTGTGGCCTAAAGTAGAAGGCAATGAGGAGAAACTTCAAACTTTCTGCATTTTCACTCAAAGTGTTGAACTGTACGTGCATGTAATGAGAGCGTCTTGGACGTCTAAGTGGTCCACAGCAGGGGTGATTGATAAGTTTGTGGCCTAAGGTAGAAGGAGATGAGTTATACAGCTCTCGTTACATGCACGTGCAATTCAACTCTTTGCATGAAAATGCAGAAAGTTTGAAGTTTCTCCTCATTGCCTTCTACTTTAGGCCACAAACTTATCAATCACCCCTGCTGTGGACCACTTCTGGAGGTCCAAGACGCCGACTTCTACAAAGAAGGGATCTGTATGCTCCACGACCGCTGGACTAAGTGTGTAAATGTAGGAGGGGACTACGTTGAAAAATAAATGTGCTAGGTTTTCTAAAATTGACTCCTTCTACCTTAGACCATGAACTTTTCAATCACCCCTCGTAGATAAATAAATAATATTAAGAACATGAGTTGTAGCGAAAGTGAGCACATAGTGAGGCTGTGGAATTCGGCTCAGTGATGTAGTGAGTGAAGTTATGGTTGGGGGGTAACAACTATGCATAAACCTGGTGTGTGGGACCTAAAGTTTCCTGTACCTCCTTCCAGATGGTAGCAGTGCGAAGGGAACATGACCTGGATGATTGCTGCTGCTTTGTTGTAAGTGTGCTCATTGGTGGGGAGGGCCCTACCTGTACTGGACTGGGCTGTATTCATCACCTTTTGTAGGCTTTTCCATTGAAGGGCATCAGTGTTTCCATACCAAGCGGTGAAGCAACTAGTTAGTATACTCTCTATCATGCATCTATAGAAGTTCATCAAAGCTTTACTTCACAAGCTTCTAAGAAAGTCAAGGTGGCTCCT
Source organism: Mobula hypostoma (assembly GCF_963921235.1). Lineage (NCBI taxonomy): Eukaryota > Metazoa > Chordata > Chondrichthyes > Myliobatiformes > Myliobatidae > Mobula > Mobula hypostoma. The sequence continues at coordinate 127,518,602 of NC_086097.1, forward strand.
TGCCTTCTTTGTAATGGCACATGTGTTGGCCCAGGACAGATCCTTTGAAATGGTAACACAGAGGAATTTAAAGTTATTGACCTGCTCACCTCTGATTCCCTGATGAGGACTGGCTCATTGACCTAAAGTTTCCTCCTCCTGAAGTCAATAATCAGCTCCTCGGTGTTGCTGACGTTGAGTGGGAGGTTGTTGTTGCGGTCCCATTCAGCCAGATTTTCAATCTCCCTCCTAAGTGCTGTTTAGTCACCAACTCTGATTTGGCCAATGACAGTGGTGTTGTTAGCAAACTTAAATATAGTACTGAAGCTGTAATTAGACTCACAGTCATAAGTATAAAGCAGGTAGAGGAGGGGGATGAATATACAGCCTTGTGGTGCACTTGACTGACAGAGATTTTGGAGGAGATGTTGATGCCAATCTGAACTGACTACAAGTGAGGAAATTTGAGGATTCAGTTGCACAAAGAGGTATTGAGGCCCCAGGTCCGATGGTGTCAAACAGAGCAATAGTTCCTTCCTTGCAGTGGGAAGAAGGACTCTGGTCACTTCCTGCCTCTATGTTCAACGTGTTGTTGTTGAGTGCCATCAAGTTGTTGTTGACTCATGGCGACCCAACAGAAGTAGATACTGTTGCTGCCCAGGTTGGGACCTGGCTGGGTTCGAACTCAGGACCACCTACCTTGAAGTCCAGTGCTGATGCCACTACACCAACGGCCTGCCCAGGTTTAAATTAGAGGAAATTATTTACAGAGCCTTATACATCATGCATATCTCAGCAGAGGATTTCAAAGCATCTAAATTACATTGTGTGTTTGGTACATGTGACAGCGTTTGAATTTCTGTCCTTTTGCCCAACAACTTTTGCACCCAAAGCAACCTTTGCAAAGCCTGAAACATTTAGGGGAAACGTGAACTTATGCTTCACTTTTCGAATTCTTTGCAGTCACTCAGCTGTGCTTTACCATAACACTTTCATTTTTGTGCCATTTCTTCAATGTTGAGCTCCCAGTGTAAGGTTCAGAGCCCCTAAAGCTAAATGAGATTCAGTAATAAAGTAGCCTTTGACAGCTATCCCATTGAAAAGCGGCCATTAGTGTGCTCACCGTTTAAGTTCTTTAACTGTGGTCTCCGATCTAGTAAGAATGAATGGCATTGCTACGGAGTTCATCAAACCACAGGATAGCTCTCTAAACAGTTGTTCTAATGCATAAACCATGTGAATAAGAGGCAGCTGAAAGCACAGTTAAGGCATCATTATTCAGAGGCTTGCTGCTCCTGGCGACACGTCAGGATCTATATCTACGCTGATGATATTCAGCTCTACCCTATTCCATCCCATTCACTGCTCCTGATGTATCACATTGCTCGGCACAGCAAGTCAATGGCTACAGAACAGAAACAGACCCTTCAGCCCACAGTGTTGTGTTGAATGAATAGAACTAGTAATTAAGTGCCCTACTAAACCAATCCCTTCTGCCTACACAACGTCTATATGCATCCAGATTCTGCACATTCATGTGCCCGTCCAGTAGCTCTTGAATTTCTGTTATATTTACCTCCACTACCAGTTCGCCATCATTCTGTGTAAAAAAAAATACCCCACACATCCCCATTGAACTTACTCACTTTCACCTTAAATAAATGCCCTCTAGTATTTGACATTTGAGCTCTGGGAAATATATATTGGCTGTCTAATCTGTTTACGCCTCTCATAATCTTATAAACCTCCTCCCAGTCTTCCCTGAGCCTCTGCTGCTTCAGAGAAAACAGCTCAAGTTTATTCAGCCTCGCTTTATAGCACCTGCCCTCTAATTCAGGCAGCAACCTGGTAAACCTCTTCTGCACCTTTCCAAAGCTTTTACTTATTCCTATGTTGGAGTAACCAGAACTGAATGCAATACTCCAGGCGTACCAAACTAGAGTTTTGTAAAGCTGTGAAGTAACTTCCTGACTCTTGAATCCAATGCTTTGACTAAAAAAGTCAAACATGCCATATACCTTCTTTACCACACTATCATCCTGTGCTTTGATTTTTCAGCATTGTTTACTTGTCAGACATGGACTTGCCAAAATACAGCTGTTCCCAATTAACCCTCCTTATTTTCTGCCTAATATTCTTGTAATTTGCATTGCTTCAGTTTAATACTCTCCCAAAACTTCCATACTTAAGCTTGTCTGTAGCTATCTTATAATATGTAGGACTAGATGAGCCAAAATCTCCTACAATTAGACATCAGGAATATTTAAGCTTATAGTGTCATCAGCCAGTACTTCTTGAACCATGTCTCAGTATTATTCTCTCCAACAGACTGGAAAATGGTTTAAATTAACTTGGGTGGTTTATAAATAAAAACTTATAGTATCTGACTGCATCTCTTTCTGCAGAGACAGACAGATGCTAGGGAGTTTCCCATACTAAACATTGTTGTAGTGGTACAACACATGATACGTTCCTTAAGGAGGTATGGCCATAAAGTAGCTTGGGTGGTTTCCAACCATATTGTATATGACACGTTGATAATACTAGTGCCGTTGTCTAGTCAGGCAGATCATGCCATTTGGCCTTGACTACACCTACTTTATTAATACTACTCGCCTCCACCTCTGTAATATTCCTCCTCTTCAACACCCTGCCTCGGCGCATCTCCTGGTGAGTCTCTTCTTCATGTTTTCATTACCTCAGGGCTGATCTTTCCTGCAAGTTTACAGTTAGCATCCACATTTCACTCTGTACACTTGAACTCAGATTCCGGTACCCTATAAATGCAGCTCCCTCTCACTAATTCGTGGGGCAACAATTTAGACAACTGACACATTTTCTTTTAAGAAATAAGTGCAGAATGAAATAATGTTTACATATTAATAATGGAGCGTTGACTCAGTTCAGTCATGGCTAGTATAAAAATATTCCTTCATCAAGGCAGTTATTTAAAAAATAACAGATTGTAATAATGAAAACAATGATACTAACAGAAATTTATTTTTAGTTATTACAATCCAAAACCAAAAATCTAATTTCATGAGCATGAATTATGAGGAAGTGAGAAGGAGAAAAGAAGTCAGTTTTTGTTTGTCTTCATTTCATGTTGTAATTAAATCTCTAAGGTGTCTTTGCATGAAAGTACTTTGAAGTGCAGGGACAGCAGAATCCTACACTGCCAACATGTTCTGCAGTGCACACAAAGTTTTAATTCTCACTTGTCTTTTCAATTACAGGTATTTTGAACAATGTCTACGGCTTTCCTCAGAAAATCAATGCTACCAAAAATTACTTTCAAATTGAAAACATGGTTTGGGATAATTGGTTTCTATGCTCTATAGCAACACAAACCAGCCCTCATGTTCGTTTACAATATAAATGCAGAAATCAAAATGTGCATTAGGTGAAACTCACTGTGATTATTTGGCGATTAAATTGCTAAAGGCTGTAAAAATTGCTCGATTTGCAACATTTCTGCTGTCAGCAAGTACAATCTAATCTATTAAACTATTAGGGCACATAAACTTACAGCTTTGAAAACAAGGAAAATAAACAACTTATTTACTTTTGCCTAATTGGATTAAAGGTAGTCATTCAGCAAATATTCAGATAAATCACACTCAGCAGCTGAGGTGATACACAAGTTCATGAGTGGACACAGTTGGAAAGTCTGGCCGTTAAATGTTTTCATTTTCACAGACCTTCTTAAGTCTATTTTGTTCATGAGTTGGAAACTACACAAAAATAATTTGATATAGTAAAGATAGCATTGTAATGAATGGCATCAAAACAAACAAGACTGATAAGAAAGACACAAGAGGGAATGCAGATGCTGAAAATCTGCAGCACACATAAAATGCTGGGAGAACTTAATGGGACAAGCAGTGTCTATGAAGGAAAATGGACAGTTCACCTTTCGGGTTGAAACCCTTCATCACACAGAACATTTTATTAAAAGTGGAGAGAGAGAGAGAGAGCAAGAGAGAGAGAGAGAGGGGTGGAGAGAGAGGAAGGGAGAGAGAGGGAGAGAGAGAATGACAGAGAGAGAGGGAGGGGGGAGAGAGAGAGAGATAAATCGATGGTCTACATGTGTGTACAGTGACAATCCTTCCCCCTAAGTTAGGGGATGAATAGTGTTAACATGTTAAATTACAAGGAGTACTCCCTAGTTCAGAATGAATATATGATGAGAAAAATTATAAATGGAAATGCACTTGTATTTATTGTGTGGAAGACGCTTGAACAAATACTGTGACTTGGCTTTTAAGATCAATGGGAGAAAGAAGAGTTCATCAGAAATCTTCAACACAACTTCCAGATAGGAAACGTACATCTTCAAGGTTATAGTAGAGTTTATAGGTCACATGTGTTGGCGCGTGGCCAAGTGGTTATGGCGTCAGTCTAGTGATCTGAAGGTCGCTAGTTTGAGCCTCAGCTGAGGCAACATGATGTGTCCTTGAGCAAGGCTCTTAACCACACATTGCTCTGTGATGACACCGGTGCCAAGCTGTATCGGCCTTAGTGCCCTTCCCTTGGACAACATCGGCGGTGTGGAGAAGGGAGACTTGCAGCATGGGCAATCCTCTAGCAACTCATTCCACATACTCACCCTCCTTGTGTGAAAAGGTTGCCTCTCAGGTCCCTTTTAAACCTTTCCCTTCCCTATGCTGCCCTAGCTTTGGACTCCCCTGCTCTGGGGAAAAGACTGCTACCATCCACCTCATCTCTGCCTTCCATAATTCTAGACATTTCTCTAAGGTTGCCCCGCATTGTCCTTCTTTCCAAAGAATAAAGACATAGTCTTGACAACCTCTCCCTACAAGTCAGAGTCTCTATCGCTGAAAATATCCTGTTAAATCTTTTCAGCACTCTTCCTATAACAGGGTAACCAAAAGTGTACACAGTACTCCAAGTACGGCCTCCCCAATGACTTGTACAATTCCGAAATAATGTCCTAATTTCGATATTGTGCCCTGACTAATGAAGGTCATTGTGCAAAATATCTGTGCCTATCTGTGACACTGCTTTCATCATTCTATGCATTTGTACTCCTAGGTGTCTCTGTTCTATTGCAGTCCATCGTGGTCTACCATTCATAGTCCCGTGATAGCTGACTTTCCAAATTGCATCACCTCATACATATCTGTATTGAAGTCCAATTTTCCACTTCTCGACCCATTTCCCTTACGGGTCAATATCCCCCTGTAATTCGCCCTTTGTGGATTATTGACTAGTGGTGTTCCACAGGCGTCGGTATTGGTACTGCTTAATTTCCTGTTATATGTCAATGATTTGGATGATGGAATTGATGGCTTGTGGCCAAGTTTGTAGACGATGTGAAGATCAGTGGAAACGCAGGTAATGTTGAAAAAGCAGGAGTCTGCAGAAAGATTTAGGCAGGTTAGGAGAATGGGCAATGAAGTGACAGATGAAATATAGCGTAGGGAAGTGTTTGGTCATACACTTTGGTGGAAGAACAAAGTGTTCTCGTAACGGATGATTTAGCCTGGATCCACAACTTCTCCTCATTAGTGAAGAAGCCACAGCAGCACCTAAACTTTTTGAGAAGATGGAGGCGTGCAAGTCTCCCCACCCCCATTCTAACAACTTTCTACAGAAGCTCCATCAAGCTGTCTGGCTGCATCATTGTGTGTTATGGAAGCTGCAAGGCATCAGACCACGTCACCCTACAGATAAAAACCGCCGAGAGGTCACGGGGATCTCCTTCCTCCTTATTTGTGACATTTACAGGAAGTGTTGTAGACGAAGGGACCAAAACATTGTTGAGGATCCCTACCACCCATCCCACAATCTCTTTGACCCTCTACCATCAGGAAGGAGATACAGTAGAGCAGGACTAGGTCTGCCAGACCGGGTAACAGTTTCTTACCCCAGGCTGTGAGACTAATGAATACACTGCCACCACTCAGGTCTTGTCACTAGGACAGCCAACTGGTTACTGTTCACCGTTTACCTATGCTGCACACTTCATGTGCATTTTGAATGATATTTTATTAATTTATTTGTAATAATATTTTGTTTAATGTGCTGTGTGTGATATATGTATTGTAGGTGCACCATAGGCCAGAGGAGCATTGTTTTGTTTGGTTGCATATATATACAGTCAGATGACAATAAACTTGACCTTGAATAAAGCCATAGGTTATTTTCTAACCAGGGAGAAAGTTCTGAAATCAGAGGTGTAAAGGAATTGGGAGTTCTTGTGCAGAATTCTCTAAAGGTTAACTTGCAGGTTGCGTTGGTGGTGAGGAAGGCAAACACAAATGTGGCATTCAGTTCGAGGGGACTAGAACACAAAAGCAGGGATGTAATGCTGAGGCTTTATAAGGCATTGACCAGACTGCACTAGGAGTATTGTGTGCAATTTTGGGCCTCCTATCTAATGAAGATGTGCTGGCATTGGAGAGGATCCAGAGCAGTTTCACAAGAACAATCTGGGAACTAAAGGGTTAATGTATGAGGAACATTTGTTATCTCAGGGCCTGTACTCGCTGGAGTTTAGAAGAATGAGGGGGATCTCATTGAAGCCTATCGAATATTGAAGGGCCTAGACACAGTGGACGTGGAGAGGATGTTTCCTACAGTGGAGTGTCCAGACCAGAGGGCACAGAATCAGAATAGGACATCACTTTAGAACAGAGGTAAGGAGGGACTTCTTTAGCCAGAGGGCAGTGAATCCATGGAATTCATTGCCACTGACGGCTGTGGAGGCCAAGGCATTCGACATATTTAAGGTGGAGTTTGATAGATTCATTATTAGTAAGGGCATCATAGGTTACAGGGAGCAGGCAGGAGATTGGGGTTGATAGTGATAATAAATCAGCCATGGTTGAATTGCAGAGCACATTCGAAGGGCTGAATGGCCTAATTGTGCTCCTATACTGTATTGACCAATGAACATACGATAACCTATGATAAGCTTCTTCACTATCAACTCTTTCACAGTGATTAAATCTTTAGGCCCGAATGGAACAATTTAAAATTTACTATGTTGTGGATGCCCATATAGTAACTGTATTTATAGTATATTATATGCTTTACTGCTATATAGTAGCCAAGTCTTTCCCAACCGTTTTTAGGCCAACACTCCACTAGAGCACCTTTTTATTTGCCAACACCCCCTAAAGCACCCTTGTAATTGTCAATGCCCTCTAAAGCACTTTCGTACTTGCCAACACCCCTCTTAGGCACAATATACCTTCCAGTGCCCCCATAGTGTAAAAGCATGTCTACCATATGTTAACATGAGAAAATTTATTCTGCTTTAAATTTTTATTTGTCTTTAAACCTGGCTACACAGTACCTGTGCATTGTACAGCAGCTTCGATATCATTTTTATCCTTAAGCTTGATGATTTTTAGCAAGAGTTGAAATATCAGGTTCAAGTTGTGACAGCAAAAGCCTTACATAAGTCCCCATGTGTAACAATGTCCAAGCGGTTTCTGTTTTTTGTGAGTATGTGGTTCCCTGCACTGTAGCCTCTTTTAACAAGTTAGGAGGATGGAAATGCAATGAAGAGCAGTTTGGCTCTTCTCCAAAGACCAGGAAACTTCCTCCTGCAGTACCACAAAAGCTGATGTTTTTGAAAAGCATTTTTGCTTCTTCATCATTCTGAATTTTGATAATTTCTTCTTGCAAGGTCTCTTCCTGTTCTTTCACCTTGCAAAGAAATGGGTTAATTACCCAGTCCGGAATTTCCAGATTGTTCAATTCCTTGAATAGATTCTGAAAATCCTTCTTCAGTGAGTGCAAGTGTAAGCAGTACTCTTGCAAACCACCATCTGTGAAGGCAAGTGCTATACTTTCCATGCAGGGAAACTTCTCCCAATGTTTTGCTTATATATTTCCAATTTTTCAATAAAAGCGGACATTACACTTTTTGCCTGGATTAAACTGAAATTCTCACCCTGCAGTTTCATATTTAGAGCGTTAATTTGGTCATACCTATCAGCTAAGTATGCCCCATCTCCACCTAGAAGTTCAGTCTTGTTTCCCAAGCTTTTGTCGACTTTGAGCAAAAATTCAACCACAGTGTTAAAAAGATCAAAGAACCATTTTAAGTAGCAGGGTTTTGCCAGCCAACTCACTTCAGTGTGAAGAAACAAGTGTTCAAACTCTTCATCATTATCTTGGCATAACTGACAAAATATTCTGCTAAGGATGAGCCTTAATTTTGTTGATAACAGATATTACAAGAGTCATGCTTGAAAAACACCATTGGCTGAGGTTTTTGGCTGCGAGATGTTTACAATGAATCAGAGAATGGTTTGCAAGTTGACTTGGAATTTCTTCTTTCATAAGTGCTCCTAAACCAGCATGGTGACCTGTCATATATGGTGCTCTATTTGTTACATAAGAAAACATGTCCTTAATCAGAATACTTTTATCCTCAATGACCCTATACAATTACACCAACACCAGGTAGATCGGCTCTGCGCGGAGTCAATGTGAGGAAAGCAGCTGGCCCAGATGGAGTCACCGGAAGGATTCTTAAGGACTGCGCAGATCAAGTAGCGGGAGTATTTACTACCATCTTCAACCGCTCGCTACTACAGTCTGTAGTTCCCACCTGCCTTCAGTCAGCCACAATAATACCCATACCAAAGAAAGGTACAGTGAACTGCCTTACTGACTATTGCCCAGTTGCTCTAACTCCTATCATATGAAATGTTTTGAGAGACTCATACTGTCTTATATTAAGTCTGCCATACCTGCTGACCTTGATAAATACCAGTTTGCGTATCGTGCAAACAGATCGACAGAGGATGCAGTCATCACAGCTCTCCACACAGCTCTTACAAACCTGGATCTGGATAACACCTATGTAGAAATGCTGTTTGTGGACTACAGCTCAGCTTTTAATACAGCTCATCCCCTACAAACTGGAGCAACCTGAGCCTTGGCAGCTCACTGTGCTCAGGGATACTGGATTTTCTGAGTAACAGACCCCAAAGTGTCAGGATGGGAGAACAGACATCATCTACTCTCATCCTGAACACTGGTACACCACAGGGGTGTGTTCTCAGCCCCATCCTCTATTCTCTTTTCACCCATGACTGCTCTACCATTCACTCCACCAACACCATTGTCAAATTTGCTGACGATACCACCCTAATAGGTATCGTATCAGACTGTGATGAGACAGCCTATAGGGAGGAGGTACAGCATTTGACAGAATGGTGTTGTCATAATAACCTGGACTTGAACATCACAAAAACTAATGAGCTAATAGTAGACTTCAGGAAATCAAAGCTTGTTGAGCACTCTGCTCCGCACATATACGGGAAAGAGGTGGAGAGGGTGAAGAGTTTCAAGTTCCTCGGCATCCACATCTCAGCTGACCTCACCTGGACTGCCCATGTCTCTTACCAGGTGGGGAAGGCCCAACAGAGGCTCTACTTCCTAAGGAAGCTAAAGCACGCTCTCCTCCCTCATAACCTGCTGATCAACTTCTATGGGACAACTATAGAGAGCCTCCTGATGTATTGCTGTGCAGTGTGGTTTGCCAGCTGCACAGAACAGAACAGGAAGGACTTGCAGCGGGTGGTGAGGGTAGCAGAGCGGGTTATTGGCACAACATTACCCTCCCTCAGAGACATTTATACTGGCAGACTTCAAAAGAAGGCTACTTGTATTTCAAAGGATCCCACTCATCCTGGACATCACCTGTTTTCCCCTCTACCTTCTGGGAAGAGATACAGAGCATTAAGGACAAAAACAAAGAGACTCCTTAACAGCTTCTACCCATAAGCAGTGAAATGTATAACACCCCCTTCCCTTCTCCTGCCCCCCTCCTAAGACGGCGGCAGCTAAATGCATCACACTTCCAGGAATGGCAGGTGTGCTATCCCCACATCCATATATTATTAATTTTGGACTGCACTCCTGAAGTTTTAGAGTTTATTTTATGTATATATTCTTTGTCATGCTGCAAAACGTTGAGCTGCTAAACTGTGTTTTATTGCTCCACAACAATGACAATAAAGATATTCTTCTTCTTCTTCTTCTTCTTCTATATATTTTGAGCTCATTGTAGATTGATATTTGTTTTTAACTTTTTACAAAAGAGAATCTCTTCGTAAACTTTTCCATTTTTGATAAACCGTACATATGTCATTAGCAAAGCCTTGTTGTCTCGCACTGTTGACTCATCCATTTGTATCCAAAATTTTGTTTTTATAGCTCTGTGCATAGCTGATACTCAATGTCTTCACTCATTTTGTCAATATGACATGCTGCAGAGTTATTACTCAGAGGAATTGATTTTAAAATACTGGTATTCATTTTGAGAACAGTGGCGAGCACTTCTGATACAGCAGGCGTTATTAATCTTTCACAAATTGTATGAGATTTTCCACACTTTGCTATCATTTTGGAAATGTTATAAGAAGCAATAAGACAGCTATTAAAGTCATTTTTATCTTCCTTTGCAAATGACTTGAGTATACAACACTTTTCAAATACTCCTTTCATCTTCTGGAATTGAGTAATACCATAAGTAGCCTTTTCAGGGTGCCTTTTACAGAAGTATTCCTGCACTTTATCCATCATTAATGGGGTGAAATTAAAATAAACAAAAACGCTAACTGGGAATGCCTATCGGATGTTGGCGATGGCAGCGCGTTGACACGGATGGAGTGATGATAGCGGCACACAAAGGAACGGCGAAGTGAAGATGGAAACGATCACAACAACAAAAATTACATTGATAGGGATTTAGATTGGAATCTGAATATTAGTAAAGCTAGAGCTGGTGTTTGGCAAGCTAGCTTTATACTTTTCCAGTTAGCACAATTGACCAATCACGTAATGTCTCATAATCCCCAAATATGGTTCTTAACTGCACATATGAAGCTGAGGTTGCTTTGCACTCCTCAGGAGGAGTCCTTGGGGTCAGCAGGCTCACTGATCAGCTCTATTTCACCATTTGGTTCTGGCCAGTTCTTTATCGTTGCACGACCTGTTTTCTGTAAATCTGTAGAGAAAGTTAAGAGGGTGTACTTGACTTACCAACTGTTAAGTTGCATGAAGATGTTCCATGCCACGAGTCAAGGGGAACAGTTGAGAACCCTGGTTGCTAATTTATGCATCCCCAATAATGTCTGTTTAGCTGGTAAGGTCAGATGGGATTGCTGAGTTTCAGACACATTGTGACAATGAATGCTCACTGCCTGTAGAACAATAGTTCTGCCTGTGTTCCAGTGCCTCATCCATTTTTTTGGAAGTGCTTACTCTACTAATGGTCAGTCAGGTCTCGTGCCTCAAGTTAGGGTGCTGCTTACCGGCACCCCAAGAACCTTGAACACCCCCCAACCTTAATGCACCCAGAGGATACCAAACCACTCCTGTTGGAAATCACTGTGGTAGTCTATTATAGGAATGAAACCCCTTGTGAGTTTTTATGGTGAGAAACACTGTAGGGCGCAGCTAAGTCCACCTTGCTGAATTGTTTCCTCCAGACAAGTTTGCAAAGATACCCTCTATCCTGGGCAGAGGGTATTGATCTACTTTCAGTACTGGATTGATGGTGATATTAAGATCACCACAGATCCTGACAGACCCATCCTTCTTGGCTACTGGGACCTTTGGCATTGCCTATGGGTTCCACTCAACCTTGGAAATAATTCCTTTAGCCCCCATGCCATCTAGCTCACTGGCTACTTTACCACAGATGGTATAAGGAACCAGATGGGCTTTGTAAAACTTAGGGGTGGCATTTTAAATTAACACTATTTTACCCTCGATATGTTTGAGTTTTCTAATGCTATCCTTGAGCACTGTTGTGGGATCATCCAGTACATTTTAAAATTTGCTTCCGGTTGACTCTCTTGCAGGGGATGTGGCATGCAGCTGGTGGACGGATCTCCAATGAAGTTGTAGTTGTCTCAGCCACTCACAGCCCCACAACGCTGGCCCTCCTGTTTTTACCACATACAAGCCCAATGTGACTTGTTGGTTGTTGTTATTTCCCGGTTACAAATGCCATTCCCACAGGAGTTATCTTTTCTCCAGTATATGTTCTTAGTTGGATATCTGCAGGCTTCAGTTGTTTGAAATGCCATTTAAAATCATTTTGTGGAATGACTGAAACAGTCAAACAAGTGTTCAATTCCACTTTAATTAATTTGCCATTCACCTCTGGTATAAGCTATATTGCTTGTCTCTTGTTAGTTTTCACATTGTAAATCTCAAGGTTACTCAGTTCATCACTCTCATCTTTGTCAGATTTTCACCAACAGCATGCTGATCAGTGCTCTTTTTGAAACTGTAACTTGACTTTTTTTCTCTTCCCTGTCTGGCCAACATGCTCTTTTTATGTGTCCTACTTAGTTGCATTTTCTGCAGGTTTCACCTTTAAACCTGCATTGGTCTGGTGTATGTGAACCCCTGCCACAACAGTAACACAACATTTTTGGCCAGGCAAGTTTCTGCTTAGGTATTACAATTTTATTCATGCTTACTTTCATTCCTGACTGCAACTCAATTGTGTCTCTATCTGCCTTTTCCATTGATAGAGTGATTTCATATATCCTAAAATGGACTCCCCTTGTTTTTGATTCCACTTATGAAATGTAAATTGGTCTGCAAGTAACAATGACTTTGGTTCTGCATTATTTTCATGAAATCATTAAAGGTCATTCTGGCCGGTTTGCTTGGAGCAGTCAAACTTTGAAGCAAACTGAATGCTCTTCCATCCAATGCACTCAGCAAAACTGATACTCGTTTCTCATTGGCTATTCCATTTGCTTTAAAATACTGCTCAGTTCACTCAGTATAGAATATCCAGTCATCTCTTGTGCAATCGAACGTATCTATCTTTCTAATGTAGCCAGCCATTTTTGTTTTTTAAAAAGATATGATTACTAGCACCTCATACTTACTGTTTATGAACCTGTAGATAGGTCTATTTTCTGCCTTTTACTTTAAATCGATTGTCTCTGTCCCTAGTATGCAATGTACTCAAAGTCAATACCCAGGTGCAGCAAGGCAGATGCTACGTCAGCCTTCACTGATAGATATTTTGAGCATAAAGAATAATGATAGTTGACTACAGTGGTAAAGTGCATTTGTAGATTATTGCATTCTGTTTTGTTTGCCTTGCCAAAAGAAGGATGGAGGAGGTGGGGAGGTGGCAGAAGAACGTTTTTGAATGGCTCTCTTGGTTAGTGTGCCTGTCACATGAGAAGAGATTGAATAGGCTAGGGCTTAGTTCTTTAGAGTTTAGAAGAATAAGTGGTGACCTCATGGAAGAAATTAAATTTCTTAGAGGGCTTAAGGGTTAGAAATGGAAGGATACTTCTTTCGATCATGGAGTCTCCATCTGAGGGTTGCTGTTTCAAAATAAGTGCTAAGCCTTTTAGGAATGGGATGTGGAGAAGTTTCTTCATCGGATAGTGAATCTGTGGAATTTTTTACTCTTGGGGAGCTAGGAGAGCTCAGACATTGATTTCATTTGAAACAGAGATCAATAGCTTTTTTTGATATTAGAGGAAATGAAGGATAAGGAGATGGGGACAAGAATATGATACTTGAAATAGAAGACCAGGAAGAATCTTTTTGGGTGTTAGAGAAGGTTCAAGGGGCAGAATGGCAATTCCTGCTCCAATTTCTTATGTTCCTTTCTTGCAGTTACAAAATCAAGAGATTAATGTGACTCAGAAAAGCAGAGATTTTTTCATTATTCCACTTAGCTGTGGTTGGTATTTAAGTTTTATAATCATCATTGCTCTAGTAATTACAGTTTTAAAGAAAATTTGTGAGCAAAGAACATGTTAAGGGAATAAAGTTGGTTTAGTGTGAGCCTATGAGATTACTGCTAAATATGCAATTTATTTTACTTCTACAGTACAATAATTACAGCACAGAGATCCAAGCAGATGGCAGAATATAAATCATAATCAGCAATGACTAGGCTGAAGGTAGATTTTACTGTTGTTTGCAAAATATTTGTTTCACTGTGATATTTTGCATCAGGGGTGGGGACTGACGGCAACTGTTTGTTCTTCTTTGATGAATATTCGTACTTTAATATTGAATCAAAAGTTTATCCACCACTCTTTAGGACTTCTGTAACACTTTGTATTCATATGCCTTAGCAAAATGATATGAGAACTATCATGTGCTTTAGGAAAGAAGCTGAAGTAAATGCTGCTTTAAAGAATATCTTAAAAGGGGTGAAGGGGTGAAGCAAGAGCTGACGGGTGAATGGGTGGATCCAGATGAGGGGGGATAGGTTCTGAGAATGAAATGAGAAGCTGAGCTGTGATAGGTGTAAGTAATATAAGGCTGAAGAAGGTGGAATCTGATAGGAGAGGACAGTGGACAATGGAATAGAGGGAAGAAGGTGAGGAGCGTGGAGGGAATGTGTGGATGGTGGGCTGATCAAGAGGTCAGGAAAGGGGAAAGAGATGGGTGATGAGGGCTGCTGGGATAAGGGTTACTGTGAAAAAGAATTTCTTTCCAGTCCTGATGAAGAGTCTCAATCTGGTCTGTGGAATCCAACGCTTCCTGTTTTTCTTCTTTAGATTTCCTGCATATGCTTATTTATAAAACATTCTTCGAAATCCACAGATGCATGAAAGCTGAAATAAAAGTCAGAAGTGTTGGAAGCATTTTTGTCACAGTTCACTTTAAACTAATCTAAATCAGAGTGGGTGGCAGGGTGGAGATACGTCTCTACCAAAGGAGGTGTAAGGCGCTCCTTTCCTCCACTAGACTGCAGGTCACCCCTGGGCAAGGAGAAGTACATGACTACCCCCCCTCCATCGGTGTCACATGAAGCCACGGGAGCAGGAGGTGGGTAGTCATATGAGCAGCTGGTGCATATCACAACTCCTGTTTATGTGACCACTGACACCAAGTGGACAATCCCTGAAGAACATTGATAATGGTTGGGGTCACCCATCTTGTAAAGATACTGCCCAGAAGAAGACAATGGCAACCCACTTCTGTTGAAAAAGTTGCCAAGAACAATCATGGTCAAGACTATGATTCCCCACGTCATACGACATGGCACATAATGAAAGAATGAATGAGATCAGAGCATTTTGTTGAAAAATCAAAAATAAACTATAGATTCTGGTTGAGAGGGAAGGAGACAAGTGAAACTTGTAAAGCTGCAGTGGGGTTGGGGAAGGAGATTTATCTGATAGGATAAAAGCAAGGTGACCATGAGTATGGGCTACAAACAAGGTTATCTGGTCACTGAGTGCATGGCAGCAGGCAGAGAGTGACAACAGAGGCAAAATAATGTAGGAGTTGTTAAATGCAGGCCAGGAAGGCATGCTTGACAGGTTAGGCTGGGAGTGTCTTTCATTTCCAGAGGAACAAAGAAAGAAACAAGTGGAGCCCACGTCACAGATGCAGATTGATATAGACAGAAATTACACTAGCTGAAGTTGTAGAATTCAGAATTCAGAATTCCTAAGTCCTGAAGCCTGCAATGTGCCAAATGGATGACGAGGTGTTGTTTCTGAAGCTTGCATTGGACTTTACTGTAATACTGCTGGAAACCACAGACTGATATACCAGACAGGTGGAGGATTAAAATGGGAATCTCAGAGTCACCATTGGGACTGAAACCTTTGTTTCAGTGTTGACAGTGATATTGTTCTATTACTGAGCTGTATCTCTATATAAATAAATAAATGTATATCCCATATATCTAAGAAATATGTCAATTAATATCATACATTTAATCTTACACTGTTTACTTAATTTTTCTTGGATCAGCATTACATCTACATATGTTTCCAGTCTATCCTTTCTGTAAGTCTTATCGTGGCAAGTGTGAAAGTAATGAAATGGTCACCACTCTGTTACCCTCATCCTCCTCAGTTACAGGCACACCATGTTAACTGAGACTCAGTTAAACATCGTTTTGGGAACACAGTAGATTTTTTGGTCAAAAAATCCTCATGTTAACATAAACTATGACTGGCATAAAGATCTGATGGAAGCATTATCACCTACAAGATCTGCTGGTCACATGCCATCTAGGCTTGGAAATGTATCACTGATCTTAATTGTTGCTGGCTTCAAAACCTAAAGTTTTCCTCCCATTGTGGGAACACCTCTACTGGAAGGAACTCATAATCTGAGAATACATCCAGTCAGGTACATTTAGGGGATGGGCAGTAATTGGAGTTTCTGACAGCAGGTTTTTTAAATAAAAGAATTATGCCTAGAAGGACCAGGCCCCTGCCAGTTCTTTGATAAAGCTTCAGTTATTCCACTCCCTGCTAATTCCACACAGCTCTGGCAAGGGTACACAAAAAGAAATAAAATGTAGGGCATTTTGCTTTTCAGGAGTGGCGAACCTTTTTAAGTGTGTGTGCCCAAATTAGTGATAATCTCTAAAAGATTTTCATGTGTACCATGGTATTTTGAACAGTGATAATTGATTAATGAATTAGTAGCAATAATTATGGACTTTTTTTTTAAGAACAAATGATGACTCCTGATGTTTACTTACATATATTCATTGTTTTATTTGAGGGACTGAGCCTTGTTTTAATCTATGACCCCTGGTTCTAGAAACCCTAGTCTAGCGAAACCTCTAGTAAATTCTGCATAATTGCGCACCTTAGGAATTTTACATGCTTGACCGAGGTTGCATCTAATCTTTTACCAGTGAATATATGCCCAGTATGCTTAATCTCTCCTGATATGACAAATCTGCCATCCCACAAACCAATATGTTGCATTTTCACTCTACCCTCTCTATCTCAAGTACTACATACCTACGGTAGGGAGATTAAACCTATCCTTGAATTTTAGATGCCATCTCACTAAGGTTTATAGAATTGGAGAACAATATCACAAGATCACAAGACAAAGGAGCAGAAGTAGGCCATTCAGCCCATCAAGTCTGCTCCACCACTCCACCATGAGCTAAACTATTCTCCCATCTAGTTCCAATTTCCAGCTTTTTCCCCATATCCCTTAATACCCTGATTAATTAGATACCTATCGATCTCCTCCTTAAACACCCTCAATGATCGGGCCTCCACAGCTGTATGTGGCAATGAATTCCATAAGTACTCTTGCACTCAATTAGATTATGGTGTAACTCTGAATGTAGGGGAGAAAAATATAATCTCAGCACCTTTATCTATCATTCTGTTTCAGTACAAAAAGATATACCTCTTACAGATCTTGGCTTTAGCAACACTAACTCTCTCATCCCCTTCTCCAAAAACAGAAAATATGGGAGTGGTTGCCTAGAAATTCAATTGCATGACTTTGCTCTTTTCACAGCAGCACGTAACACAGATTTATTTCTTAAATTAAACTCAGTTACGGTGGAATGTTGTCAGTCTAGAATGGGTGTGGGCATTCCTGAAATTGAATTGTGCAGGTGATGTATGCTTTGGATTGGATGCATATACAATAATATAATTTCTGCTGTTATTCTTGGAGTAGAACATTGCCCAAGGAAATACTCCATGGTAGTTTTGAAGCTGATGTATCTTCTCAAGCCAGTCAGATTTTAACAGCATTAGAATCTTTGTAGCTAAGTGATTTTAAGGGGATCTATAAGAGCAGATTCCAGCCTGGTGAAGGGAACCCAATTTGGGCAAATTCTCTTTAATTCTTTCATTTACTGTCCCTGTGTCCTCTATTGATAAAGCCTTTCCACTGTGCTTCTATCACCACTAAAGTGCTACAAGTTGATCTACACTGCTCTTTCTTTCTGATCTCTACCGTTCCCTTGTACCTTGAGCATTTTCCCTCCTTGCCCCAGCTCCTTGTGCCAGTTAATCCAATTTCTGCTGCAGGGTTGCACTGACAGATTATGTTGGATCTTGTGGAAGGCTGATTCAGCAGCACCCAATGATTTGGGCCTCAGTGATATTTTAAGCCATTGTCTGACACCAAATCACTTATGGCTGTAGAGAGCACCAGTTGGGATCACACTGATGTGGGTGCCAATAACTTTCTGGGCCAGTGACTTCACTGTCCCTCACCTGGACTGCTGCAGCTGTAAAAAGGAATGTGAAACATTCCACAGCCAATGGGTGTCACTGTGGGACAGGGCATCAGCACAGGCTGAACTAAGGTAGAGAGTTGGGGGAAGGGGAACAGCAGCAATCACTAGCTTGTAGGAGGACACATTTTAATTTTTGTTCACAAAGATTACATTTTAAATTAATTAAACAATCAAATGGAGGAGGAATCTAATTAATCACCTTATTTATCATATTTTTCCTTCATTCCAACCTTTCATGTAAGAGTCATGATTTTCAAAAGAAATTTATAAGTGTTTGATGGGATCAACATTTTCAAAATTAAATTAATTGAAGTATCAGATGTGTGGTATGACACAAAAGGCATCTGTGCCGTGTTAAGTGGCAGCTTTTATAGCCGTACCACAGAAATCAAGATTGCACCTCTGTCCCAGGATACTGACGGACTTTTACCACTGTACTATTGAGAGCATACTCACCAACTGCATCTCAGTGTGGTATGGCAATTGCCCCGTATCGGACCGCAAAGCACTCCAGTATGTGGTGAAAACTGCCCAGCGGATTATCGGCACCCAATTGCCCACCGTTGAGAACATCTACCATAAACGCTGCCTGGGCAGGGTGAAAAGCATTACCAAGGATGCATCCCACCCTAACCATGGACTTTTTACTCTCCTCCCATCCGGTAGATGCTACAGGAGCCTCCGCTCCTGCTCCAGCAGGCACAGGAAGAGCTTCTTCCCTGAGGCTGTGACCCTGCTGAACCTCACGTCACAGCGCTAAGCAGTATTGCACCCATATTGTACTGTCTCAGTACTTTCATATTTGTGTGCTGTAGCATTTACTTTTTATTTGCAGTTATTTTCTAAATAACACTAGTCTTTGCATTTCTGGTTAGATACTAATTGCATTTCATTGGCTTTGTATCTGTACTCGGCACAATGACAATAAAGTTGAATCTAATCTAATCTAATTTCCTTTTCTAACCAAACAGGAGAAATGTTAGGTACACCCAATACAAGTGGTTTCAGAATGGGGTACAAAAATCTGGAGCAGGGCTCATCAAAAAGTCACCAAATGAAGAAGAATTGAATTTGTTTAGTATTTCCCGGACATTGTCTTCAGAGTATAAGGTCTTGTGAGTTTATTATTGATTGGCTTCATTGTGTCACAGCATATGTAGCCAAAGAGTACAGCACACTTTTCAAGACAGCACACGTAAACAATTAACATGTCGAGTCTCTAAGCTGCTGGTGGACACTGAATGGTTCAAACCATTATTTCAATGTTACCTTTCTGCAAATCAGAGGATCCATTTAGCTCTCCTGTAACATAGGATTTCAATATACTAAATAGACAGATACAAAAGAAAAAAAATCTATGTCTATGCCTGAAGACACTACACTGCTTATTTTCTCCTTGAACGAACAGTGAGGTACAAGTAGGTGGGATTAAAGGCAGCATTTATGACTGTACATTTGAACTGTGATTCAGGATGAAAATGGAAATGAATTTCCTCAATCACTGAATTTGTAGAACTCACTACCTAAGAGGGCTGTGTATATTCAAAACAGGGTTCAATAGGTTTATAGATATTATAGATATTTGGGGTGTATTGGGTGTCAGGGAGGGGTAGCACCTCTGGTGCGGGAACATGTCGCGTTCTTTTCAAGACGGTTAGTCCAACTTTGGTCCCCACCTGGCACTCAGCTCTCACCTGTGGCTCCCCGTAGCGGTTTGCATGTGACAGCGGCCACGACCCGGGCAACGGCTTCGACAAACCGGCTAAACCAGGTGAGGGCAGCTGACGAGTCTCAAACCCTCGGTGAGATAGCGTGTTGTCTATCCCAGCTTGTGAAGACAGACTCCGGCGGATTGAGCAGACGAGACCAATGGAAAGTCCAATGATCAAGAAGGCGGTCTCTGCAAGCATCGTGGAACGTGTAGAGCAGGACAAGACACAGAAGATGTCCTGGTTATCCACTGCACCTAGTCCCATCTCCAGCTGTCTTGACTCTGTCTTGCCACTGGACCCAGATGGGAATTGGGAAGAGAGAGTGAGGCTGACGCTGCGCAACTCTCCCTCACTTAAATCCAAATCAGGCACTAGTCTGAACACCATCTGGTGTCGAGGTCCTCATTGATGTCGACAATGGATGAACAACAACAGATATTAAAGAAAACAAGGGATGTGTAGCTAGTGCAAGCAAATACCACCAAAGTTAAGAGATCAGCCATGATCTGATGGATTGGAGGCATGAGGCACTGAATGGTCTCTTTTTAGAGTCATGGTGCACAGGGCATAGGTCCTTTGGCCGATCTGTTCCATGCTGACCAAGATTCCCATCTAAACTGTTCCTACTTACCAGTGTTTGGCCCATATCCTTCTAATCCATCTATTACTTTATGTACCAGGTTTAAAAAGCAAGCGGGGCTTGTTGGGACTTGTCTGCGGAGCAGGAGGTTGCTTGGGTTTTTTCGTAACTTAGCAAGGGACAATCAAAAAGCCAAGGTGTAAGCAGAGCGTTCATTGTGGGAGTGAGCATGGTTATTGAGTTCACGAATGATATCTAATGATAAAATTAAATGCCCTTGGGAATCAGAACTTCAAGAGTCATTTTCAGATAATCAATGAAGTAAAATTTTTCATTCGGTTAACAACTCATCTATTTGTGCCCGTCATTCCTTGATACAGTTCAAGGTAGTGCATCGGGCCCATATGTCAAAGGATAAACTAGCGCGTATTTTCTCTAATATTAATCCTATTTGTGACAGATGTAAAACTGAGCTGGCCATTTTAACTCATAAGTATTGGTCTTGTATAAAGCTAGATAACTTTTGGAGAGATGTTTTTAAAACACCATCAAAAGTTTTAGATCTGGATCTACAACCTAATTTGCTTACGGCAATTTTTGGGATTATCCTAACGGAAGCAGGAAATATTCCTGTTTCTGCTCAACGTATGATAGCCTTTTTGACCTTACTGGCTAGGAGAGCCATTTTATTGAAGTGGAAAGAATCTAATCCACCTACGGTCTTTTATTGGCTTTCCTCCATTATGTCCTGTTTAAGTTTAGAGAAAATAAGAAGTCGGACATTTGATACATCTTTTAAATTTGAGCAAATATGGTGACCTATTATCCAATATTTTCATTTAATTTGATTTATTACTCTTTCAATCTTTTTTTTCCGAAGTTTTAGATTTGATCAGAAAGGCTTTTTTTCTTTTTTGGTCGTATCCTCAAAATGGACTGCCCACTCCCTTTTTTTTTGTTTTTTTATATAGTGTAGTAGTTTTTTTTTCTTTTCATTTAAAACCCAATGTTTTTTCCTTTCTCTTCATAAACTGGTAAGAGGAGAATTGTCATTTTCATTTTTTCATTAATAATTTTATACTAGTTTAACAATATCTATGATTTTGACAATGTCTGTCTTAATCTTGGTTTATATTGCTACTGATATATATATTTGAACTAATTCTCTTGATTGTATTTATGCTTTTTTTAAATCAATAAAAAGATTAATAAAGAAAGAAAGAAGTCTGGAGTCATTTAGTTGATCGTAGAACTTAAATTTACGAAGTTAGAGCCAGAGGTATAACGAGTGTAGGCAGGACAGTAGTTAGACAGTGGAATACGCCTCTTGTAAAATGTGGGATTGCAGGTTATCTAACAGTCTCCTGGATGACTAAATTTGTAGAAACTGTATCCAACTCCTGGCTGACAAGGCTAAGGAACTGGAGCTGCAGCTGGATGCACTCAGGACCATCTGAAAACCTCATAGATGAATCTTTTACTGAAGTAGTCACATGCAGAATGCAGGCTTCAGACAGTAGACGGGTGACTATCAGGAGAAGTAAGGGGAGTAAGCAGTCAATACAAGTTTCCCTAGTGGCCATTCATCTCAGGAACAAGCGTATCTCTTTGGATACTGCTGGGGGAATGACCTATCAGTGCATAGCTGAAGCAATCAGGCCAGTGGCACTGTAGCCAGCTCTGAGACTCAGCAGGGAAGGGTAAAGTCAGGCAGAGCAATAGTGATAGGAGACTCGATAATTAGGGGGATGGACAGGAGACTATGTTGCCACGAAAGACACAACAGGATGGTGTGTTGACTCCCAGGTGTTAGGGTCTAGGATGATTCAGAGTCACTGAAGAATATTCTCAAAGGTGAGGGTGAGCATCCAGAGGTCAAGGTGCACATTGGCACCAATGACATAGGTAGAAAGGAGGAAGAAGAGTTAGAAAAGAGGCAGAAGAACAGGTCTTCCAAGGTGGTCATCTCTGGATTACTTCCAGTGCCACAGGCTAGACAGGGCAGGATTAAGATGATAGTGCAGATGAATGAGTGGCTAAGGAACTGGTGCAAGGGGCAGGGTTTCAGGTTCTTGGATCATTGGAATATTTTCTGGGGCAGGGGTGACCTGCACAAGAGGGATGGGTTGCACCTGAACTAGAGGGAAACCAATATCCTGGGTGGGAGATTCGCTGGTGTTACTCGGGAGGGTTTAAACTAGTTTGGTGGCAGATCGGGTGGGGGGGGCAGGTGTGGGAACCAGAGCCCCAGGACAGAAGGTGAAGGGAAGGGAAGGAAGGAAGGTGGAGGTTCGGGTCAGGAAAAACAGGTTGGAGCAAAGCAATTGATGTGATATGCTGGACAGTGTGAAGTTTGTGTATTTTAATGCTTGGAGTATTATGGGTAATGGTGATGAACTTAGAACATGGATCAGTATGTGGAACTATGATGTTGTGGCATTACAGAGACTTCTTCAGGAGAGGGACAGAAATGGGTGCTTAATGTCCCAGGGATGTGATATTTTAGAAAAGATAGAGAGGGAGGTAAAGAGGTTGGTGGGGGTGGGGGAGGAGAGTTGCACTACTAATCAGGGACAATATCACAGCTGCAATCAGAGGGGACATATCGGAAGGATCATCCACTGAGTCTTTCTGGGTGGACACAAAAATAGGAAGGGTGCAATCACTCTGATGGGATTGTACTACAGACCCTTCCCCGATAGCAACTGGGACATTGAGGACCAGGTATGCAGGCGGATTAAGGAAAGGTGTAAAAGCTATCGGGCTGTTGTCATGGGAGAAGTCAGCTTCTCTAATAAAAACTGGGACCCTTTGAGTGCAAGTGTTTTGGATGGGGCAGGAATTGTTAAGTGCATCCAGGAGGGTATCTTAAAGCAATTTGTAGATAGTCCAGCAAGAGGAGGGTCTGTACTGGATCTGGTGTTGGGTAATGAGCCTGGCCAGTGGATGAACAGTTAGGCAACAGTGACCACAACTCCTTATTTTAAGATAGCTGTAGATAACGATAAGTATGGACCTTGCGGGAGAGTATTAAATTGGGGCAGGGCAGGTTACAAGAACATTAGACAGAAAGTAGGGAGAGTTAAACAGCTGCTTTGGGGCAAGTGGAGAGTGTTTATAGATCAACTGCACAGAGTACAGGATGGATATGTTCCAGGAAGGACAAGGATGCCAAGGTGTGAGAACCTTGGATGTCGAGAAAGGTGATGAATTTCGTCAAGAAGGAAAAGGAAAAGTACATAAAACTTAGGAAGCAAGAATCAAACAGAGCCCTTGAGGACTATAAAGTAGCCAGAAAAGAACTCAAGAAAGGGCATTAGGAAAACCAGGAGGGGCCACAAAAAGTCCTTGACAAATAGGATTAAGGAGAATCCCAAGGCAATTCAGGAGCAAGAAGATAACTAGGGAGAGGGTAGGACCAGTTTAAGCAAAGCGGGGGAGGGAGAAACATTTGTATGGATGCGAAGGATGTATGTGAGGTCCTTAACAATTACATTACATCAGTATCTACCAAGGGGAAGAATGAGGAGGATAGGGAGTTCACTGCTGAGCGTATTAATATGCTGGGGCACTTTGGGTCTCCTAAAGAGCATTGAGGCGGATAAGTCTCGAGGAGCTGATAGGATAAACCTCAGGTTATTGAGAGCGGCAAGAACAGAGATTGCTGGGGCCTTGACCAATATCTCTGTGTCTTCTCTAACCACAGGTGAGGTCCTGGAGGACTAGTGAGTAGCCAATGTAGTTCTATTATTCAAGAGGAGAACCAGGGATAATCCTGGTAACTATAGTATAGACCAGTCTCACATCAGTGTTATGGAAATTACTGGAGAGAATCCTTAGGGATAAGATTTATGGGCATTTGGAAAACCATGGCCTAATTAGGGAGAGTGACCATGGCTTTGTGCAGGGCAAGTCGGGTCTTACAAACTTGATTGAGTTTTTTGATGAGGTGACAGGGCTGATTGATGAAGGCAGAGCCATGGATGTTGCTTGCATGGATTTTAGTAAGGAATTTGACAAGATCCCTCATGGGCAGCTCATCTAGAAGATTAAGATGCATGGTATCTGTGGTGAATTGGCATTAGGATTAAGAACTGGCTTGCCCATAGAAGACAGAGGATAGTGGTTGAAGGGACTTATTCTAGCTGGAGATCTGTGATTAGTGGTGTTCTGCAGGGATCTGTACTGGGACCTCTGCTGTTTGTGATGTGCATAAATGACCTGAGTGAAAACGAAGATGGGTGGATTAGCAAATTTTCAGATGATACAAATATTGGTGGTGTTGTGGATAGTGTAGAAGAATACAATGGGATATAGATCAGTTGTAAATGTGGGTGGAGGAATGACAGAAGGAGTTTAACACATGCAAATGTGAAGAGTTGCACCTTGGTAGATAAAATGCAAAGAGACAGTACACTTTTAAGGTCAAGATCCTTAGCAGTGTGGATGAGCAGGTGGATCACGAGGTCCAAGTCCATAGCTCCCTACAAGTGGCTACACAGGTTGATAGGGTGGTAACAAGGTGGATGACATGTTTGCTTTGTTAGTCATGGCACTGAATTCAAAAATCAGGTGGTTACGCAGCAGCTTTAGAAACCCTTAGTCAGGCCACATCTGGAGTATTGCATAGTGTCTGGTCACCCCATTATAGAAAGGATGTCGAGGCTTTGGAGAGGATGCAGAAGATGTTTACCAGGATGTTTCCTGGATTAAAGGGCATGCGCTGTAACAAGAGGCTGGACAAACTTGGGTTGCTTTCTCTGGCGCGGTGGAGGATGAGTGGAGATCTGATAGAGGTGTGTAAGATTATGAGAGGCATAGATAGAGTAGACAGACAATATCTTTTTCCAAGTGTTGAAATGTCTAATAACAGAGGGCATGGATTTAAGGTGAGAGGGGGTAATTTTAAAGGAGATGTGGGGGGCATATTTTTTTACACAGAAAGTGGTGGGTGCCTGGAAAGTTCTGCCTGGGGTGGTGGTAGAGGCAGATACATTAAAGACTTTCAGGAGACATTTAGATAGGCACATGAATGTGAGAAAATAGAAGAATATGTACATTGTGGGGGCAGAAGAGCTTAGTTAGCCGTTGGATTACTAATTTAATTGGTTCTGTACAACCAATTGGTGCTGAAGGGCCGGTTCTCATGCTTTAATATTCTATACTCTAAACGTTTTCAATCCAGCTACCTGTCAATAAACCTTTCAAATATTGTTAAAGTACCACTTCTTTTTGGCAGCTCATTCAACATAGATTCTATTTTTCTCATTCCTCATTTCTATTTATACATTTCATAAAAGGCAGCCATAATTTTTGGATTTCAAAATCAAATTGTCAAATTGTCCTCTTAGATGCATTGTGGTTAATCATAGAAACATAAAAACATAGAAACATAGAAAATAGGTGCAGGAGTAGGCCATTCAGTCCTTTGAGCCTGCACCGCCATTCAGTATGATCACGGCTGATCATCCAATTCAGAACCCTGTACCTGCTTTCTCTACATACCCCCTGATCCCTTTAGCCACAAGGGCCATATCTAACACCCTCTTAAATATAGCCAATGAACCGGCCTCAACTGTTTCCTGTGGCAGAGAATTCCACAGATTCACCACTCTCTGTGTGAAGAAGTTTTTCCTCATCTCGGTCCTAAAAGGCTTCCCCTTTATCCTTAAACTGTGACCCCTCATTCTGGACATCCCCAACATTGGGAACAATCTTCCCGCATCTAGTCTGTCCAATCCCTTTAGAATTTTATACATTTCAATAAGATCCTCCCTCAATCTTCTAAATTCCAGCGAGTATAAGGATAGTCGATCCAGTCTTTCTTCATATGAAAGTCCTGCCATCCCAGGAATCAATCTGGTGAACCTTCTTTGTACTCCCTCTCTGGCAAGAATATCTTTCCTCAGATTAGGGGACCAAAACTGCACACAATACTCCAGGTGTGGTCTCACCAAGGCCTTGTACAACTGCAGTAGAACCTCCCTGCTCCTGTACTCGAATCCTCTTGCTATGAATGCCAACATACCATTCGCCTTTTTCACCGTCTGCTGTACCTGCATGCCCACTTTCAATGGCTGGTATACAATGACACCCAGGTCTCGTTACACCTCCCCTTTTCCTAATTGGCCACCATTCAGATAATAATCTGTTTTCCTGTTCTTGCCACCAAAGTGGATACGCTCACATTTATCCACATTAAATTGTATCTGCTATGAATTTGCCCACTCACCTAACCTATCCAAGTCACCCTGCATCCTCTTAGCATCCTCCTCACAGCTAACACTACCGCCTAGCTTCGTGTCATCTGCAATCTTGGAGATGCTGCATTTAATTCCCTCGTCTGTCATTAATATATATTGTAAACAACTGGGGTCCCAACACTGAGCCTTGCGGTACCCCACTAGTCACTGCCTGCCATTCTGAAAAGGTCCCGTTTATTCCCACTCTTTGCTTTCTGTCTGCCAACCAATTCTCTATCCACATCAATACCATACCCCCAATACCGTGTGCTTTAAGTTTGCATACTAATCTCCTGTGTGGGACCTTGTCAAAAGCCTTTTGAAAATCCAAATATACCACATCCACTGGTTCTCCCCTATCCACTCTACTAGTTACATCCTCAAAAAATTCTGTAAGATTTGCCAGACATGATTTTCCTTTCACAAATCCATGCTGACTTTGTCTGATGATTTCACTGCTTTCCAAATGTGCTGTTATCACATCTTTGATAACTGATTCCAGCATTTTCCCCACCACTAATGTCAGACTAACTGGTCTATAATTCCCCAGTTTCTCTCTCCCTCCTTTTTTAAAAAGTGGGGCTACAGTAGCCACCCTCCAATCCTCAGGAACTAACCCAGAATCTAAAGAGTTTTGAAAAATTATCACTAGTGCATCCACTATTTCTTGGGCTACTTCCTTAAGCACTCTGGGATGCAGACCATCTGGCCCTGGGGATTTATCTGCCTTTAATCCCTTCAATTTACCTAACACCACTTCCCTACTAATGTGTATTTCCCTCAGTTCCTCCATCTCACTAGACCCTCGGTCCCCTACTATTTCCGGAAGATTATTTATGTCCTCCTTAGTGAAGGCAGAACCAAAGTAGTTATTCAATTGGTCTGCCATGTCCTTGTTCCCCATGATCAATTCACCTGTTTCTGACTGTAAGGGACCTACATTTGTCTTAACCAATCTTTTTCTTTTCACATATCTACAAAAGCTTTTACAGTCAGTTTTTATGTTCCCTGCCAGCTTTCTCTCATAATCTTTTTTCCGTTTCTTAATTAAGCCTTTTGTCCTCCTCTGCTGGAATCTGAATTTCTCCCAGTCCTCAGGTGTGCCGCTTTTTCTGGCTAATTTGTATGTTTCTTCTTTGGAATTGATACTATCCCTAATTTCCCTTGTCAGCCACGGGTGCACTACCTTCCTTGGTTTATTCTTTTGCCAAACTGGGATGAACAACTGTTGTAGTTCATCCATGCGATCTTTAAATGCTGCTGCTGCCTTCCCCTGATGAGACATCTCCCCCAACAGCATCCAAAACAGTATATCTGTTTAGGAGGGAGATGACCTCAGGGGACTCCTGCACTACCTGCCTACTGCTACGCTGTCGAGTGGCCACCCATTCCCTTTCTGCCTGTGTAGCCTTTACCTGCGGTGTGGCCAACTCACTGAACATGCTATTCATGACTTTCTCAGCATTGCGGATGCTCCAGTATGAATCCAATCGCAGCTCCAGCTGCTCAATGTGGTCTGCCAGAAGCTGCAGCTGGACACATCTCCTGCATCATCTTTGGGACTGCATGATTCTGACCTTGAACTCAGGGACAGCTCTCTCCTTTTGACATAAATGCTTGGTTCTGGTTTTTCACCTACTACAGTCTGTATTGCATCTAACTCTGGCACAACTTCAGGACTAAATAGGTCATCACCTAGATTTTGTTCTTTCTTTTCAAATCTTTTTATTGTATACATAGTAAAAATAACATGAGTACATCGAAGTAACAACACATACAATGCCTCAAAAAAAGCCCATCGTCTTAAAGATTGAAAACAAAATTTTGTGATAACAAAAAAAAAGACCTACTGAGCAGAAAAGTGAGAAAAAAAAGAGAACCCATTAGGTGTACAACCCGGAGCCATGCATCATACAAAAAGCTTCTAAAAATAAACATCAAACCGCCAGCAAGAAAAGAAAATATACTAAAAAAATTTACAATTAGATTGTGGAAAAATTATATCAATTAACTCAAATGATAATAACGACACCTGGATTTTGTTCATCTCCAGCAGAGGCCAGTTGATCTAGTGGAGTTAGAGTTGTTGGTAATTTTCCAATACTTGAGATGCATGTTGGAAATAGACCAGTTTTCAGAAGCATATACAAGAGAAGGGAACACTGCTGCCAGATAGACACAAGTGTTGTGCCAAGACTAAGAACATGATCTTCAAATACCTTCGACTTTGACTGAATGGTGTGCTGGCACATTGAAGGCAATAGGACTTTTTTGTCTTTGCTATCATTCTTCACTAAGGGGTGTTGAACCAGTATATGGAAATGATCGAAGTTCCTCAGGGTCTTGCTGTGTACCTATATTGGTGTGGTATGGGAGGAAGGAGAAAGTTGATTGAGGGTCTTGGTCTCACAGGTACTGAGTGTAAGGCCCAACCTCTCAGTGAAAAAGACAACTACGTCATGGAGCCTGGCTTCCAAATGTGTGCAAGTGAAAGCAATGCCAGCATACTGCAGATTAACTGAGGTTCAGGTGACCTAGGTGCTGGAATTTACATTCCCATATATTGAATAGTTTCCATTATTTCTGAAGTTTAGTTCTACTCCCATGGGAAGCTTTTTGGAGGTGACGTGCAACACTAGTGTAAGAAAGATTGAGAGATGTGTCAGGGCAATGATGCAGCCTTGTTTGACAATGGTTCTCACTGAGATTGGTTTTCTTGTAAACCCATTGGGTAACACTATGGCATGCACGTCGAGGTGGAACAAACATAAGATGCAGCCAGATGTATGTGGGGAGCTAAATCTGAGATGTATTTTCCACAGAATCAACCACTTAATGGAGTCAAAGGCTTTAATGAGGTCACCTGAAGTGGTGTCACTATTACTCTTCAGAGCTGGTTTTGTAAACTTGACTACAGTACTCGTGCTGCAGACTGTGGCTAAAGTGTTGCTTATGGTGGATCAAATTCTCTGCACTTTTTGGAAATAATTTCCATCGCAAAAATTTAATACAGTATACAAATTCAGAAGTCGAGTTGTGCACACGTCACAGCTTTGGCTAAATTTATTGATCTGCCTGTTCACTCTTCAGGACACCAATGTTGCAAGGTAGGGATTAGGGGAAGTTGTGGTACAGCCTGGAAACAGGCCTTTTGGCCCACTATGTCTATGCGTACTATCAAACGCCCACTGATGATAATCCAGTTTAGTTCTCCCTCACATTCCCATCTATTGCCCCAGATTTTACCGTTCTCCCACATACCAGGGGTATTATGCCTCCCGTCATGTCACAGAGTGAGAGAGAATGCATAGAAATAGGTCCTTTGCAAAGTGAACTGCTTCAAGCATCAACCTACTTACAATAACCATCCATTAATCGCATTTTTTATTCTCCACACATTCTCATTAACTCCTCCCACATTCTATCACTCACTTCCATATTAGGGACAATTTTACAATGACTCATTACCTAATAACCCACACATTATTCAGATGAGGGAGGAAGCTGGAGCATCTAGTCAAAACCCATGCAGTAACAGGGAGAACTCAACACAGACAGCCTTGAATGTCATTGGCTTATTATCATTATATGTACCAAGATACAGTGAAAAGCATTGTTTTGCACACCATCCATACAGATTACTTGAAAACATAGACACATTCAGTCAGTACAAGGGAAAACAATAATAGAATCAGAATCAGGCTTAATAACACCAGCATACGTCGTGAAATTTGTTAGCTTTGTGGTAGCAGTAGAGTGCAATATGTAATAATAGAGAAAAAAACAGTGAATTACAGTAAGAATATATATAAATAATTAAGGCAAAAATAGAAATAGAATACAGAATATAATGTTACAATTAAAGAGAAAATGCATTTCAGGTAGACAATAAAATGCAAGGGCCATGATGAGGTAGATGGTAAGGTCAGAGTTCATCTTCCCTGAACAAGAGGTCCATTCGTGAGACCTATAGCAGCAGGATAGAAGCTGTCCTTGAGCCTCCTGGTACATGCTCTCAAGCTTTTATATCTTCTGCCCGATGGAAGTTGGGTTGGGGGAACAAAGAGTGAATGTCTATGGTGAACTGTGAGGTAACAGCTCTGCTAACTGTGCCACTGTATTCTTTCACAAAACAATGCACTTTTCATTGAAGTTGCTGGTGGAGGCAGCAGGCCAGGCAGCATCTCTAGGAAGAGGTACAGTCAACGTTTTGGGCCAAGACCCTTCGTCAGGACTAACTGAAAGAAGAGCTAGTAAGAGGTTTGAAAGTGGGAATGGGAGGGGGAGATACCCCTCCCACTTTCAAATCTCTTACTAGCTCTTCTTTCAGTTAGTCCTGACGAAGGGTCTCGGCCCGAAATGTCGACTGTACCTCTTCATAGAGTGCTGCCTGGCCTGCTGCGCTCACCAGCAACTTTGATGTGTGTTGCTTGAATTTCCAGCATCTGCAGAATTCCTCGTGTTTGCACTTTTCATTGTCTCACTCCAGCTCTGGCTCCTCCTCTCAAATTTGGGGCTTTCAGATATTTTTAATAACTTCCAATTGCTGCTTAACTTCCTGACCAAGATGCCTTTCACCTTGTGTTTCACGACTTACTATATGAAACTGACCCATCTTCCTTCAGGAATAATATGTTTGTATGCCCATATTTCTCATTGTTTCGGGCTCTCACATGATCACCATATCCTTTCATTCAGTATTGTATACTTTTGGAGATCCAGATACAATTAACATGCAAGATGTTATCACATTCATTTTTGGGTGATGTGACTAACTTGGTGATCTTAGTTAGCCCTTTGAAAAATCAACGCTGCTGTCTCTGGCACTTGGCTTCTGCATTCTCATCATTCCACCCTTGGATAATGAAGTGTGGCTGCAGGAAAACTCTACAAAACAATCTATTTTGAGGCTACAATCTCACCCAGACATTTGCCAAGCAATATTCGTTAATGTCCTTCAATGTCCTCATAGTATGTGCTATAAGGGGAGGTT
The DNA here is from genome assembly GCF_963921235.1 of Mobula hypostoma. Taxonomy (NCBI): domain Eukaryota; kingdom Metazoa; phylum Chordata; class Chondrichthyes; order Myliobatiformes; family Myliobatidae; genus Mobula; species Mobula hypostoma. The sequence goes on from NC_086097.1 coordinate 127,550,121, forward strand.
GGGATGAGCATATTTTTTTTTCTAGAGTGCTGTAGGTCGGTGGGGGGGGGGGTACCTGATAGAAGTTTATCAAATAATGGGTGGCATAAATAGGATAACAGCCAGAATCTTTACCCGAGGGCAGAAGCAGCAAAGACAAGAGGACATGCATTTAAGATGAGAGGAGGAACAATTAATAGAAATATGTTGAGTAATTTTTTCTTACACAGGGAGAGGCAGGAGACTGGATCAGGCTGCCAGGTGAGTGGTGCAAACAGATATGATAGAGGTGCTTGTAAATAAAACACCAAGTACCTGCTGGTGATTACATTGCTACTTGTGGGATATTGCTGATGGCCAACTTTCAAACCTACAAAACTGAACAAATACACTTTAGAAATACTTCATTGGCAGGAAAGTTGTTTGGGTCAGTCTGGGTTTCTGAAAAGTGCTGTATAAAAGGTTTCTGTCACCAATATTCAGGGTTGAAACAAGGTTTTGCTTTTCTCCTTATGAGTCAACTTTGAGGGAAAAATATGCTTCCCATTTATGTTACAAATATATCTGGTAACTTTAATATTTTCATGAGATGAACTTGGACATTACTTTCTGGTGAGTTTCCTGAATTATTTCTCTTATGTATTCCACATGCATTTTGCCCATGTCTGCATGTTCTTTGAGGAAGAGATCTCCAGCAGGCCTCACATGGAACAGGGAGTCTCAGTGCTCCTCTAGTTTCACCTCTGCCTGCTCGGGACAAGATATTGCTAGAGGGTCACAAGTAGTAGGCAGGCTTGATGAGAATGTTAAATTGATCAGTCGGGTTACATTATGAAATATACTAATTCTAACATCAGACCTAGTACGTGTTTGGACTCCATAGCAAGAATACCAAGGAGGCAAGTCATTCTGTAGGGGTAAACACCAATCACAAGTAGAGGAACCCACGGAGGATCTACCTCAGTGTAAGAAAACTGTAATTTGCTATTTTTGCGGATTATCGGCACCCAATTGTCCACCATTGAGAACATCTACCATAAATGCTGCCTGGGCAGGGCGAAAAGCATTATCAGGGATGCATCTCATCCTAACCATGGACTTTTTACTCTCCTCCCATCCGGTAGATGCTACAGGAGCCTCCGTTCCCGCACCAGCAGGCACAGGACCTCTCATCACAGCGCTAAGCAGTATTGCATCTGTATTGTACTGTCTCAGTACTTTTATATTTGTGTGCTGTAGCACTTTTTTTATTTGCAGTTATTTTGTAAATAACACTATTCTTTGCATTTCTGGTCAGATGCTAAATGCATTTTATTGGTTTTGTATCTGTACTCGGCACAATGACAATAAAGTTGAATCTAATCTAATCTAATCTTTGTTTTTAAAATATATACTTCTTTTCTGGGTAGAGCACAGGTCTGGATCCCTACTCCAGAACAGATGTACCAGAACAGCCTGTCATGCACCCCACAGGTGCATTGTTTAAGGAGGAAACGTGAGGGGTACAGACACATCACAATAGGATGTATCGAACTGAGGGTACAATGATTGCAGAGAATGTCTCCATTGTATTCACTATGCACAGTATATTGTGGATAAAGTACATATTGGTGCACACAAAAAGAAAGCCATTGCTTTGAGACTGTGGAACACTGGGATACTGGGGCAGTGACCTCTGCCGAGACCCTTGCTGATTTAAGAATTCTGGCATCAAGTGTCAGGAAATAGCAAAATGCCCAAAAATACCCACTCATTTTTAACACATTGGCCTGTAGCTTATAGATGAATATAACGAAGGCATGTGTAATGAACTTGCCAGCGTTCTGCAGGATAAACTATAAACACAATGGAAATTATTGATAATGAATAGAAACGGAATTCAGTTTGACAATTTCAGATCTAATAGGATTGTGCATTAACAATACTCAAGCCATTTGTAATGACTGAGTAGCTCCAAGTGATATTTTTTTTTTGCTGCTTTCCATGTGCAATTTTCTTCCCTGAAGCAATAACAAAAAAATAAAATCCACGCTGCTTTATTTTAAATAACACAACCCACACCACAGGCCTTTTTTACACATGCTTTCAAATACTTTTAGAAAGTCTCTAACGCGTTATGAAGCGTCTCTGATTTACTGTCAGAAGGAAAGCAACAGTCTGCTTGGCAGGAGGGGTCATCCTTCTTCATTAAGTTAATAAACAGCTTGTGGAATTTTGACAAATATCCTATGTGAAGTAGCACAGAGATGCTGTCTAGTTTGGATCAGAACTCATGCAGAATTGGAGCTTGCCGATGCCTGCTCCCATTTTGTTAGCAGGCTCAAAGTCACACTCCATAGCTTACACACCACAAGGATGTTCTTGACACCACTGCAAAATCTGGGTACCATTTGCTTCAGACAAAAATTCGGCTTTTCTGCAGGGAATATCTGAACATTTTAAGTGTGGAGCATCAAGATGCTAATCTGTAAGGGGAAAAGGAAATGACAAAAAGTTTACAAACACAATCTGCTTTGTGTACCGCTCTGCTGCCTGTCCCATTCTGCTCCCACTGAGGTAGATTGGAAAGATATACATGAATCTGCTGCTGCAGTTAATCCCATCTCTTCTGTCTGAAACAATCGCTTGGCTATCAGCAGAGGTTATTCTCACTTTTAAGTTATTATGAATAAGTTCATTCAAAGGTCATCTGGACATTGAAAAGACAGGAAAGATCAAAGGGCTAGTGATAAGGCAAAAGTGAATGAGATAAACTATCATTTGTTCTTGCGTAGAAATTGTGCAGTAACTTGTGTGATTTTTCTGGGATTTATGTGGTTTTTTTGTTATTACTTACAATAGAAAGAATTGTCTGAAATTTTGTGATTGATCAGACTGCAGTCTTTTATTCGTGTGTTTGGTATTCTTGGTCATGGGCCATTACATAAAGGGGCATTCTATTTTTCAGTGAAAGACTAGTGGAAAATACAGACTCTCATTCAAGATTTAAGATTGTTTCTTGTTTTTCTTCAGTAAACGAGTGCAAAGGAGAACAAAATGATTATTACTCTGAATCCAGTGCGGCATAATAAAACCCAAAAGGCATAAGGAACACAACACAAGACAAATAGAAATATAAATGTAATCCTATAAAACAGAATGTACAAGTAACTGCTATATACAGAGACTGATTGTATGTACATAAACTGACGCTAGGTGATGTGTATGTAGTAGTGTGCAGGGTGATGGGTGGGTTAATGGTTGGAGGCCTTTTTTGAGGTCATGTATTTGGCCTTAAGTGATTTAACCATGATTTTCAGAATGACAAAAGGTTTTTATGGGTAGATAATTTGTTACAGCAAAAGGTTCAGATGTCAAAGGGCAGAAATTAAAAATAAGTGCAATTGGCATACAAAGTTTTCAGCTGTGGGCACACCTTAATGTGGGCATCAACAAACAATTTGGTGGAGGAACTCAGGGGATCAAGCAGCACCTGATGCAAGGTTTCTGGTATGTTTTGTAACTCAAAACATTAAACAGATTCAAAGGAAGGCCTGGAGTCTGAATTGTAGGTCTAACTTTGAGTTTACTTTAAGCAAGGCGTGCGTGTATCATGTGCTAGCATGATGACATATATAACTTACGTATTTTTGTATATAGCCTGTAATTAATTGTTTAAATGAATAAGAATGCTTAATCAACCAATATATAGTATGTACAATATTACTCAGATATTGTCAAAGTATTAAATACACAACAGTTTTAACCCAAAATGTCAACAATTCCTTTCCCTCACAGATGCTGTTTGACCTACCGAGTTTCTCCAGCAGACTCTTTCTTGCTCTAGGTTCTAGTATTTGTAATCTCCAGAAAGTAGGAATGTTTGCTGATGACTGCAGAATATTCAATTCTACTTAATAAATGAAGCAGCCAAGGGTTACTTGCAGTAAGCCCTAGACAACATTCGGGCATGGGTTGATATGTGGCCAGTAACATTGCTGCCACAGGGTTGCATGGCAACAAGCATCTCCAAAAAGAGCCAATTAACCTCTTACCCTTGAAGTGCAGTAGAGGTACTGTTGATGGATTCTTCACTATCAATACTTTATCCTTGATTAGGTTAGAGGCTGGGTTCCCTGCAGTGACCCATTTGCCACCGGACAACCCAATAACTTTCCACAATCTACAGGTACAAGCCAGGAACATGATGGAACGCTCTCTACTACTTTGACAGCACCTCCCAGACATGTGACTTCTCCTACCAAGAAGGAGAAAGGCTTCAGGTGAATGGGGATACCACCAATGGAAGAGTCCCCTCTTGACTTTGATTTTCCACTATCACTGCCTCTCAGTCCTGGAAATGTCCCCCCGCCCAACAGCTCTGTTGGACTCCCTTCACCAGGACTGCAGAATTGCTAGAAGGTGGTTCTGCACCAGTTTCCTGAGGACAATGAAGCATGTTCAATGAACATTGGTCTTGTTGGCATTTCCAACATCCTGAAAATGAATGGATTTACTGTTTTGCATTACCTTTTTGGTTCAATATTATAGATATTCTTTAAGTATGTGTTAAGAAAAGCCTAGCATTTTATGATGGGTCAGAATATCAGGGTCACACGGGACCGGAAGAGTATTATTGAATCTTGCATACAGGTTCTCAGGTGTACTACAGCTACTAATAAACTCTTCCCCTGCTAATGATAATTGTAATTGCCATTATAAAGAATTCTGCTGAAGTCCAAAAATAATGAAGGAATCTCACTATACCTGCCCTTTGCAAGATCCACATAGAGTTTAAATTAACTTTTCTAGAAGATTTTACATTAATATCACCAGCATATGTCATGAAATTTGTTAACTTTGTGGCAGCAGAACAATGCAATACATGATAATATAGAAAAAAGCAGTGGATTACGTTAAGTATATATATATATATATATGTATATCAAATAGTTAAATTAACTAATTGTATTGGCGCGTGACCAAGTAGTTAAGGTATTCGTCTAGTGATCTGAAGGTTGCTAGTTTGAGCCTTGAGCAAGGCACTGAACCACACTGTTCTGCGACAACACTGGTACCAAGCTGTACGGGTCCTAATGCCCTTCCCTTGGACAACATCGGTGGCGCGGAGAGAGGAGACTTGCAGCATGGGCAACTGCTGGTCTTCCATACAACCTTGCCCAGGTCTGTGCCCTGGAAGCCTTCCAAGGCGCAAATCGATGGTCTCACGAGACTAACGGATGCCTATAAAAGAAATTAACTAATTAATGGAAAAACAGAAACAAAAACATAGTGAGGTAGTGTTCATGGGTTCAATGTTCTTTCAGAAATTGGGTGGTAGAGGAGAAGAAGCTGTTCTTGAATCATTGAGTGTGTGCCTTCAGGTTTCTGTACGTCCTTCCTGATGGTAACAATGAAAGAGGGCATGTCTTGGGTGGTGGAGGTCCTTAAGATGGATGCCACCTTTTTGAGGCACCACTCCTTGAAGATATCTGAGGCCAGTGCCCATGACAAATTTTACAACTCTCTGCAGCTTACTTCGATCCTGTGCAGTAACCCCCACTTTATACCAGATGGTGATGCAGCCGGATAGAATGCTCTCCACAGTACCTCTGTAGAAATTTGCAAGTGTTTTAGGAGACATACCAAATCTTCTCAAACTCCTAATGAAATATAGCTGCCATCTTGCCTTCTTTATAATTGCATTGATCTGTTGGGACCAGGTTAGGCCCCCCCAGAGATATTAAAACCCAGAAACTTGAAATTACTCACTTCTGATCCTTCTATGAGGGCAGGCGAGAGCTCCCTCGTCATAGCCTTCCTGAAGTTCATCATCAGCTCTTCGGTCTTTCGGACTTTGAATGAAAGGTTGTTGTGCAACACCACTCAACTAGCTGGTATATCTCACTCCCGTATCTTCTCTTGTCACCATCTGAGACTATGCCAACAATGGTTGTATCATCAGCAAGTTTATAGATGGCATTTGAGTGTGCCTAATCACACAGTCATGGGTGTAAAGAGAATTCAGCAGTGGGCTAAGCACACATCCCTGAGGTGCACCCGTGTTGATTGTCAGTGAGGTGGAGATGTTATTTCCAATCTGCAGAGATTGTGATCTTCCGGTTAGGAAGTCAAGGATCCTGTTGCAGAGGGAGGTGCAGAGGCCCAGGTTCTGCAGCTTTTTGATCAGGACTGTAGGAATGATGGTGTTAAATGCTGAGCTGTGGCCAATAAACAGCATCCTGACATACAGTAGATATTTGTATGGGAATATGGGAAAGAGGAGTGGAAGTATAGCCCTGCTTGTGATAAAGGTGGTTAGTGGGGTTAGGACATTGGGTACAAAGGGACACTGTGAGAAGATTTCTGCACTTAATGATTATTAAACCCATATGGTTATAGAGGTGAGCCTTCTAAAGAAATGTGAGTATAATGGTATTCCTGCATATCCCTCACCTTTATGGGTCCTGAGACTATGCTCTGATTCTCAATTCTCCTGTGGAACCAGAGATCTACCTTTTCAATCACACTCAGTATCTTATGCATCCCAACAATATTTCCAGGGGTCGGTCTTCTTTAATTGCTCTTCCAAGGTCAACTTTCTCTTTCTAGCCACCATTCTGCAAACCTCTAGTGAATGTCTAGGCACAGCTCGAGACAAACCTAACTTTCCTCAGGTAAGAAGGGAGTAACTACCCACAATATTTCAGCTGCATTAGCAGCTATAATCTCCCTCCCACCGCCCCCACCAACCCTACAGCAGCCACACAGACATCAGGGATCTGGGACCATCTTTGTGTGAGGATTCAACCCCCATGGTGAATTTACACAGTGGGCGATGAAGGAATGTACTGCCAGAGAAGGTGCTGCAGTCGCGATAATTTCCCTCCACAGGCTGGACTATTCACTTTGTCTGCCTTCCCCTCCTAACCCTAGTTTGAAAGCTTCTCAATAACTCCTGACAGTGACATCTCCAGGGCCAGGGTACACAGTGCCAGTGAATCACAGGTTTGCAGGCTTGTATGAGTCTGGAGGTCAAAGTCCCGTGATCAGTGAGCAAGTCTGCAAATCTCGCCAAGGGAATGGAGGTTGGAGGCCTATCCTGGGCTTGGAGGCCTGCTTGTTTGCACAAGTGGGTGGCCAGATGTGTGGTTGGGAGGGAGAAAAGGAGCCTGTTTTGCTGCTGTTGTGTAGTTGTTGTCAATGCCTGTGTTGCTCTGCAAACATTGAGGCCAACTTATGCTGGCACTGGAATGTGTGGCAACACTTGTGGGCAGCCCCCAGCACATCCTTCTGTTGTGTTGGTTGTTAATGCAAATGACACATTTCACTGTGTGTTTCGATATACGTGTGATAAATAAATGAATCTAAGCTAGCGGCTGCACAATTACACCAGGACCTCCATAGTCTTGCATTCATTCTAAAAATCTTACCCTCATTAAAGTGAAGATCTAAATACTAGTCTTGTTCCTTTGTTAGCAACTTGAAATTCAATGTGGGAAAGAAAACATACAATTACCAATTTTGCTGATTGCTGTGACAATTTATATATCAGAGGCAGAATCTCTGACGAAGTGCCCTTGACCTGAGACATTACTTGTTCTCATTCAGCAGATTCTGCCTACCCTGCTGAGTGTTTCCTGCATTTTCTGTTTTGTTATAGAATCCGGCCTCTGCTGTTTGTCATTGAGAAATGCAGGACCTGTACCTTATTCTGGCACATCTAACATAGAGAGGCTATTGTCTTGTTTATTATTTATCGTAATGCTTGCACTGTTTTGTGCACTTTATGCAGTCCTGGGTAGGTCTGTAGTCTAGTGCAGTTTTTGTGTTGTTTTACATAGTTCAGTGTAGTTTTTGTATTGTTTCATGTAGCACTATGGTCCTGAAAAACATTGTCTCGTTTTTACTGTGTACTGTACCAGCAATTATGGTCGAAATGACAATAACAAGTGACTTGACTTGACGTGAAATAGTTTGTCCCTGGAATACCTTTGCTCTTCACCCCATTTCCAAGTCTAAACAGAGGGCAATATTTTACTAAGAATCACAACAGTACAAGCACACTTGCAATCCTTCTTTAATGGCTGCTGCCATTAACGTTCTTACTGATGCAGCTTGCTTAGAGGCTTGGAACATCAAAGCCCTCAGGCATGAAATCGCAGCAGTAATTGCAGACGATGAAGTCAACTTTATGTTTTCTAAACTATTTACCAGGAGATAACGTTGTCAGCTTGCTTCCCAATCTCTCTAACGGGATTTCAGGCACAGCTAAATTGAATTGGAATAAAATCTTGTTTCACTTTGATAGCAAATAGGTATTCCCTTTGTCGCATGTTCCATGCAGCATAACTTTTGCTGCTGAATCTTTAAGATTGACAGTGAGGGACTGCAGCTGGTCCCTGTATTCTGGTTCTGAAAATGTGCCCATTTGTCACTTTTAATCTATCAGTCAACAGTGTGACAGTGAGTTCGGAGTGACGCCACGAGAAATCCGCCTCACAGGGAACTATTTGCCTGAGAGGTACCTCAAACTATGCAGCTGCCACAGATATTTTTGAACCCAATGTCAATTTAGGGGGTTGATTTTGATGAAAATGAGTGTGAAGTACAGGACAAGCTTTTTTTTAAACAAGGAGACAGAGAGATTTTGAGATTTGATGGTAAGTTTAGAAAAAGTCAGGTTGTGCCAGGTGTACCAATGGGTTATCTGTGATTGATGTCTCCTAGCCTCAAGAAAACTGTCTGACGCCTCCCGCTGAGCATTGCTCCCATCATCTCACCTCCTCACCTGGATATTGATTTGTGACTCCGTTGCAGGATAGGGCCGTGTAGATGAGTAGCTAGCTAACCCTACATTGACACTTGTTATGGTAATGGAAAGCAAGCAATGATGATTGAGCAGACTCTATCTAAGGAAAGTGTGCTGGCCCCAGAGGGTTTCCAGAAGTTTATGAGAATGATCCCAGGAATGAAAGGCCTAACAAACGAGGAGTGTTTCATGTCTTGGCCTGTACTGATTGCAGTTCAGAAGAATGGGGGGAGGGGGTGGAGGGAGGGTGGTTGAATCTCATTGAAACCTAACGGATATTGAAAAGCCAGGAAATAGTGCACGTGGAGAGGATATCTAGGATCTGAGCGCATAGTCTCAGAATAAAGAAACATCTCATTAAAGTAGAGATGAGGAATTTCTTCAGCCAGAAGGTGGTGAATCTGTGGAATTTGTTGCCACAGAAATCTGTGGATGCCAAATCATTTGGTGTATTGAAGTAGAAATTGATAGGTTCTTGATTGGTAAGGGGACAAAAGGGAGAAGGCAGAAGAATTAGTTTAAAAACCAATCATCCACAATTGAACAGCAATGCAGACTCATGGGTTGAATGGCGTAATCCTGGTCCTAGTAGTCTTATGATCTAATGATCTTATGGATACAGAATAAGAAAGGGTAGGATATTTGTCTTTGGTTTTAAGCTCTCTGTCGCTTTCGTAGTCTTATATTTGATCTCAGTTTTGGGAAGTGAGTATATCAGGCAGCTTGTATCACAACAAATATTCAGCATCAGTGACAAAAGACACATCTGAGTCTCAAGCTCTTAAAAGGGGAAGAAGAAGGGAGATGGGGGAAGGAATGGAAATATTTTTAAAAATGAAAAACAAGAAGATAAATTGCAGAGAGAAAGCATGAAAGAAGTTATGAAACATTTTTGTCCTTCCTCCTCCACACAGGAGAGGACAACCAGAGCAGTAGAAGGCTGTCCAGCTCCTCAAACATGCCCTAATAATGTTAGGTTATGCTCGATCTCACTTTAGGACTTCACCCCTTAATTCTTTACTCTTATAAACATACATGGTTCTGAATTTCCCAATAGCTTTCTTTTTGGGAGAACTCCTGACTTCTATCAACCTCTTGTGAAGAACTTGTTCTTGATGTTGCTTTTGGACTTTAGGTTTAAGGGAGACAGAGGAAATAGTTCCTTTTTGTTCACCATTTCAAATTTAAACACTTCATTTAATGGCTGATGCTTAGATGGGTTAATGAATGCCGGGGCTCCTCCTGATTCCTGATCTTTCCATATGTGGGAGCCCATTCAGACCTTTAAAACAATTATTATTACCCTGCCCAACAACTTTGAATCCAAAGATTGTGCTGAGATCTTCATATTTTTAATTGTTTAGTATCAAGTTCTGTAGGAAATTAGTATCTTCAGTTGTGAACTGATTTTGAAATTGCTCAATTACAACCTAAGAATGGTATGAATATTGTCTTTCTGTTCTGAGACAATTCATATCAAAACAAAATGAACTATGCACACCAAGCTGGTTCTGTTAAGAGTGAGTATTATACCCTCTAACCTCATTCAGTCCCATAACTGCTTCAGATGAATCAGATTACCCTGACGCAAAATTGTGCAAAACCAAGTTAACACGAGTTACAAGAAGAAATAAATCATGCAAAAAAAGGGAATAATGAGTGGTGTCATAGACCATTCAAAAATCTGATAGTGGAAGGGGAAGAAGCTGTTTTGGAATCATTGAGCATTGAGTGCCTACTTCCTTAAAACTCCGGAAATAATGAGATATGGTCAGGATATGTAGAGGAGGCTTGACCCAAAAACAGAGCAGCAGAAATGATTTAGTGGTGAGTGATAACTTCAATAATAAGCAAAATAACAAGCTACGAGGGGCCACAAAACAACAGGGGACAGATACTTAATGCAACAAGGAAGCAAGGTAACTGAAGGCTAGGAGAAAATGGTTGGTTAAATGGGTGAACAAGGACTGTGAATGAGAGCTGGGTTTCAATAGGCTGCAGGTGATGAATGGGAAACAAGTGGCAGGTGACTCCTGTTAGCTAGGTGAAGACTGGGAAGCGCCTGCCTCTGCAGGCCAGACAAGACTCTCCTTCCTATGGCTGGATCCCGATGGCCCAGGATGACCCAGATGGGTCCAGTGGAACACTTCAATGAGCAATGGATCCAAGATGAAACTGGACAGCACTCAAGACCTCTCCTCCATGCCAAACCTTCCCAGTTGTCCAGGTACTGCACAGACTGTCAACGACAATGTGAATCCAACAACCAGTGACCCGCGTACATTGGACTACCTTCCACCATCCTTGGTTCTGGAGGGGCTGATTCAGGTGGTCCATGGACAATGGGTTTAAGGCAGGACACATGGAAGGTAGGTGTGTTCCTGAGAGATGGTGGCAGCTGGAGATGATAAGTAGCTGGGTTAATGCAATAGGTAAATGTAAGGGACCAGTGAACTGGGGAAAGAGCTTGCAAGACGTGATGCACAGGGGCAGATCTTAGGTGGACTGCCAGACACAGTCCCCAGGCTGGAATTCTCAGGGTGGCACTGATGGTGGTTAGCCTGGCAGCAGTAGATGCCATTGGCAGCTAGGATGGCCCTCCATGCCCTCTTCCAAGCATTCTATCAGTGGCAAGCCAGTGCCCTGGTGGATGGGACCTGGACTGTCGGCTCCTTGCAGGGAACAATGGGGTTAGAAGCCATGAAGCACTTCAAAGGGAGACATGATAGAGGAGATGTGTAGATTGTGGGACAGTCTGGCCCAGAGGAGATACCTCTTCCACATGGAAGGGTTAGAGGTGGCAAAGCATTGCAGAAACTTCTCTGCTGGCTGATTGCCTCTTTCTGACTAACCATTGGTCTGCAGATGATATCCTGAGGACAAACTCATGGCGGTGCAGAGGAGGAAGCAGAAGGCTCATCAGAAGCGGGAGATGTATTGTGGGCCCTTGTCTGATGCAATATCCTGAGGGAAACCGTGGAGACGAAATACATGTTAGAGAACCAGGTCTGCCGTCCAGCAATTGATGGAAGTTTGGGGAGGGCAATGAAGTAGGCCGCCTTGGAGAACCGCTCCACCACTGTCATGATCATCACGGCCCCATTGGAAGGTGGCAAACCTGTGATAAAATCCATGGCGATGTGGGACAATGGGTGTTGTGGGACAAGCATGGGCTGCAGGAGCCCAGAGGGCCACTGGTTGGAAGAATTGGACTGAGCATATTGAGGACAGGTAGCAATGAACTGACGTACATCTGAGATCATGATGGGACACCAGAATTGGCATTGCTGAAAATCCAGAGTCCATTGTGCACCTAGACGCCCGGAGAGGGTTGAGGATTGGACCCACGGGAGTATCTCAGAAGGCACTGCCACTGACAGGTACATGTGATTGTCAGGTGTGTTAAACAGAGCAGGCTTGTGCTGTAGGGCCTGACAGATCTAGTTCTCCAGGTCCCTGATGATTGGGGAAGAGGATCAGCGGGGATGGAATGATGGGCTGAAGGTCGAACTCCACTTCAGCTGTGTTGAACTGCTATGACAGAGCATCCACCTTAGTGCTCTCAGAGCCAGTTCGGTAGGAAAGGGTGGAACTGAATTGCTCATGGGTTGAGTTGGTGGGTCTGTTTATTTGTTTGTTTATTTATTAAATTACAGCATAGAATAGGCCTTTCTGGTCCTTTGAGCTGAGCCACCCAGCAACCGTCAATTTAAACCTGACCCAATCACGGGACAATCTATAATGACCAAATAACCCACCAAACAGTACAGCATGGGAGGTCATTCCTGCCTGTTGCTATCGAACTTGCAGCTCCTCCCGTGGAGGGTCAGACACCCTGAGCCAATAGACTGGTCCTGGACTTATTTTCCATCTGGCATAGTTTGCATTTTGTTGTTTGATCGTTTGTGGTTTTTGTATTTCGATATTAATGCTCTATTCTTGGTTGGTGCGGCTGTAATGAAACCCAGTTTCCCTCGGGATCAATAAAGTATATCTATCTATCTATCTATCTTTGGACTGTGGGAGGAAGTCAGAGCACCCACATGGTCACAGGGAGAATGTACACAGACAGCAGCGGGAAATGAACTCGGGTCGCTGGTACTGCAAAGCGTTGTGCTAACCACTCTGCTGCCATGCCACCTGTTGTATGGATATGAGCTTCTGGTGGTCAGAGCAGATCAGGAGGCGATCGATATTTCCCATCAGCCATTGTCTCCATTTCTCCACGGCCCAGTTGATGGCGAGTAGCTCCCTGCCTCCTACTCCATAATGGCTCTCTGTAGAGTTGAACTTGTGCTGGTCGAAGGCACAAGGGTGTGTCTTCCTGTCTGGTCCTTGCTGGGAGAGGATAACTGCGGCTCCTACGTCAGATGGATCCACCTCTACCATGAAATGTCTGGAGGGATTTGGACGATGGAGAATTGGAGCAGTGGTGAAGTATTTCTTGAGCTCCTCAGAAACATAGTAAAAGGCAGCAGAACATGCTATCCATTAGATAGGTGATTTGATGGGGGAGGTGAGAGGAGCTGCGATCTGGCTGTAGTCTGTGATGAAATGCAGCCGAAGCTGGAGAAGCTCATGAAGCAGTGTAGCTCTTTGAGTGAGCGCAGTCAGTGCCATTCAGTGATTGGACTCACTTTTTCTGGGTCCATGGTCTTGTGGTGAAAGGACGTCATCAAAGAAGGGAGTAACTGGGCCTGGAACTCATTCTCCAGATTGCACTACAGCTGGTTTTGGAGGACGCGCTGAAGGACTGAACGGGCGTGTCACACGTGATCTTGGGGGCCCAGATCAGCGCTTGCCCAGTCAAGAGAGGGATATTGAAGGTAATCTTGGCTCGGTTAATAACATACAGAGATGACTGGAACTCAAAGTGTAAGACGCACTGGAACAGGAAGTTGCGACATCAGGATGGAAATTCGTTGAGATGTTCTTGCACCAGAGTCCAGAGCTCAAAGGGCGGAGGGGGTTGCTGTATTGAAAAAGACAGTGGCGAGCAGGTGGTTAATGGTTTCCTGTTGCTTCTGGATCATGTGCTCATGTCGACAGATAACTCACTTTAGGTGAGCAAACTTTGCTGGGTCAATCGTGGGTTCACCTATCCTATCAGGAAATACAGAAGAGATTTGACCCAACAGCAGAGCAGCAGAGAAGATTTAGCAGCGATTAATAACTTTAATATTAAACTGCAATATATTAAGCCATGAGGGGCCACAGAACAAGAGAGAACAGATAAAGGCAACAACATTACTGATGGCTAGGAGCTGCTGATTGGTCTGATGGGTGAACAACAACTGTAGATGAGAGCTGGGTTTAAATAGGTCGCAGGTGATGAGTTGGAAATGAGTGGCAGGTGACTCCTGTTCACTGGGTGGAGACTGGGAGGTGTCTGACTGTGCAGGACTGACAGATATAAGGAGTCTTTAATCACTATGCACTACAATGAACTTTGTTTTGCTTTGTTCTGGTTATGTTCTTTACTGTACAACTTTGTATAATTTATATTTTTCTTGTGAATGTTGTGCCTCCGATGCCAAGTGCCTGTGATACTGCTGGAAGTTATTTTATTCATCACATCTGTGCATACGTGTATTTGTAAATACACCATAAACTTGACTTTGACTTAATCTCTGGATTTCTCCCAGTGGCATGTGCTAGCCGGGGCAGGAATAGAACAATAGTACAGGTGAATAAATGGCTGAGGATGTGGTGCAGGGGGTAGGGTTTCAGGTTCTTGGTTAATTGGGATCTCTTCTGGGGAAGGTATGACCTGTACAAAAAGGACTGGTTACACCAGAACCTGAGAGTGAACAAAATCCTTGTGGCAGGTTTGGTAGATCTGTTGGGAAGAGTTTAAACTAACCTTGCAGGGGGATGGGAACCAGAGGATGGGACAGTTGGTACACAAGTTGATGAAGTCTGTAGTGAGAATGGATAAGCAGATGACTGGGAAAAATTACAGTCAGTGGGATGAGTTGAAGTGTAATGTGGGGGCAAAATTGGAAAGGGTGATGAATACAGGACTGAAGGCTTTTGAATGCACGTAATATACGGAATAAGTAAATGATCATGTTGTGCAGGTATGACAGTGTATTGTATTTAATATTTCAGTAACATTTGTGTAATCTTGTAAATATATTGTTTAATTAAGCATTTTTTCCTATATATAATTCAATACCGTTATCTGTAAAAATACATAAATTGCATACTGTACCTCATGACATTACCATGTGATATGTAGGTGCCTTGCTTAAAGTAAGCACGAGGTTAGATTCACAACTTGGACTCCCGTGTCTTCCTTTGAATTAATTTAAAGTTTTGAAGTTACAAAATGTAACAGTGGTAGTGAGGTATTTTAAAAATTAACCTGATACAAATACCAAACTGTTAAAACACAGCAAGGAATGGTGAGAACAAACAATGCAGCACGTGCAGACGATCGCATTTTGAAAAAAGCAATACAGCACATTTCTTCAGAAAGGAAAATATGATCGAGTTTAAAAAATGGCAGAAAATGGATCAGAAAATGGGTTCATAATCAGAGAATACCACATGATAATAATCATTAAAAAGGCCAGAAATGACCAGCTACATTAGAAAGACTGATACATTCAATTGCTCAATGGGTAACCGTCTCATGAACTAATTGAACAGCATTTTAAAGCAACTGAAATAGCCAATGAGAAATGAGTACCAATTTTACCGAGTGCATTAAGCTTAAAGGCATATAGCTTTGAGGTTTAATGCTCCAACCAAACCCACAAAAACGATCTTTGCAGATATTGTGAAAGCAATGCCGGATCATTTAGAACCAAAAACATTGTTGATTGCAGAATGATTTAGGTTTCATTAGCGAATTCAAAGCGAAGGGGATCCCATTTCAGCAGACGTGGGTGAATTGAAGAAGTTGTCTGATCATTGTCAGTTTGGTAATAGGTTTAGTGATGCACTGTGAGATTGTTTAGTTTGTGGAACCCTACAAGAATGCAATAAAAATGGCTCCTAATTGATGCACAACTTACATTTAAAAGGGCATTTGAAATCTTTGTGTCAATGGAAACAGCAGACAGAAACGCACTTGAGTTACAGTCAGGAATGAAAGTGAATGTGAACAAAATTGCAATGTCCAAATGGAAACCAGCCTGTCTGAACAAACTGTTACCATTGCGGCAAGGGCTCACTCATGCAAGATTCTTCTTCTGTTTTTATGTCTTTCTTTTCTTTTTGAGGTGGCTGGGATCTTGTCGGAGTTCATGATCTATAGCTGCAGCTCAAAATATGGTCCTCTATGGGTGGTGGGTTCTTGCTCTCAGACTCGCCGTGTGGTCCAGGTTTTGAAATCTCCAGATGCAGTCCGGAAGACATATGGGCGGAGTGCGCTGCTTTGGAAGGTCCCTGCACTCTCTCTCCCTTGACGGTGAGTGAAAGTCTGTCAGTCCTCGAGTCGGGGGGATGGGGGGGGGGTGTTCTCGGAGAAGTGACACCAAGGATTGTAAGGATAAAACAGTGAGCTGTTGGTTTCCCCTCTCATTGCAAGAGTGATACCTCTCTCTCCCTCGTTAATGAGAGAGACCCTGTCTGAGATGTCGACGTTTTGGGATGGACAGTAGATTTTGATGGACTCTAGATCATGGTCTCTTTGGGGGCTTTGCTATTGCTTGCCTCGGGGGTGGTGAGGGGGGGAGGGCTGATCCAGTGCTTGAGCAAGTGTGGGGAAGGGACTGGTGGAGGGCTGATGCTTTCTCTGCTGCTTGTGCGTGGGAGGGGGAATTTGGGATTCTAATGTTTTTCTGTCATTCGTTCTTTGTTTTTTTCCCTCTCTGTTTCATGGACGTCTGCGAAGAGAAAAAATTTCAGGTTGTATACTGTATTCATTCTCTGATGTTAAATTGAAGCATTTGAACCATTTGATCTATGCAGATTTAAAGGTGACACTTGCAGAAAATGCAACAAAGTAAGACACATACAAAGAGCATGTTGGGCAGACAAAAAATGGATGGACTGCACAGAGAAGAGCAAAAGATTTAAAGTCAAGTTGCAGTTTCAAAAAGAGCACTAACCTGTGTGCTGTTGATGAAAAATCTGATGAGAGTAACACAAGACTGTGTAGCCTTAAGATTTACAATGTGAAAACTAGCAATAGATAGGCAATATGGTTTATTCCAGTGATAAACAACAATTTAATTAAACTATAATTGGACACTGGTTTGGCTGTTGTACCACAAAATGAGTTTAAACAGCACTTCAAAAATACTAAACTGAAGCCTGCAGATATCCAACTAAGAACTTATACTGAGAAAAGGAAACGCCTATGGGAATGACATTCATAGAGAAATACAACAACCAACAAGCCAAATTGAGCGTATATGAGGTAGAAACAAAAGGGCCACCATTCTGGGGCTGTGGTTATCTGAGACAACTGCAACTTGATTGGAGATCTATCCACTATTTGCATGCCTCATCCCTTGCAATAGAGACAACTGAAAGTGAATTAAGAAAGGTTCTGGATGATGCCACAACTGTCTCCATGACAAACACCATAAACCATTGCCCAACAGCATTCAAACAGGTATTGGTGCCACCCTCTGTACCTCTGGTTGGAAAGCATATTGGATCAAGAAAGACCATATTGCTCAGAGGAACCATGAAAGTGACAGAAACAGTAGTCTGACTACAACAGTTTTTGTAGGTAACGTTTACAGTATGAGAAGGCCACTAATGTGTTAATCAGGTAAAAGCGACTTGATTTTAAGCTGCAAGAGATTTCAAGGAGTTTCAGGAAAGTTGCAAGCATTTGGTTTCTGTGAGTATAAAGAGCCAGAATCTACTCTGTGTGCATTAAGGTTACTGTATAAACTTCAAGTATTAGACAAAAAGCTACTTGAAAAGTAGATGCAAAGACCAAAGCCCAGGTGGATGAATGGAGTTAATGGAGATACAGAAGCGGAGGATTCATCGGATGATGTTGTGGATGTGGAAACCAAGAGAAGAAATCAGATTGTAAAGGGAGTAATTGAATTGAATTGAATTGACTTTATTACTTCCATATACATGAGGAGTAAAAATCTTTACCTGTCTAAATGTGTAATGTGAAATTTATAGTAGTTTATAATAAATGGCATGTACAACAGGACAGTCAATATAACATAGAAATACAATTGTATTGGCATGAATTAATCAGTCTGACGGCCTGGTGGAAGAAGCTGTTCCAGAGCCTGTTGGTCCTGGCTTTTATGCTGTGGTACTGTTTCCTGCATGGTAGCAGCTGGAACAGTTTGTGATTGGGGTGACTTGGGTCACCAATGATCCTTTGGACCAATTTTACACATCTGTTCTTGTAAATGTCCTGAAAGGTGGGAAGTTCACATCTACAGATGCGCTGGGCTGACTGCACCACTCTCTGCAGAGTCCTGTGATTGAGGGAAGTACAGTTCCCATACCAGGCAGTGATGCAGCCAGTCAAGATGCTCTCAATTGTGCCCCTATAGAGAATTCTTAGAATCTGGGGGTCCATACCAAACTTTGTCAACCGTCTGAGGTGAAAGAGGCGCTGTTGTGCCTTTATCACCACACAGCCGGTATGTACAGATTACGTGAGATCCTCAGTGATATTTATGCCAAGGAACTTAAAGCTGTTCACCCTCTCAACCTCAGATCCATGGATGTCAATAGGGGTTAGCCTCTCTCTATTCCTCCTGTAGTCTATGACCAGCTCCTTTGTTTTTGCGACATTGAGGGAGAGTTTGTTTATAATAGAAAGGTTAGTAAGAGAATACTCTAGTGAACTAAATGCATCTTCCCAAGACCAAATTACACAAGCTTGAAGAAGAAAAAAGAAGGAGGAGAAAGGTGTCCAGAGCTGTCAGAACCACTTCTTGCAGTCTCAGAATCGATTCCTACAACCACCATGGAGGAGGTCCCGGAACCTGAGATTGCTTTCATAGTCACAAATCTCACCTACCAAGCAGAATGATCCCCCTTGTCAGGAGAGACATTATCCCATAAGAGTAAGAAGGCCTCCACAGTGATTAAATCTTTGTACCTGAATGGGACAATTTAAAATTGACAATGCTGTGGATGTCTGTATAGTGTTGCATTGTGTAGTATGCTGTGTAGATACAGTAGCTGAGAGGCAGTTTCTATTGAGTTGGAGTCTAGAGCTATGTAGGGAGTGGTATTGTGTATGTAATATTTCAGAAATTTTTGAGTAATCCTGTAAATATGTTGTTTGATTAAGCATTCCTTGTTGTTTATATAATTCACTATGGATCCATGTAAAAAATACATGAATTGAATACATCATGACACTACCACATGATAAGGGCATTTCTCACTTAAAGTAAACACAAAGTTAGACTCACCTTTCGGATTCCTGTGTCTTCCTTTGAATTAGTTTAATGTTTTGAAGATACGAAACATAACAGAAGTTGGAGGCATCACTGAGCTGTAGCTGGAAGATCATAGTTTGGAGCTTAATATCCAAGGATGGACATTGTATTGAAAGGACAGGTAGGTAGGCAAAGACAGTCACTGGCTTTGTTGGTTAAAAACAGTATCAAATCCTTAGAAAGAGGTGATGTGGGATCGGAAGATTTAGATCCTTTTGGGTAGAGTTAAGAAGCTGTAAGGGTTAAAAATACTGATGGGTGTTATATACAGGAATTATATTACAACAGGAGATAGGAAAAGTGTATTTTAAGGGCAATGTTATGATAGTTATGGGATATTTCAATATGCAGGTAGATTGGGGAAAATCAGGTTTGTACTGGATCCTAAGAGAGAGAATTTGTAGAATGTCTATGAGATAGATTTTTAGAACAGCATGTGGTTGAGCCCACTATGGGATAGGCAATTCTGGATTGGGTTGTGTAATAAATCAGATTTGATTAGGGAGCTTAAGGTAAAGGAGACCTTAGGAGATAGTGTTCATTGTATGATAGAATTCACCCCGTAGTTTAAGAAGGAGAAGCTAAAGTCAGATGTATCAGTATTATAGTGGAGTAAAAGGAATTACAGAGGCATGAGAGAGGAGTTGGCCAAAATTGATTGAAAGGGGACTCGAGCAGGGTTGATAGCAGAACAGCAATGGCTGGATTTCTGAGGTCATTTGGAAGACGTAGGAAAGGTGCAGCCCAAACATGAAGAAGTATTCTAAAGGGAGGATGAGGGAGTTGTGGATGACAAGGGAAGTCAAAGACAGCATAAAAGCAAAAGAGAGGCCATATCACATAGCAAAAATTAGTGGGATTGGGAAGCTTTTAAAAATCAACAGAAGGCAAATAAAAAGCCACAAGGACAGAAAAGATGAAATATGAATGTAAACTAGCCAACAATATCAAAGAGGATACTGACTTCAGCAACACTAAAACACATTCTGGTGGGCTGCAAGACCAGCCTTACTCAAGGCCGATACATCTGGCAGCACAACCAGGTGCTACGGTGTCTTGCAGCAGTGCTGGAAAGTTGGCAGATGAGTGTCAATGTTCTCCCTTCCCCTTCATCCGGCTGGCCATTAACAGCATTTGTCTGGGAAGGTGAGGGTCAAGCCAGACTCGATGCATCGAGACCAGACACCGGGCGGCTAGGCGGGGCATGTGATTAGAAGATGGTGGCAGACTTAGGCCAGAGGCTCTGCTTCCCAGCTGAAATTGCAGAAACCAACCTCAGACCAGACCTTGTGCTAAGGTCGGCCTCACTGCATCTCGTTTACATCATTGAGCTGACAGTGCCCTGGGAGGATGCAGTGGAGGAGGCCGACGAGCGCAAGAAGCTGAGGTATGCTGAGCTTTCAGCCGAAATGCAACAACGTGGCTGGAAAGCAAGGGTCCGACCGGTCGAAGTAGGCTGCAGAGGATTTGTAGCCACATCAACATCAAGGTTACTCCGGGAGTTGGGAGTGCGAGGGAAGACACAATGACAAAGCAGTCAAAGACCTCTCCAGAGCTGCTGAAAAGGATAGTCAGTGGCTCTGGTTGAAGAGAAAGGATTCCATCTGGGCCCCCAGGTGAGAGCCCGGGATGCCGGGATTCACTGCTGAACCCTCCGGAGGTGTCGTGGGCCTATCAGCGAAACACTGAGGAAAAAGGGCGCCCACTTGATAACCCAGAAGATGCCACCACTCACTCGGCCACCCCACAGAGTCTAGGGAGCACGTCTCAGGAGTGCAAATAAGGGTTATTAACATCTAGTCCTACATGACATACCTTACTTCGATTTTTCAGAAGGCCTTTGACAAGGTGCCACAGTGATGCTGCTTAACAAGTTAAAAGCCCATGGTATTATAAGAAAGATGCTTTCATGGATGGATGATTGGCTGACTGGCAGACAGGAGGCAAAGAATGGGAATAAAGGGGCCTTTTCTGGTTGGCTTCTGGTGACTAATGGTGTTCCCCAGGGTTCGTCATTGGGACCACTTCTTTTCACATTATATGACAGAATTTGTAGTTTCGAGGTCAAATTTGCAAAAATAGGTGGAGGGGCAGGTAGTATTGAGGAAGCAGAGAATCTGCAGAAGGACGTAGACAGATTGAGAGACTGGTAAAAAAACTGGCAACGGGAATATAGTGTAGGGAAGTGTATGGTCATGTACTTTGGTAGAAGGAATAAAGGTGTAGATTATTTTCTAAATGGGGAGAAAATTCAAAAAATCAGGAGTGCAAGGGGACTTGAGAGTTCTTGTGGATTCCCTTAAGGTTAACTTGTAGGTTGAGTCGGTGGTAAGGAAGGCAAATACAATGTTAGCATTCATTTCGAGAGGAATAGAATATAAGAGCAAAGGTATAATGCTGAGTCTTTTAAGGCATTGGTCAGACCACACTTCGATTATTGTGAAAAGTTTTGGGCCCCTTATCTAAGAAGGGATGTGCTGCATTGGAGAGGGTTCAGAGGAGGTTAATGAGAATGACTCGAGGAATGAAAGGGTTAACATGTGAGGAATGTCTGGACCTGTACTTGGCGGAGTTTAGAAGTATGAGGGGCGATGTCATTGAAACCGATTGCATATTGAAAGGTCTAGATAGAGTGGATGTGGAGAGGATGTTTCCTATAGTGGGTGGGACTAAGACTGGGGATAAAGCCTCAGAATAGTAGGACGTCCCATTAGAACAGAGAAGAGGAGGAATTTCTTTAGCCAGAGGGTGATGAATTTGTGAAATTCATTGTCACAAGCATCTGTGGAGGCCAAGTCATTGCGTATCGTTGATAGGTTCTTGATTATTCAGGGTGTCAAAGGTTATGGGGAGAAGGTAGGAGAATGGAGTTGAGAGGGATAATAAATCAACCATGATGGAATAGTGGAGCAGACTCGATGGGCTGAATGGTCTACTTCTCCTCCTTTGTCTTCTGGTCTTTGATTTTGAATCATACTGACAGGAATACACTGAGAGGATATTTGTAAGTATATTAGCATAGACCTCAAAAAATGACCAAACTAAGGGACTTTTTGGTAATGGTCCCAAGCTGCTGTATCCATTCATTTGACGAATGTGTATTTCATTTAATTTTCATTTTCTGGAAGGTCTACAACAGAGGTGGTAACTGGTAATTGGTTTATTACTGTCACATGTGCTGAGATACAGTGAAAAGCTTTGTTTTGTGTGTTATCCGTTCAAGTTATTGCAAATTCCGGAACATTGAGGTAGTACAAAAGAGAAAATAATAACAGATTACAGAATATCATGTTATAGTTACAGAGAAAGTACAGTGCAGGGAGACAAATAAGATGCAAAGGGGCGATGAGGTAGATTGAGAGACCAAGAGGTTATCTTTATCGTACATGAGATCTGTTCAATAATGGAATAGAAGCTGTCCTCGACCCAGATGGAACCTGAATTCAAGCTTTTGTACCTTCTGCCCAGTTGAAGTGGGGAGAGAGAATGACTGCATCGGGAGAGGTCTTTGATTACGTCCGTGGTTCTCCTGAGGCAGTGGGAAGTGTAAACAGAGTCAACATAGCGGAGGCTAGGTTTTGGAAGATACACAAATCCCATCAATTTGAGATCAACTGGAAGTACTTAAAAGTAAAGGAGGTATCCCCAGTACTTTGCCTCCAAACAATGTCATCATTATTGCTGTACAGATGAGGTTAGTGTGCTGTGGAAGAGCAGGCTGCTGGTTTTCCTACAATCACAATAACTACACTTCAATAGTTCTTCATTAACTGTAAAGCTCTGAAGAAACATCAGAGGAAACATCAGTGTAATTTTTCAAGATAATCTTTTTATTTGCATATTATTCAAATGCATTTTAAAAACTGTTGTTAAAACACTGCGTTGAATGATTACACCAAACTCAATCTTTATGTAAGCACATAAAAATTTACACAATGGCTTGACTCTGCAAGAGCACTACGTTGAGAGCTTTCTTCCCCGTGTTGCTCCGAGTTTTTCATGTAATATACAGTGTATAAAACTAAATGAAGCATTTGACGTGCCGCTCAGAATAATGCAGCAATACATTGATACTGAATGGTGATTTCAGCTTCTCTAATGATGAGGGATACAGGGAAATGTGGAGTGTCACCCAGCTCCTGATGTGCTGCGGACTTGTCACTTTCCACCAGCCTATTCTAGTCAACAAATCCCAGCTACTCTAATGAGGTGCTTATCCTGGTCCAACTTCTCAGGTTTATTGCACTCCTGTGTGTACTTTCTCTGTTGAATGCTGGCAATTCTAAATTACCTACTATTAATATGAATGCACTGCTGTCACAGATGTCAGATTGTGGGGGTGATTTGCCCTCTGAAGGTAGTTACGACATCATCTTTCTCCAGTTGATGTAGTGGATAGCTGAGTAATTAGAACAATTACTCATCACTGTCTGTCAGAGTAGATCAGATCAGTCCCCTGACTGCTGTACTAACCTAGACCTGCACAGAGTAGATTATTTAAAGTAATCGTCAACTTTCACTTGGAAGTGCCCGTGTGCGGCTCCTGATAATCACAAATTCCTCTGCTTTTGCAGCTGCCTTCGCCTTGTTTGTTCCACGTCATTAGGTATATTTAAGGCGGAGGTTAATAGATTCTCGATTCATCAGGGCATGAAGGGATACAGGGAGAGGGCAGGAGACTGGGGCTGAGAGGGAAATGGATCAGGATGATGAGATGGTGGAGCAGACTCAATGGGCCAAATGGCCTAATTCTGCTCCTATACCTTGTAGTCTTATATTCACCTCCTGTGAGGTTGAGGATGAGTTATTTTAAGGTGCATGTTATTTCTGGCATGATTAGCCTGGCCTTTCTGTCACATTGACGGATGGAATTCCAGCTGTGGTACATCAGAGATCATTCAAAAGATTGAAGTTTAAATCGGAGAAACACACATCAAAGTTGCTGGTGAACGCAGCAGGCCAAGCAGCATCTCTAGGAAGAGGTGCAGTCGACGTTTCAGGCCGAGACCCTTCGTCAGGACTAACTGAAGGAAGAGTGAGTAAGGGATTTGAAAGTTGGAGGGGGAGGGGGAGATCCAAAATGATAGAAGAAGACAGGAGGGGGAGGGATGGTTCCAGCATCTGCAGAATTCCTGTTGTTTGCGTTTAAGTCGGAGAAATGGGTTGGATCATGTAGGACCTGCCCTGCTTCCTGGAATCATGGACAGTGGTAATTGTTCACCCCTACATTCTTTCTCCAGATTCAGAGAATGCAGTCTGGTTCTGTACTTGAAGATAACCAAGAATCTTCCCAACACATTGGCACTTGCTTTGCAAGATGACTTATTGTCTTTTAACACTTAAGAATAAACTGGTAATATTGCAGTCATTTCTGTTTGCCCCATTATAGGAAGGATGTATAAGCTTTGGAGAGGGTGCAGATGAGGTTTATAGGATGCTGCCTGAATTAGAAAGGATCTGCTATGAGGGGCAGTTTAACAAAACTTGGGTTACTTTCTCAGGAGCTGCAAAGGATAAGGGGAGACCTGATGGAAGTTTGTAAGATTATGACAGGCATAGATAGAATAGCTAGCTGGTAGATATCTTTATCCCTGGATTGTGAAGTCTAATACTTGAGACATTTAAGGTGAAAGGAGGTAAAGATGTTTGGGACAGGTTTTTTTTTTACATAGAGAATGATGGGTGTCTGAAATACGTTTCCAGGGGTGGTAGTGGAGACAGAGACCATAGAGGCTTTAAAAGGGTCTCATACAGGAAACATGGATGTGAAGAGAATGGAAGGATATGGACATTACGTATGTAGGCAAAAGGGATTATTTTAGTAGGACATTTACTTAGTTTGGCAAAATGTCATGGGTGACAGGCCTGTCGCTCTGCTGTAGAAATAAAGAAACAAAAAAGGAAAGGCACGTTAACTGTATCGGTAGAGACTGTGGTTGTAGATTAGTGCAACTGGGAAGGGACAGTGGAACGATTGATCTACAACTGCAGAGGGCCCTCTGTACCCGTGAGCCTTCTATCGAGGAGGAGAGAGTGCCAAGGGGTGAAAGGGACGGAGATAGCAAGTCCTAAGCAAACACACAAGGAAACTCTGAATGACATTTGGGAGCCCAATACTCTCAAAGGATCAGGAACTGTTTTAATTGCTTTTGATTGTCAAATGGATTTGTAAATTTAAAAAAACAATTAATAGCACATTCAAGTACTAACAAATAACTATAAACATTAAAACTGATTACAATAACAAGTACTTCCTTGCACTTATTTTATTTTACTTCGAGATACAGAGAGGAACAGACCCTTCTGGCCAACTGAGCCTCACTTTTTAACGTTAGTCTAATCACAGGACAATTTACAATGAATAATTAACCTACTAACTGGGGAGTCTTTGGGCTGTGGAAGGAAACCGGAGCATTCTGCAGAAAACCACGCGCTCCATGGGGAGAATGTACAAAGTCCCTACAGATGGTACCTGAACTGAACTCTGAACCCCGTAATGCTCCGAGCTGTAATAGTGCACGCTAACCGCCATGCTACTGTGGCACCCCGGTTATCTGAAGGGCAATAGTTTATTTGGGTGAATGTGATACTTTCCCTTGTGTCTGCCCCACTTAGCTGAGGGATAAATGCAAAAATAGTAACATAATTGGAGATCTGCCTTGTCATCACTGTCTCCTCCTCTACCTTCTCCAGCCCCAAACTCTCTCAGGGCAGGTCATGTCATGCTAACTATGCCAATGTTAAATATCATTGAGGTAACATTAAGGGGAAATGCCAATGTAGTGGGAGTTTCATGTCCCAGATCAGCGTGGTCTCCAGTCTTTGTTAATGTTAGTGGATGGAATTCTTATCTTTGGGCAAAGTGTTCTGATTGTCACCCAGGCTGGAATTATTGCATTATTGCAGGTACCATCTTGTTGGTGGAATTGTTCAAAGCATTACTCTAACAGCTGTATCGTTGGACTTGTTGGATTGCTGAAGATGCCACATTGTTAGAGCTGTTGCATTGTTGGAGGTGTTGCATTTTGTAAATTATGTATTATAGCTGATGCTGCATAAATAGAGGTGCTGCATTGTTGGGAGTTATGCATTGTTGGCTTTGCCTGTTGGAGGTAATATTATACTGCTCTGTCAGATACCTGTTAGAGATCCCGTGATATGTTTTTCAAAGGAAAGCAGGGGAGTTTTCTATAGGGCCCTGATCTAAATTAACCCCTCACTAAAACATCAAAAACACTTCTAATTTTCTGATCTTTGTTACATTCCTTCTGCTGGGGTTTTGCTGTGTCTGCAAATTGGTTACTGATTTCTATTTTCCAACCAGCACTACACTTCAGAACTACTTCATGGGTTGTAAATTGCTTTGTGATCTCCTCAGGATTTGAATGGTGGCCATAGAATTTCAGGACTTCTTTTGTAGAAAATAGAAAAGTTATGTTTTTGATATGATATTTAAAAATGGTATGTTTTTGCAAAATATCTGCTGTAGTTGAACTATAATTTTAGTAGAATGCCCCCAAACCAAAGAACATTGTTTGATCAGGGACAAGAGTGTTTAAACTGCACAATTATGTTATACAATTAGGCCCATATCTGGGCCTCTGTACCTCCCTTTGCAACTGGATCCTTGACTTCCACCAGGGGACCACAGTCTGTGTGGATCAGAAAGAACTTCCGTTTACTGATGGTCAACACTGGTACACCTCAAGGATGTGTGCTTAGCCTACTGTTCTGCTCCCTCAACACCAATGATTGTGTGGCTAGGCACAGTACAAACACCATCCATAAATTTGCTGATGACACAACTATTGTTGGCAGAATTTCAGATGGTGATGAGGAGCAGTACAGGAGCAAGATAGATCAGCTAGCTGAGTGGTGTCGCAGCAACAATCTTGCACTCAGTGTCAGTAACACCAAGGAGCTGATGTGGACTTCAGGGAAGGAAGTTGAGGGAGCGCACACAAGTTCTTATCGAGGGATCAGAAGTGACAATGGTGAGAAGTTTCAAGCTCCTGGGTGTTAACATCTCTGAGGATGTATCCTGGATCCAGCATATTGATGTTTATAAAAAAGGAATGACAGAAGCCACATTTATTCAGGAGTCTGAGGAGAATTGGTGTGTCAGCAAGCACCCTTGCAGATTTCTATAGATGTATCATGGAAGATATTCTAACTGGTTGCATCACCCTCTGGTATGAAGGGGTTACCTCACTGGATCGGAAAAAGCTGCTGAAAGTTGTAAAGTCAGCCAGGTCTATCATAGGCACTAGTCTCCCCAGCATCAAAGACACCTTCGAAAGGAGACGCTCAAAAAGACAGCGTCCATCACTAAGAACACCCATCACCCAGGACATGCCATCTTCTCATTACGACCATCAAGGAGGAAGTACAGGAGCTGGAATACACACACTCAACATTTTAGGAACATCTTCTTCCCCTCCACCATTAGATTTCCAAATGAGTAACAAACCCATGAACACTCCTCTCTTTTTGCACTACTTGTTTAATTTAGTTTTTATATACAGTATACTTATTGTAATTTACTGTTCTTATTGTTATGCATTGCAATGTACTGCTGCCGCAAAACAAATTTCATGACATACTGTATGCCCCAGTGATATCAAACCTGATTTCTGAGTCTGATTCTCATTCAATGCCTTTGCCACTGGCATTTGCATAGGCTTCCAACACATAATGATAGCAACCTTGTCTCTCTAATATCTCTGCTTCATTCATTTCTAATTTTGAACAGTGCACTAATTGAGTTGCAGTATTTTGCTGAATCCACAAAACAAACCCAATTTAGTTAATGTCATAATTAATTTGCTGGCATCTTTTACCCAGCAAGACCATCAGTTTTAATGGGGAGATATTCATGGAGGTTGTGCTTTGGAGAGGAGGCTTGAGTCCAAGTCCTTCTAAAGTGCCCCTGGCATGAAGTATGCTTAGGGTGCTCGTTTGCCTCAATGCCTCCCGTCCTGCTGGAGCACCACTATCATAAAGCATTTGAGCAATGGAGAGAGAATTCGATGTAAGATCAATTGAAGACTGCTTCATTAAATAGCTGCTATAACTAGTGCCTAATTAACTTGGTTTAGCATAATGATCTATTTGCTTTGCTCATATATTACCCACCTGTCTTGGATCATTTTACAGTGCATGGTATTTTGCCATGAGCTTGCCTCTTCTTTTTCTTTTCCACCATGTTATACTTGTAAGTCTATTTCTACGCATGTGTGACTTGGAAGGAAATTTCATCCCCGATGATCTTTCTCAAACCTCTGTAACACAGACGAGAAGTTCAGATGAGTTGCAATCAATGCCAAGATTCAGTAAAGTGAACTAGATATGGTTGAAAAGGAATTCAAAGATTCAAAGTACATGTATTATCAAAGTTTGTATGCAGTGTACAACCCTGAGATTCGTCTTTCCACAGACGGCCGTGAAACAAAGATACGCCATGGAACCCGTTCAAAGAAAACATCAAACACTCAACGCGCGTGAAAAAGAACAAATTGTGCAAATGGCAAAAATGACGGAAAGACACAAAATATAAAATATCAAACCATAATGTCATTGAAGCAGTCTAAGAATGTCCTGTTCAGCAGTTCAAGTTCAGCGCTGTTTTTTTTGGTGACTGTAGGCTGCAGAGCTAGTCCGTTCTGATCAAAATCGCACAACATCGAAGGATATATAAATGCAGATGAGCTTGGGAAAGAGCAGTGGGAAGAGTAAAAGTTCAAATTTATTGCTATGGGCAAGCACTCCCAGGGCATAAATGCCACGAATGTTAGCTTTCTACAGCAGCATCAGCATTTTACATTAAAAACATGACAAACATCAATTACATAAACACAATATACATAAGTTACATGTGATTTGCATGACAAACTAAACACAAAAATAATAGCATTAGTACAAGTTGAGGAGAATATCATCTGAGATAGAATTATGAATTTTCGGGTGAGTTCAAGAACTTGGCAGCAGTGGGGAAGAAGCTGTTTTTGAACCTTGAGGTACAGGTCTTCAGGCTCCTGTACCCCTTGCCTGAAAGTAGCAATGAAAAATCACTAGAATGGTGGGGGCCTTCATGATGGATAGCTCCTTCCTGAGACATGTCCTCGATGAAGGGGGGAGCTGTACCTGTGATGTAAATGGCTGAGCCCTTCACTCAGATTTACAGACAAGAATATAGTTTATCTTTTTTTCAAGAAGGGGAGTTGTTGTGGCATTTAATAGGGGTATTCCTTGGCCACTCAGTTAGTCACTCCTACATGGGAGGAGTTCATATATTGTACAATCAGCATTATCCATAAAGTTTATCTGAGGATCCTGCATGCTGCTGTCCCAGTGTGCTCTGCACTATCCCTCAATATCGAATGCAGCATGTATTACACCTCACTCCTTCCTCAAATACTGCTTTGAAAACCTTAAACCTAAGAAAATTTGTTCATCTAAGATACTGACTGGATTTGCTTTCCATGCTGCTTGACCATCTGAGTTCTTTCTATTTTTGCTACATGCTTTGCTTTTTGGTTTTCAGTTGCCTTGAAGCTCTGTTTTATTTTGATACAAGAGACTGGAAACTTCCAGTTTTCTGGAATTTCATTTAAATTATGCAATCCAGAGTGAGTAGGAAAATCAGAGTGAACTAGTCATTCCAGTCAGCTCTAAGCCTTTCAACTTTTATACTTGATCGTCCTCCACCATCAACGCTGCTCTCATCCACATCTCTTCCGTTTTGTGAACATCTGCCCTCATTGCATCCTCCTGCCACCCTACAACAGGGATAGGGTTCCTCTTGTACTCATCTGCCACCCCATCAGCCTCCACCATCTCAACACGATCCCAACAGCAAACACATCTTTCCCTCCCCCCCAACTTTCCACTTTCCGCATGGATCACTTCTTACGCGACTCCCTTGTCCGCTTGTCCTTCCCCACTGATCTCCCTCCTGGTACTTATCCTTGCAAGTGGAACAAGTGCTACACCTGCCCCTACACCTCCTCCCTCACTACCATTCAGGGCCCCAAACAGTCCTTCTAGGTGAGGCAACATTTCACCTGTGAGACTGTTGGGGTCATACTGCATCCAATGCTCCCAGTGTGGCCTCCTGTATATCGGTGAGACCTGTTGTAGATTAGGATACGGCTTTGTTGAGCACCTATGCTCCATCCTCCAGAAAAAGCAGGATGTCCTGGTAGCCGCTTATTTCAATTTCCCATTGCGACGTGCCAGTCCCTGTCCTCCTCTACTTCCACAATGAGGCCACACTCAGGTAGGGGGAGCAACACCTTATATTCCATCCGGTAGCCCCCAACCTGATAGCATGAACATCAATTGGAGCCCCTTCTCCCCCTCCTTCAATACTCCCCATTTCTATTTCACTCTCTCATCTTACCTGTCCATCACCTCCCTCTGGAGCTCCTCCGCCTTCCATTTCTTCCATGATCTTCTATCCTCTCCCATCAGATTTCCCCTTCTCCATCCCTTTACCTCTTCCACCAACTTCCCAGCTCTTTACTTCACCCCTCCTCCTCTCCTGGTTTCACCTATCACCTACCACCTTGTACTTCTTCCTCATCTCCCTCCATCTTCTTACTCTGACTTCTCCTCTTTCTTTCCCATCCTGATGAAGGGTTTCAGCCCGAAACGACAGCTGTTTATCCTTTTCCAAAGATGCTGCCAGATTCCTCCAGCATTTTGTATGCTTTGGATCTCCAGTATCTGCAGATTTTCTCTTTTTTCTTGTACTCTATCTAATTGCCCGTCTATTACCGGGTTGGGGAAAAGCTATCCTTTAAATTTGTCACTGCACCATTGATTACATAACATAGTAACTGAGGAAAAACCAAGTGTTCAAGATTAACATTTAGAATACAATTAATCTTATTTTTGGAAAATATATCCTTCAGTAATATCAATTACAGCAAAGAGATGAGGGGACAGGCCACTTGATGATTACAGAGATAGGGTTCAATGAAAATAGATGAAGCTTATTAAGAATTAACAGTTCTTTACATTTCACTGCTGGAACAGATTTACTGCTAACATTTTATTTACTGCTACAACATGACCACCTCTTGAGAACGATGATTTTAGTGCTGCGTGAGAGCTGGAAAACCTTCTTGACATGTAGCAAGCACTCATTATCGCTGATAGAATGGTCATGAATTCAGATTTCCTCACGAGTCACAGACCGAACTTTGATTGTAAAATATTCTGGCAGCACTTCTGGCAAAGTGGCTGCAAAAGACAATGACAGAGGCCCGAACAAAAAAGATTCCTCCTTTCCTTTCTCCTATTCCACATTTAAGTTTGCTGATGACACCACTGTCGTCGGCCGAATCAAAGGTGTATTAGCATACGAGAAGGAGATTGAAAATCTGGCTGGCTGGTGCCTCAACAATACCGTCTCACTCAATGTCAGCAAGACGAAGGAGCTGATTATTGACTTCAGGAGGGGAAAACTGGAAATCAACGAGTCAGTCCTCATCGGAGGATCAGACGTGGAGACGATCAGTAATTTTAAATTGCTCATTGTAAATGCCATTAGAAATAAAGCGTGGCAGAGCCTCTACTTAGAAGTTTGTGAAGATTGGACATATCATATAAAACTTTGACAAACTTCTATAGATGTATAGTGGAAAGTATATTAACTGACTGCATCACTGTCTGGTGTGGAAAGACCAATGCCTTGAATGGAAAAGCCTACAGAAAGTAGTGGATGCAGCCCAGTCCATCCCAGGTAAAGCCCTCCCCCACCACTGAGTACATCTACAGTGCAGGAAAACAGCATCCATCACCAAGGAGCCCTACGATCCAGGCCATGCTCTCTTTAACGCTGCTGCCATTAGGAAGAAGGTACAGGAGCTTCAGACCCACACTACTAGGTTCAGGAACAGTTCTTAGACCTCAGCTATCAGGCTCTTGAACCAGAGGTAATAACTTCACTCAACCACTCATCCCATCACTGAACTGTTCCCACAACCTGTGGACTCACTCTCAAGGACACATCACCTCATGTTCTCGATATTTATTGCTTACTTATTTCTTTCTTCTTCTTCTTCTTCTCCTTTCTTTTTTTTCCTTCTTTTTGTACTTGCACAGTTTGTGGTCTTTTGCATGGTTGCTATCTGTCCTGTTGGGTCCGAGCTTTCAGTGATTGCAGTATCTGCAGATTTTCTCTTGTTTGTTCTTTCATTTATTCTGTTGTGTTTCTTGTACTTGCTTTGATGCTGACAAGAAAGTGAATCTCAGGGTTGAATATGATGACATATATGTACTTTGATAATAAAATTTACTTTGAACTTTGAACTTTTTTTCTATTTCTTTATAACTTTATCTCCATTCTGTCTTTATCAGCCCTCTTTCATCTTTTTACATTCACTGCCTTTCCATATTTCATTCTTTTCTCTGTCATAGTTCTTTACTTTCCCTTTCATCTCCTTTCTTTTGCTTTGTCTGTTTTTCTCTCTGATTCTCACCTTCTCTCTCTCTCTATCACTCACTCTCACTCCTACTCTCATTCTCACTCTCACTCTCTCTCGCAGTCTCTCACTCTCTCACTCTCTCCTCACTCTCGCTTTTTGTCTCTTTCTCTCTTTCTCTCTAGGATAGCTTTAATTATTGGCTCACTTGCTTTCAAATAATTTCATGAATTTTTCTTTGAACATGTATTTCCTTTCCGCTTCTTCAGGCTGTGAGAAGCTGGGATGTTTATTTTCCTGGAAGGTAAACTGTATTGTGGACATTGTAGAGACTTGCGAAAAAAAGGCCACACTCAGGATGGAGGAGCAACACCTTATATTCTGTCTGGGTAACCTCCAACCTGATGGCCTGAATACTGATGTTTTTCCTCTCTCTCCTCTCTTCCTCTTTTCCCCACTCTGGCCTCTCACCACTTCTCACCTGCCTGTCACTTCTCCCTGGGTCCCCTCCTCCTTCCTTTTCCTCTGCGGTCCCCTCTCCTCTCCTATCAGATTCTTTCGTCTCCGGCCCTTTACCTTTCCCACACACTCTGCTTCACCTATCACCTTCCAGCTAGCCTCCTCCCTCCTCACACCTTCTGGTGTCTTCCCTCTTCTTTTCCAATCCTGAAGAGGGTCCCAGCCCCAATTGTTGACTATTATTTTCCATAGATGCTGCCTGACCTGCTGAGTTCCTTCAGTATTTTGTGTGAATTGCTTTGGATTTCTAGCATCTTCAGAATTTATCATGAATAAATTTCATCCTGTTAAGTAAGCACTTGTACTAATTGGGATAAAATAAGTTCAATTGGGAATTAAACGAATTATAAATTGGGTTGAGTTTTTGTCATCTCCCTGTGGCGTCTGGTTACAGTAGCATTACAAATTATTTATGGACTAAAAGGTGTTTGTTAGCTGTGATGTCATGCTGACGTGATGGCTTTGGAGTCTGCAATTTTCAGCAGATGGGAAATGGCAACGTTCCAATACAACAGTATCTATTTTCACAGCACTTTGAAATGATATCCCTCAATTTACCTTCAGACAGTTGTAAGTTAATGCTCTCGAGCACCGTGGCCTGAATTCAACCTGAGAAATAGTGCCATTGAACACAGTTAATTTACCAATACTCAGATAGCCAAGCTGAACACTAATAGATAGCTGGCTTTCCCTGCCCTTCAGTTTAGAGGTTCTATCAAGACCACAAAACACCAATGGAGGTACCGATTGCATAGTACATTGACCACAGTACTTCATGCACAGGTATGTCCAGTGCTAGCATCCCAAATTCAAATCTCATTTCACAGTTCGAAGGGACATGAGTCGACTGAACTTTCTGAGTAATTATTTCATCACAGTTTGGAACTGCCCCATTTAATTTGGTTCTGGATTGAGCACTATTAAAACTAATTCTCTATGGCAGCGCCATTCTACACAAAGATCATTGTCTTTGTGAAACTTAGAATAAAAGTGAGGTATATAAAACGATAAAGGGTGTAGGTGGGGTAGAATGCAGGAAAATATTCCACATAGAAAAGGGAGACAGAACTCCAGGACATAGTTTTGGGGAAGAGGTAAGAGTTTTAGAGGAGATCTGAAGGTGACATTTTCCACCCAGTGAGTGGAGAGTATTTGAAATGAGAATGGTGGCAGCAGAATCATTGACAGTGTGTCTGGGTGAGCACTTGAATCACCCAGGCATAGATACTAGAGGCCAAGTGCTAGAAGATGGGACTAATTATGGATCTGTTCTTAATTGTCTGTGTAGATGTGGTGGGTCGAATAGCCTGTTTCCATTTTGTTAGACTTTACAGGGGAGGGAAACGTCGACTCAGACCATGAGAGGCTGCGTCGGGCATTTTCATGCCTTACAAGGCACAGATTGGAAGTCTGTGTGGGGCGCCACTTCTTGCACAGACTAGAGCAATGTGTGATTAAGTGCCTTGCTCAAGGGCACAAACACACTGCCACAGCTGAGGCTCGAACTAGCGACCTTCAGATCACTAGACAAACGCCTTAACCACTTGGCCACGTGCCCAGCACAAACATTACGACTCCATAACAATAATGGATGTGATTATTTAAGAAGCACTACAATAGTCCCTAGAATAATTTGTTGGTTTGCAAATAATCTCACTATGAATTTGTTCTCTGCTGTTTGTGATTGCTCATCTTAGATCATAAAAACATAAGATATGTGAGCAGAATTAGGCCATTCAGCCCATTGAATCTGTTCTGCCATTCAAACATGTTTTTTTCAACCACATTCTTCTGTTTTCTTATTGCGACCCCTAAACCCCTCCCCAATACCAGTCAATAAGTCTGTTTATCTCTGCCTTAAATGTGCCCAATGATTTGGCCTCCACAGCCCTCTGTTGCAATGAATTCCACTGATTTCTCAGTTCTAAAGGGCCAAGTCTTTATTCTGAGGTTTTCTCCTCAGATCCTCAACTCTGCTACTAATAGGTTAGTAGGTTAATTGGTCATTGTAAATTGTCCTGTAATGAGGGTAGTGTTGAATAGGTAGGTTGCTGGGTGGTGAGGCTCATTGGACCAGAAGGGCCTGTACCATGCTACCTCTCTAAATAAAAACAAACAAACAAATAAATAAGACCATAAGACCATAAGACAAAGGAGCAGAAGTAGGCCATTCAGCCCATCAAGTCTGCTCCGCCATCTTATCATGAGCTGATCCGTTTTCTCCTATTTAGTCCCACTCCCCCGCTTTCTCACCATAACCTTTGATGCCCTGGCTACTCAGATACCTATTAATCTCTGCCTTAAATACACCCAATGACTTGGCCTCCACTGCTGCCCGTGGCAACAAATTCCATAGATTCACCACCCTCTGACTAAAAAAATTTCTTCGCACTTCTGTTCTGAATGGGCGCCCTTCAATCCTTAAGTCATGCCCTCTCGTACTAGACTCCCCCATCATGGGAAACAACTTTGCCACATCCACTCTGTCCATGCCTTTTAACATTCGGAATGTTTCTATGAGGTCTCCCCCATCATTCTTCTAAACTCCAAGGAATACAGTCCAAGAGCGGACAAACATTCCTCATATGTTAACCCTCTCATTCCCGGAATCATTCTAGTGAATCTTCTCTGTATCCTCTCCAATGTCAGCACATCCTTTCTTAAATAAGGAGACCAAAACTGCCCACAGTACCTCAAGTGAGGTCTCACCAGCGCCTTATAGAGCCTCAACATCACATCCCTGCTCCTATACTCTATTCCTCTAGAAATGAATGCCAACATTGCATTCACCTTCTTCACTACTGACTCAACCTGGAGGTTAACTTTAAGGGTATCCTGTACGAGGACTCCCAAGTCCCATTGCATCTCAGAACTTTGAATTCTTTCCCCATTTAAATAATAGTCTGCCCGTTTATTTTCTCTGCCGAAGTGCATAACCATACACTTTCCAACAGTGTACTTCATTTGCCACTTCTCTGCCCATTCTTCCAATCTATCCAAGTCTCTCTGCAGACTCTCCATTTCCTCAGCACTACCGGCCCCTCCACCTATCTTCGTATCATCAGCAAACTTAGCCACAAAGCCATCTATTCCATAATCCAAATCGTTGATGTACAATGTAAAAAGAAGTGGCCCCAGCACTGATCCCTGTGGAACACCACTGGTAACCGGCAGCCAATCAGAATAGGATCCCTTTATTCCCACTCTCTGTTTCCTGCCAATCAGCCAACGCTCTATCCACGTATGTAACTTTCTCGTAATTCCATAGGCTCTTATCTTGTTAAGTAGCCTCATGTGTGGCACCTTGTCAAAGACCTTCTGAAAATCCAAATATACAACATCCACTGCATCTCCCTTGTCTAGCCTACTGGTAATTTCCTCAAAAAATTGTAATAGGTTTGTCAGGCAGGATTTTCCTTTAAGGAATCCATGCTGAGTTCTGCCTATCTTGTCATATGCCTCCAGGCACTCTGTAACCTCATCCTTGACAATCGACTTCAACAACTTCCCAACCACCGATGTCAAGCTAACAGGTCTATAATTTCCTTTTTGCTTCCTTGCCCTCTTCTTAAATAGCGGAGTGACATTTGCAATCTTCCAGTCCTCCGGAACCATGCCAGAATCTATCGACTTTTGCAAGATCATCGCTAATGCCTCCGCAATCTCCACAGCTACTTCCTTCAGAACACGAAGGTGCATTCCATCTGGTCCAGGAGATTTATCTACCTTTAGCCTATTCAGCTGCCTGAGTACCTTCTCTGTCGTAATTGTGACTGCGCACACTTCTCTTCCCTGCCACCCTTGAGTGTCCGGGATACTGCTGATGTCTTCCTCAGTGAAGACTGATGCAAAATATTCATTCAGTTCCTCTACCATCTCCTTATCTCCCATTACAATTTCTCCAGCATCATTTTCTATCGGTCCTATATCTACTCTCACCTGTCCTTTACTCTTTATATACTTGAAAAAGCTTTTAGTATCCTCTTTGATATTATTTGCTAGCTTCCTTTCATAGTTAATCTTTTCTCTCTTAATGACCTTCTTGGTTTCCTTTTGTAAGGTTTTAAAAACTTTCCAATCCTCTGTCTTCCCACTAATTTTTGCTTCCTTGTATGCCTTCTCCTTTGCTTTAACTTTGGCTTTGACTTCTCTTGTCAACCACGGTTGCATCTTTTTTCCACTCGAAAATTTCTTCTTTTTTGGAATATACCTGCCTTGCACATTCCTCATTTCTCGCATAAATAAATAATCGAGACCTCCTCTTTGCCCAACGTCCAACCTATCCAGACCTTTCAGTATCCGGTAGCTTTCAATGTGCTTGCTCTTATCTGTCTGAACTCCATCATCTTCAGGTCCACAGATATTGTTTAAGCACCTGGGCACTCGAGGGTTAAGGGACAGAGTCACTAATCCAGGGTTTTCCAATGTTCTATAGATGTGTTCACAGTAAGTGGTTGATTTCTTAATATATGCCACCACTTCCAGAAGTTGAAAAGTTGCCTGATGAACATATACAGTGGATTTTTGTTAATTGGTCCATCAGTTAATTGGGGAAGAACAAAAGAAAATAGACAGAGTTCCCTTTGTTTATTTGAGACTATGCTGCATAATTGGGACAGAAGACTTTTGTCCACTGGCTAAGGTCATCAGGTTTAGCCTGGCCGTCAAAGTGGTGTACTGGGGAGAGGCCACTGTCTCACGTGAACAGGTACTTGGAGCCACAGGTGAGAGCTGAGTGTCTGAGGGGGACCAAAAGGTAAGTGTGCTGCCCCAGAATGGACTGGGAAAGCCCTTTCATCAGAAGTGCTACCCCTCCCTGGACACTCCATACATGGCACCGTACAGCAGCTGAATTCTTTTTGATAACTATTAGGAACTAATATACAGTTTTATAGAATGGTGGTAGCTTTGGTGTGGTTCTAATTTGTTCTGTATTTCATTTAAATACATACATAATTTGTTATGCAGTTAAACTGTAGTTTGTCTTTTTATATGAAGCTTCAGCTACTTGGGGCAGTTGCTTAATTGGGCCAATGTGTATTGGTCCTGACATGTCCCAACGAACTGGAATCCACTGTGCATGTAAAGTAGGTTTGATCATTCTTGATCCATTCCCCTCAGGTGTACTTTTCCCATAGCAGCACTTTGCATGGTGCTTGAAGCCTCCAATTTGTCTGGAATTGAAATTGGTTTATTATTGTGACCTGTACTGAGATACAGTGAAAACTTTG
Organism: Mobula hypostoma; assembly: GCF_963921235.1. NCBI lineage: Eukaryota > Metazoa > Chordata > Chondrichthyes > Myliobatiformes > Myliobatidae > Mobula > Mobula hypostoma. The sequence goes on from NC_086097.1 coordinate 127,588,459, forward strand.
TTCTACATGCCATCCACACAGATCACGTCAAAGCACAAGAACACTGATGTAATACAAGGGAAAGGAAATAACAGAATGCAGAACATTTGAGATTCAAGACTCAAGATTGTTTAATGTGATTCATCAGTAGACAAGTCTAAAGGAGAACAAAATAATTGCTGCTTGGATCCGATGCAGCATATAAAAAAAGTCTCAAGCAACCCACGCAAAATGCTGGAGAAACTCAGCAGGCCAGGCAGCATCTATGGAAAAGAACAAACAGTTGGTGATTTGGCCAGAGACACTTTATCAGGGCTGGAAAGGAAGGGGGAAGAAGTACAAGGTGATAGGTGAAACTGGGGGTGGGGGGGAGGGGTGAAGTAAAGAGCTGGGAAGTTGATTGGTGAAAGCAATAAAAGGCTGGAGAAGGGGGAATCTGATAGGCGAGGACAGAAGACCATGGAAGAAAGGGAAGGGGAAGGAGCACCAGAGGGAGCTGATGGGCAGGTGAGAGAGGGAAATGGGAATGGGGAATGGTGAAATGGGGGCAATTACCAGAAGTTTGAGATATTGACATTCATGCCATCAGTTCGGAGGCTACACAGATGGAATAAAAGGGGTTGGTCCTCCAATCCGTGTGTGGCCTCATCTTGGCAGTAGAGGAGACATGGACTAACATGTCGTAATGGGAATGAGGAGTCGAATTAAAATGGGTGGCCACCCAGAAATCATGCTTTTTGTGGGGGATGGAACAAAGGTGCTCAATGAAGCGATCTCCCAATCCATGTCAGGTCTCATCGATACACAGGAGGCCACACCGGGAGCACCAGATGCAATAGATGACCCTAACAGAGTCAAAGGTGAAGTGTCACCTCACTTGGAAGGACTGTTTGGGGTCCTGAATTGTAGTGAGGGAGGAGGTGTAGGGCAGGTATGGCATTTGTTCTGCTTGCAAGAATAAGTACCAGGAGAGAGATCAGTGGGGAGGGATGAGTAGACAAGGGAGTTGAGTAGGGAGCGATCCCTTTGGAAAGTGGAAAGTGGGGTGAGACAAAAATGTGCTTGGGAGTGGGGTCCAGTTGGAGATGGCGCAAGTTACGGAGAATTATGTGCTGGAGTTACTGAGAACTATGTTGTCCCTACACTGCCTCCCTGACTACCAGGCTTATCCTTGCAAGCAGGTGAAGGGACATACCTGTCCACCACAAAATGCAGGATCTCCCAGTGGCACCCATTTCAGTTCTACTTCCCATTCCCATTCCAACATGTCAGTCCATGGCCGTCTCTACTGCCACAATGAGGCCATGGACTGACATGTTGGAATGGGAATGGGAAGTAGAACTGAAATGGCTGGCCATTTTGAGTTGAAGATCTTATGTTCTGTCTGGGTGATGGCATGAACATTGATTTATTGAACTTCCGGTAATGCCCCAACCCCACACCCCTCACCATTCCCCATCCCCCTTTCCCTCTCTCACCTTACCTCCTTGCTTGCACTCTCTGGTGCTCCTCCCCCTTTTCTTTCTTCCATGGTCTTGGGTTCTCTCCTATCGGATTCCCCATTCTTCAGCCATTGATCTCTTTCACGAATCAACTTCCCAGCTCCTTACTTCACCCACTCCTCCTCGCCTTGTTTTATTTATCACCTGCCACCTTGTATCTCTCCCTCCCTCCTCCCACTTTCTTAGTCTGACTCCTTCCCCCTTCCTTTCCAGTCCTGACGAAGGGTCTCAGTCCGAAACATTGACGGTTCACTCCTTTACATAGATGCTTCCTGTCCCGTTGAGTTCCTCCAGCATTTTGTGTGTATTGTTTTGGATTTGCAGCATCTGCAGAATGCAGCATTAAGAATATAATAAATAATAAACTTAAGATTAGCTCATACTGTACACATAGACTGAAAGTATGTACATAAAATGATGCTAGGTATCTGTACATAAGGTGACTCTGACAGAAAATGACAAAGTGGGGAGTGGGATGGGATGGGTTAATGGTGGCGATGTTGATCAGCCTGATGGCTTGGGAGAAGTAACTGTTTTTGAGTCTGGTGGGCCTGGTGTGGATGCTGCACATCATTTTCCTTGATGGGTGTGGGACAAACAGTCCATGAGCAGGGTGGCTGGGATCCTTCATGATATTGCTGGCCTTTTTTTGGTATCTTTCTGTATATGTGTCCTTGACAGCAGATAGGCTGGTGCTGGTGTTGCATTAGAACGTTTAGTTTTTTGGCGCGTGCCTGCGTGCGTGCGAGCCTGTTCGTCTGTGTCTGTGTGTGCGTGCGTGCGTGCGTGTCTGTGTGTGTGCGCGTGCGTGTGCGTGCATCCGTGATGATGTCTTTTTCATGGCTTTTTACAAGGCGCGGAGTGAGAGAGGGAGACTGTGTGGCCCGCCATTCCTCACACAGACATTTTTGCAGTATTTTTCCCTTTATTTTACGAGGTCGAGTTGTGATCTCGACACTCAATCCGGCACGGATGGAAAGTATACTCGGGAGCGGACCCGACTGGTTTTGAACCCGGGAACCTCTGCTCCCGGGTCCGGTGCTGATGTCATTGCGCCACCAGCCGGCCCGCATTAGGACATTTTAACTACCCACTGAAGAGTCCTCCTGTCCACTGTGGTGCAGTTTCCGTACCATGCAGTGATACAGCATGTTATGTTGCTCTCAAATGCTCATCTGTAGAAGGTCGTGAGTGTTGATGTGGATAGACCAGCTCTCTTCAGCCTCCTCAGAAAGGAGAGGCATTGGTGAACCTTCTTGACTGTGGAGGATGTGTTCTGGACCATGAGAGCTTGTGTGACATATGGACCCTCCCAGGACTTTGAAACGACTTGCAGTTTCCACTACCGTGTCATTGATGTGAAGAGGGTTGTGAGCAGTGTGAGTTTTCCTGAAATCGATAATCATCTCCTTCATCTTGCTTGCATTGAGGGAGAAGTTATTTGCCTGGTATCAGGCTTCAAGCTCTTCCATTTCCTCACTGTAGGCTATTTCATCATTGTTGATGACAATCCCCCCCCACTGTTATGTCATCGATGAACTTGATAATGTAATTGTTCATGTGTTTGGCCATGCAGAATTGTATAGCAGTGCCTCAGCACACAGCCTTGGCTGGAACCTGTGTTGAGGATGATGGGAATTGGGCGGGGGGTCGGTGGGAAGAGCACTTGTGCCTCTTGACCATCTGAAGTCTGTTGGTTAGGAAGTCCAACCCTGAGTTGCACAATGGTATACTTGGACCAAGGAGTAGTAGTTTGTTCCCAAGGTCTGTGGGGTAATGGTGTTGAATGCAGAACTGAAATCCAGAAGCAGTGCTCTGACGCGAGTGTCCCTTTTTTCTAGGTTTGTCAGGGCCAGGTGCAAGACAGACACTACAGCACCTGCTGTAGAGCGGTTCTGTCGATAAGCATATTGGTGTGTGTCCAGTGTTTCAAGAATGGAGATTTGATGTGTATCACTACCACCTGTTCAAAGCACTTCATGATGATAGGCCTCAGTGCCACCAGACAGTAGTCGTTTCATTCTGAAGGTGCAGAGTTCTTTGGCAAAGGGATGATTTTGGCTGATTTGAAGCATGTGGAGACAGCTGAAGATGTCTATGAAGACGTCAGTGAGATAATATGCACACTCCCTGTGTACTTAGCCTGGATGTTGTCACCTCCTGCCTAAGTAAGGGCCATGACCACAATTACTCTTCTACAGTGGATGCAAACTCACTTGCTCTCCACTTGGCCTTGGATCACCTGGACAATAGCAATAGCTATGTCAGGCTGCTGTTTACAGCTCAAGGTTCATCACAATCATACCCTCAGTTCTAATCAACAATCTCCAATACCTGGGCTTCTGTATCTCCATCTGGATTGGAAATAACATTTACTCTTCGCTGACAATCAGCGCAAGGAAGTGTACTCAGCCCACTGCTCTACTCTCTCTGCACACGTGACTGTCTGACTGGGCACAACTCAAACACCATCTATAAACTTGCCAGTGACACCATTGTTGATGGAAGAATTTCAGATGGTGACATACAGTAGTGCAATAGATCAGCTGGTGAAGTGGAGTGACAGCAACAACCTTGCATTCACTGTCAGTAAGACCGAGGAATTGATTGTGGACTTCAGGATGGGGAAGTCGAGGGAACACTCTCCAGTCCTCATTGAGGGACTCCTCAGCAGTGGAAAGAGTGAGCAGTTTCTACTTCCTGAGGGTCAACATCTTTGATGATCTATTGTGGGTCCAACATATTGATGCAATTAGAACAAGCCATGACAGCAGCTATATTTCATTAGGAGTTTGAGGAGAATTGGTATCTCACCAAAGGCACAAATTTCTACATACCATGGAGAGCATTCTAACTGATTGCCTCACCGCCACTCACCAGATTGGAAAAAATTGCAGGAAGTTGTAAATACAGCCAGCTACTTCATGGGCACTAGCCTCCCCAGCATCGAGGACACCTTCAAAATGCGATGCCTCAAAAAGGTGGCTTCCATGATTAAGGACCCCCTCACCCAGGACATGACCTCTTCTCATTGTTACCATCAAGCAGGAGGTACAGGAGCAAACAAAGGATTTCATGACCTATGCCAGTGGTATTAAACCTGATTCTGATTCTGCACTTGGAGTATTGTGAGCTGTTTCAGGCCCTTCATCTATGAAAGGATGTGCTGACAGTGGAGAGGGTCCAGTAGAGACTCACGAATGACCTAGGAATGACAGGGTTAATATTTAATGGCTCTGGGTCTCTACTCACTGGAGTTTAGAGGAATGGGGGATGGGGGAAATCTCATTGAAACCTATCGAATATCGAAAGGCCTAGATAGAGTGGACGTGGAGAGGATGCTTCCTATAGTGGGGGAGTCTAGTACCAGAAAGCACAGCCTCAGAATAGAAGGACGTCCTTTCAGAAGAAAGATAAGGAGGAATTTCTTTCATCAAGGCATGGTGAATTTTTGCAGACATCCCACCTCTCCTGGAAGTTCTGGGAGTCTCCTGCATATGAATAGTGGCTCCCTGATGCCCGCAAATTATATACAATATCACGGAAATCAATTTTTTTGAGAGCAAGCGAGAGAAAGCAAGAGAGAGCACGAGAGCGACCACGAGAGAGAGCATGCGTGCGAGAGAGAGCAACCGAGAGAGAAAGCGAGAGCACACGAGTGAGAGAGCGAGAGAGAACGAGAGAGACAGAAAGCAAGTGAGAGCGCTTGAGAGCGTGCGAGCGACCATGAGAGAGAGAGAGAGCACGAGCGAGAGAGAGCGCGAGAGCAAGCAAGCGAGTGAGAGAGTGAGAGAGACAGAAAGCGAGAGCGCTTGAGAGTGCGCGAGCGACCATGAGAGAGAGAGAGGAGAGAGTGCGCGAGTGAGAGCACGCCATGGCAGAGTGTTCTAAAAAAAATATAAAACGTACGTCACCACAGACTATAGTAAAGTATACCCCTGCCTAATAGGGGTCAAAGTAATGACAGTGTTGCTCGCTGCACTGTTTGTAACAGTGACTTTTCTATTGCCCATGGTGGGTTCAGACTGTAAAAGATGTGTTGAGGTGAGTTTAACAGGAGTCATTCGTTCATTAGCATAGCTAACATTATTTAAACTAGCTGGTAGCTGCTAAGGAGCTGCTCTATTATAAGCATCCCACCTCTCCCGGGAGTGTCCCGCAAATTGATGTTGCTACCTCCCTGAAATGAGTTTTTGCAGGGTGGGATGTCTGTTCTTGGAATTCCTTGCCACAAATGGCAGTGGGTACCAAGTCATTGAAAGCAGATGGTGATATGTCTTGATAAGTAAGAGTGTCAAAGGTTATGTGGAGAAGGCACAAGAATGAGGTTGAGAAGGATAATGATGGAACAGTGGCAGGCTCGATAGGTCGATGGCCCTAATGATGCTCCTTTGCCTTTTGATCTTATGGTCTTTTCCATGTGTTGTGGCCTTTTTGAACATCTACCACTTTGTCTGTTCAATACAGTCCTGAAGCACAGAGATTGTCTCGTTCGTCCATAGGACACCGAAATAGCTGGAAAAACCAGGGAGAAAGTGCAAACTCCACGCAGACGGGAGCTGAGGTCAGGATTGAACCCAGATCTGATGTGCTGTGATGCACTGAGTCCATAGCTGCAGAATACAATGTAAAAGTTACAGAGTAAGTCCTGTGCAGATAGACAAGAAGGTGCAAGGTCAATGACGAGGTAGAATGTGAGGTCAAGAGGTTCATCTTTAATGTACTAGTGATCCATTGAAGAACCTCTTAACAGCAGGAGAGAAGCCATCTTTGAGCCTGGTGGTGTGTGCTCTCAGGCTTTTGTATCATCCTCCTAATGGAAGAGGGGAGAGTTGAAGGGGTTCTGGAGCAGGATGGGTCTTTGATTATTTTGGCTGCTTTTCTGATCAGCAACTCATGTAGCAGAGTCCATGGAGGAGAAGCTATTTTTTTGTGATGGGCTGAGCAGTGTCCACAAGTCTCTGCAGTTTTTTTTTTAGGTCTTCAAAGATCAAAGTTCAATGTTCAATGTAAATTTATTATGAAGGCACATATATGCTACCATATACAGTCCTGAGATTCATTTTCTTGTGGGCAATCACAGAAACTCGATAGAATCAATGAAAGACTGTATCTACCAGGACTGACAAACAACCAGTGTGCAAAAAGCAACAAGCTGTACAAATACAAAATGAAAAAAAGAAAGAAATAATAATGATAATAAATAAATAAGCAATAAATATAGAGAACATGAGATGAAGTGTCCTCGAAAGTGAGTCTATGGGAAAAGTTCAGTGATGGGATGAGTAAAGCTGAGTGAAGTTATCCCCTCTGGTTCAAGAGCCTCACGGTTGAGGGATAAGAACTATTCCTGAACCTGGTGGTGTAGGTCCTGAGGATCCTGTACCTTCTTCCATGATGGCAGCAGTGAGAAGAATGCATGGCCTGGGTGGTGGGGTTCCTTAATGATGGACGCTGCTTTCCTGTGGCAGCACTCCATGTAGATGTGCTCAGTGGTGGGGAGGGCTTTACCCGTGATGGACTGGGCCGTATCCACTACTTTGATTTTCCATTCAAGGGCATTGGTGTTTCCATACCAGGCTATAATGCAGCCGGTCAATATACTCTCCACCACACGTCTATAGAAGTTTGTCCATGTTTTAGATGTGATACTGAATCTTCACAAACTTCTAATGAAGTAGAGGCGCTGCTGTGCTTTCTTTGTATATTCTGTGTTTTTGCCCATTCTTTCCTGTTGCCATCTGCTGTGATTTGTTAGTTTCTTTTGTGTGTGGAGGGGTGGTTTTGGGGTTTGATGCTCTTCTTGCTGTTTGCGCAATTTTTTTTGCACGCGGGGGTTTGATAATCGTGACGCTGTTCTTTCTTGCTACCGTTTGGCACGATTTGCTAGTTTGTTTTATGAGGGAGTGTTGGGGTTTGATGTCCTTGCTGTTCGCACGATTTGTTTTTCGTCATGAGGGTGTTGATGTTGCCTTTTGTGTGATTTGTTTTTTTTTGTGTGGGGGTTAGTTTGATGTTTTTCTTGGAACGACTTCCATGGGTTTTTTTGTTTTGTGGCTCTCTGGAGAAGACAAATCTCAGAGTTCTATACAGTATACGTACTTTGATAATAAATGAACCTTTGAACCTTGGAAAATTTTGGAACCTTTGAAATTGCACGTACAGGAGAGATCCTCTGAAATACAGGAGAGATCCTCTGAAATGATAACACTGAGGAATTTAAATTTGCTGACTGTATCCACACTTGATCTCCTGATAAGGACTGGCTCATGGACCTCTGGTTTCCTCCTCCTGAAGTCAATAGTCGTCTCCTTGGTGTTGCAGGCATTGAATGAGAGGTTGTGGTTGGGCACCACGCAGCCAGATTTTCAATCTCTGAATCAATCACGACCTTTGTCATCAGCCAACTTAAATATGGCATAGGAGCTGTGCTTAGCCTCACAGTCATAAGTGTAAAGCGAGTAGAGCAGGCGCTAAGCACACAGCCTTGTAGTGCACCTGTATTGATGGAGTTGGTGAAGGAGACGTTGTTGCCAATTCGTATTGACTGGGGTCTGCAAGTGAGGAAATTGATGGTCCAGTCTTGGGTGAAGCAGTTCCCATACCAATCTGTGATGTATCTGGATGAGATACTTTATATGGTGCATCTCTAAAAATTGCTGAGGGGTCATTGATAACATGTCGAATTTCCTTAGCCTTCTCAGGAGGTGCCCATGTGCTTTCTTTGCTATAGTATCTGTATGGTTAGAGCAGGACAAATTGTTGGTGATGCTTGCAACTAAGAGCTAGGAGCTCTCAGCCCATCTCCACCTCAGCAGCACTGATACATACAGAGGTGTGTACTCTGCCCACTTCCTGCAGTCAATGACCGGTTCTTTTGTTTTGCTGGCATTGAGAGAATCATTGTTGTTACGACTCCATGTTACTTCACTCTCCATCTCCTTTCTGTATTTCAGCTTGTCATTATTTGAGTTCCCTGAGACAGAAAAGCATGTGAGGGATGTCTATTTAGAAATTGTTCAAGTACGTAAGAGTCATAGAGGGAAACAGCAGGGAAAATGGCCCTTTGGCCTTTTCTGAGGCTACGTCCACACTGGACCGGATAATTTTGAAAACGCTGGTTTCACGTAAAAACAACAGGTGTCCACACCTATTTTTGAAAATACCTCCGTCCACATTCGAACAGGTAGTTGGGCGAATCTCCTCCTACTGGGCACGCGCAGGACACACAGAAAACAAGCGAAGAGGAAACGGTATACTTGGTGCGCGTTTGTCCAGTTACAGACCAGAAAACCTAAAAGGAAATTGCCAAACGAAAGACTTGGTGCGCGTTCGTCCAGAAACATTTCCTACAGCCATAGTTTCTTCACCGAGGAAAGGGATGACAGCTACAACTAAATGCAATAAGGCTTGTTACTGGGCAAAAGTGAAATTTGCAGTTACTTTTTCCATGTCTTTGTGTATTATTTTGCTGTATTTAACATGTGCAATAAAATGAGTTACTGGGCAAAAGTGACAATTGCATCTATTGAATGTTTGCACAAGCAATACATTAATAATGTTAAATGTATAAAACATGTCTGCATCAGTGTTATCTTGTATTTCCATCCAATGTTACATTAGGCTGTTACACATCTATTGTCAGATGTCGTTGTGGTGTTGGAGGTTGTGTTCAAGAAAACAATGAAATGCCACGCTGCCGCCACCATTAGTTCCAGCACGTCATGACAGTGGTTTTAAAATTAGCCGGTTACCCCGTACACACTACAATGGCCAACTGGCGTTTTCAGATTTTTAGAAAAGCTCCATTTTTGGAGGAGGAAAATGCCGTTTCAGTGTGGACGGAGGGTCAAAACAAAGAGATAAAGCTTCGGTTATAGATTCATCCGGTCTAGTACGGACGTAGCCTAAGTCTGTGCTATCAACCATGCACTTTACCCTAACCCTTCATTAATCCCAGTTTTTATTCTCCCTGCATTCTTATCAACCTCCCCTCCCACCCTCAGATTCCACCACACAGTGGGTAATTGAAAGAGCCTAATAATCCACCAGTTTGCACATGGGATGCGGGAGGAACAAGGAGCACCCAGAAAGCAAAGCAGGAAGGAATTGCAAGCTCCTCATGGACAGGAACCGAGGTCAGGATTGAACCTGGTCTCAGGTGTTGTGAGCCCGGGGCTCTACAATCTGCACGTCTGTGCTTCCTCCCCTCAGGATGTTCGAAGTTAGGGGCTGGTCTGTCCTGTGCCAATTTGTTCCCAACTTCTGCAATCCTTGCTGTTGGCCTGGATGTCACAGGTGATAGGACAGTGGTTCTTGTGAAATGTACAGCATACGGAAAATGAGCCTGAGCAATAACAACCCTTTTAAGTGGCATTGCTTTCAGGATTGTGGCATGTTCTCTGTTTGTAGTAATATACTGTATGTTGTGCAGTGTTCCGGAGATTCTGACCGAGATAGCCACAACAGAAGATTGGGCTCCCATAACAGGCTTTTCTTTTATTTAATAAAATGCCCAGGTTGTTAGTTTAAATTGGTATTGGTATTGGCATATTTTTGTCATGTGTCTCATCCAGACAGATCATGCCATACGTAATTATATCGAGATAGTGAAAGATAAATCAAATGCAGAATATTCAAGAATCAATACTCGAGATTCAGGATTGTTTAATGTCATTTCCTGTACTGTACACAAGTTGTTCATCCAGTTCTGATGCAGCACAAAAGAAAATACAATAAGCTAATTAACATAATAATAAAAATCAGCAATAAATTTAAATACACAAGATGGTTCTCCATAGATGCTGCCTGGTCTGCTGAGCTCCCCCAGCATTTTGTGTGTGTTGGTTGGTTTATATACGTAGATTTCGTACGTTCAGAAGGTGATGCTCGGCACAAAAGGGTCTGTACATAAGGTGACTCTGACAGGAGATGATAAAGTAGATGTGGTTGGGGGTGTGGAGCAGTGGGTTAGTGGGTGGAGGGGTGGATTAGCCTTATAGCTTGGGGAAAGTAACTTTATTTGAGTCTGGTGTTTCTGGTGTTGATGCTATTTAGCCTCCTCCCTGATGGGAGTGGGACAAGCAGTCTATGAGCAGGGTGGGTGGGGTCCTGCATGATGTTGTGGGCCATTATCCAGCATTTTTTCTGGTCCTTGATAGTGAGTAGGCTGGTGCTGGTGATACATTGGACAGCTTTGACTACCCATTACAGAGACTTGCTTTACACCGTATCAAACAGTGATGCAGCATGTTAGGATGCTCTCTACCATGAATCTGTAGAATGACATGTGCATAAACGTGCATTGTACACCTCTCTTCAGCCTTCTCAGAAAGTAGAGGCATTGGTGAACTTTCCTGTTTCTGTAGAATATGATCCAGGACCAAGAAAGGTTATGCAAGATGCGCACTCCCAGGAGCTTGAAACAGCTTGCAGTTTCCATCTTTGCACTACCGATGTAAAGAGGGATATGGGTGATGCAAGTTTTCCTGAAGATAATAACCATCCCCTTTGTCTCGCTTACATTGAGGAAGATGGGTATTTACCTGGCACCTGGCCTCGAGCTCTTCCACCTCCTCTCTGTAGGCCTTCTTATCCACTGCTATCATGTCATTGGCAAACTTGACAATGTAATTACTTGCGTGTTTGGCCGTGCAGTCATGTGCCATCAGAATGCACAGGAGTGGGCTCAGCACACAGCCTGATTGGGAAGGAGGAGCTGTGGTACATCCTGACTAACTGACGTTGGTTAGTTAGGAATACTATTATGTTCAGTAACTCCAAAACATAGAACTCATCGAAAGAGAAACACGGGAGCACTGGGATAACATGTACTCTCCATTTTTACTTTAGTGAAGCATACGATTACGATGTGGTGACATGATGATGTATGCCATTCACGTGCTTTTACATGAAACCTGTAATGATTTATGTAAGTAACAAAGAATGCTCAATAAAACAGTATATTTACAATATTACGCAAATATTAAATACACAACAATTCAGAGTTGAAGTTATAGAGAAAGTGCACTGCAGTTAGGCTAATGAAGTGCCAGGACAACGGTGAGGTAGATTGGGAGATCAAAAAAGTTACCTTTAGCGTATGAAATTCCAGACACATCTCAAAAGAGAAAGTTTTCTGCAGAATGCCCTCCAAAACTGGGCCAGTGACTTTGTCCAATGATTTAGTGGATGCACTAACCTCCAATAAAATAACAGATAGCATCTTAGTCATTCACTCCCAGATATTTGCAATCATATCGGTGCAAGCCAATTCCTTCGGGTGTCACAGTAGCGTAGTGGTTAGCGCAATGCTGTTCTGACTAGGGTGGCATAGTCCAGAGTTCAATTCCAGCATCGTCTGTAAGGAGTTTGTACTTTCTCACTATGACTGTATGGGTTTCCTCCGGGTTCTCTGCTTTCCCCCCCACTGTTTAGTAGGTTAATTGGTCATCGTAAATTGTCCTGAGATTAGGCTAGATTTAAATAGGTGGGTTGCTGTGGTGAGGCTTGTTAGGCCAGAAGTACCTGTTTTGTGTTGTATCTCCAAATAAAATATAAAATAAGTAAGTGAAGGGTTTGGCCATGAGTCTCATTATGGCTTTATGAGCCTCAGTGTCCATTCCTGTGAAAGGATAAATAATCATTCCAGGGCATGGATTAAAATTGGCCTGTGTATTCCAAGAACAGTTTACAGGATCATGGAGAAAAGAACTGTTTTGAACTCACAACATTTGCACTTGGTTCCATATTTCCATTGGTGTAGCAAGCACAAACAAGTATTTATATTCGGAATGTTTTAAAATATTGAACGTAAGCCAATATAAGTCATAGACAGGTACACCAAAACTGAAAAGAGTTGAATGTAACCATTTACACATTATATAAATTAACAGGAGGTTAATTCAGTGATAATACTGCTGATATACATCCCTCCTGGCATTTATTTTTGCTCTCAGATACTGTGTACCTGTGCCAGATTTAAATTCACTCCACTGATTTTTATACCTTTTTAAAAAGAATTTCCCCTATGTGCTTTTGTGGAGCCATCTAGAAATTTTACTAAAGAATTTGAAATAGAACGACAAATTGTTGTATCAAACTGGTTATAGCTGAACTCTCAAGATTTCTGTTAGGACCAATTCTTGCTCAGTGCCAAAAATGCTTCACTTCATCCTAAACACTAGCTTTTAATGTTTGCTTCAGTGGACTCCACACGTTTAGTATATCTGCTGAACCTTGGTCTTCTGGGAGTGATTGAAAGGTCACATTCTAATGGAATACATCAAAATGATGTCCTGAACTCCATGAGAACAGAAGAGTTTCCATTTTTCATGCCCCTGGTGTGGAGATTTTCCCTTCTAATACTTTTGTTTAAATGCAGCTTGCCAGCACCTGAAAGACAATTCATCTCTGGCCTGTTCTGCTGCACAGCAGTGTCAATGCATTTGATCCTGCTACTGAAATTCATTCTAATGATACACGCTGCTACATGCAGTGTTTCACCCTATTGACTGTCGATGAACTTCTCGATGATTATCTGGTGCTAAGTCACTGATGGCAGAGTTGGCCCCCTATGTGTTAGCCATGTGATCATTCCAATACCAGCATTCATAGTCACAGCTGAACAAAAGCAATAAATGTGTTGCAACATGAAAGCAGGTAAACAAGTAAAACTTCAATAACCAGTTTTCCAGCTCTTCAGAAACCCCTATTTGTCATCTGCCTCCTTGGATGATGTTCTGTCTGTCAGGGAATTGCTTTATATTTCCCCATTCACTGGGGCTCTGTTTCCCACCGTCCCCTTCCATTCACTGGGGTTCCAGTTACCATTGTAACTCTCGATTCGGCCAGCGGCTTAATCTAGGGGATGATAGCCCCTCGGCCCAGCCAAACTTAAGAAATCTCATTTGGGTGGATGCTGTGTGATGTGTGTCCCCTGTTACAAATCAGTACCAAAAAATAACAAACAGTACACAATATGTGATTAAATGATTGAGCTTTATAATTCTTAGTTTGACTATATGGTTAGTAAAGAAATAAAAAAAGAAAAATGGCCCATTCTCATGAAACAGTCTAACACACATTGTTGGAGCTCACTGATAAGGCCGTTCGTCCACCATCGACCTCCTCTGATCATCACTGACCTTCGGATCCTCACTCCAAGTCCACTCCGTCCAGTGTCTACTAACTCTCTCCATTCGCGTCTTCTCTCCTCATCTCTCCCTGGCAAAAGACCCGCAAATTCCCGGCTCCCAGACGCACAAGAAAGAACAACATCCCGCTCATTGGCTAACATGCCCCGTTATCTCTAGTCATAACCCAAACATTGCTGCTACAGAGAAACCATTACCACAGCAGTGGAACATTACAGAGAGGCCATTACATTAGCCTTAGCAGTGAAACATTACAGCGTGTTACACTATCTTCCCCTTGCATTCATTGGGGTTCCATTTACCATCTTCCCCTCCCACTCCCTGTGGCTCCAGTTCTCACTCACCTCACCCACTCAACCCACACAAAATGCTGGAGGACTCCTACCGAAGGGTTTCGCCTCAAAATGTTGGCTGTACTCTTTTCCTAGATGCTGCCTGGCCTGCTGAGTTCCTCCAGCATTTTGTGTGTATTGCTCGGATTTCCAGCACCTACAGATTGTGGTGGAATTACTCCTCATCCACTCACTGGGACTCCAGATCCCTCTAAAGCTTCCTGATTTACTGGGAGAATTTTTATAATGTTGCAAAAAATCTAAAGAAAACATGAATGAAAATTGTGTTGAGGTATTAATGTGAATAACATTCGATAATCTTGAAAATTTGCTAATCTGGCACCACCAAGGTACCCCAGGTTACAGATTATCATCTGAGTTTTAATGTAATTTGTAAACCAGGCCATAAATCCAATTAGGTTGACTGCTTGTAATATGATGAATGACAAATACATGAACGTAGAAGTTAGTCATAAGAGTTAGCCATCCATCATTTCACTGCTTTGCCACTCAGTTGATCATGGCAGATCCCATTCTATGATCAGCTCTGTATTCCACTCTACCTGTCATTAGCGTTCATCTCCTCGCCTATCAATTACCTCTATCACTATCTTAAAAACATTCAAAAACCCTTGCGTTCCTCATTCTTTTGAGGAAAGGGGTCAGAGATGCATGACCCCCCTGAAAGAGTGGGAAAAACCACCTCATTTTCAATTAACTGGGTGCATCCTAATCTACGCAGTAACCTTTCATTGTAGATTCTGCCACAATAGGAAACTAGCACACTTGAGATCTTCACAAACATGAGGAAATCTGCAGATGCTAGAATTTCAAGCAACACACATAAAAATTGCTGGTGAACGCAGCAGTCCAGGCAGTTTCTCTAGGAAGAGGTACAGTCAACGTTACGGGCCGAGACCCTTCATCAGGACTAACTGAAGGAAGAGCTAGTAAGAGATTTGTAAGTGGGAGGGGGATGAGGAGATCCAAAATGATAGGAGAAGACAGGAGGGGGAGGGATGGAGCCAAGAGCTGGACAGGTGATTGGCAAAGGGGATATGAGAGGACCATGGGACAGGAGGCCCAGGGATAAGGAAAAGGGGGAGTGGGGGAAAACCCAGAGGATGGGCAAGGGGTATAGTCAGAGGGACAGAGGGAGAAAAGAGAGAGTGAGAGAAAGAATGTGTGTATATAAATAAATAACGGATGGGGTACGAGGGGGAGGTGGGGCATTAGCGGAAGTTAGAGAAGTCAATGTTCATGCCATCATGTTGGAGGCTACCCAGACAGAATATAAGGTGTTGTTCCTCCAACCTGAGTGTGGCTTCATCTTTACAATAGAGGAGGCCGTGGATAGACATGTCAGAATAGGAATGGGATGTGGAATTAAAATGTGTGGCCACTGGGAGATCCTGCTTTCTCTGGCGGACAGAGCGTAGATGTTCAGCGAAACGATCTCCCAGTCTGCATCGGGTCTCTCCAATATATACATCTACATCTCCTCTACATCTCAGAGCTCTGCAATTTCTCACCAAAATGTGCTTTCTATTTAATTTTCTTTACAAAATAGGCAACTTTACATTTTCCCACTTTGAACCCTATTTGACAAGTTTTTGCTTTCTCAGTCCATAGCCCTTTGCACCACCTTATGTCGTCTCACAGCTTTCTTTCCCACCTTTGCGTCAACAGCAAATTCAGCAACTATGGATTGAGTGACTCCACTAATTATCATCAAGTTAGGTATTTCTCGTCCCATGTAGCTTTAATCACATATTCTCTGCTTTCTGACTGTTCAAAATCTTGTGGAGTATAGCAGGTGGAGTCCACTTGTAACCTGAGAGAGGATGTGACAGGTGTTTAGAGTCATGAAGGGTACAGTAGACATTGGAAATTGTTTGCACAGGGATTGAAGTTAATTGGGAAAAGAACCAAAAGTGGTGTGAAGTTTCTTTTGACACCATGAAAGTTTAGGATCTGGGTGACTGCAGTGGAGACAGATTTATCGGTAGTATTTAAAAGGGAGCTGAAAGGAAATAACCCTTAGGGCTATGGGCAAAGGGTATATAGAGAAACAAGCTTCATCACCATTAACAGGTTAAATGGCCTCTTTGTGATTTTGTGATATCTTCTGGGATGGGACCTTTATGAAGCAGTAACAAGAATGCATTCTCTTTTATTTATATACTGCCTGTCACAACCTGAGCACTCCCCAATTCTCTTTATTGTAAACAGAGTTCTCTTTGAAGAGCGGTCAGTTAATGCACAACAGGGTCCCACCAATAAAAGTATGGCAGTGACTAGATTAATGTTGGACTAATGAGGGTCAACATGGTTTAGTGGGCCGAAAGGCCAGTTTCAGTGCTGTATCTTTTTTTGATTACTGACCCAAAGTGCCAGCATGGATTATGTCCTCAAATCTCTGGCCTGAGGTTTGAAGAACAGACAGGACCTGGAGAAGTTGAGGTTATGAATGGGTCCATGCTGTGTTGTAGTTAACACAGCATGTTACCTGGGTACAATCCTGACCTCTGTGTAGAGTCTGCAGGTTTATGCATAGATTTCACTTGGTTTCTTTAGACAACACAAGGACATTGGTTGGACATTGCAAATTGCTGCTGGTGTGGTAGAATCTGGAGGGAAATGATTAGGAATGTGTGGAGAATAAAATGGGATTAATGAAGGATTGAGGAAAAATGAGGGCTTTATGGTCAATGTGGTCTTAATCCTGTTTCTGTACTCTGTGGTTCTGAGCCATTATAAATATCTCTTTGTTCCTCGGGCTAGCTTTGGTGTGGTGGTAACAGATCCTGGAGTGAGTCAGCTTTGGTGAGACAGCAGCCCAAGAGAGAGCAGATTAGAATGAAGTATGATGAAATCTTCCTACTTAAAGCTACAGTTTTACAATGTTCCTGGCAGAAATCTAGAGATGCTAAAAATTCTTTGAACCAATGCAACATCAGGAATCATATTGCTGGAAAATGCAGGATCTTAATGGAGAATCTGGATGGATTGTACATCACTCCCAAACACCTCTTTACCTTCCACACTCCTGGATGGTCACATCATTCTTTTTTCCTTGTTAAAAGGTATAGCTTTATGACACAGCGTCTACATTGAGTGCATCCAGGGAATTCAGATATTCAATATAATCACAGAGAAGATGCATTATCTAACTCCATGCTGAAATGGGAGGCACTCCATAATACACTGTCACTTCCATTTACCTGTTATTTGCTCTGTGTACCTTCTTTGTTATTTTACCCAAGACTGTTTCTGAAACACTGACTGAGATGCTTCAGAAGGCTTCTCTGGTGAAGCTTGTGCCATATTCTATTGAATGCTGGTGGATTTTTTTGTGCCATATCAAAAGGCACTACACACCACCCAATAGCCCCCAGCCATCTTTCTGATTTACGATGTCTTTAACAAAGACACCGGTGGATAAAGGGTCAACACTCCACCGTTGGTGTCGTTGCTATTCAAGAAGGAGAGGGGAGGAATGGTATACTAAGACACTGAGACTTACCAGGGTAATTTCAAGCCTTGTGAGTCGATGGTTCCTTTATCAATATGTAAATCTTATTATATCACAGCTTAAATGAGTCACAGTTCAGAGAGGAAAGAAGGGAGAAACAAAGGAAAACAAGAAAGAGAAAACGAAATATGTTTTTCATGAAGTATCATTCAACCATTGTTGCACAGGAAATTTGCGCATAGGAAGATTCCATAAGCATCAAAATGATAATATCCTAGATTTTCTTTTTGTTGCATTGGTTATGAGAGAAATATAAAGAATGCTCGTATCTAAGCAGCACTTGACACATCTGTAGGAACCATGGAATGATCTGACAGATAATGAAGCATTACTGAAGTGTAGACCGTTTTAGTATGGAACATGCTGCAGCCAATTAGCACACAACAAACTTTCACAGTTTTAATTGGCAGTTTTCTTATTTTAAGACTATGATCCCAAGCTCTACATTCTGCCTGAGGAAATAGCCTTTCAGCATCTAACTTGTAACATCTCTCAGCATTACATATTGCCTAATAAGCACTTCAAATTCTTACAAACACCCAAATAACTTTAGCTCACATGTAATCTTGTGTACTTGCAGATTGCCAACACTTTTCTATCTCCCTTTAGGAATGAAGAACAAGAATGCAGGTAATGACTCAAATGACAAAATTTCCCTGCCATCTTGCAAGACTTCCTTGCTTATATACTCCAAATTCCTTACACAGAAACGCGAGCACTAAACACCTTCCAAAAAGCGTGCAGGACATACATGTTTACAGTCTGCATCTAATAAATCTGCAAACTGAAACTATTCAATGCAACATTATTTACAGATTTTCTCAAATAAAAAATAATTCTATTTATTATTTCTTCCTAACAAATTGCCAAGCTTTATTCTCCATTTGCCATTTTGTTGTGTTCCCTTCAAAGTTGACTTAAACAACGAGCCTTGATTTATGGGAGGTTGTGAACTAGTTGTGTTTTATCTTTTCATTCAAGTCAATCGTACATATGGCTATGGGCCCAGATTTGATCCCTACGATGCCCAGTGCATTCACTGAATGTATTCACGATTGCTTTTATTCACAGATTTAAGAAAATCTCAATCGATGCCCATTTTACAAGTTGAAGTTTGCCGATGACACCGCTGTCATTGCCAGAATCAAAGGTGGTGATGAATCGACATAGAACAGGGAGATTGAAAATCTGGTCGAGTGGTGCCACAACAACAACCTCTCACTCAGTGCCAGCAAAGCAAAAGAGCTGATAATTGACTACAGGAGGAAGAAACCAGAAGTCCATGAGCCGGTCCTCCTGAGGGGAATGGAGATGGAGGGGTTCAGCAAATTCAAATTCCTGGGTGTTATTGTTTCAGAGGATCTGTCTTGGGACCAGCATGGAAGTGCCATTTCAAAGAAGGCATGGCAGTGCCTTTACTTTCTAAGAAATTTGCACAGATTTGGCATGTCATCTATAACTTCTATAGATGCACAGTGGAGGGCATCCTGAGTACTTTGGTTATAACATGGTCTGATATGGAAACATCAAAGCCCAAGAATGGAAAAGCCAACAAAAAGTGGTGGATAGAGTCCTCCCCAGCATCGAGCACATCAACAAGGGGCGCTGCCACAAGAAAGTAGTATCCGTCATCAAGGACTTCCAGGTCATGTAGTCTTCTCACTGGTGCCATCGGGAAGGAGGTACAGGAGCCTTAGGTCACACACTGCCCAATTCAGGAACAGTTATTACCATTCAACCATCAGGCTCTTGAACCAGTGTGAAAAGCTTCACTCACTTCAACACAGAACTTTCTTTTTCAATCTTCTTATTAGTTTCATAAAATATAAACATAACATAGCAATAATACAAGTAGTTGGAGATACATCGTTGTACTTAAAATGAGTAATTATAAAACCAAATAGTATAAATTGACAGAACTCCCAATCGTGTAAGATAACAATGAATAATACAGAACAAAAAAAAATCGGAGAAAAATCATGAAAAAGAAAAAAAAATAGAAAAAAAACAAAAACAAACCCCATCCCAAAAGAAAAACTAAACTAAAAAGACTTGGGTAATTCTAACAACGTAAAAATGGAAGAGAAGTAAACCTTAGTGTCGATGACTCCGTTCCTCTCAACCAACAGCACAGAGAAGTAAAATAAGTTTGGAAATGGTCAAATTACATCATATGAAAATGCTGAATGAATGGCCTCCAAGTTTTTTCTAATTTAATGGAAGGGTCATAAACCACACTTCTAATTTTTTCCAAATTCAAACCAACATAGTTTGTGAAAAGCAATGAAATACAGTAGGAGGGTTAATCTCTTTCCAATTCAGCAAAATGGATCTTCTAGCCATTAAAATAAGAAATGCAATCATCCGGTGTGCTGAAGAGATTAAATAATCCTCTTCAACACAGAACTGATTCCACAACCTATGGACTCACTTTCAAGGACTTGGCAACTCATGTTCTCAGTATCATTTATTTGTTTATTTTTGCATTTGCACGGTTTGTCTTCTTTTGCACATTGGTTGTCAGTCTTTGTGCACCGTTTTTCATTGATTATATTGTATTTCCCTGTTTTACTGCGAATATCTGCAAGGAAATGAATCTCAGGGTAGTATATGATGACATATATATACTTTGATAATAAATTTGCTTTGAACTTTGAATTTTAGAACAAAGGTAGATGCAATTGACTTCCAGGTGCATTAATAGATCAAAGTTGTCTGTTCTACAGTAGGATCTTAATGCGTCAGTCAGTATCGGAGGACTTTTGATATTTTGGGTCGAGACCCTTGAGGATCTTGACCTGAAATGTTAACTGTCCATTTCTCTCCACGTAGCCATGGATTCATAGACCAATACATCATGGAAACAAGCCCTTGAGCCTAATGTATCCATTCATACTCAGATGCCCTCCCCAGAACACTCCCCTCGTTATCCCCTTTTTTAAAAAAAACTATTTATTTATTTTAGTAATTTATAGTAATTTTATTGCTTTGCATGGCACTGCTGCTGCAAAGCAAGACATTTCAATTCCTATAAATCAGTGATAATGGTTCTGATTCTGATTCTGACCCCCACTCACCAATGAA
The DNA here is from genome assembly GCF_963921235.1 of Mobula hypostoma. Classification (NCBI taxonomy): domain Eukaryota; kingdom Metazoa; phylum Chordata; class Chondrichthyes; order Myliobatiformes; family Myliobatidae; genus Mobula; species Mobula hypostoma. The sequence goes on from NC_086097.1 coordinate 127,609,046, forward strand.
AAAAGTCCTAATCTGCCCATCCTCTTCCAGTAACTCAGTTTCTCAAGTCTTGGCAGCATTCTCACAAGTCTTCCTTTCATTCTTTCCAGCTTAATAACATCACCCCTATGAAAGCACACCTGAATCTGTGCACAATACTCCAGGTGCAGCCTTACCATTAATAGCACAGCAGATATTACATTAACACATCCCAAATAAACTGGAGGATATTCTCATATAAAACCCCATTTTCATCCACTCCAGTTGAAATACTATTTTTCAGTTCAATTATCATGTGAGATCAGAAGGGGTGAGTTCCATCCCAAGATCGTTTCAGAGCGTGTCAGGTACCTCAAGATGTTTGACACCCTCCCAAAAGCAGAGATTTCAATAATAAACCCAATTTATTACCAAATATGAATTGCCTGTCATTTCTTGATGGTAGGTTGTGATTGAATGCTGCACACGAGTATTTTCTGCTGAATTGCAAGTTAGTAAATATTGTATGCAACTGTGGCACATGTCCACTGTAAATAATCCAATGTTTCCACCTATAGCAAAGAAGTTAAAGTTTGGATTTTGGTTTGATTGCTCCAAAAATCAAATTCTTTAATTCCTTCGCTTTCACCACACCCTCACTCATGTGACGAGCTACCATAATAAACTGTCAGGACACTGGAGCAGGGATCCAATTGCAGACCCAGTACTGTGCACACAGTGATATTAATTGAGTAACAAATCCCAAGGTGCAAACAAAGTCAGCGTCAAAGTTCAGGTAGAGATCAAAACATTCAGAGAAATCTGAAAACCAGAATTGGGAAACAGGCAGAGTTGATATTCAGATGGACAGAGTGCAGATACAAATGCTGGAAAGGCTCAGGAAAATTCACTGGCACAATCTGGCAACAAACAGGTGAAAACACAGGACTAAACTACACTGAGCATAAACAGAGAGGCAGATGATAGGTGGAGGACAATGAGACACAGGTGGCAGCAATGCAAAACCACAGACTGATGGCTAGGGGGGAAACACACAAAACGACAAAGTTCAGCTGGAGGTACTGAAATAAACATAGTAAATGGGCAACACAGAATACAAAGCAGATGGAGAACAAATACAGTACATGGCTCCTACATTGACCTTTGAGGTACTGTATCCACCTTTAGAGAATATCACCAGCTAGCTTCAGTGCAGTTATGTATGTTGACAACACAGGACTTACTGCCCTTGACTACAGGGCCTTGACGCTGGTGACCAGCTTCAGTAGAACATTACAATTTGCTCCACAGTCACACTGAAATGTCAAGGTTACTCTTACATAGGCATCTTAGAAGAGATACTTCTACTGTGCCAGGTACAGAATTGGACCTGCAAGGCTCACCTCCAGAGACTTCGTAAGGAAGTAGAAACATTTTTGAAAGATCATGGAACTGACGGCTGTCAGAACCAGCACAGAGGAGGAGTTGAGGCTTGGGGTAGTTCAGTCATGGCTATATTGAATGATGCAGCAGACTTGGTAGTTTGCCCCTATTTTCTTAAGTTCTCGTGTTTCATTTTTAAGCTGGTTGCAATCACTGTTCCACCTAAACTCTGTGGGTGCATGGCCACACAGTAACTGAAATGCTCCTGTGCACATTGCCTTTCTGGCCACAAAGCTGGAATTTTCTTTTATAAAATTTTAATATAATTTTGAAATCTATATAAATATGATTGTGTAATTAATTATGCATGAATGAATATGATCCATTAATTTTCTAAATAATAAATGTACCATAACCTTTACTTTGAGACGTTTTAGAGCTTCAAATTATTTACATTGTTAATGTTTCAAGTTACAACACCATTACAAACTGTAACAATAAACACAGAATGGAAGTCGGTAGCTCATTGTTAATAAACTGCCAATGCAATCTAGTCAAAACATTTTACTTTTGCCATTGTGCCTGTCAGTTGTTTTGACTACTTGAATCATTTACTTGTATTGTGAGTTGTGGTTTGTGAAAAATTCCATATTCTGATATTTTTGGTAATCTTTCAAAAAAACACATTATCTAATAAGATTTTTTAAATTAAAAAATTGTTAGAACGAAGTAAAATTCATTTCTATAAAATTGTTTGCATGACTGTGGTTATTTTATTAAATTTTCAATTTATCTTGCTAAATTTTTCAAATAATAGTAGCTATTACTTTTACTATCCTAAGGATGGTGAAAAGAAAAGCAGAAAAAAGTTAAATGCTTTGAAGAACAAAGGTTTCACAAAATTTAAGGTAGAATGAATTGCTTTTGCAACTTGTAGATACTGAACTACTGTCTTTGCATCAATCACAAAAAAATAAAAGTTGGTGATATTTTTTACATACAGAGATACTGGTGATGTTGTATGCACCATTTGTGCTAAAGTTGTGGTGTGTCAGTAGTGAAAATATGAGAAAAATGGAAGTTAGATTACTCAGAACAACTTTTAACCAACGAATTCATGTAGATACTGTTTCCAAATTATGCATCCAGTAGAAGATCCTGACAACTACACCTGCAAAAAGTTCATCCAGCTGCAGCTTCCAAAAATCCATGTTAAGGAGTTGGAGCTGGAGCTGGATGAACTCCAGATCATTTGAGAGGCTGAAGGCGTGATAGATAAGACATGTAGAGAGGTAGTTACTCCCAAGGTACAGGGTATAGGAAACTGGGTGCCAGTCAGGAAGGGGAAAGGAGTTAAGGAGCCAGTTCAGAGTACCCCTGTGGCCATCCCCCTCAACAACAGGTTTGTCACTTTGGATACTGTTGGAGGGGTTGGCTTAACAGAGGAAGATCACAGTGGTCGGGACTCTGGCACTGAGCCTGCTTCTGTGACTTAGAAGGGAGGTGGAGGGGGTGAGGGGAAGAGGCATGTGGTGGTGATAGGAGATGCATTAGTTAGGGGAGCAAACAGGAGGCTATGTGGGTGAGAACAAGACTCCTGGATGGTACGTTGTCTCCCAATTGCCAGAGTCCGGGATATCTTGGATTGAGTCCTCAACATTCTTAAGTGGGAGGGTGAACAACCAGAAGTCATGATCCATGTAGGAACCAACGACATGGGAAGGACAAGTGATGAGGTTGTGGACAGGGAGTTAGGTGCGAAGATGAAGGGCAGGACCTCCAGGGTTGTGATCTCAGGATTGCTACCTGTGTCACATGCTAGTGAGACCAGAACTAGGAAGATTATGCAGTTTAATATGTGGCTAAGGAGTTGGTGTAGGAAGGAGGGCATAAGGTTTTTGGATCATTGGGCTCTCTTCTTGGGAAGGTGGGACCTGTACAGAAGGGATGGTTTGCATCTGAACTGTAGGGGGGACTAATATCCTACTGGGAGGGTTTGTTATCGCTGCATGGTGGGGTTTAAACTAAAGTTGCAGGCGAATGGGAACTAGAGTGCCAGAACTGTAGTGAGGAGAGACTGTTGATTACACAAAATTGCTGTCAACAGGATGACTTGGAGTATTGTGAGCAGTTTTGTGGCCCTTATATTAGAAAGGACGTGCTGAAACTGAAGAAGATTCACATGTGTTTCACAAAAATAATTCCAGGATTGAATGGTTTGTCATATGAAGAGTACTTGTGTTCACTACAACTCAGAAGAATGAGGGGTGACCTCCTTGAAGCCTATCAAATGGTGAAAGGCCTTGATAGAGTGGATGTGGAGCGAATGCTTCCTATGGTGGGAAAATCTAAGACCAGAGGACACAGCCTCAGAATAGAGGGAAGCACACACAAAATGCTGGAGGAACTCAGCAGGCCAGGCAGCATCTACTTTTTTCCATAGATGATGCCTGGCCTGCTGAGTTCCTCCAGCAATTTGTGTGTGTGTGTTGCTTGGATTTCCAGCATCTGCAGATTTTCTCTTGTTCAGAATAGGGAGGCATCCTTCTAGAACAGAGGTGAAGGAGGAATTTCTTTAGCCAAAGAGAGATGAATATGTGGAATTCTTTGCCACAGGCTGCTATGGAGGCCATATCTTTATGTATATTTAAGGCAGAGTTTGATAGATTCTTGATTGTTCAGGGCACGAAGGGATATGGGAGCAGGCAGGAGATTGGGGCTGAGAGGAAAATTGGATCAGCTGTGAGGAAATGGTGGAGCAGAATCAATGGGCCCAATGGCCTAATTCTACTCCTATACCTTATGGTCTTATGGTCAAAATGTGGAAGTTTGCACATGTTAACTGAATGTCCAAAAGAGTGTTAAGCAAGTGTGAAACTAGATGCCTGAAAGAAGTCAGCCCTGGTCTGGTCAAAGTGGTAATTGATAAACAGGTTATGAAAGAGCTGCGCAAATCTGCTTTCCAAACATTAATTGCTGATGAAAGTACAGACATTTCTGTACAGAAAATGTTAATGTATTTTAAGTTTCGACTGGAAAATGAAACTTCCTATAAGACTATGCTTGTAGGTGTTTTGAAACTACTACATGAAACAGTCTCACTATTGTTGAAGCAATAAAAAATTATATCAACTACAGTCTTTATATTCAAAAGATGGTGATGTTTACATCAGACTGGACAAATGTTATGCTTGGAAAGTGGCAGCAATTCTTCCATGAGAAATAAAACATCTGTCTGAGCAACAATGTGTTGCACACAGAGAAGACTTAGGATTAGATGACACAAGGTATCAATTATGCAGGATATCGAAACACTGCTACGACAGTGTACACACCATTCAGCAGGTCATCGATTAAAAAAGGAGAGCTAGATGAATTAGCTAATGTCACAGAATGCAATGTTGTGTCAGTCATATCACTAAACAAAGTAAGATAGCTGCCAGTACATTTTGCCGTTAACTGCTTTAATGAGGAATTATGAAGTTTTGATCCAGTATTGCAAGAACAAGTTAACGAATGCAACAATCTAATCAGCAACTACTGCCTGAAGATTTTGACCAAATCACAATATCGAGCACCATTAACTGTCCTTAGCAATGTTTTAGAACATCTGGCATCTCTTTGTAAATTCCTTCAGAAAAGCAGCTTCAATACCATTGAGACATTGCGGTATGCAAAACCAAGAATGAATAAGTTACAATCACAGTCTCTTGGTGATACCCTTTTTGGAGTGACAATGTAAAAGATCTGCTTGTATCTTTAAGTTCTGATATCGACACTGCGCCTAATATTCAATTCATTCAATGTGTATGTAATCACCTGGGTAATAGATTTCCTGATGATGAGTTAAGAAATGGTAAGCTTTGGAGCCGGTTGCTATTGCAAACACAACCTATTTTCAATTTGTAAAGAGAACGTTGTACAGAATAATACTCAGGTGCAAACAATGATGGAAGTGTTGCCTCAAAAATATTGCAGCAGGACTGTGATTTCAAACTTGTCGCTCTGTGAAAGGTAAGACTGGTTCACTTAAGATGTTCACTCTTAATTTGAACTACATGCTTAGAAATGAAGAGTTTGAAGAACTGTCAATTCTGGTAAACATCATTGGAACATTTAAAGCTTCTAATGCTGACTGCAAATGTGGATTCGGTCTTATGAATTCATTCGAATGTAAATCCAGAAATAGACCAGAGGCAGAACATTTGGTTGATCTACTGAGGATTAAGACATATCTTTCATGTGGGTGTGAAATTAATCTAGATAGTGTTCGTAGACAATGGATTTGTAACAAAGACAGACAAGAAAAAATTTACAAAATGTGAATGATTTTCTTTGCTGTACTGTATTTCATTATGTCTTTTAATTAATAAATAACATCAAAAGTATGTGTATTTTCAATTTTTATTCTCAATATTCATAGTACACATATTACGGAGAGGGAGAATGCTGCCCAGGCTTTCTGCGTTTTGGTTGTGGACTTTTTTTCAGATTTGTGGATTTTTTGTATTCTGTGTTTGTCTCCCAATCTTTCTCTTGTTTTTCTATGTGGGGGATGGGGATTAGGGAGTCAATGTTTCATTTTTGTTTGCTTTTTTTGTGCGGGGAGGAGGGATTTGGGGGTTGATGATTGTGCTGCCGTTCTTTACTTTCTTGGTTTCATGGCTATCTGGAGAAGAAGAGTTTCAGAGTTGTATACTTTGATAATAAATGAACCTTTGACAAAACAAAAACATTTAAAGTGGCACACAGTTTTCATGCTGTGTCAAAATTTCCTGCTCACAGCAATGGTTGGTCACACAGCTGTAAAAAAATTAGAGGGAACATTGGTTGCAATGTATTAGTAATACATATAATATAATCTACTGTGCCTCATTTGAGGGCTTTATGGCATGCATCAAATTTTTTCTTAATGAGTTACAATAAAATCTTTACCTCCATCACTCTAGTTGATCTCCTACAGCCAGCTGAATAAATATTTATTATTATTTAGCAATACAATGCAGAGTTGGCCTTTTCAGCTCTTCAAACCACGTTGCCCCAGCAGCCCCAGATAAACCTGATTAACGTTAACTAAACATAGGACAATATACCGTTCCAAGAATCACCCCTTGTAATAATGAACAATGAGGTATAGAGTATCTGTATTTACTGATAAGTAACTTAATTATTGTCTCAACTAAAAAGCACGTGGGTTCACAATCTGACTACTTGTGTGCACCCTACTAAAATTTTCTTATGCTCCATGAGCAGGCAATGAAGAGAAAAGTTATTACCCGGGAAAGGAGTCTACACTGGCCAAGCATCCCTCGCGGTCCCGATCTCCACGTGTCTGTGGGGTCCTCCTAATCCGCGATGGTTGCTGAAGAGCTATTGCCCCTGAGTATTCAGAGCTCCTGACTCTTATAGTGTTCCTCATCAATTGAACCATTGGATCGCCATCCCATTGGGTCACCTGACCAACCTGGGTCACCTTCTTCTACCTGGATACAGAGCTACAACCAACATAGTTTCATGACTCTGCCCACCCTAGTTTTGTATATTTGTATCTCTTAGCTCTGACTCTCCAAACTGGTACATGGAACTTAGAAAAATAGAGTGCTATGGGTAATCCTAGGTAACTTCTAAAGTAAGTACATGTTCGGCACAGCAATGTGGGCCAAAGGGCCTGTATTGTGCAGTAGGTTTTCTATGTTTCCAAACCAGTTAAATGAGGCAACCCAGACAGAGTCTAATGAGATTACAGATTGCTTCTTTGTTAGGTCTGGCATTTTACATGCTAAGTAGCTACTCATCCGAGGATAGTCTCAGGCTACGTCCACACTAGACCAGGTAAATCCATAACCGAAGCTTTTTCTCTTCATTTTGACCCTCTGTCCACACTGAAACGGTGTTTTCCTCCCCCGAAAATGGAGATTTTCTTAAACGTCCTCCAGAGTGTGTAAATTTGAAAACACCGGTTGTGCAGAGCAGTGTGGACGGGGTAAATGGATATTTTAAAAAACGCTGTCATGATGTGCCGGAACAGATGGCGGCAGTGCAGCATTTCATTGTTTTCTTGAATGCAACCCCCCCCGCCACACAACCTAACAATTTCAGAACAGACGGCAACGAGACTGAAGCCAGAAGAGCTAGAAATGTACTCACCAAATACTTTGACCCATAGCTTACTGAATAAATAAGTATACTCACTTTGTCCTGTTTTCTGTCCTTGCTTGTATGAAGGTGGTTTACCTATTTATGCAAGTACTTCTCCGACAATAGATGTGTAACAGCCTAATGTAACGTTGTATGGAAATACAAGATAACACTGATGCAGACATGTTTTATACATTTAACAAGGTGCTTTATTAATACAACAGAGTTAGTTGGTTTTCAATGTTCGTCGTCAGTCGGGTCATACTGTCCGTGAACGCCCTGTCGGCTGCCTCCATACGCTTCGGTATTTGTTTTTTTTTAGTTTTAAGTCCTCCTGCACGAGACCCAATAGTAATTCCTTTTAAGTTTTTCTAGTTTGTATCTGGACAAACGCGCACCAAGTATACCGTTTCCTCTTTGCTTGTTTTCTGTGTGTCCTGCACATGCCCAGTAGGAGGAGATTCGCCCAAACATCTGTCCTAATGTGGACAGAGATATTTTTAAAAATGCTGGTGTGGACGTTTTTACACAAAACCGGCATTTTCAAAATTATCCGGTCTATCTAGTGTGGACGTAGCCTCCGATTTAGCAGGTCATTACCTGTAGTTCCTTGTGTCCACATTCAATTGTTCTGATTAGGTTGTCCCAGAGCAAGAATCAGCTCAGAGTCCACAAGATGGGGAGAAACAAAGACAACTGGTTTGTCTGCTTCCCCTGTCCTCAATTAAACTGTAGTTTCTTCTGGCCAACATTACAATGACCAACTAACCAACCTGTTGCATCTTTGTACTGTGGGAGGACGTAGAGAGACTCCTTACAGAATGGTGCCGGAATTGAACTCTGAACCCTGGAATACTCCAAGATGTAGAAGCATATGCTAACCGCAATGCTACCGTGGCACCTATGTGCGAACTCCGAGCTTTATTGTTTCCAGTTATAGATGGGGTACCTGACTGAGAATTCAGCAGCTTCATTATCCGTCTTAGCTAAATAACACAATTTGCATATCCAATTATTCTCTTAATAGGATAATAATTATTATCTAATAGCTTCACATCTGGTACTTGATAATTAAGATTCAGTCACTGGATTCTAAACAACTGGAGCTTCTAATACCATGTCAAGAAGCTGGAAAAAATTCACAGGAAACATTTAATCTTGTGCAACAGTTCTTAAAGTAGTGTAGCTTTAGAACAGCTTTGATTTGTTTCCTTAATTTCACATATATTATAATAATAAGTCCCAATCTTACAAGCACTGTGGCTCATAAAACAAAACTATGTACTTCTGCCAAAACTGTACACAATTCAATGCTCAATTAAATATTAAAAAATCAATTAAATTTTAACAGCCACATATTTGACATAAATATATGCTTGTAGGTTGTGAAATTTTTGTGGAATTATGGCAATAGATGAATTTTTAATTACTACATCTCCTATCTCAAGAAACTGATAAAATGCATTCTTAATCTCCAGAGTCAGATTAGCTTCTAACAATAAATCTTGAATTTGGTGAAGTAAAAATCTAAACGCTCTGATAAAATATTCAAATACAAATCAAATCTGACCATACTGTACAGTTTGACAATAGTGTCACTGAATTATTTCATACCATTAATTCTTTAACATGTTGTATTACATTATGCTTATTAACTAGGCAAATATTACTGCATCACTTTTCTCCATTTTAGTCTTTAGAATGCAGGACTGATCCATATGGTCTGCTTTGACTTTAAAGTCCCATCCTTGTCTTCACTGCTTCTTTTCCCAGTTGAACCTCTCCCCACACTCTTGATTTCTATGCTCATCCAGTTCTGGTCTCTCTTTCATCCTGGATCTCCTTTCCTCGGCTTTTGGTGGACCCATTTCCTGGAACTTGCTTCCTGTTGTTCTCAACCTTTCTTTTCTTTTAAAATAACTCTTAAAACCTTTTTTTTTCAATCAGCCTGCCCATATTTCCCTTCATGCAACACAGTGCCAAATTGTGCTTGGTTATTGCTCCTCTGAGGTGCCTCTGAAAATGTTACTACATTGAGGATGGCAGTTGTTATACAGTCTAAACTTGGACATGAGCACAATAATGGCCACCCTCAGGGTGGAGGAGTAATACCTTATATTATGTCTGGGTAGCTTCCAACCTGATAGCATGAACATCGATTTCTCTTTCCAGTAAAATAACTCCCTCCTTCCTTCCTCTATTCTGCACTCTGACCTTTTATTTCTCAGCTGCCTATTACTCTCCCTGGGACCCTTCCTCCTTCCCTTTATCCTGTTGTCTATTGTTACCATCAGGCCACTGCCTTGTTCTCATTGTTACCATCAGGCAGGAGGTACAGAAATCTGAAGGCACACACTCAACAATTTAGGAACAGCTTTTTCCCCTCTGCCATTTGATTCCTAAAAGGACATTGAACGTATGAACACTGACTCACTTTTTTAATATATATTATTTCTGTTTTTGCACGATTTTCAACCTATTCAATATGCATATACTGTAATTGATTGATTGATTTATTATTTTTTTCTATACTATGTATTGCATTGAACTGCTGCTGCTAAGTTAACAAATTTCATGACACATGCTGGTGATAATAAACCTGATTCTGATTCCGGTTATCACCTCCCAGCTAGCCCCCTTCCCCTCCAGCCTCCTCTTTGTGTGTGGCTCTCCAAGCTGGCTTGTTAGCTTGCAGACGTTTCGTTACCCAGCTATGCAACGTCATCAGTGCAACTTTGAATTAAATGTTGGTGATCTACATTGTTCGCCTTTTATGTGACCTGTGGTTAGTCCGTGTGTGTGTGTGTGTGTGTGTGTGTGTGTGCGCGCGCACGTGGGATGGGGGGGGGGAAGTATATGTGCCATTTCTATTGATTATTGAGTATATAAACCGCAATTGGCTGATTAAAATCCGATTAGGTGACTAATCACAGGACACATAAAAGACGAACAATGTAGATCAACATCTCATTCGAAGTTGCACTGATGACGTTGCCTAGCTGGGTTTCGAAACGTCTGCAAGCTAACAAGCCAGCTCAATGAGCTGCTCAATAACAACATTCTCAACCCGAGCTACAAATCTTTTCCAACATCTTAAAGAAGTACTGTATGCTCGGTATTTGTCATATTGCATGGGGTCGAACAGCGAAGAGGAAGAAATGAAGGAGGGAGGCAATGATAATCTTCAAAAGTAAATACGGAAAGCAGGGCTTTTTGTAAGATTATTCAGACATTGTGAAAAGATCAACACACACAAAATGCTGGAGGGACTCAGCAGGTCAGGCAGCATCTATGGAAATAAATAAACGAATTGAATGAATAAATGAATTGCGAAAAGATACTTTAAGCATTCATCAGAGATATTGGCACACTTACAGTATGTTCTTTATGTATAAAAGAGAGCCTTGGTGTAGGACCACTGATCAGTAATTATAGAACCATTTTGATATAAGCATTCTTCAGATAAATGTACTGAAGAGAAAAACACAACTTACCGCTTGGCTTAACAGCCCTGATGGAAATAATGAAAAAAAAGCTCACATATAAATCTTTAGTAAAATTGTAATGTTTCTTTCTATTAAATATGCATCTGCAGCTTGCCTGTATGATTTTGTTCTACCTCAAGTGTGAAATATATCTGCTATAAGCTAAATTAAAAGTACATTTGTGGCTGTACAGTAAAATGATCATGATAATGAAATGTCACATCTGAATCTTACAAAACAGTCAGGAATCCATTTGTGCAAATGTCGCTTTTGAACCTTGTTGGAGGAAAGAGAATGTGGTTCTCTGTTTTGGTGCACAGAGACTGACAAATGTGCTTTTAGAGAAAATAAAAGTGTGTATTTACATAGCAACTTTACCAATCTCAGTGAATGTGGTCAATGTTGCCATACTGTAGATATAGGTTCCCACTACCTCTTCCACTTCTGAGTCCACCATCCCCCGGCTTCCCCAGATGAGCAATTGGAGGCAAGCTTCTGGGCTCAGAAGACTGGGGAACAAATGTTGTCCTGACCTCATGAACACTGGACTTTAACTGGATCCCTCTAGCCATCCCAACCAATAGAAGTGTGAGATCACCCCAGAGACTCAAGAGACCGCGGACGCTAGAATTTGCAACAACTGATCTGGAGCAACTCAATAGGTCAAGCAGCTTCTGTAGGAGAAAGAATTGTCAACGTTTCAGGCCAAAACCCTGTATCAGGATAATTTCAGCACAATTTGAAATCAGCCTGGGTGCTTGGTATTTGGCCATGATTTGATCTTCTCAGACAATCCTTTACATAATGAGCAAATGCAAAGTTGTCCAGTCATAAACAAGAGAAGATCTGCAGATGCTGGAAGTCCAAGCAACACACACAGAATGCTGGAGGAACTCACCAGGCCAGGCAGTATCTATGGACAAGAGTACAGTTGATGTTTTAGGCTGAGACCCTTCAGCAGGACTGGAGAATAAAAAGATGAGGTGTAGATTTAAGAGGTGTGGAGAGGGGAGGGAGAAACACAAGGCGATAGGCAAAACTGGGGGGAGGGAGGGGTGAAGTAAAGAGCTGGGAAGTTGATTGGTGAAAGAGATACAGGGCTGAAGAAAGGGGAGTGTGATAGGAGAGGACTGAAGGCCATTGAAGAAAGAAAAGGGGGGAGGAACACCAGAGGGAGGTGATGGGCAGGCAAGAAGATAAGGTGAGAGAGCGAAAATGGGATGGGGAATGGTGAAGGAGAGGTGGGGGGCATTACCAGAAGTTCGAAAAATTGACGTTCATGCCATCAGGTTGGAGGCCACCCATATGGAATGTAAGGTATTGTTCCTTCAACCTGAGTGACTATAGATACTTAATTATATTTATTTGACACATATATATCGAAACATTGCAACATGGTGAAACGATCATTTGTGTGGATGATCAGCACAGTCTGAGGGTATGCTGGGGGCAGCTTATGGCACCAATGTAGCATGCCAACAACTTACTAAACCTACCCATACAATTTATCATTTGGAATGTGGGAAGAAACCGGAGCACCCAGAGAAAACCCACATGGTTACAGTGAGAATGTACAAAACTCTGTAAAGAGGGCAGTGGGAGTTGAACACAGATTGTTGGTGCTATACGCTCACTGCTACACTACTGCACCTCTCTTTTGCAGTCAGGGTTACAAGTACAGTTACAAATGTAGGAAAATTGGGCACTAATTTTATGCACGGCAAGCTACCACTGTCTGAAATGTGATCACGATCAAGTAATCTGTTATATCAACTGAGGCTTGAACGTAGGTCAGGCCATAGAAGGGAACTTTTCTACTCGTGAACTTTAATCTAAGGGTCAATGCAGGCCTTGGTTTAAGACCCATCTGGAAGACGGCATCTCCAGCATTGTTGCACCCCTTCACTAATGCTTTGGGAACACCACCCCAGGCTTTAGTGCATCCATGTTTGGAGTGGTGTTCTAAATGCACAGACTCCTGGCTCCATTGAAACAGCTGTCGTGAACTGTATGCTTAGCAACAGGGCACCTGTTGAAAAGAGATTGGAAAAGCTCTTGTTTTGGTATATAGAAAAGAAAGGAAAAGAAAGGAATGGCAGAAGTTACAAAAGTTTGAAAATATGCACCCCAAAGTTCGAGGGTGTCTTCTATCCTGCTGTTAGGATACACTTGAGTGGATCTCTTGTATGATAAAGATGAATTTGACTTTATAATCCACCTTGTTATGGCCTTTGTACCTGCACTTTCTCTGCAACTGTAACACAATATTCCGCATTCTGTTTTTTGCTTTTCCCATTAAGTACTGAGGTTTTGAAATAATCTGTATGGATGGTGTTCATTTCTATTTTGGTAAATGTGACAATATAAATCAGTTTACTAAATTAACAACATGCTGTGCCACCTTCAAGGATTTTTCACAATTTTAGAAATATTATAAAAGGGATCGTGAAATAGAATATAGAGCCTTGTTGACTTTACCAGCAATGGTGTAACTTTGGCACCATTATCCAGGAGCACAGATGTAGGCTCAATAAATACATTAAAAAAGTAATTCGATGAAGATTAAGATTATGATGTAGGGAGAAATAAGCCTAAATATTACACTGCCTAAAAGAAGAGGAAAGTCCCAACAACAACAGAAGAGAATATATGTTATATGTTTCAATGCTGTTAGTAATGCTGTCTTACAGCAATAATATGTTGTAATGAGAGATGCAGAGGTAGCAGAGGAACTGAATGCATATTTTGCATCAGTCCTCACAGTGGAAGATATCTACAGTATACCAGACATTCAAGAGTGTCAAGGAAGTGAAGTATGTGCAGTGAAAATTACAACTAAGAAGGTGCTCAGGAAGCTTAATGGTCTGAGAGTGGATAAATCTCCTGGACTTGATGGAATGCATCCTCTGGTTCTGAAGGAAGTAGCTGGAGAGATTGGGGAGGCACTTACAATGACCTTTCAAGAATCGATAGATTCTGGCATTGTACTGGATGACTGGAAAATTGCAAATGTTAATCTGCTGTTTAAGAAAGGTGGGTGGCAGCAGAAAGGAAACCATAGACCTGTTAGCCTGACATCAGTGGTTGGGAAGTTGTTGGAATTGATTGTTAGGAATGTGATTACGGAGTACCTGGAGGCAAATAACAAGATAGGCCAAAGCCAGCATGGTTTGCTGAAAGGAAAATTTTGCCTGACAAGCCTACTGCAATTTTTTGAGGGAATTACAAGCAGGATAGGCAAAGGACCTGCAGTAGATGTGGTGTACTTGGATTTTCAGAAGGCCTTTGACAAGGTGCTGCACGTGAGGCTGCTTAGCAAGATAAGAGCCCGTGGAATTACAGGGAAGTTACTAGCATGGGTGGAGCATTGGCTGATCGGCAGAAAACAGAGTGGGAATAAAGGGATACTATTCTGGCTGGCTGCCGGTTACCAGTGGAGTTCCACAGGGACTGCTGTGGAATTGGGACTGCTGCATTTTATGATGTATGTCAATGATTATGGGACTATGGGATTAATGGATTTGTGGCTAAATTTGCCGATGATACAAAGATAGGCAGAGAAACTTGTAGTGTTGAGGAAGCAGAGAGCCTGCAGAGAGACTTAGATAGTTTAGGGGAATGGGTAAAGAAGTGGCAAATGAAATACAATGTTGGTAATCGTATGGTCATGCACTTTGGTGGAAGAAATAAATGGACAGACTATTATTTAGATGGGGAGAGAATTCAAAATGCAGAGATGCAAAGGGACTTGGGAGTCCTTGTGCTGGATACCCTAAAAGTTAACCTCCAGCTTGAGTTGGTGGTGAAGAAGGCGAATGCAACGTTGGCATTCATTTCTAGAGGAATGGAGTATAGGAGCAGGGATGTGATGTTGAGGCTCTATAAGGCACTCGTGAGACCACACTTGGAGTATTGTGTGCAGTTTTGTGCTCCTTATTTTAGAAAGGATATACTGACATTGGAGAGGGTTCAGAGAAGATTCACGAGAATGATTCCAGGAATGAAAGGTTTGCAGTATAGGGAACGTCTGGCAGCTCTTGGGCTGTATTCCCTGGAGGTCAGGAGAATGAGGGGGGAATCTCATAGAACCATTCTGAATGCTAAAAGGCCTGAACAGATTAGATGTGGCCATGGTAGGGGATTCTAGGACAAGAGGACACAACTTCAGGATTGAAGTCCATGCAAACACAAATCATGCAAGCAATAAAAGCAAGGAACCACATTCAGAACCAAACTGAGCCCGGAGCAGCCACAGTAGGCTATTAGCCTCAGTGTCAGTTGATCACACAGCGGGGAAGATTGCCACAAAGCTCACAGGCATGCAGCGTGGAGCAGCTGAAGCAGTCTCACAGCCTCAGTGCCACAGAGAGAGGAGTAAATGTCGTGGAAGAGCAAGGGGAATCAGTCCTGTCCTCTCCTGCGTTTTCAGCCTATCTGGACTGGCATTTAAATTGTCCAGACACTGGGCTGTCCCCGCGGTAGAAACCAGGCCCTGCTGCAGTGATACGATCTGGGCCTGTACCCCGGTGCCCAGCCTATGGCCATTCTCGACCTTTCCAAATCAGCTTGGCGCTTAGAATGATCCAATCTTGCTCTCAGTTTAGGAGGACACCCTCTGAAACTCCTCTGCACGGCCTCCTCTCCGAGTCACTCACTCCAACTCCATCTCTGTGTGGAACGTGCCTTGACCTTGCTTATCCTCGAACATGCCACACTCCGATTTTGCATCACACTGGCACGGCTCAACCCTCGAGTCAGCCTTGCCTTCACTGACCTCTTCATTGCTTGTAGTGATAGTTAACCACAACTTACCAAAGAAAAAGTGTTATTAATGAAGTATTTTGTCAAATTTCTTCCCTTACAGATCACCAGTAAGCTGTCGTCCAACTCATTGCTGACATCAGCTTTCTAGCATGGCAGCAAGCCTTTCCAAAGGGTCAGAGCTGCTTTTAACAAAGTTAAACTTCTAAGCAATATTCCTTGCTCATCTTCTTGTTCTAAACGAGTAAACAGTGTTGTCTTGGAGGCCCATATTAAATCAAAGGAAGATGGGTTTATGTTAATTGGCCAGATAACACTGGCTAATTTATTGGCACTATTGTGACTGAGTTCAAGGAAGCTTGCAGACCAGACTGAATTTCTCATTTAGAACATCAAACATGGTCAGAGGTATAAACATAGAAAAATAGAAACATAGAAAATAGGTGCAGGAGTAGGCCATTCGGCCCTTCGAGCCTGCACCGCCATTTATTATGATCATGGCTGATCCTCCAACTCAGAACCCCGCCCCAGCCTTCCCTCCATACCCCCTGACCCCCGTAGCCACAAGGGCCATATCTAACTCCCTCTTAAATATAGCCAATGAACTGGCCTCAACTGTTTCCCGTGGCAGAGAATTCCACAGATTCACCACTCTCTGTGTGAAGAAGTTTTTCCTAATCTCGGTCCTAAAAGGCTTCCCCTCTATCCTCAAACTGTGGCCCCTCGTTCTGGACTTCCCCAAGATCGGGAACAATCTTCCTGCATCTAGCCTGTCCAATCCCTTTAGGATCTTATATGTTTCAATCAGATGCCCCCTCAATCTTCTAAATTCCAACGAGTACAAGCCCAGTTCATCCAGTCTTTCTTCATATGAAAGTCCTGCCATCCCAGGAATCAATCTGGTGAACCTTCTTTGTACTCCCTCTAAGGCAAGGATGTCTTTCCTCAGATTAGGGGACCAAAACTGCACACAATACTCCAGGTGTGGTCTCACCAAGGCCTTGTACAACTGCAGTAGTACCTCCCTGCTCCTGTACTCGAATCCTCTCGCTATAAATGCCAGCATACCATTCGCCTTTTTCACCGCCTGCTGTACCTGCATGCCCACTTTCAATGACTGGTGTATAATGACACCCAGGTCTCATTGCACCTCCCCTTTTCCTAATCGGCCACCATTCAGATAATAATCTGTTTTCCTATTTTTGCCACCAAAGTGGATAACTTCACATTTACCCACATTAAATTGCATCTGCCATGAATTTGCCCACTCACCCAACCTTTCCAAGTCACCCTGCATCCTCTTAGCATCCTCCTCACAGCTAACACTGCCACCCAGCTTCGTGTCATCCGCAAACTTGGAGATGCTGCATTTAATTCCCTCATCCAAGTCATTAATATATATTGTAAACAACTGGGGTCCCAGCACTGAGCCTTGCGGTACCCCACTAGTCACCGCCTGCCATTCTGAAAAGGTCCCGTTTATTCCCACTCTTTGCTTCCTGTCTGCTAACCAATTCTCCACCCACACCAATACCTTACCCCCAATACCATGTGCTTTAAGTTTGCACACTAATCTCCTGTGTGGGACCTTGTCAAAAGCCTTTTGAAAATCCAAATATACCACATCCACTGGTTCTCCCCTATCCACTCTACTAGTTACATCCTCAAAAAATTCTATGAGATTCGTCAGAAATGATTTTCCTTTCACAAATCCATGCTGACTTTGTCCGATCATTTCACCGCTTTCCAAATGTGCTGTTATCACATCCTTGATAACTGACTCCAGCAGTTTCCCCACCACCGACGTTAGGCTAACCGGTCTATAATTCCTCGGTTTCTCTCTCCCTCCTTTTTTAAAAAGTGGGGTTACATTAGCCACCCTCCAATCCTCAGGAACTAGTCCAGAATCTAACGAGTTTTGAAAAATTATCACTAATGCATCCACTATTTCTTGGGCTACTTCCTTAAGCACTCTAGGATGCAGACCATCTGGCCCTGGGGATTTATCTGCCTTCAATCCCTTCAATTTACCTAACACCACTTCCCTACTAACATGTATTTCGCTCAGTTCCTCCATCTCACTGGACCCTCTGTCCCCTACTATTTCTGGAAGATTATTTATGTCCTCCTTAGTGAAGACAGAACCAAAGTAATTATTCAATTGGTCTGCCATGTCCTTGCTCCCCATAATCAATTCACCTGTTTCTGTCTGCAGGGGACCTACATTTGTCTTTACCAGTCTTTTCCTTTTTACATATCTATAAAAGCTTTTACAGTCTGTTTTTATGTTCCCTGCCAGTTTTCTCTCATTATCTTTTTTCCCCTTCCTAATTAAGCCCTTTGTCCTCCTCTGCTGAACTCTGAATTTCTCCCAGTCCTCAGGTGAGCCACTTTCTCTGGCTAATTTGTATGCTTCTTCTTTGGAGTTGATACTATCCCTAATTTGTCTTGTCAGCCACGGGTGCACTACCTTCCTTGATTTATTCTTTTGCCAAACTGGGATGAACAATTGTTGTAGTTCATCCATGCAACCTTTAAATGCTTGCCATTGCATATCCACCGTCAATCCTTGAAGTGTCATTTGCCAGTCTATCTTAGCTAATTCACGTCTCATACCTTCAAAGTTACCCCTCTTTAAGTTCAGAACCTTTGTTTCTGAATTAACTATGTCACCCTCCATCTTAATGAAGAATTCCACCATATTATGGTCACTCTTACCCAAGGGGCCTCTCACGACAAGATTGCTAATTAACCCTTCCTCATTGCTCAAAACCCAGTCCAGAATAGCCTGCTCTCTGGTTGGTTCCTCGACATGTAGATCAATCAATCAATTATAGTTGATCAATCAATTGGGATATTTGTGTACTCAGGCAGTCAGTCCTCATAGTATTAATTTTGGATGTCCGGGATTTCAGTCCCCAGAAGCTTTTAGACCATCTGCGTGAATAACTTGTCCCAGCAAAGATGTCCGAAAAATGTCACATGCAGAAAATGTCAACTTATAGCCAAACAATATAAATGTTAGAAAGCATTGGGGGTTGTTAGGAGTGACAAGGAGAATGACAGAAAGATGGAGAGACAGAAAGAAGAATTAAAATTCATTCCTCAGCCTTCAGTTTCTGTGACGTATGACCTGATCGTTGTAAGAGTAGGCTCCCTCACCTCTCTCAATGCAGGAGTCTCTTCTTTTACTCCCTGTATACCCATGACTGTATCGCCACCTACAGCTCCAATCTGCTAATTAAATTTGCCGATGACACTACATTGATTGGCATTATCTCAAACAATAGCGAGGTGGCCAACAGGGAAGGAGTCATCTCTCTGACACAGTGGTGTCAAGAAAACAACCTCTCCCTCAATGTTGCAAAAACAAAGGAGCTGGTTGTGGATTACAGGAGGAATGGAAATGGGCTAACCCCTATTGACGTCAATGGATCTGGGGTTGAGAGGGTAAACTACTTCAAGTTCCTCGGTATCCACATCACCAAGGATCTCATGTGGTCTGTGCACACCAGCTGTGTGGTGAAAAAAGCACAACAGCACCTCTTTCACATCAGACAGTTGATGAAGTTTGGTATGGGCCCCCAGATCCTAAGAACTTTCTACAGGGGCACAATTGAGAGTATCCTGACTACCTGGTATGGGAACTGTACCTCCCTTAATCGCAAGACTCTGCAGAGAGTGGTGCGGACAGCCCAGCGCATCTGTAGTTGTGAACTTCTCATGTTTCAGGACATTTACAAGGACAGGTGTGTAAAAAGGGCTGAAGATTCATTGGGGACCCAAGCCACCCCAACCACAATCTGTTCCAGCTGCTGTCATCCAGGAAGCGGTACTGGAGCATAAAAGCCAAGACCAACAGGCTCCAGGACAGCTTCTTCCACCAGGCCATCAGAATGATGAACTCACACTGATTTGAGTGTACTCTATATTACATTGATTGTTCTATTTATTATAAATTATTATAAATTACTATGATTGCACATTGCATGTTTAGATGGAGAAGTAATGTAAAGATTTTTACTCCTCAGGTATGTGAAGGATGTAAGAAATAGAGTCAATTCAACTTGTTGGTATATTCTTTCAGTTTGTAAGAATTGTACCTGTGTTTGGAAATCCTTTGAAGTTTGTGAATCTTCTGTAATTTGGAAATCTTTTATAAATCAGAAATGCTCATTGGATTTTAGATGAACTATTTGCCTAAATCTAAACGTATCTCATTAAAAACTAATTAAACTGTGCTTAAACTTTAATTTAAAACATATGAATCCAGGGAGGGCCAATATCCTGGCAGGGATGTTTGCTGAGGCTATTGGAGAGAGTTTAAACGAGAATTGCTGGAGGGTGGGAACCAAACTGAAGAGACAGAGGAAGGAGTGGTTGGCTCACAAATGGAGAAAGCTTGGAGACAGTGTGAGAGGGAGGATAGGCAGGTGATAAAGAAGGGATACGCTCAGACCGATGGTTTGAGATGTGTCTATTTTAATGCAGAAGCATCATGAACAAAGTGGATGAGCTCAGAGCGTATATCAGTACTTGGAGCTATGTTGTTGTGGCCATTACAGAGACTTGAATGGCTCAGGGGCAGGAATGATTACTTAGAGTGCCAGGCTTTAGCTGTTTCGGAAAGGACTGGGAGGGAGGCAAAATAGGTGGGGGCGTGACACTGCTGATCAGAGATCGTGTCACAGCTGCTGAAAAGGAGGAAGTCATGGAGGGATTGTCTACTGAGTCTCTGTGGGTGGAAGTTAGAAACAGGAAGGGGTCAATAACTCTACTGGGTGTTTTTTATAGACCATCCAATAGTAACAGAAACATCGAAGAGCAGATAGGGAGACAGATTCTGGAAAGATGTAATAATAGCAGGGTTGTTGTGGTGGCAGATTCTAATTTCCCAAATATTGATTGGCATCTCCCTAGAGCAGGGGGTTTAGATGGGGTGGAGTTTGCTAGATATGTTCAGGACAGTTTCCTGACACAGTATGTAGATAAGCCTACAAGAGGAGAGTCTGTACTTGATGAACCTGGTCAGGTGTCAGGTCTCTCAGTGAGAAAGCGTTTTGGAGACAGTGATCACAATTCTACCTCCTTTACCATTGCATTGGAGAGGGATAGGAACAGACAAATTAGGAAAGCGTTTAATTGGAGTAAGGGGAAATATGATCTAACAGGCAGGAACTTGGAAGCATAAATTGGGAACAGGTGTTCTCAGGGAAATGTATGACGTGAGATACTAGGACTAATCAAATGTGGCAGTGGAAAAGTGTATATGGCACCGGAGGAGATAGCAGAGGTACTAAATGAATACTTTGCTTCAGTATTCAATATCAGAAAAGGATCTTGGCGATTATAGGGATGATTTACAGCGGTTTGAAAAGCTTGAGTATATAGACATTAAGAAAGAGGACGTGCTGGAGATTTTGGGAAGCATCAAGTTGGATAAGTCTCCGGGACCGGGCGAGCTATACCCTAGGCTGCTGTGGGAGACAAGGGAGGAGATTGCTGAGACTCTGGCGGTGATCTTTGCATCATCAATGGGGATGGGAGAGGTTCTGGATGATTGGCGGGTGGCAGATGTTGTTCCCTTATTCAAGAAAAGGAGTAGAGATAGCCCGGGAAATTATCGACCAGTGAGTCTTACTTCAGTGACTGGTAAATTGATGGAAAAGTTCTTGAGAAGCAGGATTTATGAACATTTGGAGAGGCATAATATGATTAGGAATAGTCAGAATGGCTTTGTCAAAATAAGGTCATGCCTTACGAGCCTGATTGAATTTGTTGAGGATGTCACAAAACACATTGATGAAGGTAGAGCAGTAGATGTAGTGTAGATGGATTTCAGCAAGGCATTTGATAAGGTACCCATGCAAGGCTTATTGAGAAAGTAAGGAGGCATGGGATCCAAGGGGACCTTGCTTTGTGGATCCAGAACTGGCTTGCCCACAGAGGGCAAAGAGCGGTTGTACAAGGGTCATATTCTGCATGGAGGTCGGTGACCAGTAGTGTGCCTCAGGGATCTGTCCTGGGATCCCTTCTGTTTGTGATTTTATAAATGACCTGGATGAGGAAGTGGAAGGATGGGTTAGTAAATTTGCAGATGACACAAAGGTTGGGGGTGTTGTGGATAGTGTGGAGGGCCGTCAGAGGTTACAGCAGGACATCAATAGGGTGTAGAACTGGGCTGAGTCTATGGGGAAAGATTTGGGAAATGGTGCTCATGTTGTTTATCCTTTAGGAGATAACTAACATTACAGGTTCAATGGCCTCCTATTTTGATATAACAATTCTATACTTCTATGATTTAAAGTGGTTTCTGTTGAGGTTGGAGAAGGGTGTTAGGAACTATTTAATGTTTGGATTATGAAAATGCTTGAATTTCAAAAGGTATTTAATTGATGGAATGTGTTTTGATATATCCTGAAATACAATATAATTTCCTATACTTAAAAGAATTATCCCTGCATAAATGCTGTCAAATTGTACCACTTTTTAGGTTAATGATTTGGCGTGTCATTTGCTTTTCCTTCCCATTGACTTGTTTTATCAAGGTAAAGTAAGAAATCCTGTGCAATAAATTCCACTATAAGCCTAGTCACTCTTCTGTGAAAATCAAAGTGACCCATTTATTGCTCGTGTCAGATTGTACCTTCCTCTGGAGGTTCCTGCTAGGTTAGAATTGCTCCTCCTTAGCTGTCAGACTATTCTGATGAACAAGTCCAAATCTCTTTTTAAAGGCAGTGTCAGAAGTATGAAATAATCAAATCATCTGGGGCGCTTAATCCAGGGTAACGATCTGTCCTTACAAGGTTGGACAACCTTTCCTGAAATTAAATTTGTTCTGGCACACTGGGAACTTTGGATCTTGGAAGGATGATTAGCAGGATTTAATCCTAACCAGACTCTTAACCAAAATTAATTGTGTTGTTTTCCTTTGGGAAATCTTTATCACCCAACAAACTGGATTGCACGGTATCCGTATTATTTTTAGGTACCAGTTTTGACTTCAGTTGGAACTGATCAGGCATGAGATAATTTCCAGGTGAAATTGTGATAGATGCAAAATTGTCTTTGGTAGCATGTTAGTGAGACTGCACCTGCTATGTTGTGTGCAGATCTGGTTGCTGTACTATAGGAAGGCTGTGATTAAGCTAGAGAAAGGTAGAAAATATTCACAAGGGTGCTGTCAGGACTGAAGAGTTTGTGTTGTGTTATGGATAGATTGGGACTGTTTACCCTGAAATGAAGGAGGCTGAGGGGTGAGAGTTTATATAATCATGAGGGTCATATATAGGGTAGATCTTATCACAGTCTTATGCCCTGGGAAATCAATTAGAGGGCATGGTTTTGAAGTGAGAGGGGAAAGACTTAAAGGCGACTTGAGGAACAACTTTTTAGTGCAGAGAGGTCGGTGGGTGGATGGAATAAACTGGCAGAGGAAGTGGTAGAAGTGGGGGTAATTTCAATGTTTGAAAGAAATTTGGAGGGATAGGTCCAAATTTAGACTTTGATAGGAAAGGTTTGGAAGAATTTGTGCTGCATATAGGCAAAGGGGTTCAAGCTCATGAAGGCACTTCAGTCGTCATGGACAAGTTGAACCAAAGGGGATAATTTCACTCAACTTCACGACCCATCATTAAAATGTTTCACAACCTATGGACTCGCTTTCAAGGACTCATCATCTCATGTTCTTCATATTTATTGCTTCTTTGTTTGCTTGTTTATCTATCAATCAACTATTTTCAATTAATTAATTAATTCTTTTTGTATTTGCACAGTTTGTGTCTTTTGCACACTAGTTGAACACCAAAATTGGTGAGGTTTTTCATGTATTCTATTATGGTTATTGGATTTATTGAGTATGCCCACAAGAAAAAGAGTCTCAGGGTTGTATATGGTGACATACAGTATATGTACTTTAATAATACATTTACCTGGGACTTTGAATTTTGAATCAGACAGAAGTATCTTGCGATCTCTGACATTAAAGCCCTCTTCTGTATCTTTATGCTATTCCTACTCTAGTTTTATCATCATTGCAAACACCAAAAGCAATATTAAGCAAGTAGTAATAGAGACAGGTTTGCTTTAATTGGTAAGGAAATAACTGCAGATGATGGAATTTTGAAATAAAAACGGGAGATACTCAGCAGGTCAGGAAGCATCTGATGGGTAGAAGCAGATTGTTCTGAAACACTATTTCTGTTTCTCCCTCGCTGGTGTTGTCTGACTTCAGTATCCCAGAATTCCTGTTTGCTCTCTGTTGGTTACACCATCGAACCAATGGATAATATCTACCGTGGTTGAATGGAACTCCAGCATATTGAAGCCAAACATGTCCAATTTCTCCTTTAGCCAGATGATTGTTGATTCACTCATGGCACTGTGCTACCCTGACAGGCAGCCATCAGGACAAGAAAAGTGCCTTCTCCAATGCCCTTCATTATTTACAATTAATTGTACCCTCCCTCCTTTCCTTAAACATGCAGCATGGAACTGACCTTTAAATGATAGAGATGGACAACTGGATTTCTCCAAGGTAAAAATGCCTGCACTACAGGCCTCATACCTGTACATTTGGATGTCTTGTTTAGTTCCATAAAGATAGTAAAGGGAGGCCCCTGCTTCCTTCTGAACAAGGCAAGCATCACCTCTTTTGGTGAATTGTAATATTGCAGGAACTAGGTACACGGTTTGCTCTACTTAAAGATTGCTTCGGACTGATATGGTTAGGAAGTTCAACTTTTGGTAACCTTCCTGACCTTTATTGTTTGGCTTTTCTTTCAGCTAGAGGCTCAGTTTTCAATGTGCTCCTCAAAACTGCCTGCCCACATCATCCCCACCCTCCTCCCAACCTCCCTTCACTCTTCACTTTCATAGAAAGTTAGGCATTATGACAAAGTATCAGGTTACAGGACACTAGGAAGCTGGAAAGCCTCCCAAGAACTCCCTTGAGAGGCTAGCCTGCTCCTTGGAGACTGGTGTGATAGAGTTCTATTGCATGCCTGAGAACACCTTTGTTTCCCCGTTGACTCCAGGCCGGAATGCTGCTTGGTTTAAGTAGAGTGTGATGTTGCTCTGGTAAGTGAATGACGTGCTTGTAATTTGTAAATAGAAATTCCATTAGTAAACTTTTAAATTCTTTTATACTTTGCTCCGTTGTATCATCTTGCTTTTAGATTCAAATGTTTTAATATTTCTGAGTTCAGACTGTTCTTTAAAGACATTACTTCTTTCTCAGTGATGACATCACTGTTCCTGCACTTGTACTGTTTTATGTTCTATGTTCTATCAGACCATTTTAATAAATTACATTTCAAAAAATCAGTGTCTGCTCATCTTGAGTTAATAGGAGGACAGGGATCAGAAGAAGAGAGGAAATTATGAAATTGGGTTACAATGGTAGCTCTATGAGGAGAAATGCTGCCACATTCAAATTTGGGGCTGGCCATTTATAGTTCTAAGATTAGCGGGAGACAATCATTTAAAGCCTCGGGTGTGTCTGGAAAGGTTCTCTCAGAAGATGGTGAATCTCTGGAACTTTCTAAATTGCAAGATTATGGAGTTTAAATCACTGAGAGGACTTGTAGAGGAATTAAGTAAATCTTTATAGGTCAGGAAATTGAAGGGTTAGGGACCAGGAACTGAAGAAAAGTGAGACCCAGGGCAGATGAGCTGTGATCATATTGAGTGGTAGATCAGGTCTGATGGGCAGAGTGGCCTACTTCTACTCCCATTTTCTTGTGTCCTTATAACATTAAAAGTTCTAATGTGATTCATGACCTTTGAACTAGCTAATTAATCAGAGTCAGGACCATAAATTATCAATCTGTAACCAACTACTGATTATTTGGAGTCATGGTGCAGTTAGGATGTGGACGCTTGTGGATAGCTCACTCGACAGAGTCCAGTTGAAAAGCAGCAGGTTTAATTGGACTGAAGAACATGAAGATAGAAAGCAGAGTGCATAGAGCTGTGATTTGTAACTTCAAAAACTAATCGAAAGAAAAATATGGAAGCCAGGGATAAATGTGTCTAATCTCCTCAACTGATTGAAGTGTTGTCTCCAGATGACATCTGATGCAATCTCCACTGTGTTGGAGAATGGTCCAGTTCTGCCTTAATCGTTCCAAGCACCCTCTTTTAATCATCTCGGTAGTCTCTCGCCAGGACTGTTTGTCCAGGAGTGAAACATCAAGCCTCCTTGTTTGAGGAGCCTTCAATTTATCTCTGCTGTTTGTCCTGTCTACTCCTTCTGAGATTGAGTTTGAGGAGATCCAAACATGTGTGCAGGGGATGACCCAGGCACAGCATAGCTGGGAAGTTATTGGCTGTGGAGTGGGCTGCATTGCGATAAACAAGGAGGAAATTTGTCAGCTCCTGATTCGGTGTTAGGATAGTGTGTTCTGCTGACATTGCTTGCAGTGCAGATTTCAGACTCTGGATAAACCTTTCCACCAATCCATTTGTTGCCAGGTGACATGGTGCAGATGTAATATGTCTTATCCTATTTATTTTCAGGAATGACTGAAAGTGTTCCACGGCAAGCTGTGGCCCACTGTCACTGACTAAGTGTTGTGGCAAAATCCTCTGTTAGGGCAATGGAGGCCAGCAATAGGGATGGAGAGGCACTGTGCTTGGCACATGATGGCATTCCTAACGGCGCATGGCAATCTGCTTGATTTGCTGATCTATCCTAGGCCACCAGACAAAGCTTTGGGCCAATGCTTTCATTTTGACCACGCCTACAGGAACGGCATGAAGCTCCTCCAAAATTCTAGATCTCAGCTTGCAAGGTACAACTCTCAGTCCCCGCATAAAAAAAACCCTTGTCAAGGACAAGTTCATACCAGCGCTGATAAAGATGGGGAAACTGCAATTTCTGCTGCACGTTCCAGCCATTTTGGGTAGTCATGTAGACCTGAAACAGTGTGGGGTCTTTTCTTGTTCCCTTTTGGATCATCTGCCATAATAGTGAGACTTCCGATTTGCATTAGGGAGAATACATCAAGTGTCCTCTTTTGTAAATGTTTCAGATATTTCCTTTTCCAAGGGTTAATCAAAGGTTCATTTATTATCAAGGCATATATCCATATACAACTCTGAAATTTGTCTTCTCCAGATAGCTGCAAAACAAAGAAAGAATAGGAAAATAGTTCAGAGACAAACATGAAACCCTGCACAAAAAAGAATAACATCTTGATCATCAACCCACCAAACCCCCTTCTCCCACACAAAAGCAGAATAAGAATGCCGGCCCCCCAAAAAACAACCCCTCCCCCCCACAAAAAAACTAACAGAACAACAACCCCCCAAACACCCTCCTCTCACACAACAAAATGGAAAGGAACAGGCAAAAAAAAACACATAACATAAAATCATAATGAGATAATCCATCACCATTTCCATGATAAGTTATCCTTTTCAATTTGATCTTGTAATTGTGTCCTCCAAGAAGCAGCCCATCTCTGTATTTGTGCTGTTGTTAGTGGAACACCCTTCAGTAGATTGCAAATGGACACTATTGGTTGATTATTCAGTAATGAGGATAAACTCCCTCCCATACAGGTACTGGTTAAAATGTTTTACACCCCAAATCAGACTCAAGGCCCCACTATCAATCTGTGCATAATTTTTCTCTGCAGCAGTAAGGGATCATGATGCAAAGTCTAAGGGCTGTTCACTTCCATCACCTGTATCATAATGTGAGGTACACAGGCAAGCTTCAGTGGGCGATAGGGATTATAAAGTGTGAGTACAGTGTCTTTTGTCACCATTTCCTTTACCATTTCGAAATCCACCTCACACTTCTCTGTCCATTGCCATTTCTTCCCAATCTGTAGTAATGAGTTCAAGGTGTGGAGCACAGTAACATCCAGGTATGGCAGGAATCTGTTACGGTAATTGACAAATCCGAAAAAGGACCACACCTTTGACATGTCCTTTGACGTTGGGCATCCGCTATTGTTTGAATTTACTTTGCGTTTCAATGGTGTGACCATAGTAAATGATGCTTGGTTTAAAGAATTCACACTTATTGCATTGTACCCCGAGCCCAAATCTTCGAATCTTTTTGACATTGTCTTGAGATTTTGGGGATGTTCCTTGTCGTCCTCACCAGAAACTAGTTACTGGTGAGGATGACAAGGAGCATCTTAGCTACTGGTGCTGGAGTGCAGGTGCAGATGCTACTCGAAAAATAAACCTTTTATAGTGATAAAGCCTTTTGAGTGTGTTTATAGTGAGAAGCACCTTGGACTCTTGTTGCTTCTCCATCCCAGCTAAGTCCACTTTGTTGAAGTATTTTCCTTCACAAAGGTTTGCCAAGATATCCCCTATCCAGGGCAGAGGGTATTAATCTACTTTCACTACTGGGTTGATGGTGATCTTATGATTACCACAGATCATGACAGACACATTCTTCTTGGCTCCTATGGCCACTGGCATTGCCCATGGGCTCCACTCAGACTTGGAAAGAATTGGTCAGCCTCCAAGCAATCTAGCTAATGGCTACTTTATCACAGCTGGTATAAGGAACCGGATGGGCTTTGTAAAATTTGGGTGTGGCATTTTCATTTAACACTATTTTACCCATGACGTGCTTGAGTTTTGCTAGAATGTTGCTGTGGTTTCATCCAGTACCTTTCTTAATTCACTCTCAGTTGACTCTGTTGCAGGGGATGAGGCAGGCAAATGGTGGATGGATCTCCAATGAAGTGGCAGTTGTTTCAGCCAATCATGTCCCCTCAGTGCTGACCCTCTTGTTTTTAGAACATACATGCCCAATGTAGCCTGTTGGTTCTTTAATTTCATTGTTACAAATGTCATTCCCACAGGAGTTATTTTTTTCTCCAGTATAAGTTCTTGCTTGGATATCTGCAGGGTTTAGTTCAATATCTTTGAAATGCCTTTCAGACTCATTTTGTGGAATGACTGAAACCGCCAAGCCAGTGTCCAGTATTCCATTTTAATTAATTTGCTATTCATTTCTGGTGGAAGCCATATTGCTTTTCTCTTATTAGTTTTCACATTGTAAATTGCAAGGCTACCTCGTCCTTTGTCACTCTCATCATTATCAGATTTTTCATTGACAGCATGAAAATTAGTGTTCAATTTGAAACTTTTTCTCTTTCCTATGTAGTCCATTTTTTATCTGCTGAATGTGCTCTTTGTATGTGTCCTGCTCTGTTGCATATTCTGCTAGTTTCAGCTATAAACCTGTATCGATCTGATGTATGAGAGCGCCTGCCACAACGGCAACATAATTTGTTCAGCCGGGCAGGCTTCTGTTTAGAGATTTCTATTTTGTTCACGCTCACTTTCATTCCAGGTTGCAACTCAATTGCACCTCTCGCTGCAGTTTCCATTGATATAGTGATTTCAACTGTTCTTTTAAATGTGAGTTGTTCTTCAATTAGGAACAATTTTTCTTGTAAGATTCCAGAAACTAAATGATTTCTTAGTGCATCATTAAGCCCATTACTGAACTGACAATGCTTGGAGAATTTCTTGCGTTCAGCCATGTAAGCTGAAATGGACTGCCCTTCCTTTTGATTTTCGTTATGAATTCTAAAGTTTTCAGCAATTAACAATGGTTTTGGTCCTAAATGTTTTTGTATTGCTTTCATAATATCAGCAAAGCTCATCTTGGCTGGTTTGGTTGGAGCAGTTAAACTTTTAAACAAATGGTATGTCTTTCCATCAACTGTACTCAGCAAAACTGACACTCACTTGTACATTGCTATTTCACTTGCTTCAAAATACTGCTGAAGTCATTCAGTATACATCACCCAGTCATCTGCTGTTCAGACGAACACAATTACTGTATCTTTCCAATGTAGCTAGACATTTCTGCTATTTATTTATTTATTTATTTATTTATTTATTCATTCATTCATTCATTCATTCATTCATCATCATCATCATCTGCTACTCACTGTTTATGAACTCACGAATTTCATCCTGTTTTCACCTTTTTTCTTCAAAATTTTGACTGTCTCCTCTTCTAAAGAAACACGTCCTATACTTTGTTGAACACTAACATCTTGCTACATGTCAACAGGTAGGTCATCGTTTCAGGCTCATTTTAAAACTTCCTCATCCCACTGTTGTTTTTTGTAATTTCAAAAACTAATCAAAAGGAAAATATGGGAGCCAGGGATAAATGTATCTACTTTAGTGAGGTGTGCACATATGACGTGGTGCCATAATGATATGACGTGGCAGTATGCAATTCACATACTTTTACTTATAACCTGCAATGAATTATGTAAACAACAAAGAATGCTTAATCAGCAATATATTTGCAATATTACTCAAATATTACTGAAATATTAAATACACGGCACATAGGAGTGATCTCAAAAATCTAATTCCAAGTCAGGGTCATAAAAATGATGAACCAAGTGACTAAAACCTCTTGAGTTTTATTGTTAGTTGATGTATCATCTGAGCTCTCTATTATGTCACTGCTTTTAACAGAAAAGATTATTATAGGGTTGCCTTTCACAATGTCTCAAAGCATTTTATAAGCAATGAAATTTGTTATTGTTGGTAATTGGAGTCATTATAGTTAAGTAAGAAATTTGGCACGTGCACTGAGATCCCACCACAATGCACTTATGACCATGTGTAGGTGATGTTGAACAAGGAAAGAAAATTGACCTCCAGAGTGGGAATAATTTATTCTTGGCAGTGGTACTGAATCTTTTACTTCTGAGGAAAGGAGGCTCTTCAGAGGGTTAACATCTCTAATTGCTTCTGGATTTTAGTCAGTTTGCTCTCCAAAAGTAAAGTAACCTACACAATTTTATAACAAAACTGAAAGCATGTATGCCTGCTTTTTATGTTGGAAAGCTGTAGATCAGGGCCAGGTGTTTACACTGTAATGATGGCAGTATTATCTATGGTTGCTGACACTGTGCTGTGAAAACGGCTTTGGGATTTGGGCAAATCGCTATTTTTCCTTGGATTCACTAGAGTTGCTGTTAGGCCTTCTGCTCTCCCCTCCACCCATTGGGATCTCCCCTGCAATTGAGAAAAATAAGTAAATTGATGAAAATTTCAAATATTTAGTATGAAAAGCAACAAGGCCATAAAATTAACCTTTGGAATCACTGCAAGTAAAAACTACACATCTGAGCAGTTAAAAAATAATGAAACTTACTGGAAGAACGATAACAGTCAATTTGAAGAGTTCACGTTTGCAGGAACATTCTCCAGCATATGATCATTTGTACTGTATGATGTCTTATTAACCAGGACTAACCTTTGTGTGAAATGAACCATTAATTCCATGCTTCAGAATAAAGGTTTTTACATTGCAAACAAATGGAAAAAAGAAGGCATGGAAGGTTGCTGGAACCAGATATTTTTTGCACATAAGTAAATTAATGTGAGATGCTTCTGTAGAAAATCGGGTCATTGCTGGGCTGAATGGAAGTCTTGGAAACTCAAGAGAATACAGATGCTGGAATCTAGAGTAACATACAAACAGGAGGAATTCCGTGATCATGAGGCCAGCATTTTGGTTCATCTGAACCAAACGAAAGGTCTCAACCTGCTTTCCTGTAGCTTGTTGTATGCTGATGAATAGAAGATTTGAAGATTACTAAGAAGGACTCAGCTAATTGTTGAACTTACATGCATGATCCAATTATTAATCTTAATTGCAAAAATCAACATTTGCATGGAGTCGGGCAATTCCTCAATATCTGGGGGTGTTCCCAGGATGAGGAGTAGTGAGCGCACTAGGGATCATTTACTGCTCCTTCTCAATATGCTTACCTTAATACACGTTTCTTATTATAATTTACTGAGTTTCTTTCTTACTTATTGCAATGTGCTTTGCCACATAACAACAGATTTCACCACATATGCCGGTGATATTAAACCAGATTCTGATTCTGATTCTGAACTGCTCCTCTCTCATGAAGGCTGTTGTCTGGACTAGTACGTCTCCCACAGCTAGACCTTGTTTTACCATGAATACAACAATCATTGCACCATGACAATCATCTGTATCACTACTAGTACTTTTGTCACCTCTGCTATCACTACCACAACTAGCAGTATGTATATTTAGCAATGAAATTACTAATACTTCTACAACTGCAAAACATATTACCTTAACTAGCATTACTGCTGTAACCATTACCATTATAAGTACTACCAGCACCCTGATTATTATAACTACTATTGCACTTAATATTACGGATAGTAACACAGGCACCAGATCATTATTATTAATACTGGTATTGCTAGCATCCTAAGATTAGTAAAATTCTAACAATTGTAACCACCAGCTTTGCTATAGTTGAAGGTACTATTGTATCAAATATCATAACTGGTATTACTTAAACCCTGATTAGAATTCCAAGTAATTTATCAACATGTTCCTCTTGAAATTGCTGTACCCTGGTGTTACTCAGGGCTCTAGCTAGTAATATTGGTAATTAGCACATTATTACAATGTGATTAGAATTATCAATACTATAACTGCTATTGCTGCATGTAGGACTAAAATGCTGATTAGCATTACTAACAATAGTAAGAGCACTATTATTATCATGTAAGAGCATATTATTGTCAATCATTGCAACAATTCCTACCAGCAACAATAGCAGGAAACTTCGGGGTCCAAACTCATTATGAGATACTGTTGTATACAGGATCAGACACTAGGTGGCTCCACAGACCAACAACTGGAACTTCATCATGTGACGATGTCACAATGGCTGCCCCTGACTTGTCCTTATTTCTGTGCTTAGTTTTCTCCACTGTCTTGCTTTGACATGAGCCTTGTTTACAGAGCTCCATTGACACTACCCTGACTGCCCTCACAGATGTTACTTGAGTCTCTCTGTTGGCCAGGGTCGAGCATGAGCATTGCATCCTAGTTGCCTACATGATACGCAAGCCAGGGCAGTATGATACGGAGAGCGAGCTGTTGTCCATGTAACAGGCTCCCCCACTCTACACTGCTGGCAAGTCCAAAGGAGCAGCAGAGCCCGATACAGTTTGGCACCAGTGGCATTGCAGGAATTGCCAGTCAGCGTTAAACTTAACATAGGACTGCCTTAGAGACTCCAGCTCCGGACTTTTCCACAGGGTTTACTCCCGAAGCCTTCCCCAAGGCAGCAGAGGTCTGAGATCAGGAATCGCCATCTCTTAGGTGAGCTGGCAACCACAGCTGACGAGCCCCATCTCTCCAAAGCAACTGGTTTTAAGGCACCAGTAATGTGTTTTTGCCCCTTCCCCTGTCACTAGAAATGGATCTGCCGGACTTAGTAACTAAGCCACACGTGAAGGCCAGGAGCTTTTTCATACAATGCAGGATTAGCACTCATTCCTTTAAATAGTATATTCATGAAGTGCGTGAGTGGATGTTATATAGGACCCAGCCACAGTGTCCAGTGACAGCCAGACTTCAGGCTGTGGTCCTTCTCTACAGAAACTCTGCAATGGCTGTACGAAGTTTAGGCGCATCTCTCAGCACATAGTCTCACGCCCTGGCAGGGTTGGTGAACACTTTCACTATTCAGCAGATAACACCCTTAAGGAACAACACCTCTTACTACCACTGCCATGGGGGACTGTTCCTTCAGCATTGCTCTGTGGTCTGAGCCCAAATTCTAAACTCTGGCATTCTTGCACTTTAAAGAGAGAACAAGCTGAAATGCCAGAACTGCAAAACAAAAAAAAAAAGTTTTGCATCTTATTTCATTTGTGAGCCATGGTTGGTGAAGGATTTTTTGGGCAATGGACATGAGGCTGTGGTGGTAAGATTTCAGAATGATTTCTAGTTGGTTTTCATTAACAGGCTTGTTAGCAGGCATACCTTACCCAGAAAAAATAACACCTTATCTCATGTGGATCCTACACGAGTTAGATGACACTCTCAAGAACAGCTTTTAAATATCCAGTTCTGGACTAACTTTGGCTGACATCAGCGAAGGGAGTGTTGCAAAAATTATGGAAATGTTTGAATCTCGCTCTGCTTTGAAAGTCACCC
Organism: Mobula hypostoma; assembly: GCF_963921235.1. Taxonomy (NCBI): domain Eukaryota; kingdom Metazoa; phylum Chordata; class Chondrichthyes; order Myliobatiformes; family Myliobatidae; genus Mobula; species Mobula hypostoma. Next base: position 127,642,781 of record NC_086097.1, read on the forward strand.
AGTCAAAATCCCCCTCAGATCCCTCAAGAAACTGAACTACTATTTATTTCCAACTGTAACGGGATTTGCAGGATGTCAACCATGGCCCACACAGGAGGTTCCTTTCATTATCAAAATGCTTGTCCTTGTCATCTCTTCATTAGCTGCTTCCTTTGGCTTCTAGTTTATCAATCAAGGGGTGCCAACACGATGGTGTCCAAGGCATAAGTTTGCTGCGACTACCTCTCGGCTGATTTCCGGAACAATGCGGTCAGCAGTGCACATCCAATTTACTCCGAGCAGATGTGTGTGAGTGGCTGTGTTTTTAGCTATTCAAAACACAGAAAGCCACCAAACCACCCTGCCTATTATGAGGAAGGCTCAAGGCCAAGAGGTCAGGACACTAATGACAAAATTAGGTCGTGATTCTGACCCTAAGTATTTTGATTTGTGAAACTGAATTCCAGTCCCCTCTTCCCTTGAATTTATCTTTGTTTTACACAGCTGATCCTAATCAGATTATCACACCAGTGTATAAAGTATAAACTGTAGACCCTCTTAGCACAGGGGCTTGTCTGTTGCCGCAACAGAACTTGCAGATTACCTCTTAGTCTTTCATTTGGATGTGTTTCTATTTTTTAAATTCTTCACTTTGTCTTCTCTTGGCCTCTTCTTACACCATGAAGTATTCTAAACAAAAACTATGACTGACGGTAAAAAAATAAACGTTTGTTGGTGAGGGAGACATGGAGCTAGCTGGGTTGTGCTGCAGTCAGAGGAGAAATCACAGCACTGAAAGGCAGCATGTGAGGCTGGCATCAGGGCAATAGCAAATTGTTCCAGCAGCTTCACCAGGCAAGAAACTGCAAGCTCCGGGCTCCAGTTCCACTCACAGTGGCCTCAAGTCTTGGGGAAGCTCAGGGCTAAATGCTGGAATCAGTTGGGTGTGGGAAGGAGGTTGGGCTGGGGTAAGATTCTTGGGGGCAACTGTACCGGCAGTGACTGCCTGTGCCCTGTGACTTTGGGTTGGCATCTTAATTTGTTCTCAGCTGCTTTGGCTAAGTCAGCAAGGCACAGAAAAAAATGGGTGAAGCATTCTGCCTTGGAAATTCTGAAGTCATTGAAATTTGGAAAAGAAAGAACAATGTGGAGGCACTGCTCTAAATGTGTGTTTAGCACTTGCTGCTGGTGGCTGTCTCCTATGGTTCCCTCCTAGACCATGGTTATGTTGATCTGGTAACCCTAAGAAGACCCTAATTAGTCACCCCTTGACATGATAACCCTAAACCCAACCCTGGTTAAGCAGAACTTGATTTGTTAACCTGGAAAGCAGCCTGGTTAAATGCACTTTCATCTCAGAGTCCTGGTTAGTCACACAATGACCTAGTATTGTTGAAGAGACCTTGTTTAAGAACATCTGATGTGGTAATCTAGAACAGACCCTGGCTTAATATCTTAACAACCCTTAATCGCTTTATAATCGACACTAATGATATCTCTATATTCCCACATTTAACAATAAGCAGGTCTTTTCGAGTAACTGCTGACACTTCTGTGATGGAGTGACCACAACACTTAGCTTTCATGTGGCTGTAACCAAGAAGTTGTCTCTGTCCTTGACTGGAATCCGCATTCTAATCCCCTTCTGATACTTGAACCACTCGCTGTCTATGTGAAACCCTTCCCAGTTTGGACGAGTGGACGGGCATCAGTATGCCTGCATTACTTGACTGGCAGAATGTTCTTCCAGCTGGCATTGAGTTGAGGATGTTCAACAAAGATGCTTATTGTTCAGTGCGTTCAGCAGAACACCATACGCATGTATTAGGATGCTTGCTGGCAGGGTCGCTGAATATTTTTAAGAGAGTGATAGGTTACCAGGAGTAGGTTGGAATCTGAAATTGAAGTCACTGTCAGATCAGCCATGAGTAGCAGACCAAGCATGAGGAGCTGAGTGGCTTTCTCCTTCTCCTTATTCACATATTTGAATGTAAAATTTTACATCAGGTTACTGAGCTAACACATTATAACATAATTGCACAATGCTCTGATATGGCCGAAGATTGTGCAAATCACAATAACAATTCAACTTCTCCTTTTCTTTTCAATTGTATCTAGATATAATTATAAACAAGTCTGAAGGCACACACTCAACGATTCAGGAACTGCTTCTTCCCCTCCGCCATCTGATTCCTGAATGGACATTGAACCCGTGAACACTACCTCACTACCTTTGTTTTATTTTTGCACTACTTATACGTCGAGAGCCGGGAGGACATCACAAGCGATCGCTCTCGCTGGAGGCTGGACCTACGCAGAGGTGTAAAAAGAGGAGAAGAGAAGCTGAGGCTTGCTGCTGAAGAAAAGCACACTCGTCGGAAAAACAGCACCAAGACAACACTGGAGGACAGCGCCTTCAAGTGCAGTCGCTGCAGCTGAGACTGTCACTCCCATGTGGGCCTCTACAGCCACAACAGGCGCTGCTCTACCAACACAGGCTTTCCAGGCGCAGATCCATGGTCTCGCGAGACTAACAGATGCTACAACAACAACTTATTTAATTTGTTAATATACTGTATATACTTATTGTAATTCATGTTTTTTTTCTCTATTATTATGTTTTGCATTATACTGCTGCCGCAAAGGCAACGAATTTCACGACATATGCTGCTGATATTAAACCTGATTTTGATTCTGATTCTGATAATCTGTAAAATTCACACAACTGAAATGTGGAAGAAAACTTAGACTTGTGCAGTGTTACTGGAGCATTTTTTTTCTGAGGCATCAAAAATAACATGTAACTTTTCAGTCCAGATGAACTGTCTCAACCTGAAGCGTTGATTGGCCTTTTCCTGCCGTGGTTACAGCCTGATATTTCGAGTTCCTCCAGATTTTTTCCTGTTACTTCATTTTACAGAATCTGCAGTCTCCCGTGCCTCCATTTTGCTACTCTGCTTCAAAGTCTTTTGAGGGTCTGCCCACTTTCAGCAAGTTTCAGTCCTCTTTTTGACGGAAGTTCTGTGAGACCCGCTCTCACTGCTCACTCTCTCTTCTGTTGCTCTCCTCTCACTTCGACTCACAGCTCCTGCTCCATCCCTTCCCTCCACCTCTTTATACCAGCTACCTCCCCTCTGTCTTTCAGTCCAGTTGAAGGGTTTAGAATCGATATGTCAGCTGTCCTACCCCTCTCGGTAGATGCTGAATGATCTGTGGAGTTCCCCAAGTGTGTTGCTCCAGGTTCCAGCATCTGCTCTTTCCTGTGTCAACTTCTCCTCTGAAAGAAAACTTAACTCTGTGCAACATTGTTGGGGCTTCTGTCTAAGACATCAATTGTGTAAATAAGAAGTACAGATGAAAACCAAAATAAAAACGTAGGGAATTTGATAACAGGGATGGTCCTCTGTCAAGTATCATATCAGGATTTGGGGAGAATACTCCACGGCCTAGGAAGAAATATTGGAAACCACAGAACAAAGGGGCACAGCAAAGAAAGATTATGTAATCGACACCTGGGTGGTCTCAATTGAGACAACTTGACTGCCCTGTGGACTATCCCATTGAAAACATCTCACTGTATGTTAGCCTGAAGACAGTTCAAGCAGCTAGGGGTACTTGGGATCTGACATTCTTGTGGAAAGTGCTATTTGATAGATTGCAAATCAAAAATAAACAGCCTTGTAATTTAGGAACTAAATTGTAAATATAATTATAAGATGGTAGCAGCAGAACTATGAAGTTAAGGGAAAATATGCTCATATGAATAAGGATTGGAGTTAAGGTTGTGTAAAGACCATAAAGAACTAAACAACGTTCGGGAATTACGTGAAGAAATGTACGAAAAATTGTCTTACAAGATAACTATCAGCAGTGAATCACGAGATCAACCAGGGGAAAAAAGTCCCTGGATGAGGAACTCAAAGAACTTGCTAAGATTGAACCCTGGCCAGGTTCATCAAAGTGTGGATAACATCCAAATAAAAGTGATGAGTTTTAGAAGTCGTGAAAGTAAACTAGAATTGAACAAGTAATTAAAGGAGTTGCAAAACTAAGGAAGTAAGTGTTTAAAACTATGTGGTGAACCTTTGAGTCATTTGGATCAATCGCGATTAATAAAGTAATCTAGTCACTTGGCAATTTTACTGGTGTGTTTTATTGTGTTTGGTACTTAATTATTAACAGCTCACCATTCAGTGTTTAGATAAAATACTTTACTTTCTGGAACTCAGTGCCATCACTTGCCAGGCATTAAATTATTCACTCCTCTGTTTTATATCTGTCCTGTTAAACAGGTGCCAAACCAGGAAGGGCTAAGATCAGGTCTGAATCACCCAACTCCCTTAGATAATCATGTTTTGAAAAGTTACACCCCAGCATTGTTGAGTTTTCGCTCCCTATGCAGCCAGAAAAAAAGAGCACTTATTTAAAGTGCCACAGTGCAGTAGCAGATGCCACACACACCTTGCCCACCCCATCCCTGGAAGGTATAGGGTGTACATTTTTTAAGCCAGCTCTAAAATAATGTGGACACCATTCCATCACAGATTGTTCCTCTGTAAGCTCGAATGCTTATCATTCCAGTTATCTCCACAAAGCAAGCTGCAACGGAGAGAGATGCATTTAGAATTTAGATGATACAATATTCCTTAGCTAGAGAAATTCATAATTTACGGCACACTGATCTCATTTATTCCTGAGCCCGCCTCAGTCACGTATGCTGCAGAAAGTTCACAACGTCAAGTGACATTGTTAAGAAATAAAGTTTATCATCATTATCAGAATGAAGTCATTTGCCAGCTTTGACACACATTTAAGCATATCAAGCACCTGCCCAGCTATTTGATTTGCCTGGTTACAGAGACACATTAGTCTTTGTTCAACTTTACAGCCATTATACTGAAGTCTAATGTTTCCTTTTCCATAAATCATAAATTATGAGCTACTGGTAGCAGCCAAAGCAGGAATAATCATTAGCCAACGCTGCCTACAGCACTAAGCCCTGTGTTCTAGAAGAGAAAAAAAATGGTCACGCTTCTGTGAAACCAGTAATGATGTTTAATATAACAATGGGTTGCTCAATGAGGCTGACAGCAACCAACTCAACTGTGTGACAAAGCGAGCTCTGTGTACACTGCTCACTCCATAACACATCCTTCACCCTTCAGGTAGTCGGCGAGAAATAAGACCAAGGCAAGGTGCTGACTGACCTGACCAAACTTTTTTTTGTTACTCCACCTTCCTTCACCTCCCTTTACCGATGTGTTAGGTTTCAAACCGGCCTTTCCAAACAGAGCTGTCATTAAAGGAGGTGGACTCACTCCTCCAAAGGTGCAGTGCGGTTGAGGTAAAACAGTCATTGTTCAAACACCTTGCTGATGCAAAGTTGTGTTTGGCCTGGCCTGTGAGACTATTTTGTTTTGGCTGCTGTTGCTGATTAAACCCATGAATTAATAGTGTTGCCACAATATAAAACATCTTAAAGGAACTAAACTTGAAGATAATAATGTTAAGTCAGCCACTTGTATGAAGAGAGAACACAGTCCATCATGCTTACAGACTGATTGCAACTTGCTATCTCCTATGTGCTAATGATGCAATCCTATGGGAGTGTTGCAGTCAAAGGTAGGGAGAGAGAGAGAGAGAGAGAGAGAGAGAGAGAGAGAGAGAAAGAGAGAGAGAGAGAGAGGGAAGAGAGAGAGGGGGAGGGGGCATAACTATGATTTTTGTAATAATGAGAGAGGAATAGAGAGAAAGAGAGGAGAAAGATAGAGAGGGTGAGTGAGAGAGAGAGTGCTGAAACTACTTCTGACTTTTGTAAGGACGAGAGACGAGGGGAGAGAGAGGTGGGGGAGAGACAGAAGGGGGGGAGAGACGGAGGGGGAGAGAGAGAGCAGGAAGGGAGAGAGAGAGAGGGGGGCATAACTACTTCTGACTTTTGTAAGAATGAGAGAGGGATAGAGAGAAAGAGAGGGGAAAGATAGAGAGAGAGTGGTGAAACTACTTCTGACTTGTAAGAACGAGACAGAGGGAGAGAGAGAAAGGGAGAGAGAGTGAGAGAGAGGGGAGAAGGAGAGAGAAGGAAGAAACTAGTTCTGTCTTTTTTAGGAATTAGAAAGAGAGAGAGAGAAGAGAGAGAGAGATAGAGAGAGAGGGGAAACTAGTTCAGCCTTTTATAGGAATGAGGGAGAGTGGGGAGAGAGAGCAAGAAGGAGAGGGGGGGAGAGACAGGGACAGAGAAGGAGAAAGAGAGAGAGAAAACTAATTCTGTCTTTTGTAGGAACAAGTGTTTGTAGTGCTGTGTCAAAGCATCTGAGCTTTGAATTTAATAACTGATGGAAGCTTGTTTGCATGTAGTGGATCCAAAACCCCTGTGAATTAATGAAGTGACAAACTGTATAAACAATCCCAAGGAAGTATTTTTGAAAGGAGCGGGTGAGCATCCTGGTCATTATTTATGCCTCAACCAACAGCACTGAAGCTTGTTTGCCTCTTTGACTGCAGATTGGCTGCTATGTTTTTTACATTGTATTAGTGACCGCACACTGGAGAGCATCTTAGGATGTCTTACTATTGAGATGGTTTCTGTTCCTGCATGATTTTTTTTCATACAAGAGCTACCCGCTGATTCAGAAACTATTATGTATTGTCACCAGAGAGAGGATTGAGAAACAATGATCTTACATTTTGATTTTACCACAAAGCTAAAGTGTTCTATTTTTCAATTCACAGAATCTGGGATATTTTTAGCATTGTGCACAGAGTCAGTGATGCAAGATGCTGGATCCAGCCATTACAAACTGATAATACTAGGTGGAATGTAGGTGAGACTGTCTTCCATTTGGGTTGATAGAGGATAACTGCATTGAATTACAGTCTACAAGTTGAAGGATTAATTTTACTGTATGGTCTCATGTTTTACATGAGAAGGAGTGATGTGTTCTTTTTTCCCTAGAAGGCAAAGTCTATTTCTGTCAAAGTCCTTTATTGAGACCATGAGCAAAAAAAATGCAGATATCTTCAAGATAAATCTTATAACCTCAACTCCGCAGTAGCTAGATTTCTTTAAATCCATCTTCTTAGATTTAATTAGTATTTCTTCCTTTGTAATGGCTTCATTTGATACTTCAATAGGATTAGTGTAAACCTTTGGTCCCATGAATGTGCATGTCTGTTAGGAAATTGTAAGGTTATATCTGCATGCAGAGGAGAGCCAGATGGAAATTGTCTACCAGTCACAAGTCAGTCAGTGCATACCTATTATACAGCAATAACATTTCCTTTGGGACTATATTTATGAAGAAAAGGCCAATAATACATTATTGATTTCAATTTAACAAGTGGTGAAATGATTATACACATATAACTGTTAAACCCACTAACTGATAAGGTTGAATTAAAAGAAAACTATTATAGCCAGTATAAATGTGAATATTCCAAGAAAATCTCATAGCCACATAGATTGTTTATATATTCATCAATGCTTCAGAACATTCAGTGTAATGGATCTAATGCATTTTCCCTAACTGAAGGCAAATTCAAAAAAAAATCCCATTACTACTCTCTGGATGATTTTACTTTGTCAATTACATTAAAAGATAAGCCATCTTTTTTCTCTCAGGGAAGTGGAGCTGGATTGCCATGTTGTCAACAGGTGCTCTCTTCTCACGTTCAGTAGTATTCTCGTTGCCACCATGTTCAGAAAAGATTGTCAGAAATTCAAGGATGATGCGCTCAAGTCTTGCTTGAAGACAAGGTTCTTACTTTTGTCTCCTTGTTACTAATGTGTTGCGTCCTTGAAGTGAGTCGGGGGCAAGTGTAGAACCTACATTGTTGTTGATCTGCATGGGTCAATGTGAAAAGCAAAGAAGACAGGATTTCATTTTTAACAATTCCATTGCTTTTGCCCTTACTGTTGTATTTGTTGTTGTACTTACCATGGCCTTGCATACTTCGTGAGCTTCATTGAGTGAGGTAATTCATTGCACCTGGGTGACAATAGACTAATCTGAATTCTGCAGCCTATAAAGTAATTGTCAAAGTCAGATCATTATTGTGATGTGGGATACACAACAGCCAATTTGCATGTGGTAAGCTCCCACTGACCACAATGTGCTCAAGATGAGTAGAACTACTTTATAATAGTTTCCAAGATTTTCTTGGAATATTGACTGAAGGATAAATATTGGCAAATAGCATCACAGATAACTCCCTGTACTTATTTTCATTAATGCTGTCCAGGCCATAAGACCATAAGACATAGGAACAGAATTAGGCCATCCAGCTCTGCCATTCCATCAAATGGCTGATCCCGGCTACCACTCAACCCCACACACCAGCCTGTGATGCCCTGACCAATCAGGCAATGAGTAACTTCCATCTAAAACATACACATGGACTTGGCCTCCACCGCATTCTGTGGCAGATCATTCCACAGATTTATTGCTCTCCAGTGAAAGAAAATTCCTCCTTACCTCTGTTCCAAAAGGTTGTCCCTAAATTTTGAGGCTGTGTCCTCTAGTTCTGGATACCCCCACTATTGGAAGCATCCTCTGCACATCCACCCTATCTAGTCTATCAAATGAGAGCAGAATGAATAGATGAGGTTTTTAATGCCTCTGGGCCTGTACTTGCTGGAGTTTAAAGAATGAGGGGAGATCACAATGAAACCTATCGAATATTGAAAGATCTGGATGGAGTGAACGTGGTGGATGTTTTCTATACTGGGAGAGTCTAGAACTGTAGGGCATAGCCTTAGAATATAAGGATGTCCCTTTAATACAGGGATGAGGAGGAATTTCTTTAGTCAAAGGGTGCTGAATCTCTGGAATTCATTGCCTCAGACAACTGTGGAGGTCAAGTCATTGGGTATATGTAAAACAGCGGTTGATAGGTAAGGATGTCAAAGGTTATGGGGAGAAGGTGGGAGAATGGGGCCGAGAGGGATAATACATCAGCCATGATGGAATGGCAGAGCAGACTCAATGGGCTGAATGGCCTATTTCTGCTCCTATGTCTTATAGTCTTATGGACTTTAGAAGAATGAGCATTAACCTCAGTGGAATATACAAGATTTTTACACATTTGAAGAGGGGAGATATGGGAAGGATACTCCCCTGGCTGAGGAGTCCAGAATTAGGGTCACATATTCTCAGGGGTGAAGCTGCAGTCAATGACTACATTCAAAATGGAGATCAATGTGCTTTTGGATATGAAAGGAATGAGTCTACACATCAAGTTACCTCAGGAAATCAGACAGCATAATCCGAGACACCAAATTTCCCAACTCTTCTTTTCCGTTGGGCAGAAGATACAAAAAAATGAAAGCACAAACTATCAAACTCAAGGGCAGCTTCTTTTCCACTGTTATCAAGTGGACCTTCATACACTGAAAGGTAAACACTTAATCTCCCAACCTCCCTCACTGTGGCTTTGTACTTCATTTGTTTACCTACACTGCACTTTCTCCGTAGCTATAACATTATTTTCTGTATTTTGTTTTTCTTTTTACTATCTCAGTGTAATTATGTATAGAATAACCTGTTTTCATAGCATGCAAAACAAAAGCCTTTCACTGTATCTCAGTACATGTGATAATAATCAACCAACAGTAATACATAATTACTGATGTCCCCGTTGTAATGTGAAAAGGGTCTTCTCCTCTTGTGCCAAGATGAGGCCACCCTCAGGGTAGAGGAGCAATACCTTATATTCTCTCTTGGTACCCACCAATCTGATAGCATGATTATTGATTTATACTTTCGGTAAACTAGTTCCACGCCCTCCTCCTCTAATCCCCACTCTGACCTTTTACTTCCTCTCACCTGCCTATTACTTCTCCCTGAGTCCCCTCCTGCTTCCCTTTCTCCTATGGCCCACTCTCCTCTCCTGTCAGATTCTTTCTTCTCCAGTCCTTTACCTTTTCCACTCACCTGGCTTCACCTTCCAGCTAGCCTCTTTCCTCTCCCCCCCAACACCTTTTTATTCTGGCAGTTTATCCCTTCCTTCTCAGTCTTGAAGAAGGGTCTCAGCCCGAAACGTTGACGGCTTATTCATTTCCATAGATGCTGCCTGTCCTGCTGAGTTCCTCCAGTGTTTTGTGTGTGTTGCTCTGGATTTCCAACATCTGCAGACTTTCTCATGTTTGTGATCTGAAAATAAGTTGTGCACTGGCCAGAGCCATTTTGACATGGACATCCTAAGTAAGGCCTGTCATATTGGATAAACAATATAAAAATATATGATGCTACTTATTCTAGCGATACACCAATGCTGAAAATAAAGCTTCTTACATCTATGGACTTACTAAATTTCATATCCTAGTACGTATAAAGGGTTAGCAGGTGTCCAACAAATAAGAAATAAGAGTGCACATATATATCACCTTACTCATCCTCCAGATGTTTCAAATTTCCTTCAAGCCAATTAAGTATCTAAGTACTAGTATTAGAAACAGAATTAGGTGGGCCAGCTGGTGGCACAATGACATCAGCACCAGACTCTGGAACGTTGGTTCCCGGGTTCGAAACCAGTTGGATCCACTCCTATCAGTGAGCTTACCATCCGTGCCAGGTTGAGTGTCGAGATCGCAACTCGACCTCGTAAAATAAAAGGGAAAAATACTGCGAAATGTCTGTGTGAGGAGAGGCGGGTCACACAGTCTCTCTCTCTCGCTCCGCGCCTTGTAAAGGCATGAAAAAGACATCGTCCTACCAACGTCACACAAGCATGGATGCACGCACGCACACACGCACACACGCACACGCAGACGCACACACACACGCCAAAAAAAAAAGAAACAGAATCAGGTTTCATATCACTGGCATATGTCATGAAATTTGTTATTATGTGGCAGCAGTACATTGCAATGCATAATAATAAGAACTATAAATTATAGTGAGAAATATATATATTTATATTAAAAAGTTGATTTAAGTAAGTAGTGTAAAAAGGGAAAGAAAAAGTCGTGAGGTAGTGTTCATGGGTTCAATGTCCATTCAGAAATCGAATGGCAGAGGGGAAGAGGCTGTTTCTGAATCACTGGTTATGTGCCCCCAGGCTTATGTACCTCCTACCTGATTGGAGCAATGACAACAAAGCATGACCTGGGTGATGGGGGTCTTTAATAATGGATGCTGCCTTTTTTGAGGCATCACTCTTTGAAGGTGTCCTGGATGCTGAGGAGGCAAATGCCCATGATCGAGCTGACTGAGCTTACAACTTTCTGCAGCTTATTTCAATCCTGTGCAGTGCTCCCCCACATCAAACGATGATGCAGCCAGTTAGAATGCATCTGTAGAAATCTGTAGCATTGTCAACAGAAGAAATTAGTGTAAAGTATGCTCTCACAGATGAGCAGATGATCCGCTCTGCAGTAAAGTTACTTTGGATAAGACAATATAAAGAGAGAGAGAGTTCACTGGCTCTTTGACTGGTCGCACCTGATGTTGTACATCCACCTGAAAAGGCAGGCTGTTTGAGCCGGCCATCTGAAACATCAGCCCAAACATCTGGAGTGGAAACTGAACCCACAACCCGCAACAGCTTTGACCAGTGGCCAATCCAGACATTGGAAATTTTGAGAGGAGGTGACTTCAATCACGCCTGCTGCCCGAGTACAGAAGGAGACAGCGGGTCGCTACAGCGATAAAGAGCTTTGACCTGCGACTAATTGGCGTTTGGGATTGATAAGCAAGTGCAAATTAAGAGAGGGCAGTGGCCATTGTTGCAGCGGCCATCATCTGAGTGGGCAGAGTCAGAGTGGTGATCTTATTGCTTTAGCCCATTGAGGCTTCAACGAAGGGAGGCTTCAGTCAGAGAAAGCAAAAGAAAAGAAATGATCTGGCGTTTTCCTTCCCTTCTTTATATCTGCTCAGCTAGGACAGTAGAGATGCCAGGCAGGATAGTTGAATGCTCATAGTGTGGGATGTGGGAAGGCAGGGAGACCTCCAGTGTCCCTGATGACTACAACTATGAGAATTGTATCCAACTGCAGCTTCTAACAATGCATGCTAAGGAGTTGGAGCTGGAACTGGATGAACTCTGGATCATTCGGAAGGCTGTAGGGGTGATAGATAGGACATATAGAGAGGTAGTTACACTCAAGGTGCAGCAAACAGGAAACTGGGTGACAGTCAGGAAGGGGAAAGGAGTTAAGGAGCCAGTGCAGAGTACCCCTGTGGCCAACCCCCCTCAACAAGAGGTATATCACTTTGGATACAGTAGGGAAGGATGACCTAACAGAGGAAAGTCACAGTAGTTAGGTTTCTGGCACTGAGTCTGCCTCTGTGACTCAGAAGGGAAGGGGAGAAGAGGCACATTGTGGTGATAAGAGATTCATAAGTCAGGAGAATGGATAAGAGGTTCTGTAGGTGAGAACGAGATTCCTGGATGGTATGTTGCCTTCCGGGTGACAGGGTTTGGGATGCCGCCGATCAAGTCTTCAGCCTTCTTAAGTGGGAGGGTGAACAGCCAGATGGCATGGTCCGTGTAGGTACCAATGACATGGGTAGGATGAGTGACAAGGTTCTGCATAGGGAGTTCAGGGAGTTAGGTGCTAAGTTAAAGGGCAGGACCTCTAAGGTTGTGATCTCAAGAATGCTACCTGTGCCATGTGCTAGCGAGGCCAGAACTACGAAGATTTATACATTTTAATATGTGGCTAAGCAGTTGGTGTAGGAGGGAGAGCATAAGATTTTTGGATCATTAGACTCTCTTCCAGGAAAGGGGGGAGCTGTACAGAAGGGATGGTTTGCACCTGAACTGGAGGGGGACTCATATCCTAACGGGAAGGTTTGTTAATGCTGCATGGTAGGGTTTAATCTAGAGTTGCAGGGGATGGGAGCCTGAGTGCCAGAGTAGTTAGTGGAGAAGTTGTCGAGGCAGATGTTGGAAAATTTCAGACAAATTTAGAAATCAAATGATTGACCATGGTGCGACTAGTGTCCTGAGCTGAGTATATTTCAATGCAAGAAGTATCATAGGAAATGAGGATAATGGTGTTGAAGATGAGGTAACTGGTTGACAAACAGAGGCAATGTGTAGTGAGGAGAGGCTGTTGATAGGGCAAAATTGCAATCAATATGATGAGTTGCAATGGAGAAGGTGTACAAAAACAAAAAGGGTGAATATTGGACTGAAGCATTTGTATTTGAATGTGCACAGTATATGGAATAAGGTAGATGAACTTGCAGCACAGTTGCAGATTGGCAGGCATGATGTTGTAGGCATCACTGAATCGCGGCAGAAAGAAGATTATAATTGGAATTTAGTGTCCTAGGATACACATTGTATCAAAAGGACAGGCAGGAAGACAGAGGGGGCAGCATGTCTCTGTTGGTAAAAATTGAAATCAAATCATTTGATAGAGGTGACATGGAGTCGAAAGGCGTTAAGTAGCTGTGGATAGAGCTAAGGAGCTGCAAGGGTAAAAAGACCCTGATGGGAGTTGTATACAGACCCCAAACAGTAGTAAGGATGTGGCCTACAAATTACAACAGGAGATAGAAAATGGCCAAAGGAGCAATGTTACAATTGTCGTGGGGGATTTCAATGTGCAGATAGATTAGGAAAATCAGATTGGTGCTGGATTCCAGCATGGGGAGCTTCCAGAGTGCCTACAAAATGGATTTTTAGAGTAGCTCGTGGTTGAATCCATTAGGGAATCAGCTATTCTGGTTTGGGTGTTGTGTCATCAACCAGAATCGATAAGGTAGCTTGAAGTAAAATGAAATATCAGGGAAAAGTGATCATAATATGATCAAATTCACCCTGAAATTTGAGAATGAGAAGATAAAGTCAGATGTATTGGTATTACAGTGGGATAAAGGGAACTACAGAGGTATGAGACAGGAATTGGCCGGAATTGATTGGAAAAGAACACTGGAAGGGCTGCTGGCAGAACAGCCATAATTTCTGGAAGCAATTCTGAAGGCACAGGATATGTACATCCCAAAGAGAAAGAAGTATTCTAAAGGAAAGATGACACAACGATGCCTAACAAGAGAAGCAAAGCCAACATAAAAGCAAAATACAGGGCATATAACAGAGCACAGATTAATGGGAAGTTAGAGGATTGGGAGGCTTTTAAAAACCAACAGAAGGCAACTAAAAAAGTCATGGAGAAAGTAAAGATAGAATAAGAAAGTAAGCTAGATGGCTGAAGGGATTGTGGAGGCATTAGTAATGATCCTTCAAGAATTTATAGATTCTGGAGTGGTTCCAGAAGACTGGAAAATTGCAAACGTCACTCCACTCTTCAAGAAGGGAGAGAGGCAGAAGAAAGGAAACTATAGGCCAGTTAGTCTGACCTCAGTGGTTGAGAAGAATTTTGGAGTCAATTCTTAAGGATGAAATCTCAGGATACTTGGAGGCACATGATAAAATAGGCTGTAGTCAGCATGGTTTCCTCCAGGGAAAATCTTGCCTGACAAATCTGTTGGAACTCTTTGAAGAAATAGCAAGCAGGGTAGACAAAGGAGAATCAGTAGATGTTGTGTACTTGGATTTTCAGAAGGCCTTTAACAAAGTGCCACACATGAGGTTGCTTAACAAACTATGAGCCCATGCTATTGGCTGTCTGTGTCTAGTGGTGTTCCACGGGGGTCTGTGTTGAGACCGATTCTTTTTATGTTATATGTCAATGATTTGGATGATGGAATTGATGGCTTTGTTGCAAAGTTTGCAGATGATATGAAGATAGGTAGAGGGGCAGGAGGTTTCTGGAAGTCAAGAGGCTATAGAGGGACTTAGGAGAATGGACAAAGAAACAGCTGATGGAACATAGTGTTGGGAAGTGTATGGTCCTGCACCTTGGTAGAAGAAAATTAAGGGTTGATTATCTTCTAAATGCAGAGAAAATACAAAAAACTGAGGTGCAAAAAGACTTTGGAGTCCTTGTACAGGATTCCCTAAAGGTTAATTTGCAGGTTGAGTCTGTGGTAAGGAAGGCAAATGCAATGTTTGCATTCATTTCAAGAGGACTAGAATAAAAAAGCAAGGATGTAATGTTGAGATTTTATAAAGCACTGGTGAGGCCTCACTTGGAGTACTGTGAGCAATTTTGGCCCCTTATCTTAGAAAGGATTTGCTGAAACTAGAGAGGGTTTAAAGGAGATTCACGAACGCGATTCCGGGATTGAATGGCTTATCATATGAAGAGCGTCTGACGGCTGTGGGCCTGTATTCACTGGAATTCAGAAGATTGAGGGGTGACCTTATTGAAACCTATCGAATGGAGAAAGGCCTTGATAGAGTGGATGTGGAGAGGATGTTTCCTATTGTGGGAGAGTCTAAGACCAGAGGACTCAGCTCAGATTAGAGGGGTGTCCTTTTAGAACTGAGGTGAGGAGGGATTTCTTTAGCCAGGGAGTAGTGAATCTGTGGAATTCTTTGTCGCAGGCAGCTGTGGAGGCCAAGTCTTTATGTAAGGCAGAGTTTGATTGATTCTTGATTGGTCAGAGCATGAAGGGATATGGGGAGAAGGCAGGAGACTGGGTCTGAGAGGAAAGTTGGATCAGCCATGATGAAAGGGTGGAGCAGATGATGGGTCAAATGGCCTAATCCTGCTCCTATATCTTATGGTCTTATGGCCTTGCAACCTTTTGAGCCACAGCTAGTATGTAATATTTTCAGGAAGGGCACTGGAAGGGTTGTTTTATAAAATATTAGTTTCCTAATCTTTCATTTGCATTTGGATAGAGATCAGTTCCCTTCTTGTCTTGCAAAAGTCTAACATGAGAAAGAAAGGGAAAAATATATGAAACAGTTACCAAAAGGAATACAATTTTGGACATAAGACTTGTGGTGTTTCAGCAGGTTTTTTGACTAGAACTCATAACCTCACACACATCACTATGCCCACTAGAGCCATAGAAAGATCCAACAATGGATCAGGCCCTTTAGCTCTCCTAGTCCGCATAATCTATCAGCCATTTATTAACCTGGTCCAACCATGTAGCTGCAGTAAGGCAAGGTTAAAGACAACATCCAGGTGAGGATTACTGTGGTGGTGTGTGGACAAAGCCAGAAAAGAGAGATCTATGAAGTGAGACCACCAGAGCCAAATTTGCTTTCTGCAGACAGATAGGTGAGAATGTCTGCAGCAGTATGTAATCAACCTAGAAGAACATCGCTTCCTTTACATATTAGGGAGTGCTGAAGACAGCCGAGATAGTGAAACACACCCAACAACCAAGGGGCTATTGTGTTACTAACTTCAAAGTTTAGCTTGTAGTTTCTATTAACTTTTGTCATCTCTATTGTGAATGGCGATTGATCTTGCAAGTAAGGAATTCAAACATATGCAATTTACCAGATGGTCAATATCCATAACAGATAAGCCAATCCTGTATAAAATTAGCAAGTTTTCTGTCCTGGCTTCAGAACAGTGTGGGTGATGGGCTCATGCTTTTTTCCTTGTGCACAAGTAAAATACAGTAAAAATATGTTTGAGTTGTAAGATTACCTGTGTTCTGGTGTTTAGTTACGTTATTTTAATATTGGTGACAACAGAAAATATAACCAAGAGAGCATCTACCTTCAGAAGGCTAAGGAAATTCAGCATGTCCGCATTGACCCTCACTCATTTTTATACAAACTCCATAGAGCATCCGATCTGGTTGCATCATCTAGTACAGCATTTGCTCTGCCTAGTACCACAAGAAGTTGCAGAGAAATTTGGACACAGGTCAGTCCATCATGCAAAGCAGACCCCCTCTCCATCACGGACCCTGTTTGCACCTTACTGCCTTGGAAAAGTAGCCAACATAATCAAAGACCACTTCAATCACTGAGGTTCTCTTTTCTCTCCCCTCCATCAGGCAGAAAATACAAAAGCTTGATTATTATGTACCACCAGTTGATGTGTACTTAGTATTTCAGTAATATATTTGTATTATTGTAAATATATTGTTTGATTCGGCATTCTTTGTTTGTTTACATAATTCATTGGGGTTGTACTGAAGAAGTACGTGAATTGCATGCATCTTTATACCACTACATCATAAGTGTGCATCCACTAAAGCAAAGTTAGTGCACAAATATCTTGGGCTCCTATATTTTTCTTTTGATCAGATTTTGGAGTTAAGAAATAAAACAGTGGCAACAAGGTAGTTTTAAAACGAACCCGAGACGACTACCTGTTGTAACAAGGCATGTGTTTCTTCAGAAGGGGAGAGAGACGGACGAGTTAAAAGAAGGCTGAAAACAGACAGAATTCATGAGTTCATAAACAGTGAGTACCAGGTGGTAATAATAAATAAAGAAGTAAATAAGCAGCAATGGCTGGCTACATTGGAAAGATAGATGAAATTACACGACATCACATCTGGATGATATATACTGAATGAACTGAACAGTATTTTGAGGCCAATGAAAAGTGAGCGCCAGTGTTATTAATTGCAATAGGTGGAAAAGCATACAGTTTACTTAGAATTTAACTGCTTTAACCAACCCAGCCAAAATTAGCTTTGCTGATATTGTGAAAGTAATGCAGGAACATTAACAACTGAAACCATTGTTACACGCTTTAGGTTTCATAAGCGGAATTAAAAGGAAGGGGAGTCCATTTGAGCTTACGTGGCTGAATTGAAGAGATTGTCTGAGCATTGCCAGTTCAGTAATGGGCTTAAAGATTCACTGAGTGATCATTTAGTTTGTGGAATCTTCCAATAAAGCATTCAAAAATGGCTCCTAATTGAAGCTCAACTCACATTTAAAAGAACTGTTGAAATCGCTGTATCAATGGAAACAGCAGTCAGAGGTGGAAGAAGGTTGCAGTCAGGAATGAAAATGAGAATGAACAAATTTGTAATGTCTAAACAGAAAACAGCCTGGCCAAACAAATCATGTAAACATTGTGGCAGAGGCTCACATACACCAAACCAATTCAAGTTTAATGACAAAACTTGCAAAAAATTTAACTAAGTAGCACACATACAAAGAGCATGTCAGGCAGACAAAAATAAATAGACTGTACAAGGAAGAGAAGAAGTTTAAAAAGATTAGTTCGGTTTGAAAAACAGCACCCATCTGTATGCTGCTGAAGAAAAATCTGATACTGATGAGAGTGACACAGGACTTGGAAGGCTTCAGATTTAAAATGTGAAAACTAACAAGAGACAAGCAATATGGCTTACACCATACGTGAATGGCAAATTAATTAAAATAGAATTGGGCACTGGCTCAGCTGTTTCAGTCATTCCACAGAATGAGTTTGAACAGCATTTCAAAGATTCAGAATTAAAGCCTGCAGATAGCCAACTAAGAATTTATACTAGAGAAAAGTAACTCCTGTGGGAATGACATTTGTAACAGTGGAATATAAGAACTAATATGCCACATTGGGCTTAAATACGCTAAAAACAGGAGGACCAGCATTGTGGGGCAGAGATTGGCTGAGAAAACTGCAACTTGATTGGAGCTCCATTTGCTGCCACACCCCCTGTAACAGAGTCAATTGAAAGTGAATTAAGAAATGCACTGAAAGATGTCATGGCAGTGTTCAAGGATGGCAGTGGAAAACTCAAACGTATAAAGGATGGAATAGTGTTAAATGAAAATGTCACACCCAGATTTTACAAAGGCCATCTGGTTCCATGTACCATCCATGATATTGTAGCCAGTGAGCTAGATTATGCGGAGACTGAAGGAATTCTTCCCATGGTTGAGTGGAGCCATGGGCATCACCAGTAGTCCCAGTCGCAAAGAAGGCTGGGTTTGCCAGGATCCCTGCTGATTTTAAGGTCATCATCAGCCCAGCACTGAAAGCATTTTAATACCCTCTGCCCAGGATAGGGGATATCTTTGCAAACCTTTCTGGAGGGAAATATTGCAGCAAAGTGGACTTAGTAGACAAAGTAGACTGTTCCCACAGATGGGGAGTGACAAAGAGTCCAAAGTGCTTCTCATCATAAACACCCAGAAAGGGCTTATTTCTGAAGTAGCACCTGCACCTGCACTCTGGCGGAAAACTGAGTACTGCAAGGCTACCCAGGCACTCAGTTTTACCTGGATGACATCATTGTTACCAGTGAGGATGGCAAGGAATATCTCCAAAATCTCAAGACAGTGTTGGAGGATTACAGCCTCGGAGCACGATGCAACCAGTATGAATCCTTTAAACCAACCATCACTTACTGTGATCACACCATTGATGCACAAAGATTACACAAAAACGTGGAGAAAATTCAAACAGTGGTGGACGGCCCGAGGCCAATGGGTGTGTTACAGTCGTGGTCCTTTTTTGGATTTCTCAGTTACTATAGCAGGTTCCTGCCAAACCTGGATATTGTGCTCCACTCCTTGAACTTATTACTATAGATTGGGAAGAAGTGGCAATGGGAAAACCAGTGTGTGGCAGCTTTCAAAAAGTTAAAGGAAACATCAGACACTGTACTCACACATTATGATCTACATTGTTCACTGAAGCTTGCCCGTGTTGCATTGCCTTATGGTATATGTGCAGTCGTATCACATGTTATGAGTGCTGAAAGTGAATGCCTTATCGCCTTTCCATCATTTTCTCTTACTGCTGCAGAGAAAAATTACACACAGATTGACAGAGAGGCCTTGAATCTGGTTTGGGATGTAAAATGCTTCAACCAGTACTTGTATGGGAGAGGGTTTCCCCTCATTACTGATCATCAACCAGTAGTGTTCCACTACAGCACCGGCAAAAATGCAGGCATGGGCACCGTTTCTTGGAGGACAGAATTACAAGATCGAATTCGAGAGGGCAACGAATCATGGATTGTACCATTTACCCTTGGAAAAGGAAATACCTGAACATCTTACAAAAAAGGACACTTATTCTCCCTAATACAAATCGAGAGTTTCCCTTTTACAGCAGAAATAATACAAAGGGAAACTGGAAAAGATCGCACAGAGTCCCAGGTCCACATGGCCACCAAAAATTCTTGGAATGTGCAATGGTGTGTATTTTTCCCTCAATCTTGGGTCCTCTACCAGAGGCCAGGGAGCTTCAGGGTTCGGTGTATTATCCTTGCAGTTCCTAGTCGGGCACACTTCTAGATCGAGATCTTAGATTTTGTATGTTGTTCCCAGGATTTGTTGGAGCCACTCTCCCAGTCCAGATGTAACAGTTCCAAGTGCTCCTATCACCACAGGGAATATTCTGGATTTACCCTTCCACATCCTTTCTATTTGGTCTTTCATGCCCTGGTATTTCTCCAGCTTCTCATATTCTTTCTTCCTGATGTTACTGTCTTTCAGGATTGCCACATCTATTACTGTTGCTTTCTTCTGTTCCTTGTCCAGTATTACTATGTCTGGTTGGTTGGCCGGTACTGTATCTGCTTATCAGTATGTATTTGGAAGTCCCACAGGACCTTAGCTCTGTCATTCTCCACTACCTTATCGGGTGTTTCCCATTTGGACTTGGGAGTGTCCAATCCATTCTCAACGGAGATGTTCCTCTACACAATTCCTGCATCTTGGTTGTGCTGTTCACTGCCTGCATCTTGCCCCCTGCTATTGTGTGCTGGATGGTTTCAGTAGAGTCCTTGCACAGTCTGCATCTTGGACCTTGCCTGGTGTGATAGTTCCCTGCTTCTATTGCTCTTGTATTCAACGCCTGTTCTTGTGCAGCCATGAGCAGCACCTCTGTGCTCTCCTTCAACCCTGCCATTTCCACTGATTGGTAGGACTTCCTTATGTCAGCCACCTCTGATATCTGCGAAGGGACATCCTGTGCAGTGGCTTGTCCTGCCATGGGCTTTGGTTCACTGGCTCTGCTTCACCCTCTTCCATTTCCATATTCCCTGCCTGCTGTTGGAGGTATTTTTCTTGCAGGTCGTCCTTAGGGCCATCTTCCTGATATAGTTATAGATGTTTCGCATTTCTTCCAGGACTGTGACCTTGACACTTCCAAGTCCCCATCCTCCTTTACTCAGTGTGTGTGCAGTCACTCGACATTGGACTTTGGGTGGAATCCTCCATGTATTGTTAATAGGTTCCAGGTCTTGATGTCAGCGGCTTCCAGTTCATTCCTTGACCGCATCTATTACTATTGCTATGTACACAGTATACTGTATAATACAACTACTAAATAGATATCAACAGCATAGTAAATTTTAAATTGCCCCCATTCTGACTTAAAGATTTAATCATTGTGGAGGATTTCTTACTCTTGTGGGATAATGTCTTCCCTGACAAGTGGTGTCACTCTGCTTAGCAGGAGACCAGTGGCTGTGAGACAATCTCAGGTTCTGTGGCCTCCTCCGTAGTGTTGTGGGAGTTGAATCTGGGACTGCAGAAAGTGGTTCTAACAGCTCTGGACACCTTTCTTCTCCTACAGTTGACTGCAAGGGCAATGCCGGCCAGTCCCAGGGATGGTGAGGCGCTGGTCGCGGCCACTTCTGGATGCGTTGGCATGCCAAACAGTGCATGACAAGCTGCTTGATCTGCTGATCTATCCCAGGCCACCAGACAAAGCTTTGAGCCAACGCTTTCATTTTGACCATGCCAAAATGACATGCATATAGCTCCTCTAACACTTTGGTTCTTAATTTGGATGGTACAGTAACTCTCAATCCCCACGGAGAACAACCTCCATCAAAGGCAAGTTCATCCCCCCACTGGTAAAAATGGAGGAACTGGAATTTCTCTTGCACATTCCAAGCATTTTTGATGGCCATGTAGACCTGAGACTGTGTGTGATCTTTTTCAGTTTCCCTTTGTATTATTTCTGCCGTAAAAGGGAGAATCTTGATTTGTATTAGGGAGAATAAGTGTCCCCTTTTGTAAAATGTTCAGGTATTTCCTTTTCTAAGGGTAAATGGTACAATCCATGATTAGTTGTCAAATGCTGAGTTCTGTTTGCCATACTATAGCAAAGATGCAATTAAACTAAAGAAGGTGCAGAACAGATTCACAAGAATAGTGGGTCTGGAGGGCTTGTTGAACTAGTTCAGAGTTCAGGTGAGTGAAGTTATCCATGCCAGTTCAGGAACTCTTGTTAACCTTCTACCAACAGGCTCCTGAACCGGTGTGGATAACTTCACTTTACTCAACACTGAACTGGTTCCAAAACCTACGGACTCACTTTCAATGGCTTTACAACTCATGTTCCCTGTATTATTTATTTACTCATTTATTAATTTTCTTTATCTGCACAGTTCATCTTTTTTTTACATTCAGCCGTTGTGTGTAGTTTTTCACTGATTTAATTCTATTTCTCTGTTCTACTCTGAATGGCTGGAAGAAAATGAATCTCAAGGTGGTATATGGTGACATATACGCACTTTGATATTAAATTTACTTTTCACTTCGAGACTATGAAGATCTAAGAGAGGATAATTAAATTAAAAACTGCAAAAGGAAATCAGTGAAATGTCTTTGTAACCTGGTGTGCTTAAAATTCTAATTTCACCTACATTCTTACAAGGTATAATTGAAGGAAATTTGCATGCGTACCTGTTTTAATTGAGAATGAAGTTTTTTTTAAATTTTATTTTTATTTGGATAAGGAATTCACAATTATCATGTACTTTTTTCACACATATAACCTTTTCCATTTTTTTATATGTATAAAACTACAATTATTTATACATTCTTAAGTACACATTGAGATGATATAAAAGGAAAATAAACATTTAAATAGATAATTATGTACTGTGGTAAATCTAACCTATTAGGCTAAGTAATGAAATTAGTTGTTAAGAAAAATGGTAATAATAGTTTCCATACAACCCTTCTGGACCATTTCCACTGGTCCAAAATGTAGCATACAAGCCTATATACCAACCATTGTAGGTGTTTATATCCCAATTTGTTCGTGCTTGTTCCTGCCCGCAGACATAATTATCCAATCCCTATGTACTTATTTACTTAATTTTTTCATTTTTTTTTTATCCCTTTCCCAAATCTTTCCCTTTACTTGTGTTAATTCTCTATTTTCCAAAAAAAAAACAAACATTTAGACTAGGGGTGCTTACGTTAGCAATATTACTGTGTTGACGAGAAGAGCAATATAAATCATTAGGAGAGTCATCTAAAGTCTGCTCGCATTGGGGTTATATATTCAATCCATTTATTCCAGATTTGATAAAATGTTTCTTTTTGAGTTCTCAGGGAGTAAGTCAACTTTTCCATTTTAAATATTTCCAAGATAATTTTGTACCAATCTTCTAATGTAGGTGGTATTGGATTTAGCCATTTTCTAGTGATTGATTTCTTACTTGCCGCTAAGAGGGCCTGCAGCAACTTTATATCTTCCTTCTGTTCAAGGAGCAATACATGCCCCAAATAGAGCATCTCAAAGTTCAGAGGTATCTGGGACCTAAGTACCTTAACTAATGTTCTATGAATACCTTCCCAAAATAGACTTAATTTAGGGCAATAAGTCAACAGTATGAATGAACAAGGAATTTTGGTATACAGTGATTATATGTGTATCTCACCTAACTTTGTTTCTTGACCCTAATATTCCTTTAACCCCTATATATACACATATGTCTGACCTCAAATCCACTGAAAGTTACAAGTCCCTTGTATTAAACACCAATTCTCCAAACCAAATAATTTGCCCAGAAATTGGAAAATCCAAAACAAAATCAGAAAATTCTGAAAACACTCACCGTCAAACAGTCAGACAACATGGTGCCCAGAAATTGGATCTGTCCATATGCTCAAGATATCTTCCACAGGTTAGCGATCACTTATGGATTACTTCATGTAAATAAGGAAATGGATCTGCGTATTTCTGTACATGACTCCTCTTGGCGTAGCCAGTGACAACCACCCATCTAATGACATCATCATGTGTTTAGTGGCCATTTTCATTATCGTCAAAGAGCACAAAAATGTCTTATAGACAACTTGCACTGAGGGCGGTTCTTGTCCCTGTGTATTGAATGCCCCTTTTTTTAATTGGGCACTTATCCAACTGGGTGTTTTCCCAAGGTATGTCCATCATGTCAAAAGAGAGTGAACTCCAGTTTCTAACTTAGGTTTTTTTCAAAATATTTTTTTATTAATGAAATACTTTCAAAGAACTAAACAATGAAAGCATTGTGTTTAGAGGAATGCAGAATTTACTTTAAACTGAAAATTTCATCTAGATTATATTGATCATTTGGATATACTATGTTATCTCAAATAAACTCCTACCTTTGAATTTGAATGAATGCCATGCATTTAGCATCTGTTTTATAATCTCCTTGACATAAAGTGTAGAATTGTCAGTGAATCTTGGGACCACAAATCAAAAAATAACTCTTGGTAAAAAGTAGTGAAGTGGTATGAGCAGAGCATCATGTAAATATTTTATTTGTCTTCTAGAAAGAACTTAAAGCGTTGGCTGAACAATTATGTAATACGAGGACATTGAACTGAATTGAACTGAGTTTCGATAGTACAGGAAAGACTTTTCATCTCTGTTTGTAGACTTATATCTGATAGTGAAAACGACAATCCATTCGCCATATTAGCCTTGCACATATAGCACACACATGTACACATGCACACATATATAGACAGTCAGACAGACAGACAGACAGACAGACACACACACACATATATAATTGCATTTATTAGGTATAAATGTATATTTATATACTCACACCTCCAAATTACACAGTAGTTTGACTTGATAGCGTATCAATAATTTTGTTGTTATCAAGGAATCAAACCCTGGAACTCCCTCCCTAACAGTATGATGAACATACCTTCACCACTCAAACTAGATTAACTCATTAAGATATCTCACCACTACCATCTCAAACGGGAAAGGGTCATAAATATCCAGATACCAAAAGTGGATAAATAAAAGTATACTGTACAGTGCAAATTTAAATTGATGATTTTGTTTGCATATGTATGCATTCCCATATCTATCAACTCTCTCTGCATACTATATATCAATGCATATGTGTATAAACATGTATAAGCATAGTGAACAAAATATCTGTAAGGGTTAGAGCCAGTATTTCTTTTAATTATACTGTTCATAAGTGAAACAGAAGCTATTTTCATTCTATAAATGTCCCTGTAGTTGAATATGTATTGAAATTTCAATTTCATCAAATGTCAAAGCACTAGTGAGCAAACTAAATTGCATGAGTAATGTAACAGTCTAGTCTGACCAAGCTGCGTAATGAAAGGTGGAGGAAATTATGATCTCTTATGGTCTTAATCTTTAGAAGGAAACAGTTGAAAAGGGTAAAAATGGAATATTGTGATTGCAGAGTGAAAAAATAGGTCAGCACTTGCAGCTCTGATTGCTGGAGCATGGAGTCAGAATTTCATGCTACATTAGGTAAATTTTAAAACCTAATCTACCTCCATGAATGTTTTATGGGTAATTTTATGAAGGCACAGATTGCTTGACAACACGGGGACATGAAAACCTACCTGGCAATCAGCAACTTTGTGACCTCTGCGTGTGCACTAACCCCGGCACATTTTTACTGGCCATACATCAATGCACAGGGGAGCTACTCACAGAGCACAATCTGATTTTACATTTTTTTTTATTATTCTGCCGGTTCTTCATGTCCTTTTTGTTGGCAGCTGAGGTAATTCACATAATGAGCCTTGCATTTCTCACTTTTTCTTTTATCATGCATATTATATAAACACCTTAGTTAGGCGAGGCTTCCTTGTCTGTGTACGGTTATTTCCCATGAACTGGATTTACCCAGGACATCTATTACCCAGAGGATTAATTATCTGGAAAATGCAGCTAAAACATTGACTTGAATTTCATATTACTTGGCAGTTAAAACAGACTGTAAAGCAGCCAAGTTAACCATGTATCAAGCTGCAATAATGTTCACTCCTGGATGGATTTTAAAAGGTTATGTTAAATGTAATAGATTTCTTTTCTTCTTCAATGCACAACACCAGGGCTTTAATGAAAATACCCTTCCGAGGAGGAAATGTTACACCAAGGTTGCCAATTAAAGGGCCACCAACACTTGGAGAATTATCTTTTAAGACCTGTTGCCTACTGCATGTAAGATGATCTGCCTAGTGCTGTGACAACATTGTCGGTTCACCCTGAGACATTTCATTGCAGACTGTGGAATAAAGTGCAAAAATGATTGTAGAGAAAATGGAATATAAAAATGGAATGTTTTAACACTGAAAGAGGCCATTCAGATTAACAAACCTACGCAACTTTTGAAGGAAATACCCATTTAGTTTAGACCCCTGTCTTTCCCTTTAACTCCATTAATACAGGATTCCCCTGTTAAGATTTAATTTCCACCTGAATGTCTGCACTGAATCTTCTAGCCATTGGTACTTAGGCACTTTTGATCCAATTATCTTTACCTTAAACGATCAATCAAACAGAATGAGGGCAGCAAACTCGACGTTCACTTTAGATTGCTTGGACTACAACTAGAGGTTATGGACAAGGTGAAAGATCAAAAGTTTAAGGGGAACATGAGGAGAAACCTCTTCACTCAGAGGGTTGTGAGAGTGTGGAATGGACTGCCAGAGCAAGTGGTGCATGCGAGCTCGATTTCAGTGTTTAAGAGAAGTTTGAATAGGTACATGGATAGCAGGGGTGTGGAGGGCTATGGTCTTGGTATAGATCGATGGGAGCAGGCAATTTAAATGGCTTAGCATGGACTAAATGGGCTGAAGGGCCTGTTTCTGTGCTGTACTTTTCTATGACTCTATGATTGTATGGTTTAAATTCCTGGATGCTGGCATGTTGGGTGACCTGTCCTGAGACCAGCATGTAGACTCAATTACTAGGAAAGCGTACAAGTACCCTTAACTTCTTAGAAGGTTAAGGAGCTTCAGCTTGTCATCGAACACACTAACAAACTTCTCCATATGTACTGTAGGAAGTATCCTAACTGGTCTGCAGTTTGAATGTGCAGGAATGTATGAAGCTGTAGAGATTTGTGCATTCAGCCCAGTACATCATGAGCATGTCCTTCCCCACTGTAAGTAGTATCAACTGCAACTACCTCAAGAAGACAACAACTAAGATCTCCACAAACAAGACCTTGCCATCTCCTCACAGCTGCTAGTGACCGGGGGTGGGGGGGGGGGCCTGCGTCGGGCATTTTCATGCCTTACAAGGTGCAGATTGGAAGTCTATGTGGGGTGCCACTCCTCACACAGACACCAGAGCAATGTGTGATTAAGTGCCTTGCTCAAGGACACAAACACGTTGTCACAGCTGAGGCTCGAACTAGCGACTTTGAGATCACTAGACGAGCTCCTTAACCACTTGGTCATGGGCCCAACACAAAGCAGGAGGTACAGAAACACCACCAAGTTCAAGAACAGTTACATCCTTTCAAGCATTTAGTTCTTGAACCAACCCTCCTCTACTTCAGCATTGTAACACTATACAGCTTTGACCACTTTGCATTATAAATGGATTTTCTTTGTTCCAATTGTCTAACTTGTTTTTCTTGTAAAAGTTTGTATACTTTATGTCAATAACTCATGCTTATCCTGTGAATGATGTACCTCTGGTGATGTTACGTGCCTGTGGTGCTGGTGCAAGTCAGATTTTCATTGCACCTGTGCATCCATGTACGTGAGCAGATGACAACAAATTCAACTCATTCATTCCAAAATAGATGTTCCAGATGTTCACCTGAAGTAGAGGCCAGGTGTGAGGCTGGAATCGACTTCAGGTTCATTTTGCAACTGGACAGACCTGGTAGATTGCGGTTGGGTGGGAAATTCACCATACTCTGTGAAAGAACGGACTTGGGTTGTGGGAGAGTGCAGCAACTGAGGTGACCGTTGATGTAACCCCTCTCACACTCAGATGACAACCAGTGTGGTAGCTTTGAAACGTATTTTCTGTTACATAGCAATTAGAAGTTTGCCCTTCTGTCCACTGAACTTAAAATCATGCCCCAAATTTGACCACCAAATAACAGAAATTGCTGGAAATACTCAGCAGGTCTGTCTGCCTCTCTGGGAAGAGAAGCAGAGTCAACATTTCAGCTCAGTCTGACCTGCTGAGTATTTCCAGCATCTTCTGTTTATTTCCAGCACCCTGATGCTTTCTTTGATTTTCCCTAATTCTGACAGTTTGGCAAAAGATAATTACCCTGCCTGACTTACAAGCGGTTTCCAGAAAAGAGTTTGAGCCCATGTAAAATAAAAAAAGCATTGTATTTGCAATTCACACCTCAGAAAATCAATCTTTTTATAAAGCTCAAACACTTTTCAAGTGGATTTAGGAATATGTCCTAATTGTCTTAATGTCTCATAAAATTCCAATCCCTTTAGTCAATTAAATGAATAACCTCTAAAAAAAATCAAACACCACATTTTATAATTTACAGCTGTTATTACCAACGGACTGTGATCCTAATCTAATTTGACATCTTTTTTTGGTGTTTTTCTGTCCTTAAGATATATGAACTGCACTCTGTATTTTATGATGCTGTTAGCATTTTAAGTCTACAAGTTAGTAACAATCTCAGTCATGTGTTGAAATCATAATAGTTTTGTACAAATTTTAAAATCAGAGGAACTCAGCACAGAAACAAGCCCTTTGGCCTACCATGTCAGATCCTACTTAAGACCATTGGATATAGAGCAAAAGTGGACCATTTGATCTATCGAGTCTGCTCTACTATTTTTTAACTCCAAATCTCCTGCTTCTCCCTGTAACCCGTAACTCCTTCTCTAAAAAATTCTGCCTTCAATTCATTCAATGCCTTGGCTTCCAGAGCCCTCTGTGGAAATGAATTCTACAGATTCTCATACTCCGGCTGAAGAAATTCCTCCTCATCTCAGTTCTAGTTGGTCATCTCTTTATTCTGAGGCCGTGCCCTTGGATCCTGGACTCTCCTACTAATGGAAATGTCCTCTCCGGTTCTACTCTGTGCAGGCCTTTCAATATCCAGTAGGTTTCAATGAGCTTGTCTCATCTTTCTAAACTCCATCGAGTACAGGCCTAGAGACACCAACTGTTTCTCATGTTTTAAGCCTTTAATTTCTGGAATCAATCATGCAAACCTCCCCTGGACCCTCTCCGGGGCCGGAACATCTCTCCTCTGATACGGGGCACAACATTGTGCGCAGTATTCAAATGCAGTCTGATGTGACTACATCGACATTTATCCTATTTATCAGCATGTGGTCTGTCGCTTCCTATGCCTTGGTGATTCAAGTGCTGGGGATAGATCAGCAGGAAAGGTCACTGATGAGAGGTCACCAGGGATAGGTCAGTGGGTCAGTGGTGATAGGTCACCAGGGATAGGTCAATGGATCACTGGTGATAGGTCACCAGGGATAGGTCAGTGGGTCAGTGGTGATAGGTCACCAGGGATAGGTCAATGGGCCAGTGATAATAGGTCACTAGGGATAGGTCAGTGGGTCAGTGACGATAGGTCACCAGGGATAGGTCAGTGGGTCAGTGGTGATAGGTTACCATGATCGTGTCACTAGGATCGCTCATTTACTCTTCTTGAAAACATGGGTGTGCTCTTTTAAGATGAAGCCACAGTCAAATGTATCATGCAAAGAGCAGCACTCCCTCAGTACTGCACAGAAGTGATAATGACAATACAGAGTCTGGTGCTTTAGGCTGTGGTCAAGTAACTCTCAGGAATCTGGGTAACTGTTTACATTTCAGGACTAGTCAACATCTCATGGGGAGGCATTTAACAAAGAAGCAAAGAGAGAGGCAACTTCCACACTTACTTCAACTTTGCCCCAACAAATACTTGCCATTTTAACCCACCACTGACCTTTATATAGGACAGGCTGGTATTAGAAGGAAGGATGCTAATTGCTCACACAGGTCTTGGGTCCAGTCCTTCCTGCCTCTGTGTTTCACAGAGTGTCTAAGAGGTAATGTGTGCCATTATTCAGGATTAGTCTGAATCTCTGCCATCTGGTGGACAACTGCACTCACGCACTCTCCCTCCCCTCAACCTCCCCACCCCATCTATCTTAAACATAAACTCTTAGGGATGGGCAGACCCATAGGCACATCTTTCTGAAACAATCCGATTTAAACGGCACTGCATATTTTATTTTAAACTTATTGAACACCCTTTAGATCAAAGACATTTTTAAGCAGTTAAAAAGTGGTCAGCGTATATTGTTGTGTGGCCAGTGGGTAACACTGTTTGCGTGGCTGTCAGTAGCCAGTTCATGATGTTGTTCACACAGTTATCAGTGAGCCAGTGGGTGACGTGGAACCACTGACTGATCTGTTATCACAGGGTTAATCAGACTGCAGCCTTCAGTGCAGAAATATACGTGTCACTATCAGGGGCACCAAAGTCCTCCATAGGGGTCCTTGTCAATCAACTGTTCCTGTCATCACTTTGGTGAAGTTGTTGATAGTGAGGAGGTAAGTCTTTATCTGTCAAATGGTATTTATCAGAATCAGATATATTGCCACTGACTTATATGGCATGAAATTTGTGTGGCAGCAGTACAGTGCAAAAACAAACTTCCTATAAATTACAAAAATAAGTAAATAGTGCAAAAGGGTGAGGTAGTGTTCATTGATTCATGGACTGTTCAGAAATCCTGTGGTGGAGGGGAAGAAGCTGCTTCTGAATCTTCTGAGTGGGGGTCTTCAGGCTTCTTCACCCTCCCCGTGGCAGCAAGGAGCAGAGGGTAAGGTGGAGAGTGGAATGTAACTGAGAAAAATATGAGGTGATGCATTTTTGGGGGACTAAAAGGAGAGAGAACTAGAATATGAAAGAAAGGATGAACTGTCGAGGCTTTTAAGGCATTGGTTAAACCGTGTTTGGAATATCAGGAGCAACTTTCTTCCTGTATTTAAGGAAAGATGTTCTAGCCTTGGAGAGTGTTCAGAGGAGGTTTACAAAAATGATCCCTGCAATGAAAGGCTTAACATTTGAGGAGTGTTTGATGTCTTTGGGCTTTTACTCAGTGGAGTTCCTTGAAGCCTATTGAATAGTGAAAGGCCTGGATAGAGTGGACATGGAGAGGGTGTTTCCATTCGTAGGAGAATCCACAATCTGAGAGCACAGTCTCAGGATAAAGGGATGTCTATTCAGAATAGAGCCAAGGAGGAGCTGCATCAGGAGGAAGGTGTGTCTATGGAATTTGTTGCTACAGGTATTTAGTATCAGTAGTTTTGGTTTTGGCTTTGCCTTGCAGTTCTAGATGATGATGCAGCTGGTCAGGACACTCTCAGTGTTGCTTCTGCAAAAATTGTTTAGAATGGGTGGGGGTGGGGGGTGGGAAAGACTCACTCACTTCAATCTCCTCTGGAAGTGGAGATGCTATTGTACTTTCTTGATTAAGGAGGTAGCTAAGGAGAGATAATTGCTGTCATTAACTGGGACATAAAATATATACTATAGCCACTAAAATAGACTACTATGTATGTACTATAATGGTAAGGTTATAGTTCAGTGATATAAAACATTAATTAGGCTGCAGATGGAATATTGTGTACTGTTCTGGTCACCATGCCAAAGGTACGATCTGACTGAATTGAGGAGAGGGCAGGGAAGATTGACTGGGTGCACCAGGATTAGAATGTTCCAGCTCTGAGGAGAAATGGGGTGGGTTGGGTTTATTTTCTTTGCAATGGAGCAGGCTGATTGGGAACCTGACTGAGGTATACAAAATAATGATTGGGCATAAATGTGGTAGACTGTGAGAAACCTTGCCCTACTGGAGAGGTGTCTACAGGCAGAGGATACAGGTTTATGATAACACATACAGTAGATGAAATACAGGGAATTTGAGAAAGAGAATTTTCATTTTTCACATTACAATCAAGGACCACCCCCCCCCACCCTGTTCGTTCTCTCTTGCCCCTCTCTCATCTGGCAGAAGATACAAGAGCTTGAAAGGATGTACCCCAGGCTCACAGATTGCTTCGATGATGCTGTTGCCAGACTCGTGGATGGACATTTCATAGTCTAAAAGTGAATTTTGACTCCCAGCTTACTTCATAGTGACCATTGCACTTTATTTATTTATTTATTTGCATTAGACTTTCGCTGTAACTGTAACACTGTGTTCTGCCTTCACTTTTCCTTTTGTGCTACCCATGTACTCATCTATGGAACGATCTGTCTGGATGGCACACAGTCAAAAACGTTTTACTGTATCTTGCTACATGTGACAATAATAAACCAGCAATAACACCAGTGTCATTTAGATATTTGACAAAACAATTGTTTGACAAAGACAGTTGCAGCATATCCTGTGGAGACAAGTAATCTCGCAAGTATTTGGATGAGCACTTGAAACCCATGACATGGAAAGCTATGGGCTGTGTGCTGGAAATTGGGAATGACATCGTTGTTGACACAGATCTCATGGGCTGGATGCCTGTTTCTTGGTTGTATGACACCATGACCCTGTAATCTCACTTGCTGCCCAATAAAGACTACAGAATGGTTGCTGCTCTAGTATTGGAAGGAAACAAGCCTTTAGCCATGTGTGAAATGATTATTACAGCCAAACAGCCTCGCCAATTAAGAAATAATTTTTTCTGAATACCAGTCCCAAGCCATTGCTACTTCATTAATATTGAGGTTTTAAACAAGTAATAATTGTTAATACTTGCACTGGGCTTTCCCTGTAACTAACTCTTTTCTACCTCTTTGGTCACTCTCTCTCTGAAACTTATTGTATATATGCGAATTATGCTGTCCCTACATTTAAATCCAACTTCTTCTTTCCAGTTTAGAGTCTATAAACCTCTGTCTTCAGTCCGATTGGGTGACAGGCCTGTCAATCATTTGACCTGCTCAGAGAAATTCTGCTGAAGGGGACTTATGATAAATTACAGCAAGTCTTCAGCCGATGACTTTGAAAACTTCATGGTTAGAGCCACTGAACTAAATGCTAGATACCATTTCTGAGCACCATTACCTGCAGGAAGCATTTAATTTCATTCAGATATTTTATCATTACTGAAATTATTAGATATTCCACACATCCTAAAGTTGCTCCATACTAGTATCTTGTAGTTGCATCCTTCCATTTTTTTTTCACTTGCTGGATGTAGATATTACTGGTGAACCAGTGTTTATAGTTGTTCCATAATTGTTCATGAGAAGCAGGTGGTGAAGTTACTTCCCAAATGATGAGCCTGGTCCCATGGAGCTGTTGGGAAGGGAGTTCTGCTGGGTGCCCTCGATCCCCTGTCTGTGAGTGTCCATTTACATGGAGGTGCATGGCTAGATTTACATTAAATGCTTTGTGCTCTTAGAGTCGTAGAATCAGAGGGATTCAGGCCCTTTAGCCCAATGAGTCCATACTGACTATAAACCACCCATTGTATATTAATCCCATGTTTTCATTCTCTGCACATTTTCATCAATTGCTCGGGATTATACCTTTTGGCTAGCTCTGAGGGACATTTACAGCCTCCATTAACCTCGCAACCAATCAATCCCAATTCCTTCAGTGATAGATTTTGCATTTCAATCGCAACAAAAAATATCCTTTCCTGTTAAATTTAAAGGCAGCTTCTCATCTTTCACTCCTGACAAATATGAAGTGAAACATCATATGACAGGAAGTAAATCCTGAGATGAAGCCAAAACCAAAACCACTGATATTAAATATTAACATCCATGCACCCAGTTTCTCAGAGACCTTTTACACGCACATCACCTTTATAACCCTTTCTTCTGCCTCTTCAATGCACCTCTGCCTACTTGAAAGCGGATTGAGGACAAAATGTAGAGGAGGAAGTTAAATGAATAAACAAGGTTCAGTACTTAAAAGGGGAACTTAATTTAGAGTTCCCTTCCATGGCATCATAACAGTTCAAATGAAATGCTTCCAAATTAGAATTCAAAATAATTCATTCTCTTTGTTTCTATGGGTTAAGAGAGGCAACTCCGTATTCTAAACAGCTTTTGCATAAAGAAAAGTCTTCTAACCTAATCTAACCCTGTGTCTCTCACTCTGGTTTTACTGCTTCTCACTTTCACGATGAGTACAAGGAGCTCTTGACTGCCACTAACTACCAGAGACACCAGCGCCACGAATATGGGCACTGACTGGAGTTGCCATTTCACCTACTGTGAACTTCATCCACCAAAGTTCTAAGATGACAGGAATTATATTGTCATAGATATTGGTACAGATATTGTGGCTAAATGAGCAGCACCAAACTAGAGGAGATGTAACATTTTATTAATCCAGCAAAAAAACTGGAATGCACATGATGATAATTTTAATTTTAGTTGATGATGCATCAAGGAAGGAAGAAAAGAGAGAGAGGGAAAACACAAATTAAAAAGAAGGAAAGTTGAGAGAAAGTTGCTCTTTATGTTAATTGAAATGTACAGTAATTTACTGGACTGTTGTTAGGTTAGGGGAGAGGATACAAGACCGCAAAGCACAAATAGAAACAGGGCCAGTGGCATTGCAATGGAAAAGACTTGGAGAATGAAAGGGTGGGTGAACAGGGGTTGGCCATTTCAGGAAAAAGACCAGGACATAGTGGAAGAATAAAGTGTTGTTCTTTATACAGATTGAAAGATGCTGCAGCTGTTGAGTGAAACATTTTAAAAAAATGATCAAAGGTGGCCATTTTTCTGCCAAACCCAGTTGGTCCCCAGTTTACATCTGCATTCCATTTCTGTGAACTGCTGATAATGCAGAAAGTTTGGAAGTGGGAAATGTGGCCACAAGCCGAATTCCCACCTGATAGGAGATGCCTGCAGCCCTTCCATGATGTCAGTTCCCTCCTGTTGGTCTCCTAAGCTTCCATTCGTGTATACGGGCTGTGCATAAATTGGGCATTTATGAGGACTTGCACCCACCAAGTCATAGGTAAAAGCTGAAAAAAAAATCAAACATTGATTTTGAAGGCATATCTCAAACTCCAGCACTTTGCATCTGGCATTCACACTTCATTAAGAAAGGGTCCCATCAACTCAGATTGGGTTTTGACTTTGTGGGTGGAGCTGAGGAGGACGATGGCATCTAACGGCCACTCCTTTGCTTGCAACTTTGGAAACAGCTCTATTTCTATCTTTGATATCTCTTTTTTTTCCCTTTTTAAGGTTCTTTTGAAGACCCTGAGCTGGAGTTACATGCTGAATTTGGTTCTTTGCGGAAATGGGACCCGGTCTTGGGGCATCACGACCGGCCGCTGCTCGATATGCCAAGGATACGGCCTGGAAGACTAGCAGGGTGCCGGATTTTTGTGGCTCTGGAGGCGGGCTGATTCGAGGTTGTTGCTGCCATCGCCTGATGTGTTGTGGGAGATGGAAGATCAAAAGCAGTGAGCTGGCTGCCGGCTGTGTACCCAGAGACCTTTGGGCACAGAGCTCAGAAGAAACAATGCAACAGACTTTTAACGCTATAAATCAGCGAGTTGTTTGTTATACCTCCCCTCTTGCTGTGAAACAGGGACACCTCTTTTTCCCTTATTAGGGAGAGAGAGAGAGCCTGTGGTATGTCGAATTACTGGGTGAACAAGTAGTCTTTGGGGTACTGCAAGTCTGTGTTTTATTGATGCTTTGCTGCACGCTTGAGTGCTCGATGGGGGATGCTGATGCTTTTTTTGCTGGTGGGTGGGGTCTTTGCTTTGCTGTTGCTTATGCGTGGGGGAGGAGTTGGGGGGGCTTTGGGGTTCTAACATTTAACTGTCATTCATTCTTTGAGGCATTCCTCAGTTTTTGTGGATGTTTGCGAAGAAGAGGAATTTCAGGATATATATATGAGCGCCTATCTATTATGAGGCATTGATCACTCACTTGTGAGCTTTGCTGTAGCCCCATTGGCCTACCTGGCAAAGCAAAGGCATCTGGAAATAGCTCA
Source organism: Mobula hypostoma (assembly GCF_963921235.1). Taxonomy (NCBI): domain Eukaryota; kingdom Metazoa; phylum Chordata; class Chondrichthyes; order Myliobatiformes; family Myliobatidae; genus Mobula; species Mobula hypostoma. The sequence continues at coordinate 127,678,496 of NC_086097.1, forward strand.
TTGCACTTGGAGGACGCTTTTGATCTGTCGTGCCAAGCATATGTGACTTTCTGACAGTTTTTAACCCAGAAGAGTTAACAAGTTGCTGATAAGTTGCAGGAATAAATTGGGGGCTTGGGACATTTGAATTCTTACTAAGCACAGAAGTTAATATCTTATATAGCAATAAATATAGTAAAAAGAATGATAAATCTACAACGGCAAAATTCTTTGTAAACTTATTAAGCTGGAGTCAAAATGATGAAGTCATTATCCGTGGTATTACCAGTTTAAATGCTGTGTAATAGATAACCTGGAGGCATGTTGAATTAGTGTCTTTGGGGTGGTTGTATTGGCAACATAAGTTTGAAGTATGATTCAATTTATCTTGTATTAACTTGTTACACATTTTGAGTGATTAACATAATATCTTGCTAAACTGCAGCGTTAAGAAATTGTCAGTTTCTATCAGTGTGAAGATATTATTTGGGAAATGAAACATTTTAGACTCCTGGGGTCATCTTTAACCACTCACCAAACAGATGAAGCAGATTTATTGCAAAATGCAACTCCCTGTACTCAACCCTAGTCAACGAACCATGACCCTGACAGAGATTTTTAAGGAGCCACATAAAAAAAGCAGGAGGAGCTCAGTGTGTCTGGTCGCACCTGTGGAGGGAAGTGGACAGTTAAAGTTTTGGGTTAACTGTCCATTTCATCTGGATTGCATCTGTGGAGACAGTCTGGTATCTGAAAGGAAGCAGGGTACAAACTTCACCATGGAGCTCCTATCAAGTCAACAGCTTGAGGGAGAATTCACACCAGCAGACAGTATAAACCCAGATTATGGACGTGAAAAGAGGTGGGTATGGCCTGCAATTGAACAAAGTCCCAGATTTCTATATCACCCTTCATGACTTCAGGATTTCCTAAAGAGCTTTACACCTGCTTTTGAAGTGAGTCACTCTAGCTATAAAGCTAATAATGTAATCGCACTGTATCCTCAGACAACCCCTGAACTAACCTCCCATTAGCACTGCCTCTTCCCAGTACGTCCCGTTTATGAATGCTTGCAGAGAGGAAATGACTGGGCAATTCCACTGTCAATTAAACTTGTTGATTACATTGGAGGTACAAAGTATGATAGATGCTAGAGCATCAGATTCTGGAGCATCAAACAATCTGCTGGTAAAACTCAGTGGGTCAAGCGGCATCTACTGGAGGAAAGAAACTGTCAACATTTCAAGTCGAGACCCTGTGAATGGTATATAGTAGCGGATAGCATGTTTTTAATCAACTGAAATTAATCTTACTTTTGGCTTAGGAGGTTATTTAACTCATCAATAAAAGAAACTAGAATAAAAGGCTTTTGCCAGCTTAAACCATGTCTACCGCATCTTATCTTACCAACAAAACATGGCAGTGGTAAGTATATGACTTTCAATGATATGTGCAAAAACTGCCTTCAAACTGCACAATTCATAACAGATCAGGGACAATTATTTCAAAATTGTAAACTGGCCTACAAATATGATCTACTTGAATGTCTTCAAATGCACCTGAAATCACTGGACATCTTCCATCAGTCAAGGGTTTGAGATAACTCTATGTTATCTTAATCCCTATATTAATTTTTAATATAATTAATGCATTATTTATATCTTTCTGTAAACTTTTTTTTATTCAAAAGGAATGTACTTTTTGTTGAATGAGCACACTAAAGGCAGTGCTGGAAACTGGAGTCAAAAAACAAACGGCTGGAGAAACTGAGCAGGTCAAGCAGCATCTCCTGAGGGAAATGGACAGTGGATATTTTGAGTCTGATGAAGGGTCTTGATCTGAAACATTGATTGTCCACTTCCATCCAGTAATGAAACTGGGTACAGAAGAATGCCTGCCTCCTAGACCGCGAGTCTCACTGTCATATCTCAACTTCGTGTTCATTCCCCTCAAGATTATAAGGCAATAAGACCCCAGAGCAGAATAAGGCCAACTGGTCAAACGAATCCGCTTCACTACTCAATCATGGCAGATTTTTTTTTCCAACCCCATTCTCTTGCTTTCTCCCTACAGCCTTTGACCCTCAACCAGTAGAGAGCATATCAATCTTATCTTTAAATACACCCAGTGACTTTGCCTACACAGCTGTCCGTGGCAACAAATTTCACAGATTAACCACCCTCTGATTGAAGAAATCCCTCCTCATTTCCATTTTAAAGGTATGTCCCTTTATTCTGAGTGTGCCCTCAGATTCTAGACTCTCCTACTAATAGGAACATTTTCTCCACATCCACTCTATCCAGGCTTGTCAGTATTTGTGGCAGGTTTCGGTGAGAACCCCTCCTGTCCCCCATCTTTCTAAACTCCATTGAGCACAGGCTCAGAAACACCAAACATTCATCATCTGTTAAGTCCCACTATAAATCTAATAAGATCTTAAGATCATAAGACATAGGGGCAAAATTAAGACAATCGGCCTATCGAGCCTGCTCCGCTGTTCCATCATGGTTGATTTATTGTCCTTCTCCTGTCCTCTCCCTGTAACCTTTGATGTCCTTACTAATCAAGAACCTATTAACCTTTGCATTAAATATACCCAGTGATTTGGCTTCCACAGCCATCTGTGGCAATGAATTCCACAGATTCACTACTCTCTGGCTAAAGGAATTCCTCCTCATCTCTGTTCTAAATGGACACCCCTCTGTTCAAAGGCTGTGCTCTTGTGTCCTAGACTCCGCACTGTAGAAACATCCTCTCCACATTCACTCTATCTAGGCCTTTCAATGTTCGATAGGTTTCAATGAGATCTCTCATTTTTCTAAACTCCAGTGAGTACAGACCTAGAGGCACCAAAAGCTCCTCATCTGTTAACCTTTTCATCCCTGGAATCATTCTTGTGAATCTCATCTGGACCCTTCCAATGCCAACACATCTTTCCTTAGATAAGGGGCTCAGAACTGCTCACAATACTCCAAGTGTGGTCTGACCAATGCTTTATAAAGCCTCAACATTACACCCATACTTTTCAAGTCAAGTACAGCTTATTGTCTTTTAACTACATATGTGTATATAACATATATCACCATATAATGTACAGTATATAGGAATGAGATAATTTATGAAGGTAAGGATGAAATCTACAGATGAATCACACATAAATAACAAACTAAAGTGCATTAATATTAAATATTGTAAGGCATGGAACAGATTAACCAGTGACACTTCAAATACATTGTGGCCAGGAGTTCAGAAGCCTAATGGCCTGGGGAAAGAAACTGTTTCTCATCCTGACCATTCTTGTTTCTATGCATCGCACTCTCCTGCTTGAGGGAAGAAAGTCAAAGAGGATGCTGGATGGGTGAGTGGGATCCTTAATAATACTAAAGATCCTAAGTATATAGATCTGCTGATAAATGTCCCCGATGGATGGTATGGAGACCCCTATGATCCTCTCAGCTGTTTTCACAGTCCTTTGTAGGGATTTCTGGTCCAATGCTCAACTGCTCCCATACCAGGTGAAGATGCAATTTGTCAAGATGCTCTCAATGATGCTCCTGTAAAACACAGTTAAGATGGGGGGGGGGGGGACACGGGGTGGGGAATTCTTGCTTGCCTCAATCTTCTTAGGAAGTGGAGATGCTGTTGTGCCTTCCTGTTCGGGGAGGTGACCAGGTGAGGCCACCTGTGATGTGAACTCCCAGGAACTTGGTGCTCTTAACTCTCCCCACGGAGGGGCCAAGTATTTACAGAGAGGGATGGTTTGACTGCACCTTCGTGAAGCCCACAATGATTTCCTTTGTCTTCTCCACATTCAGGCTCAGGTTGTTCATCTCACACCAATCCAGCAGCTGCTCTGCTTCCTCTCTGTACTCCGTCTTGTCATTGCTCTCAAAAAGGCCAGCCACTGTTGTGTCAACTGCAAACCTGATGACACAGTTTGAGCTGGATCCTGTGACACAGTCATGCATCAGCAGTGTGAACAGCAGCGGGCTTAGCACTCAGCCCTGGGGAGCGCCACTGCTCAGCCTAATACGTGATACTAGATACGTTGCTGCCCACACGGACTGACTGTGGCCCTGCTATTAAGAAGTTCAGTATCCAATTGCAGAGGGAGGAGTTGAGACCCAGCGAGGACAGTTTCCTCACCATTTTCTGGGCTATGATGGTGTTGAATGCCAAAATGAAGTCTATAAACAGCAACCTGGCATATGAGACCCTATTTTCCAGGTAGGACAGGACAGAGTGGAGGGCATTATCAGTGGATTGATTTGAGCGATGAGTGAACTGGAAAGGGTCCAGTGTAGCCTGGAGAAAGGCTTTAATGTGCTCCATGGCCAGCCACTCAAAGCATCTCATAATGGTTGATGTTAATGCCACCGGACATTAGTCATTTAAACAGGTTACTGTCACTGCTTTTGGCACTGGAATGATGGTTGCCGCCTTGAAAACCGAAGGGACAACAAATGGTTCCAGAGGGATGTTGAGTATATCTGTCAGCACCTCCATCAGCTGGGCTGTGCAGGCTTTCAGAACCTGACCTGGTATATTATTGGGCCTCATAGCTTTGTGTGGGTTGTCTATGGCCTGGGGCTTGCTCACCTTAGCTTCAGCCAGACGGAGTGTCTGCTCCCTTGGGAGGGAGTGGTTCCTTCCTCACCAGCACTTTGTTCTGCACATCAAACCGGGAGTGAAGCATCCTAGTCACTGACATGCAGAGTAGACTTACGGTACATAATCATCTGAAATCCCTGCCTCATGTCCCTGAGAATGCTCCCATTTCACCTTCCTGATGGAGTGGGAAAGCACAGTGCTTACTTCCCTGAGAGCTGTCCCAATCTAAAGCAGCATCACTATTCTGCAGCCTGGCACAGGCCTCTGCAGTAACCATGGCTTCTGATTTGCTCTCACCCAGATGAGTTTCATAATGGTAACTAGATAGCTGACTAGATTTTATATTCTAGTCCTCTCAAAATGAGTGTTAACATCACATTTACCTTCCTAAAGGATTATCGCAATGTTGATGGCACTTTATTTGACCATGGCTTTACTTTGAAGAGGATCAGAGGAATTACTACTCCTGCAGCAAGCCAGTTTTGCTTCCCCAATTAAATTATTTAAAGCAAATCATTGCTGCACTACGCTGTGTGAGTTTACTGTGACCAAGTTGGATTTTCTGCATTGTAACAGTGAATACTCTTCAGAGGTGCTTCATTGCCTGTGAACTGTGTTGTGTAGGGTTGATGCCATTAAATGCACAGAAGCAATGCATATTATTTATTTTTTAAACACCAGCGTACTGATAAATAACTTCCTCTGTTTCATAGGCATTTCTGGTCAACGGTGGCATATACATTTTTGGATTTGATTTTCTCTTGACCATTTTTATCTCAACACTTCCCAACTATTGCTTAATATTCGTTGATACCACTATTTAATAAAATCTAATCAAGGTCTGTAATGTCATCAGATAATATCTTTTTTTTGGCCCCAAAACAGTAGGAAAGTCAATTATGAATTTAATTTACTTATAAGGAAAATACATAGGTTTACTGAGTGCGCAAAGATCAGAACATAATGTAGCAGATGTGACAGGACAATTATATTATCTAATTTGCTCTGAAATGCAAAGGTACCTGGTTGACGTGGTGCATGATTCACAGAAGGCTGGAGTGCATGTACTGCAAGTAAAAAGAAAAGCTCATAGAATGCTATTGTTGCAGCTATACAAATCATTGGCTAGCCCATACTTAGAGAACTGTGCACAGTTCTGCTCACCACTCTACCAGAAGCAAAAAAAGACAGTACAGACAAGTTTCACCAAGGCACTGCTTGGAATGGAAGGCTGTAGTTACAAGAGGAAATTGGATTGGCTGTCTTTATTCTCACTGGAATGTTAAAGGCCCAGGGGTGATGTTACAGAGGTTTATGAAATTATAAGGGATAGATAGTCAGTATCCCAGGACAAGGGAGTTCACAACAGGTTTAAGATGAGAGGGAAGAAATTTAAGTGAGATCTGATTGTTTAGATTTTCACATGCAGGGTGGTAAATATCTGGAATGAGTTGCCAGAAGAGATGCTGGAGGGAGATACAAGTACAATGTTTAAAAGATGTTTACACAGATACTTTGATAGAAAAGGCTTAGCAGGATATTAGCCGAATACAGACAAATGGGATTATCATAGATAGGCATCACAGTCAGCATGGATGGAATGGGCCAAAGGGCCTGTTTCTGTGCTCTACATTTCTATAACTCTATTTTATTTTTTAGGGCAATTGAATGCAAAAGTAGAGAGGTATCACACACACACACACACACACACACACACACACACACACACACACACACACGCACACACACTCACACTCAACTGCACACCACTCTGCTCCCTTTGCAATTTTTGCTAATTTCTTTCTCAATTCCTGCTAAAACATTGTTTACATTTACATTTACATCATTTATTTTTGTATAGTAATTTGTCCTTTACTATGCCTATTGACTTGTTTATTAATTATTGTACTGCCCTGCACTGTTTCGTTCACTTTATGTAGTCTCGTGTAGGCCTGAAGTCCAGTGTAGTTTTGTGTTGCTTCACGTAGTGTAGTGTAGTTTTGTGTTGTTTCAGGTAGCACCATGGTCCTGGAGGATTGTTGATTCATTTTTACTGTGTACTGTACCAGCAGTTATGTTTGAAATGATAATAAAAGTGACTTGTCTTGACTTGAGGTTAGGTTTAGGTTGCATAGGGTATCGTAGTGGTTAGCACAATGCTTTCCACTACCAGCAACCCGAGTTCAATTCTCACCGCTGTCTGCAAGGAGTTGGTACTTTCTCGCCATGACCACGTGAGTTTTTTTGAGGTGCTCCAGTTTCCTCCTACAGTCCAAAGAGGTACCAGTTGGTAAGTTAATTGGTCACTGTAAATTGTCCTGTGACTAGGTTCGGGTTAAATCGGGGGTTGATGGGCGGGCATGGATTGAAGGGCCTGTGTTATAATGAGTGTGCTTAATACTGTTCCCAGATGGAATATGAGGTAGGTTGCTCCTCCAATCTGAGTCTGGCCTTGTTGTGGCAGTAGAAGAAGCCATGGACAGACATGTCAGAATGAGAATGGGAAGTCTGATTGAAATGGACATCCATCGGGAGATCATACCTTTTGAAAATAGGAAGTAAGCACTTGGAACAATAGTAAAATTAAGTTTAATGTAAACGAATCAAACCATTTATTAATATAATCTCTGAGTGGAAATTATTCCTGTTGTATAAACATGAAGTGAAGCTCATTACTTTGTTTGATGATTGGGATGTACACTATAAACACAGTGCTTAATTAGACATTGTAAATCCTTTGCAGAATGAATATTAAATAATTTAAAATAAATTGCAACCTTTTTGCTCTAATGCTAATGGTAACATTTTGACACTAATAATCCATGTTGATTGTTACAATGTCCATACAATTATTTTGTCTGGAAATGGAACAGCACAGAGGTGTAACTTGTAGAACTGCAGTCTCACAGTGCCAGAGATCTTGACTTGTGTGTGTCGAGTTTGCATGTTCTTTCCATGATCATGTGGATTTCCTTTGGGTGATCTGGTTTTTTCCCATATCCCAACTATTTGCAGGTTGGTGGGTTAATTGGCATAAACTTCCTCTGGCTGGTCGGTGGGGAGAATAAATTAGTAAAAGGGATTAATGTTGAACAAAGGAGATTCTGCAGAAGCTGGATGTCCATGGTAACACATACAAAATGCTTGAACAACTCAGCAGGTCTGGCAGCATCTATGAGAGGAATAAACAGTCAATGTTTCAGGATGACACCCTTTGTAAGGGAATAAAATGTTGATGGATAGTTGATGGTTAGTGTGAATCAACTGTATGTCTGACTCTTTTCAGATAATAATCAGGTAACTTAAAATAATGCAATTGCTTAATAGTATGGATAGTGCATTAAGTACAAGAGAATAACATGGTTCAGATAACTAGCTTTTACAGGGTATTTTCCTTTTGTATTGTTTTCCATTTTCCATGATGGTTTTGTGCATTCATACACCAGACAGGATAGAATAAAGACATTTCCTTGAATTAGCCGATTGCGCGGTGTGGCGTAGAAAACATAGAAAACATACAGCACAATACAGGCCCTTCGGCCCACAAAGCTGTGCTGAACATGTCCCTACCTTAGAACTACATAGGCTTTACCCATAGCCTTCTGTTTTTCTAAGCTCCATAAAAGACCCTATCGTATCTGCCTCCACCACCACCGTCGGCAGCCTATTCCACGCACTCACCACTCTCTGCGTAAAAAAACTTACCCCTGACATCTCCTCTATACCTACTTCTAGGCACCTTAAAACTATGCCCTTTCTTGTTAGCCATTTCAGCCCTGGGGAAAAGCCTCTGACTATCCACACGATCAATGCCCCTCATTATCTTGTACATCTCTATCAAGTCACCTCTCATCCTCCGCCGTCGCTCCAAGGAAAAAAGTCCGAGTTCACTTAACCTATTCTCATAAGGCATGCTCCCCAATCCAGGCAACATCCTTGTAAACCTCCTCTGCACCCTTTCTATGGTTTCCACATCCTTCCTATAGTGAGGCGACCAGAACTGAGCACAGTACTCTAAGGTTCCTATATAGCTGCAACATTACCTCTTGGCTCTTAAACTCAATCCCACGATTGATGAACCACAGAGTCAACTTGCGCAGCAGCTTTGAGTGTCCTATGGACTCGGACCCCAAGATCCCTCTGATCCTCCACACTGCCAAGAGTCTTACCATTAATACTATATTCTGCCATCATATTTGACCTACCAAAATGAACCACCTCACACTTATCTGGGTTGAAATCCATCTGCCACTTCTCAGCCCAGTTTTGCATTCTATCAATGTCCTGCTGTTACCTCTGACTGCCCTCCACACTATCCACAACACCCCCGACTTTTGTCTCATCAGTAAGTTTACTAACCCATCCCTCCACTTCCTCACCATCCCTCCACTTCTTCATCCAGGTCATTTATAAAAATCACAAAGAGTAGGGGTCCCAGAACAGTTCCCTGAGGCACACCACTGGTCACCGGCCTCCATGCAGAACATGACCCGTCTACAACCACTCTTTGCCTTCTGTGGGCAAGCCAGTTCTGGATCCACAAAGCAATGTCCCCTTGGATCCCATGCCTCCTTACTTTCTCAATAAGTCTTGCATGGGGTACCTTATCAAATGCCTTGCTAAAATCCATATACACTACAACTACGGTTCTACCTTCATCAACGTGCTTAGTCACATTCTCAAAAAATTCAATCAGGCTCGTAAGGCATGACTTACCTTTGACGCAACCATGCTGACTATTCCTAATCATATTATGCCTCTCCAAATGTTCATAAGTTCTGCCTCTCAGGATCTTCTCCATCAACTTATCAACCACTGAAGTAAGACTCACGGGCCTATAATTTCCTGGGCTATCCCTACTCCCTTTCTTGAATAAGGGAACAACATCCGCAACTCTTCAATCCTCCAGAACCTCTCCCGTACGCATTGATGATGCAAAGATCATTGCCAGAGGCTCAGCAATCTCCTCCCTCGCTTCCCACAGTAGCCTGAGGTACATCCCGTCTGGTCCCAGTAACTCATCTAACTTGATGCTTTCCAAAAGCTCCAGAACATCCTCTTTATTAATATCTACATTCTCAAGCTTTTCAGTCCACTGCAAGTCAGCCCTTCAATCACCAAGATCCTTTTCCGCAGTGAATACTAAAGCAAAGTATTGATTAAGTACTTCCGTTATTTCTTCCGGTTCCATACACACTTTTCCATTGTCACATTTGATTGGTCCTATTCTCTCACATCTTATCCTCTTGCTCTTCACATACTTGTAGAATGCTTTGGGGTTTTCTTTAATCCTGTCCGCCAAGGCCTTCTCATGGCCCCTTCTGGCTCTCCTCATTTCATTCTTTTTTTTTATAATATAATTTTTATTGAGTTTTCAAAAAGAATACATGAAAAGATAAAATCTACCCTCCCCCCCCCATATATAGTCCTACCTAAAAAGAAAGAAGAGAAAGAAAAAAGGGCCGCCTGGGTATTGGAAGGTTTCCACATGCTCCATGGGATTCAGTATAAATTTGGTATAATTATTCGTTACTTTCCCCAAGGGACCAAGATCTTTACCGGAGCACTTAAATATGCCATCCTATCTTTTGTAAATAAGGGCGCCAAATATTCAAAAATGTTACATATTTATCTCTTAAATTATAAGTAATTTTTTTGAGTGGAATAGAACTAGCCATTTCATTATTCCAACGATCCATACTTAAACACGAATCAGATTTCCAAATAACTGCTATAGTCTTCTTGGCTACTGCCAATGCAAATTTTATAAATTCTTTCTGATATTTATTCAATTTAAGTTTCGGCTTTATCCCTTCAATATCACCTAATAGAAATAATACAGGGTTATGTGGAAGTTGAGTTCCAGTAATTTGTTCCAATAAGACTCTTAAATTTATCCAAAAGGGTTGAATTTTAAAACAAGACCAAGTAGAATATAAAAATGTACCAATTTCTTGATTACACCGAAAGCATTTATCGGATAGATTTGAATTTAATCTATTTCTTTTTTGTGGTGTAATATATAATTGGTGTAAAAAATTATATTGTGCTAATCTAAGTCGAACATTTATTGTATTTGTCATACTGTTAAGACAGAGTCTTGATCAATTTGTTTCCTCAATATTAATATTCAGATCTATTTCCCATTTTTGCTTTGACTTATAGGTTCCTTGTTTAATTGTCTGTTCTTGAATCAAATTATACATACAAGAAATAAATTTTTTAATTTTCCCTTTTTGAATTAAAATTTCAATTTCATTAGGTTTTGGCAAAAACATTGTTTGACCCAGCTTACCTTTTAAGTAAGCCCTTAATTGAAGGTAACAAAAAAAAGTATTATTTGATATTTTATATTTATCCTTTAATTGTTCAAATGACATCAATATACCTCGTTCATAACAATCTCCTATAAATTTAATCCCTTTTTGGTACCAATTATATAAAAGTTGATTATCCATTGTAAAAGGAATAAGTTTGTTTTGGAACAAAGGTCTCCTTGCTAATAGAGATTTCTGTGTTTCATTATCAACATTTATCTTATTCCATAGATCAATCAAATGTGTTATTATAGGAGATTCTCATTTCATTCTTCAGCTCCTTCCTGTTAGCCTTTTAATCTACCAGATTCATATCATTACCTAGTTTTTCGAACCTTTCGTAAGCTTTTCTTTTCTTCTTGACTAGACTTACAACAGCCTTTGTACACCACGGATCTTGTACCCTACCATCCTTTCCATGTCTCATTGGAATGTACCTACGCAGAACCCCACGCAAATATTCCCTGAACATTTGACACATTTCTTCCGTACGTTTCCCTGAGAACATCTGTTTCCAATTTATGCCTCCAAGTTCCTGCCTGATAGTCTCATCGTTCCCCTTACTCCAATTAAATGTTTTCCTAACTTCTCTGATCCTATCCCTCTCCAATGCTATGGTAAAGGAGATAGAATTGTGATCACTATCTCCAAGACGCTCTCCCACTGAGAGACCTGACACCTGACCAGGTTCATTTCCCAATACCAGGTCAAGTACAGTCTCTTTTCTTGTAGGCTTATCTACATATTGTGTCAAGAAACCTTCCTGAACACACCTAACAAACTCCATCCCATCTAAACCCCTCACTCTAGGGAGATGCCAATCAATATTTGGAAAATTAAAATCTCCCACCACAACAACCCTCTTATTATTACTCCTTTCCAGAATCTGTCTCCCTATATGGTCCTCGATGTCCCTGCTACTATTGGGCGGTCTATAAAAAATATCCAGTAGAGCTATTGACCCCTTCCTATTCCTAACTTCCACCCACAGAGACTCTGTAGACAACCCCTCCATGATATCCTCCTTTTCTGCAGCCGTGACACTATCTCTGATCAACAGTGCCACACCCCCACATCTTTTTCCTCCCTCCCTGTCCTTTCTGAAATATCTAAAGCCTGGCCCTTGAAGTAGCTATTCCTGCCCCTGCACCATCCAGGTCTCTGTAATGGCCACAACATCATAGCACCAGGTGCTGATCCACGCTCTAAGCTCATCTGCTTTATTCATGATACTCCTCGCATTAAAATAGACACATCTCAAACCATCCGACTGAGCGCGTCCCTTCTCTATCACCTGCCTATCCTCCCTTTCGCACTGTCTCCAAACTTTCTCTATTTGTGAGCAAACCTCCTTTTTCTCTGTCACTTCAGCTCGGTTCCTACCTCCCAGCAATTCTAGTATAAGCTCTCCTCAATAGCCTTAGCAAACCTTCCCCCTCGGATTCAAGTGCAACCCGTCCTTTTTGTACAGGTTACACCTGCCCCAGAAGAGGTCCCAATGATCCTGAAATCTGAATCCTTGCCCCCTGCTCCAATCCCTCAGCCACACATTTATCCTCCACCTCATTCTATTCCTACACTCACCGTCACATGGCACAGGCAGTAATCCTGAGATTACTACCTTTGAGGTCCTGCTTCTCAACTTCATTCCTAACTCCCTGTAGTCTGTTTTCAGGACCTCTTCCCTTTTCCTACCTATGTCGTTGGTACCAATATTTACCACGACCTCAGGCTGTTCTCCTTCCCACTTCAAGATATCATGGACGCGATCAGAAACATCCCGGACCCTGGCACCTGGGAGGCAAACTACCATCCGTGTTTCTTTCCTGCATCCACAGAATCGCCTGTCTGACCCGCTAACTATAGAGTCCCCTATCACTGCTGCCATCCTCTTCCTTTCCCTACCCTTCTGAGCCACAGGACCAGACTCTGTGCCAGAGGGGCAATCACTGTTGCTTCCCCCAGGTAGGCTGTCCCCCCGCAACAGTACTCAAGCAGGTACACTTATTGTTAAGGGGGACAGCCACTGGGATACTCTCTAGTACCTGCTTCTTGCCCTTCCCTCTCCTGACTGTTACCCACTTATCTGTCTCCCGAGGCCCCAGAGTGACTACTTGCTTATAACTCCTTTCTATCACCTCCTCACTCTCCCTGACCAGACAAAGGTCATCGAGCTGCAGCGCCTGTTCCCTAACGCAGACTCTAAGGAGCTGCAGCTCGATGCATCTGGTGCAGATGTGGTCGGCCGGGAGGCCGGGAGTCTCTAGGACCTCCCACATCTGACACTGAGCACAGAAAACCAGCCTCACACACATACTCTCTGCCTTTATTTTAAACAGATAACCTACCTGGCCTCGACCCTTTATCACCGAAGCCCCGTTGAGCCAAAGCCTTCCTACTCTGTCTCCCGCTCCTCCGGTGCCCGCTCTGTAAATCTGTCTTCTTTTTAAACTCTTCCCGCTGTTCTCACTGGCCGACCTCCATGCACTTGTGCAGTCATGTCCCATTCAAACTGCTGAAGAAATAACCCAGTGGCAGTTGACATTTTGCAAGAGTCCAAAGTTCTGGTCAATAAAATCATGAAGGAACAGAAAAAAAACCTGAGATTACTTTAAAAGAAATATGCCAATCCAACATTAGCACTTGTGTCTCATCCAATTTTGGCAATCCCTATTTATGATGCTGTGATAATGTAATCTGTCCAAACAATTGCACTTTCCACTGCACAGTCTTTCAAATATTTAGCTTACTGATTTATCCCCAAATGAACCAATTATTTTTATTGAATTAAGAAAGCATTTAAGTCCACACTTTTAACCTGTTTGCTCATTATACTGTGGATCTTAATAGTAGGAAGCAATGGAACTGATTAATATGTTTTGGTTTTCATTGGTAACTGCACAACTCTAATCATGACCTCAGTATAGAAACACCATGACCACTTTGCACAACAATAACATTTTTTCCTGAACTGTTTTCTTTCTTGTATAATTGATGTTAAAGTTATATTTTTCTTGTCAATATTATGCATCAGATGCTCTGTGCCTGGGATGTTGCTGCACGTATGCACTTGTGCATGTGACAATAAACTTGACTTTGACAGTAGGAAAACAGAATTTTCCGGAAGGCACAACAGAAGTGCCTCACCCACAAGCTGTGCCCCTTTTGAAGATATTCCTCTTGAGGTATCTAGTCTTCACACACAAGCTTAGTTACTAAATCTCTTTGGGCTACTGATCTATGAGGGTTGAACCACATTTGTGCTGGTGACACTGATGCAGTTCATCATCTTTGCATTCATATAGCATCTTTCACCACTGCAAAATGCCTCAGTCCGCAGCCAATGACCGCAGCTTTATGGAACACCCGATGCAATGTTTGGAGTAGAATATATGCACAGCAAGCTCCCACAAGAAGCAAATTTGTTTTATCAGTGTTATTGCTTGGGAAGTAAACCCTTGCTAAGTTAGCTGGAGTGACACCTTTGGGTGCCAGTGGCACATAACTTCCACTCATTTGAGAGAGGAATGGATGCACAGAAGGGGCACCACTCCACCAGAATGTGATTGTTTGGTAACTACGATGGGTTGTCCTGAGTTTGTAAAATGTGCCGTGGAAATGTCAGGTCTTTTTTACTTCCTTCAGGTTCAAGTTCAAGCTCTTTGTCTGGGTATGCACTCCCAAGACATTAATGCCACGAACGTTAGCTACTTGCAGCAGCAGCGCAGTATATCACAACCATGACAAACATAAATTACATAAATTAATATAAATTAACATAAATTATACGTAACTTATATAGGCATCCGTTAGTCTCATGAGACCATGGATTTACGCCTTGGAAGGTTTCCAGGATGCAGTCCTGGGCAAGGTTGTATGGAAGACCAGCAGTTGCCATGCTGCAAGTCTCCCCTCTCCATGCCACCAATGTTGTCCCAGGGAAGGGCATTAGGACCCATACAGCCTGGCACCAGTGTCATCGCAGAGCAATGTGTGGTTAAGTGCCTTGCTCAAGGACACATATGCTGCCTCAGCCAAGTCTCGAACTAGCGACCTTCAAATCACTAGACGAACGCCTTAACCACTTGGCCATGTGCCAAATAATAAAAGTGAGTATAATGATATCAATGCAAGTTGAGGGAAATGTAATTCAAGTCAGTGTCATGTTGGTTCAAGAACCTTATGGTAGTGGGGAAGGAGCTTAACAGAGAGATCTTCAGACTCCTCTATCTCTTGCCTGGTGTCAGCATTGGGAAGATTGCATAGCCCAGATGGTAGATGCTGCCTTCCTGAGACATCACCTGTGGTAGATGCCCTTGATGATGAGGAGGGATGTGCCCACGAGGGTGCTCCCTGAGTCTTCTACTCCCTGTAGCCTTTTGTATTTCTGTGCTTTGAAGTTCTTGGCTGTTCATTTGATCATTTGTTTGCACTCTGTGGGCTAATGCGCAATGCCCGTGCCTTGTCCAAAAAACATAGTTTAGGATTTTGTTTGCAGTTTGCTTGTAATGTGCTTTTGTTGCTCATGAATTAAGTTCATTGCATTACAACAATGAGCGTGCAACTAAAGGTGACACAATCATGCATTTAACTGAAGCTAACTTTACAGAAAGCATGGTTTCAGCAGCAGGAAATCAGGGATAAAACACAAACACACTTGAATGTTTATTCTCTGAAAACAGCAAAGGGAAATGGCCAAAAATACTTCTTGGCTTACAGCTGCATTTCAGAATTCAAATCTATTGGATTTATCTATGCATTACCGTAACAATACGGTTCATTAGGATTTAAGCCATGCTTAACAGGCATTAACTCCTGATGGAGAAGTGGATAGAAAGAGCTACCTGATTACTTGCATTGGAGAAACTGAGAAAAATGCAGGCTGGACCGAGAGATCGTGAAGCCTTGATCATGTTTGAGCCAGCTACTGGATTATCCATGGTGTGTGTTCATTGTGTGGTGGGGTGGAGATACGTCTCTGCCAAAGGAGGCGTATGGTGCTCCTTCTGTCCGCTATCCTGCAGATCAGCCTTGGGCAAGGTGTAGCACCTTCTTAGCCATCCCCCCACCCCCAGATCAGGGTCATGTGAAGCCATGGGAGCAGGAGGTAGAAGGTCATATGAGCCGCTGGTGCATATCACAAGACTTGATCATGCGACTACTGATGCCAGGCAGACAACCTTTGAAGAGTATTGACAATGGCTGGGGTCACCTGTCTTGTAAAGACACTGCCCAGAAGAAGGCAACAGCAAGCCACTTGTAGAAAAATTTGCCTGGAACAATCACGGTCAAAGACCATGATCACCTACATCATACGACACGCCACTTAATGATGATGATGATGTCGTGTAGTTAACTGGGTTAATGGACTTACCAAAACCGAGCAACCCAACTAGAAATCGAAGAGTGCTGACTCTATGCAGTGGGTTTAGTCAGTCTGAGTGCATAATCTCATAAAGCATCCAAAATGGAAGTGAGCCATGCCATGTCATATTGTTTGAGCACAATACTTCATCCAGGTGAGGGCCCGATGATCTCGGATGACTGCATACAATCCTTTGTTCTTTATTAATAGCAATGCCCGTGCAAAGTATTTTCAGTTGCTTCTCTGCAAATGTCTACATGTTCACCTGAAGGCTTCTTCCCCACTGGCACCAGGTTATTGGACTCACTTGAAAAACTTTAACACTACCTCAGACTATATACATTTTCTCTCTCTCTGGATCTTCCAAGGGTGCCATTCTCCAGACGGTTTGTGAAAGTACTTCTTTCACTTCTTTTTGTTTCAAATGTTGTTCTGCTACTGTTAGAGCCTATGATCGGCATTTTGGTGGTGTGTTTTTCAGGCCGATTAAGCGATCTGGTACTTTGCTGTCTCCGAGAGTGTTCAAGCAAGGCATGCGGCCTCGAGGCTAAGAAGCCTGGAGAAGGGATGCGAGCCCATGATCCACTCCATTTCTCGCCAATCTCCCTGATTAAGGTGCCGAGGAAGATTGAAATCATTGAGGCAAGTGCGGAAGGTGAGTGGGTGTGCAGTGCCATCTAGCAGCCTCTCGTACACTGCTGCTGGAGGAAGGTGTCTGTGTGATGGTCTCTCTCTCTCTCTGTTCCTGAAGGAAGATCCCTGTGTTCAAACAGTGCCTCTCTCCCTTGATGCTGCTGGAGGAAAGTGTCTGTGTGACGGTCTCTCTCTTGCTGTTCCTGAAGGAAGATCCCTGTGTCTCTCTCCCTCGATGTTGTCAGAGGACGGTACCAGAATCCTGGGTCTTGGGCAAGGTTTAACTGATGCAGCTTGTGGACTGGACTCTCTGGTTCACGTTATGATGCGTTTCTTGTTCCACGTAACTCCTTTTTTTTGTTGCTATTTTGGTGATTTTGAATCAGGGCAACCTGTAGATAATGAACACTGAGCTGAATTGAATATGCCTGAAATATTTCCTTTTTGTGTTCTATATTCTGTGTTGTCTGCTTGTTTATTTTTGTCGCCATTTGCGCAATTCGTTTTTCTTTTGCGTGTGGTGGGCAGTCTTGATGTTTATTCTTTGAACAGATTCCATGATTTTTTTGTTTCGTGGCTGTCTGTGGAAAGACAAATCTCAGGGTTGTATACTGTATACTTCAATAAAAAATGTACTGTGAATCTTGCCCTAGAGCCATTAGGTTTATATTGTTGTTGATTTTGTACCTGTGTAAGTTACAGTATGTTTAATTTATGTTAATTTAGGCTTATGTTAATCCATGTTTGTTCTCATCTTATAATTACCGTGCTATTGCCATAATAAGTAGATTTTCATGTATTGATAGCCTGTTTGTGTATTGCAATGATAACAATAAACATTGGATTGGCATGGAAAACATGTGATCCTTGTGTCTGGGTCATGCTCAGAGTTTTACAGTCTGGTTCCTATTAGGCGGTGTTTTCACTTTATAACTGCTCAGTACCTTCGGAAACATTTCAAATGGAATTCACCCAAAAGAGGCCAAAAAAAAAAGATACATCAATTTTCAGAGCACATGATTTAGGTTTACATTTTGAATTTGATTCAGTTAATAACATAGACAAAGTTCTTCTCTTCAAATTGTTTCTCCTCTTCACTGGAGTAGAACTTTGAAACTGTCATGAATGCAAGGTAAGAGTTTTGTTAATTGCACCCTACATCTCCTGAAGGATTGCCGAGAGCGGGAGACACACAATGATTAGACCCTAGGGGGCACTCATCTCTTTACTCTGCAATCGAACCACAACTCTGTTTCATTCTTTACATAATACATTACTGTGCCTTAGGGTGATTTTGAATTATATCTTTATAGGATTCAGCTATTGGTGCATGTTTCCATCGCTCTATAGAGCTCTTTTGAAATAACATACATATGCCTTTTTTTCCAAAATTTTACTTCAAATGTCAAAGATTTCTTACCTTGTCTTGCAAAGAAAATTTAGCAGAAATCTGGGGCTGTTGACTAACCCAATCAAAAATCTCAAAATAGGTATTAGTATATAGAATCGTAGAAAATTCACAATTGAGGAAACAGCCATTCAATTCATTCTATCGGTTGTGTGTGTGCACAACTGCATATATATTAAATAAAGGCACACACACGAGATGGTTTTAACCGCTATGTTTACATTGCAATGAGAGCGAGAGAGAGAACAATGTGCATGCTTAGACAACAGCACATGCACAGATAACAGATAAATACGTACTGCCTAGGGGAGGATCATTGCTCTAAAAGGAATAGATCCATACATTACACTTCCTCCCCCTTTAGATTAATGCAACATAAAACTGTATATGTACCAAACATTAAATTTCACTTTCATAAACCCATATTCCAAATGAACACACTTTCACGATAACAGTCTATAACTAACATCACAGTTCTAAAGATTCAGTCTTTTGGGTGATGTTCTGTTTCTTTCAGGATAGTGCCTCTGGACCTGTGGAGTGGCATCAGGTTTGGCAGGGGTTTTGTCTAAGGCAATGTTCTCATCGTACCTCTGGACCTGTGGAGTGGCATCAGATTTGGTTGGTGTCTTGTCTAAGACAACATTCTTGGTTCCTGGTGTCAGATTGCTGTCAGTGACATCATCACAGAGAGGTAACTTCGGTGACTGTAATGTGTCCTTCTTGTTGGAAGCAGTCGACTCAGCTGTGTTCTTCGGTTGAACATCCGGTATCTGGTCCACGTGACATCTCCATGTTTGATCTCCGACACCCATCTTTGGTCCAGTTCTTGTAGCTATCCTACCGAGTGTCCACTTGCCCTATCAGTAATCACGCGCTAGGACCTCCTGTCCAATCTCAAAGTTCCTTGCTGCTTCATTTGTCAACTGGCTGAATGGTTTATTGTGCACTTCCTTCCGGGGGTGTGGTTTCAGGAGGATTATGCGAGTTCTCAGGTTCCTGTTCATGGACAGCATTACAGGTGTTTGATTTGCTGCCGCATGAACAGAGTTCTGATACACAAAAAGGAAGTTGTCCACCTTGTGTTGTAGAGGAATGACCACCTTGTCCATCACTTTAGTAGACTTCTTGCAGGTGTGAATAAATCTTTCAACTAATCCATTCGTTGCTGGGTGGTGAGGAGCTGACTTGAAATATCTGATGCCATTTCTCTTCATGAACAGTCAAAATTCTTCTGACGTATATTACGGCCCGTTATCACTCACAATTTGTTCTGGCAAGCTGTTTCTGGTGAAAATAGTCCTCGGAGAACAGACAGTCTTCGCTGAGGTGGTTGACCTCATTGCTATAACTTCTGGCTACTTTGAACGAGCATCCACAGCAATCAGAAACTTGGAGTCCATGAGTGGCCCAGCAAAGTCAGTATGTACACGTTGCCATGGTGAAAATGGCCACTGCCATGGGTGTAACGCTGCCTGAGGGGGTGCATTTTGACCATTTTGGCATCCGAACAGCTTTTGGTCAAGTCTTTGATCTGTTTATCTTTTCCCTTCTCCAACACCTTCTGGTTAGCATTAAGCAGTTCTGCCAGTCTCTGGTTAGTTCTACCGTTTGGGGTGCATTGCCTGCTGATGTCACACTGAGAGCTTTGATTGAGTGCCAGGCTATTTGGATTTTTCTCAACCATTCATGTCTGAGAGGTGCTGGCCCTTTACTTTTCAGTACATAAAGCTCTGACTGTTGTGTTTGACCTCCATATGTCACCGTTGCTTTGAGTTTGCTTTTGGGAGACACTTTTTCACCAGTGTAGGCATTTTTCATCACTGAGGTCTTTTCAAATGGAAACTTAGAAAACAGTCTGTTGCCATCAGCCTCTGGAATTATGGACAAAGTTATATCTGCTCCATTTTCAGTTTTACACTGGATACATCTATTGTGACCAAGATGATTTTGTGATCTGCTTCAGTTAAACTATGCAGTTCTAGGCATGACAGTTTACCTTTGTCAGACTCTGTGTTATCTGATTCTGTTTTACATTTGGTAACCTTAAGCATTTACCTAGTTTTGTCTTTGAGACTTTTCACTTGGTTATACTTTTTGTCTGCCTTGCACACTCTCTCGATATAACCTTGTCTGTGACATTTTCTGCAGACTTATTCTTTGAACCAACCGTCAAACCAATGTGGCATCATGGGAGGATTTGCCACATCGATAACGTCTTTGGCTTTTTGCACCATTCAGGGACATTTTGTGCATTTCATATTCTAAGCTTCTTTCCTGTAGATCTGCTGCATCCTTTGTTGCAGTCTCTAACAATATTGCAGTGGTCAATGCCCGTTCTAAGGTTAGGTCTCTTTCTGCCAGTAGCCTTGCTTGAGTGCTTTGATTATGCATGCCACATTCAAGTCTATCCCTTAATGCATCAGAAAATCCATTTCTAAAGGCACAGTACTGGGAAAGTTTGCACAGTTCTACAATGCATTCAGAAATACTTTCATCTTTTGACTGGTTCCTTTTGTAAAGTCTAAATCTCTCATCTATTACCTGTGGTTTTGGGCTCAGGTGATTTTGTAAAATTTCAGCAATTTCATTGAAGTTCTTGTTTGCTGGCTTCTCAGGAGTTACCAAGTTGCGTAAGAGACTGTAGGTTCTTGGGCCCATTAAGCTAAGAAGCGTAGGGGTGTTCTTTTGCTCCTCCACATTGTTCGTGTCACAATACAATTCCACCCTCTCGATATACGACTCTCAGCCTTCATTTGTGCTATCAAATTCATCAGCTTTCCTGACTGAAGCATCACCATGTTAAATTTGCCCATCCTTCACTATTACTCACGAGTCCTTCGGCTTTCTCATGTTGTTTTGTCCCGTAACGGTCAGTGCAGTTCATGATATCTCTGACATTCAGGTTTGTACTCATCGCCAATTTGTTGTGTCCGTGCACAACCACGAATATATTAAATAAAGGCACGCATGCGGGAGATGGCTTCAACTGGTGTATTCACATGCAGAGGGAGAGAGAGAGAACAATACGTGTGCGCAGATAACTGATCAATACGTAGTGCTAAGGGAAGGATCAATGCTCTAAAAGAAATAGATCCATACATTACACTATCCATGTCAGGATGTCAGGTAAGGGATATGTACAGAGGTTGGTAAATGGAGCTGATTTATAGATCTGCCTTAGTCTTAATAAAAGGAGAATGAGGGGTTAAATAATCAGCTCCTGTTCCTGTGTTTGAAAGGGAACATTTCCAATATAAGGGTTGGATATGTAGACGGAAGGCTATGGGCAAATCAACAGACATCTAGGTACAGAGAAGCTAGATAGATCGATATTACAAACATACTTATAAATAATTGTAAAGATAGATACTGATAAAGACAGGGAGACAGATAGAGGAAGAGAGAATGGCAAATTTAGATGGTTATAGTCAGCAAACTTTAATTGCCAAGTAAGAATATTCCTGTAAACGTGAAATAGCTCTTTAATTCTTGGGCCCGGAATTTACATACTGATACAGTTCAGTACTTTATGAAATTCATAGCATAATTACATTTCTTGTGAAAGTCAGTGGAATCGTGGTGTATTTCCTTTGGTGGTCAGTTGGTTTTTATTATGCCAGAACTGGCATTGAATGATCATCCATTCAGCCCAATTGCTGCTACAGAGCCTGAAACCAAAAGCTTTTTGTTCTGTGATTGTTAGCAGAAGGATCTTGATTGGCCGAATTTCCAGAAGTATCCTGGTATTGTTTGGAAACTTCACCTTGCTGTTAAAAGGCTTCTGAATGGATCTCTTGTACAATAAGGCTGAACTCTTGATCTCTTGATCTATCTTAAATGGCCATTGCACTGTATCTGTCTGTATGCACTGTATCTGTCTACCTGCACTGTATCTGTCTGCCTGCACTGTAACTGTCTGCATGCACTGTATCCATCTGAATGCACTGCATCTGTCTACCTGCACTGTATCTGTCTGCTTGCACTGTAACTGTCTGCATGCACTGTATATGTCTGTCTGCACTGTATCTGCCTACTAGCACTGTATCTGTCTGCCTGCACTGTAACTGTCTGCATGCACTGTGTTGGTCTACCTGCACTGTATCTGTCTGTCTGCACTGTATCTGTCTGCCTGCACTGTATCTGTCTACCTACACCGTATCTGTCTACCAGCACTGTATCTGTCTACCTGCACTGTATCTGTCTACCAGCACTGTATCTGTCTACCTGCACCGTATCTGTCTACCGGCACTGTATCTGTCTACCTGCATGGTATCTGTCTGCCTACACTGTATCTGTCTGCCTGCACTGCATCTGTCTGTCTCCACTGTATCTGTCTGCCTGCTCCGTATCTGTCCACCTGCCCTGTATCTCTCTGCCCACATTGTATCTGTCTACCTGCACTGTATCTGTCTGCCTGCACTGTATCTGTCTACCTGCACTGTATCTGTCTTTCTGCACTGTATCCACCTGCCTGCACTGTATCTGTCTACCTGCACTGTATCTGTCTGCCTGCGCTGTATCTGTCTACCTGCACTGCACTTTCTCTGTAACGGTAACGCTATATTCTGCATCCCGTTATTTGTTTTTGTTTTGTACAATAATCTGTTGGGATAGCATGCAAAACAAAGCTTTTCACTGTGCAGAAAGAGTTAAGGATCAAAGGTTAGCTCTATCTGTCACATATATATCGAAACATGAAAGCACACAGTGAAATGCAGCATTCAGTGAGGACTGGGCTGGGGGCAGACGGCAAGTGCCATCATGCTTACTCACCCTGTCTCTGGAATGTGGGAGGACACCAGAGCACCTGGAGGAAACCCTCATGCTCAAGGGCAGAACGGACAAACTCCTTCCAGACAGTGACGGGAGTTGAACCCAGAACGGTGATTGGTGGCAGTGTAAAGCATAGTGCCTGCCACTACACTACCATGCCACGGTAATAAACCAATTACCAGTTATTCTGTGATCTCATCCCAAGTTTGAGTGACTCACCTCATATTTCAAATACACTGTCATTGGAGAAAAGGTTGGAGCCAGCCTGTGCACATTGAGCTCCCTTAAACAACACTGTGACAGGGCACGGATAACCTGCTCTCAGTGTACTTGCTGCAAAGTCCTTCAAAAGTTAGATTCACTGGTCTAACTTCAGTGAGCTTTCAGCTTTGCCTTCCCTGTTGTACTCTATCAAACCTACTAAAGTCTGATGATCCCATAGTATGCTGATAATATCATGGAGGAAAATATGAAATAGCATAACAAGTTGATTGTTATCATGCATTTCTTTAACATTTGCTACTGTAAGCTAAAGGAAGCTACCATAAGGCGCCAGGGTTGTGTAGCAGTTGGTGCGACACTATTCCAGCCTGGGGCGTTGGAGTTCAGAGTTTAATTCTGGCATCCTTGTAAGGATTTTGTACGTCCTTCCCGTAGAAAGTGTGGCTTTTCTCTGGGTACTCCACGTTCCTCCCACAGTCCAAAGACGTACAGGTGAGTGAGTTAATTGGTCATTGTAAATTGTCCCGTAATTAGGCTGGGGTTAAACAGGGAGTTGTTGAGCAGTGTATTTCGCGCTGTATCTCTAAATAAAAGAAATAAAAAAAATACATGCTTTTATAACTTATGGGCTCCCATTCTGAGGTGCTGGGCAAAATCACTCAAACTGTGCTTGCTCTAGTCTTGTATTGAGTCTGTGGACTAAATCATCGTACTGAGAATCTGTCATCTTCTACCAGAATGAGCTCGTCTAAAGGGATAATATTTCAATAACATACTGGCCTGATCATAAAATAACTCAATGGAAATGTGTTACAGCCTGAGGCAACACAGCCAGATAGTCAGCAGGCTGATCATTTCAATGATTTCAGCTCTTTTTCTCATGGATGCTTTTCACTTAGATTTCCCCTCAAGTCCTGCTTGAATTTTTTTTTTAGCCAAGTAAACTGCAGAACCCAAACACAAATAAAAACTAATCATGGTGTATTAGTGTAAAATTGGAAGAAGGTGTCAGCAGTAACATATCACGGGATGACGAGACAGCCACAATCAATTGACCTTTGCAAGCTCATCTCCCCCATCCACACTGGCTGCCGAGCATCCTGGTTGCTAAGAAACGGGAGGTCATGTGCTTTCTGGTCCAGAACTCGCAGCACAGTCAGAAGAGATTTGATCTTCTGAAAGAGAACAGATGCTCCAAGTGAATAACATGTTGCAAAATCTCATTCCTTCAGACAAACCTTGGACTATGGGCTCCTGATGAATAGGAGCAGGGCAGCTTGACAGAAAGGGCTCAAAACATATGAGGTTCATGAGGTTTAATGGTATAAAGACTAGCATCATCAGCTGTGTCATAAACCACCAGCAGTACAAGTCATATTTTTATATTGTCCTTTATATTGAACTTTGACACGGAAACTTGCAAGACACTAAAAGCTTGATGGAGGGAATGTACCTAGAAATTGAATGTAGTCCCCCGCAAAAAGTTTGTGAAATTAATTTAAAGTACATTAAAAACAATGGTATGGTGTTTTGTGCCTGGGTGCTGTTGGGAGCTGTATGTTAGCTTGCTGTTGCTTGTCCCTGCTGCACTGATTACTGGGAGGTGAGTCAGAGTTTAAAAGACTCTTCCCTTGGCCCGAAACATTGACTGTACCTCTTCCTAGAGATGCTGCCTGGCCTGCTGCGTTCACCAGCAACTTTGATGTGTGTTGCTTGAATCTCCAGCATCTGCAGAATTCCACGTGTCTACATAAAGTGGTGGTCATGGTGGTGAGGGAAAGTGCAGGGTGAGAAGATATGGACATCTTTTGAGATCCCACCCTATGAGTGATTCCCCTCCTGTGAGAGGTGTGAAATGATCAAGGGAACAAAGATTACAGCATGTGGCTCTGGTGGGTGTTGCATAAAATTGGAAATTTCCATGCTTATCTGATGACTGTGATGCTTCTGCAAGTAAGTTTTTCATTGTGACTGTGTATACGTGTACTTATACATCTAACTTGATTTTGACTTCGATCATCAACATTAAACTCTGGCAAATGTGGCATGCAAGTACTTGACGATACAGCACTGTTTCCATTGTTGTCAGCTACGCACCAAACTCATTTTGATGAACTCATAGATTCCCTTTTCGATGAATGCCATTGGTTGTTAAAAAGCTCCAATTATCACTGTCAATGGAGGAGGTATGCAACTTGGCAACATCAACTGAACTGTGGTGGTTCATATGTGTAAATGCCTTTGAACACTGGCAATGTGAGATGGTCATTGAACACAGATTTGGTGGTATTTATGACTCTATAAACTCTCTGACTTACTGAAAATTCAACAGCAGAAGGCCAATGATTCCAAGTTCAAGATGCCCACCATCATGCAAGATAAAAAAAAAAGCAGTTGGCAGGATTTTGAAAATTTTTGTTGCTACTTTCATTCTCACATTAAAAACAAGGATTTGCGTGGGAAGAACATGCCAGCTTAGTTGCAGGCTTTCTTCACTTTCAGTATTTAGTCATCTTTATCAGTAAGTCAAGTGATTTAAAGTACATCCTCCTCTTTTGTCTGACTTTCACACATGAATACACAAGTGTACTTGCACATCTCTATGAACATGCACACATCCTTGAACATATATATATACATGTACGTTTGTTTTAAGGAAGTATACGTGAACGTAAATTAAGGTCTACTTTCTGTATTGGTGTATTTAGTTACACCCAAAATCTATGTCCAGCCAGAGACAGAAGATTCAAGATCATTTAAGGTAATTTCCTGTACTCAAGTGTAAAAGAGAATGAAATAATCGTCACTCTGGATCCAATGCAACACAAAAAGACATGAAAGAAAAATAAAACAATAATAAAAATAAATATAAATACTTAAAGTAACTTATATTCATAGAATGATTGTATGTCCATAAGTGACATTAGGCACAGGAGTGTCTGAACATATGGGAACTGACAGGAAATAATAAAGTGGTGGTGGCTGAGGCATAGAGGGATGGATATAAAGGTCTTCCAGTCAATGAAATCCAATAATGAATGATACTTTGCAGAATGTTAAATATTTTAATAATGCATGGTATTGGCATTTCCTTGCCAGTTTTCAAGACCACTCTTTGACAGGGCAGCTCTTTGACTGGGAAGGGCTTTTCGTGACTGGCCACCTGGTCTGTTCACTCACTCTGGTTCAGTTGGGATTGGAGGACAGCAGGGAATTTGACCGAGTTTTCCGCAGACCAGACAGAGAGCTGCACTCCATCACTGCAACCCTTCCAGCTCAGAATGCATTTCGTTCTTATGTTTGCAATTTTACATGTGTGAATTCTAGAACAGACAGAGTCTGCTGAATTCTCAGGTTATAAAGAACTTACAGAAAGTGAATGGGCATGCTGAGCCATGTCCACTTGTGTAGATAAAGCCTCCAAGAGAAGATTGATTTCTAAAATCAACATAATGATTAAGTGACTTTTTTTTACCCCAGGACTCTTCACTACAGTGTTTACATGCATCCCTGTGCAAGGGCTGGACTTGTAGCAACGCACAAATCAGGTCTAATTTATCAGGCACAAAGATGACAGGTTATCATCTAATCCCCGGAGAGCAATATTCATCAAAAAGAAATCTTAAGTAATTACAACAATTAATTGACTTGAAACAGTATTAGGTTGAGAGGGTTTACATAATTCATTCTGCAGACAGAAAAATGAGGTGACTGTGTCACAGCACCTTATTGTGGGAAAAACAGACTTAATATGCTGATGTTGTACATAACTATGTTGCCTTTGTTAGATTTGAATTTGGTGTCTATTGCCTAAAATAATATATTTTAATAAATGCACACACACACACACACACACACACACACACACACATAAATACCACACAAACTCAATCCACATATGCATTCTTATACAGTATATTCTTATATGACCACACACAAACATATTCCCGAGTACACACACAAACACAAGCACATACAGATACACATACAAACACACAGACAGACAGACAGACAGACACACACACACACACGCACGCACACACACACACACACACACACACACACGCACACAATACAGAGGAGACTTCAGGATGTGTCAGCAAAATATTGTGGAAAATTTCAGCTATCACATTAGGAAAGCTAGTATTGTTTCCCTTAAAACAATGGAGACTTGTGCAAGTAAAATGAGGGATAGAATTATATGGGGCTAGAATGAGTAAAGGAAAACCTGCATTTCACCCAGAACAGTTGGTGATGTGGAACTGAAGTTTGGAGGTGGTAGACACCCCACAGCACTTCAAAGACCCTTTAGAATGTACATGAAGAGCTGTGATCTGCAGGGCTATAAATCTAGTGAAGGAAGGAAGAACTAGGTTAGTCAACTCTTTGCTAAACAGCATAAAGATAATGGGCCAAATGGCCAGCTTTCTAAATTTTGGCTGAAAATCTTGCAGGCAAAATTCGCAAATTCCTTTATAATTTTTTTGTGATTCAGATGCACATGCATATACAAAAATACACACAGGTACGCAGGCATATATACAAACACACAAGCATGCAGATACAGATATACACACATTGACCTTCAAGCATAAACACAAACATATACATGCTAGTACAAACACACCTATCCCAATATTCACATCTGCACGCATCCTGAAAGATATACCCTGTCTCTCTAAAACATAGAAATTTCAAAAAATCAATGAGGAATAGGAAATTGAAGTCAAAAGAAACCTGTGTGCTCCTTTCCTAATAAAACTTACTGAATAAATCAAACAAAACAATTGCCAATATGTTGGATTTTCTTGAATCCGATGTAGAAATGTTGTCACAGCCCTCACAGAGCTCTTGTAACTTTATACAAATTTACCCTGTTGGCATCGCTTGCTGTTAATATTAAAGAGCAACC
Organism: Mobula hypostoma; assembly: GCF_963921235.1. Classification (NCBI taxonomy): domain Eukaryota; kingdom Metazoa; phylum Chordata; class Chondrichthyes; order Myliobatiformes; family Myliobatidae; genus Mobula; species Mobula hypostoma. The sequence goes on from NC_086097.1 coordinate 127,706,719, forward strand.
AGACACAATTGTTCTTTCAATCATAAAACAGCAATAAAGAGATTCTGTGCAAAATAATGGGTTAGTTAATTTCTTCTGCATTGGAAAAGAGCTGCTGGAGCAGAAATCGCTGTTCTTAAGTCATTTCACAGTCTAGTAGAACATTTTCTGCAGTGTTAGATAAAGACCAAGGCAGATTAATCCACAACATTTTGATCCAATAAACAGACAAAACAGTGGCCCTTGTTCGCTTTGCCATTTTGCTACTTGTCATTTGATTAAAGATGAGGAATACCAGCCCATGTCGATAATAATTTTAGTGCATTTTTGTATTATATTCCTGAGCCAATCTGTTGGCATATTTCAGAAGTAAATCCCTGCAATCTCCCTGCTTCCACTGTCTTCACTTTCATTTTTTATTCCGGGAAGAAGAGTGTGTCTTCATCTACATTTCCCAATAATGTTTTAGTGTGTTTGCTAATGTATCTTTCATTAACCATCAGCTACTATAAAAAACACAATCTGTCTCACAAAGTGGACATTATTATCGTATTAAATCATTTCACAATATACCTGTATGACTCCACATGATGGTTTGGCCTGAACGAGCTAAAATGCCCTGGAGCAAACTCCTGGTGCAGTAATGAGATATGAGTTCTGCTTGTGATGAATATGATATTACTCGTGTCAGTGACTCTGGCCTGCACAGGAATATTTCTTCCTACAGGTTCTGAAAGGAACTCAGGCAAAGCACTATTAACCCAGTAAATGAAGCTCTAAAGATCACAGAGTGTGTCCATTAGAAGACAAGAATGTGACTAATCCAATTTTTCTTGGGTATAGTTGATGGTTCTGCAACATCTGGGGAAGGCTGTCTCTGCATTTCAGATGCAGCAGTGTTATTCTTACCAAAGACAGCAATTATTGCTCCATTTATTTCATTCCTGACCTCCACAGCGATGATTAAAATAATGTCTCTGGCAGCAGCTGAGGAAAGTGAAACAATCCACTCATATTCTATTGTTCGAGGTCATTGAGTTGTTGCGGGAGTGGGCTGGAGTTCGGACAGACTCGTTCAAACCAGTGGTTTAGTTTCATGTGACTGCCAAACCTTTCTTGGGCATCTTGAAGGAGGAATTGTTTTCAAGGTGCAATGTTTTAAGGGGTACACAGTCTCATTTTAAAATCTGTGTAATATTGTTTTTACAGTGAAGCACTGCCTGGTGAAGTCTTGGGTTATATGAAAATATTTTTTGACATTTATATGCCTTTTGAAGTACACCTAGTAGTATAGACATTTATCCATTATTAATACACCACTGTAATAAATGTGGTCCATTTATGAGATTTCAGAAGAGATTTTCCTATCCACAAATGCCTGGAAAATTGAAAGCTATTTTATGCTGAATGAAAAAAGGAGACAAAAGCACTCAATTAACTAAAATTAAATGAAAAGCATGTATGACTATTTCTTAAAGTCAAGAGGCTAATGTGCAGAGGTTAGGTAAATGTGAGCCTTTGAAGAAAAGTTGAAAATGGTTAGCTTTTTGAATAATGAATGGATTTTGTAATTGTGCTTGGCATCGCCAGACGTTTTATTACATTTGTAAAGACAGCTCTGTAGATTCTGTGTGCAAGGAGAGATGCTAGCTAATGAAGGGTTACACAATTAAGGCATGAAGATAAAGTCATAAAACATCAATACCAATTATCAAAGGATTTGTGGGACATCCATAACCCTAGAAAATGCATCAAGTATGCACAGCATGATTGAACAGGAGCTGAACTGAGAATAGCAGAGTTGAAGCAATGGTTATCTAGGTCAGAGGGGACATTACGTAAAAGCATGGAAAAGAAGGTCATATTGTTTAGAATGGACCAACTGGCAGATGTTCAAGAAGGATGCTACAAATGGAGTGCACAAAGACCTCGAGGAATATGCCTCATCTGTCATCGGCTACATCAGTAATTGTGTAGACGACGTTGGTACTCAAGAACGGCCCAACGAGAAGCCTGGGCTGAACATATGTGCATTCCCTACCAAAAGCCCAGGCTGATGCTTTCACGCCCACTGACAGAAAAATTCTCAGAACAGCCATGAGAAACCTCATCTTAGGCATCAAGAGGGCGAAGAACGCCTAAGCAGAAAAAGTTCAGGAACACCTGTCTGTTAACGATCCCCATATATGTCTGGGTCTCAAGGGCACAGCTGACTACAGAAGGAGAGACAGCATCAACAGTACCAGTGACACCTCCTCTTCGATGCTCTGAACAGTTTTTATGCATGCTTTAAGGCATGCAACACAACAATGGAAGCTAACCTTTCCCAGGTGAGCAGCCACTGTCTGTAACAGCAGCAGACGTGAGAAGGACTTCACAGAGTGGGCCCCTGTAAGACAGCCGGGCCAGACACTGTCTCAGGGAGTGTGCACACCAACTCGCTGACGTCTTCATGGACATCTTTGACTCTTCACTCATCCATGCTTCAAATCGGCCACCAACATCCCTGTAACAAAGAGCTCTGCACCTTCAGAACTAAGTGACTACCACCCCATGGCACTGACGCTGATTATCATGAAGTGCTATGAATGGCTGATAATGGCACGTATCAAAAACTCCATTCCTGACACATTGAAAACTCACCAATGTGCTTAATGACAGAACTGCTTTTGTCATGCACCTGGCCCTGTCACACCTGGAAAACAAGGACAATTATGCCAGAATGCTGTTTCTGGATTTTGGTTTAGCATTCAACACTATATTGTCTCCCAGACCTTGGTGAGCAAACTCCTACTCCTTGGTCTAAATACACCCCTGTGCAACTGGGTTTTGGACTTCCTAACCAACATATGCACATAGTCAGGTTGCACAACTGCATCTTCCTCCCCACCATCCTCAACACAGCTGCCCCCAGGGCTGTGTGCTGAGCCCATTGCTGTAGACCCTGCTCACACATAACTGCCTACGTAAACACCCGAGTAATCACATTGTCAAACTTGGCTATGATGTTGGTGGGACTCATCACCAACAACGATGAGATGGCCTACAGAGAGGAAATGGAAGAGCTTGAGTCCTGGTGCCAGCCAGATAAGCTCTTTCCTAATATCAATAAGACAAAGGAGATCGTTATTGACTTCAGGAGATCTTGTACCACTCACACTCCACCTTTGGTGGCAGAGCAGTGGAAACTGTGAGCAGTTTCGAACTCCTAGGTGTGCACATCACACACAATCTCTCATGGTCCCAGAATACATCTTACACCATTAAGAAAGCTCATGGATGCCTCTGCTTTCCGAGGGGCTGGACTTTGCACATTCACACTCATGTCATTCAATAAATGTGCAGTAGAGAGCATCCTAACAAGTTGCATCACCGCTTGGTATGGAAACTGCACTGTGACGGACAGGAAGGCTCTACAACAGGTAGTCAGGACTGCCCAATGTATCACCAGCACCAGCCTATCCACCATCAAGGACATATATACAGAAAGGTGCCATATAAAGGCCGGTAACATCATGAAGGATCCCACCCACCCTACTCATGGTCTGTTTCTCCCATTCCCATCAGGGAGGAGGCTATGTAGCATCCATGCTAGGACCGCCAGACTGAAAATCAATTACCTTCCCCAAGCAGTAAAGCTGATTCACACCTCCACCCACTAACTCTACCACTATTTTATTATTTCCTGTCAGTCACCTTATGTGAACCCTAGCATCGCTTTATAGACATCTATGTATATAAGCTCTCTTATGTATTTATATTCATAGTGTGGTTTATTATTATTATTATGTCTTTTATTTTTTTTTGTGTTGCACTGGATCCAGAGCAACAATTATTTTGTTCTCCTAACACAGGAAATGACATTAAACGATCTTGAACCTTGAACATTGAGGCTACAGAAAGGAGTTAGTACCACTGGAGAAGAAAACAGAGTCAATATTCAGGGCTAATGATTATTCATTAGGATTGCAAAAGAAAGTTCTGAATTTCATTCTCTCTTCTTGTACACATGATTTTCAATTTAAAATGAAAAACTTATCTACTTATTGACACTGTCCATTAAATAAGGTTTTCAGTATGGCATTTCTTACAATATCTGATTTGTTACTTAATGTTAGTGGACACGAAAGGTGAGCTTTCCAATATCAGTCATTCTTTCCAATAGGTACAATGTCTGTTGGTTGCTCAAAGGTGTGTAGGTCATGACGCTCTGGCAGGATAGTGTCACTTGAATAGATAACCATGAGATTCAGCAACTTCAAATCAGAAAAATGAGGAAAATGGAAAATAAGCCAATGATTAGCTTAAGGGTATTAATTAGCTTAGTTCTTTGGTACAATGTGTCATCTAGGATTTAGAGCAGTGCCTCTACTTTCTTAGAAATTTGCTCCGATTCGGTATGTCATCTAAAACCTTGACAAACTTCTATAGGTTCACAGTAGAGAGTACCCTGACTGGTTGCATCACAGAATGGAAATACCAATGGCCAGAAATGGAAAAGCCTACAAAAAGTCGTGGATACAACCCAGTCCATTACAGGAAAACCCCTACCCACCCATGAGCACATCTACAGGGAGCACTGCCACAAGCAAACCGCATAAATTGTCGAGGGCCCCCACTATCTCGGCCATGCTTTCTTCTCGCTGCTGCCATCAGGAAGGAGACAAACCAGCCTCAGGTCCCACACCACCGGTTTTTGCCCTTTGGCCATCAGGCTCTCGAACTAGTGTGGATACGTAACTTCACTCGATACTAACCAGATTCAACAACCTATGGACTCACTTTCAAGGACTCTAAATTCATGTTCTGAATGTTATTTATTTATATATCGTATTTATTCATTTATTATTATTTTCTACTTGTTTTGTATTTGCAGTTTGTCTTCTTTTGTACTTTGAATTGTTTGTCAGTTTTTGATTATGGGTAGATTTTCATTGATTCTGTTGCACTTCTTTGTTCACCTTTGTACTGTGTATATTGAGTAGTATATTGTGACATTTATGTACTTTGATAATAAATTTACTTGGATCTTTGACGATTAGCCCCTTCATGTTCTTACCTAACAACCTGTGCTGAACTCAGAATGATTGCTTAAGGGTGTCCTTCCTGAAATTGGTTCAGCTGTATTTGTGTATGCAGCACTAAACCACTCTCACAGCAGCACAATCAACTAAAATTTGATATTTGGATGCTCGAAAAATTATTAAGATCTTTAGCCTAACATAAATCTATCAGTTACAGTTTGAGAATTTTGATTTACCCTAAACCACAATATCTTTCTTCTACCTGCATAACTTGGGTCCAAATTTGAAGTTTTACCCTCACTTCTATACTCCTGCAATCAGAAGAAATGCTTTTTTTTGTCTATGTTGTTTTATTCCTCAGTCATGTTAAGTCTTTAAATTCCATTTTTAAAAATTTTATTTATTGCAAGAATACAAGCCTATGTTCATAATTTTCTTCTAAGAAACTTCATGTGTTTGTAAGATAGCTTCCATCACATATCTCCCAGCCTATCTGAGGTAAAGAACAATATTCTGATTGCTATGGAAGTTATTTGCTGTATATGCTGATTGACTTTCTCTGAGTCTCTGTCTGAAACCCATTTACCTCTACTCCACTATAGAGCTTTGTGTCTAATTTAGCGAATAGCCTGATCTATCTCTTTTGGGTCCAAAGAGAGTGACATCACACTTTCTCCTACTGAACTCTGTCTGTCACAGTTTTGACCATTCATCATATGTACGGGACCAACTCTGCACTTTTTAAACTGGTCAGGAGATTGATACTAATCTATTGTGCCCTGCTGAATGTCATCTGCACTGGGAGCCATGAAAAAATAATGAATATTAGATCAATGGTTCCTTAAGGTTGTTACAGCTGGGGGTGGTTATGGGCACAAGCTCCCAGTACCTATTAAATGCTCCCAATGGCATGTGCTTCGAATAGCCTTTGACAACCAAGTCCATCTCCTGGCCTTCATGTGTGGCTTAGCTACTAAGCCCGGTAGAACTGTTTCTACTGACAGAAGAAGGGTCGAAGGTGGGTTACTGGCACCTTAAAACCAGTCACTTTGGGCAGATGGGGCTCATCAGCCATGGTTGGCAGCTCATCTAGGAGAAGGAAAACTCTGATCTCAAACCTCCGCTGCCTTGCAGCTATATCCACTCACGGGGAAGGCTTCGGGAGTAAACCCCAAGGGAAAAATCCAGAGCTGAAGTACCTAAGACAGTCCTACATTGAGTTTAATGCTGACTGGCAACTCCTGCGATTTGCTGGTGCCAAACTGTATCGGTCTCTGCCGGTCCTTTGGATTCATCAGATGTGTGGAGAGGGGGAGCTTGCTACATGGGCAACAACTTACTCTCCATATCGTACTGCCCAGGCTTGCATATCTCGACAGCCAGGATGTTCGACCCTGACTGACAGAGGCCTCACTCACTGGAACAACAAATCTCTGTACTCTTAGTCTAAATTTATTAAGTAATTGCAAAATTCATTTTTTTCCTTGGGTGATGTTCACCCATCAACAAGGACATCTTCAAGAGATATCACTAAAGACTAGAGATGCCACCATCAGTCACTAAAGACCCTCACCATCCGGGTCATGCCCTCTTCTCGTCACTACCATCAGGAAAGAGGTAGAGAAGCCTCAAGACCCACACTCAGTGATTCCAAAACAGCTTCTTCCCCTCCATGGTCAAATTTATGGTTAATCCTTGAATTCATGACAATAACCTCATCATTCCTCTTTTTGCACAATTTCATTTTGTCATTTTGTGTTGGCGCATGGCCAAGTGGTTAAGGAATTGGTCTAGTGATCTGAAGGTCGCTAATTCGAGCCTCAGCTGAGGCAGCGTGTTGTGTCCTTGAGCAAGGCACTTAACCACAGATCACTCTGCGACGACACTGGTGCCAAGCTGTACCAGCCCTAGTGCCCTTCCCTTGGACAACATCTGTGGCGTGGAGAGGGGAGACTTGCAGCATGGGCAACTGCTGGTCTTCCATACAACCTTGCCCAGGCCTGCGCCCTGGAAACCTTCCAAGGTGCAAATCCATAGTCTCACGAGACTAACAGATGCCTATATATACATTTTGTCATTTACAGTAACTTTATGTCTTACACCGTCCTGTTGCCATAAAGCAACAAAGTTCGTGTCATCCAAATTAGTGATACTAAGTTTGATTCTGATTCTGAACCACAATGGCTTGGAACTTTGATTGCTTTCTGATCACTCTTTAATCACATTGACGTGTGTTACAGAAAGCAATGTAACAGCCTGCATTAAAACTTTAGGTGGCATCTATGCATGCAGAACTGGTTATATTATCCACAGTACATTTAATATCACTGCTAACACATTGGACCATAGAGGTTTGAGAAAGAAAGAGGACATGCTATAGGCTGAAAAGCAGACTTGATGACAGGGAAAGGGCCTGACCATATAGGTCTTAAAAGGTTATGAAGGCTACCTTACCTACATCTTTGTTTGGCAGTCTGATACAGAGATGAGTCAGATCTGATGGAACAATGATCCTCACTATCCTGATGAAATCTTTCATTTTTTTAAGGAGTCAGTTCATAAGCATTTAGCCTGATCTTTGAACATCTGCCTCTGTCTTGACCATCTCCAACAGGGCACTGGAGAAACAGATCCCCTGCTTATCTGGGATCCAGCTTGATTCAATAGAAAACTGCCTCTCTAAGAGCTCCAGCCAGGAACGAAGAGTCAGCCGGCTCACTTGAAGTTCTCCATTAGCTCACACCTTCCAAACAGAGGTTGCTATTTGCAATTATGCGATAGTCACTGTGCATGCACAAAATGCCTTACAGAATTTGCAGTGATAATACAAATTCTCGGGTAACATGGGACAACCATTCCTGCACAGTATCCCATTAACCAATTCTTCAATAACGAGGTCAGTGACTTTGATCTAACAAAGGTTCTGCAGTTAAACCACACATTGGTTTTTTTAAAGTAATTCAATCTCATGCACCAAACCTTCATTTCTCCTACAGATATCCACCTTAAACCGTGAAAGGCACACTATAAAATCCTTGTACCTTATTCTGTACCAGCGCTGGACTTTTTTCTGTAACAGTAACTAACATTTTATTCTGCATTCTGCTCTTGCCTGTCCCTTTGTACTACCTTGGTGTACTGATGTTTTGAAATGATTGTTATTTATGGATGGCATGCAAAATAAAGTTTCTCACTATATCCCAGAGCATGTGATAATAATAAACCAATTACTAATTATACATTTTAATTTACTTACATCTACAGCCTTTACTAGAGAAGGGGACTGTTATATTACAATATATCTGAGATAAACAAACAGATCTAACTTTCAGATTCTGTTGTAGAAGCATTCCAATATTCTTTGAATTTGTGGTCCCCCGGAAAATTTCAACCTTGCAGTATCTTGACCTTCAAATGGTTAAAATCATACTTGATTGAGGTAATTTGTTGCTTCCTCACGTTGCCTGCCCACCCACCATTAGCCCTGCCAGCAATATGCTAATGTGTCACATTAAACAACTTTGGCTCCCTGATGGAGATTTCCTGCTATTGACCAGACTTTGATCTAATGTGAATGAGCACCTCTGCAACAGCAGCAGTGAGCGCTTACCTCGCAATAGTCGCTCACAACCTTGAAGCTGTGCAGTTTTACAAGGGCATCGAATTGACACGGAGCAGCTTGATAAACCAAAAAAACCCATGCACGGCACTATCAGTTACCAGTCAGTCTGCAAATTCATGAAACAGGCTGTGCAAGGCAGAGGATGTGAAATATTCCCAGCAAAGCAAAAGGCAGCTACAGCAGCCCAGCAACATATGGTGAAATAAAATCTGTTCGTTCTTTAAGTACTTGAATGTTAAACCAGAATTTACACAAATCTAAATTTAACACAAGACACTTCATTTTCTTGCAAATGAATTTATTCAGGGCATAGTATCACTAAGGTTAATGGCATATGTGAGGCCATTCAGCCCATCGTATCCATGCCAGCCAGGCATTAGTTACCTAAAGTCATCCCATTTGCCAGTTCTTGTTTACTAAATGCTTATGTAGGCACTGCTTAAATGTAACGAGTGTTTCTGCATCTACCAACCTTTCTTTTAGAATTACAGATCTTATACAGCAGGGAAACAGGTTATTTGGCCCACTGTGTCTTACTGACCATCCATTTTATTCTTCCCATCTCCATGCACTTCTCCCAGTTTCTAACTCTCAGCCACACTGGGGAGTTTACGGTGACAAATTAACCTACCTACCAGCACATCTTTGGGACGCAGGGAGAAACCCAAGCAGTCCAGTTGCAGGGTGAACATGCAAACTCCACAGGGACAGCACCGGAAGTCAGCACCAAGCCCTGGCCGTTGGAACTGTGAGCCGGCAACTCTATGAGCCACAGCACTGTGCTGCCAGTGGCTTCCAGACCATTGTCACTCTCTGAGTGAAAAAAAATACTTAAGCTTTATTGCAAGCCTTGTATGGATTATGTGTAACCTAGCTGAAGGCCTCAGACAGTCTGCTGGAAGAATTCAGCATCTGTCGGGGAAAAGAACCGTCAGCGTTTTGGGTCAAAGTCTTTCGATCTGAAGTGTCAGCAGTTCCATCCTTCCCACAGTTGCTGCTTGACCTGCTGAGTTCCTCCAGCAGAATTGCTGCTCTAGATTTCAGCATCTGCAGTCTCTTATGTCTCTAGCTAAAGACATCTCTGCCCAGAGAAATATTCACCTCATTTGGGATTCCTAATGTCCAATAAAACTCAGTGAGCCCTCTCTCAATGTCCTTTACGCCAAAGGCAACAACCTCATTTATTCTAAAGTTGTTGCTTTAAAAAATCCCTGAAATATTTTACCAGACTTCTTCCTAATTCAATAGGAAATCATGTTCCTGTACTAATTTACTTGACAGGGAAGTTCTGAATGAGCTCCAATTCATTATTCAGTTACTTTGCTGTAGCGGATGTGAAAGCAATGAGTGCAGCATCACAAGGAAAGTAGAACATGTGCCCTAAGCATGTTTTTCCCATTTTCTATGGTATAAAGTAATAGTAATCCAGTCCTGCTCCTCCATCTTGTCAATTTGATGTTTCCCATACCTTCCACCCCTACATTGTAAAGTCCATTTATTAGGCTTTCATATTTAAAGAACACGAGCACAGTGACTAATCCTAAATCACAAAAATAATTTGGATGGTTTTATTAGCATTTTGGAACTGGTAAGATCACCATTCTGGTTGTCCATCCAGACTTGCCTTTAAGAGAAAGGTGGTGAATTGCCATCTTAAACTGCTAAAATGCTTGCGAAAACTCCCCCACAGTGCTGTTGGGAAGGGGTTTACAGAGTTTTGACCCAATTCTATTGAAGGATTGGTGACAACTTATCAAGTTAGGAAGGTGCACATCTTTGGGGGAGGGAGGAAGTGGTGGTCTTCATTTGTGCCTGAAGCCCTTACAATTCTTTGTTTCAGAGGAGTGGGTTCAGGAGGTGCTGTTGGAATATTCTGCTACCATATGGATTGTCAGAATCTTTTTTCCAGGTTAGACATGTCAAGTAGCATTTAAGCTGAGAAGGGGTAAGTTTAAAGGAGATATGCCAGAGAAGTATTTTGCACGGAGAATGGTAGGTGCCTGGAATGGGCAGAAGTCATGATGGAAACAGATGCAATAGTGGCATTTAACAGGCTTTTAGATCAGCAGGTGGATAAGTTGGGAATGGAGGGTTATGGATAATGTGTAGGCAGAAGAGAATCAGTTTAATCTGGCATCATGTTCAGCATGGACATGACGAGCTGGAGTGCCTGTTCCTGTGCTTTTGACAGCATATTTGTTCATTCCCTCACTCGAAGATGAAGAAGACATGCTTTCATTTCAGTTCAGAGGTTACAGATTACGCCAATGAAGGACCTGCAGTATCTTCCACAGATAGAGCAGAAGGTGGCTCTCTTGGTGAACAACTGAGTGGCTTCTGAGGTGCTGAACTTCTTTTTCGCACAGAGTTTTTGTGCGTTCCTGATTGATAAATGCTCCTTCTCAGCAAGCATGGGCCAGAGGTTCTCAGGATTTGTGGGAATGTTGCACTTCTTCGTTGTTGCATGCTTAAATCGTGTCCTCTATTGACCGAATAATCTCTTCCCATATCAGAGTTTAGACAAAAAGTGTCTGCTGTAAACATTATAGATCTCCCATGACTAAAAGCAGGGTGTTTGGATGCTTGATAGGTCATTGGGGTATCCCAATAATTAGGACTGAGCCATTCTTGGAGACTGCAGTGATGGAATCTGGAACAACAACCAAAATGCTGGAGGAACTTAGCAGGTCAGGCAGCATCTGTGGATGGAAATGGACAGTTGATGTTTTGGGTTAAGACCCTGCACTAGGACAGAAAGATAGAGAGGAGACAGCAGATATAAAGAGGCGAGGGAAAAGGATGTTGCAAAAGCTGGCAGGCGATCAATACAGAAGGGGTGATAAGCAGGTAGACTCAGAGTTATAGAGCAATACAGGCCTTTCGGCTCAACAAATTCATGCCAACCGGTTGGCCCCAATTTTTTGCTTTCTGCCCATACCCCACTAAGTCTTACCTCACCATCAACCTATCAATTACTTCTTAAATTATAATACTGTACCTGGCTCAACCACTTCTTCTGGCAACTTGTTCCATATACTCACCACTCTTAGTGTGGAAGAAGTTGTGCCTCGGGTGCCTTTTAAATATTCCCTCTTTTGCCCTATATCTATGCTCCCTACCCTGGGGAAAAGATTGTTGCCATTTTATCCATGCCTTTTATAATTTTATACATTTCTACTTCCATTGCGCCATAAATATGTTACCGCACCAAATGCCATCACAAATTCCCGCCTCTGTACCTCCTTAAAATTGATAAATCGATAGTTTTTTCCCCAGAAATATTGGAAGGCCATCTACTTGAGGTATTGAGGAAGTAGTTCATCCTGTCTCGTACTCTTAACAGTCAAGTGGATGGATTTCCAAAAACATAGTTCAAGACACTTCGGACATTATAGCAGTGAATTCTAAAATTGCAAGTTAACAGTGTTTTCCAGTGTTGTGGGTTTGGTGGTGTTTAATGGTGTGTTATGACTGTGTGATTAACAGTGCATTGCAATTTGTGCATTTAACTGTGTGTTACAAGATTACGTGTTTAGTAATGGTATAAGGTTATGAGCTACTTGGTGTCATTGTGAAATTTCTGATATGCTGTAACATAGCACCTTTCCTGGTGTGGTGTGGCATAACATGTTTCCTGGTGTCTTGTAACATCTCCTATTTGCTGTGTGGTATAACATTGTATGCTTCCTGGTATAGTATAATGTTATGTGTTTCCTGGTGTGGTATAAACTTGTGCGTTTCCCGCTGTGGTATAAGTTTGAGTGTGCCCTGGTTTTCTTCCTGATCCTGCTGTGCTATAACTCTCTGTGTTTACTGCTGCGATATGACTGTGTTTCTGGTGTATTATATTATTGCTTGTTTCCTGGTGCAGTAAAATGTTGCACCTTTCCTGGTGTGGTACAGCATTACATGTTTGCTGGTGCCTAACGACTCACACACAGTGGTTTATGAACAGCTACTTCCCCCCTGTCATCATATTTCTCAGTGGTCAATGAACCCACAAATACTACACTCTCTATTCATTCTTTGCATTATCTATTTTTTGTAACACATAGCACAGTGCACTGTGAGGTGAGGGCCTCCGTCGGTCAGATTTGACCATGGGTATTGTGTCCTAGCTGTCTCGGTACGCAAGCCTGGGCAGTACAATATGGAGGACAAGCTGTTGCCCATGTAGCAAGCTCCCCCTCTCCATGCAACTGATGAATCCACAGGAACGGCAGAGACCGATACAGTTTGGTACCAGCAGCGTTGCAGGAGTTGCCAGTCAGCATTGAATTCAATGTAGAACTGCCTTAGAAACTCCAGCTCTGGAGTTTTCCCTCGGGGTTTACTCCCGAAGCCTTCTCCGTGAGTGGGATAGCTGTAAGGCAGTGGAAGTCTGAGATCAGAGTTTTCCTTCTCCTAGACGAGCTACCAACCACAGCTAACGAGCCCCATCTGCCCGAAGCGACTAGTTTTAAGGGGGCAGTAACTCGCCTTTGCCCTTTCTCCTGTCGGTAGAAATGCTTCCGCTGGGCTCAGTAGCCAAACCACCCGTGAAGGCCAGGAGCTGGACTTGGTTGTCAGAGGCTGTACTATATTGCTGCCAAAAAAAATAACACACTTGATGACATATGACAGTGGTAATAAACTTGATTCTGATTGTGAAGCAGCTCTGTTACATCTGTTTCCACTACCAGCTCTGGCAGCAATGTTCGGGGTCCCTACCACTCAATGTGTGAAAAGTTTGCCCTGCGCATTCTCCTCTCTTTAAAGCTATATCTTCCATTATTTGACATTTCCACTCTGTGAAAAATATACCAACCATCTACCCCACCTATTATTCTCATAATTTTATAAACATTTTTCATTTTCTCTACCCTCCTATTTCTGTACTTGTTGGCATGTGGCACTGGGAGAAACCCTGAGATTATCGCACTTGAGGTGTTGCTTTGTAAAGTCCATGCTGCCTGCTCGCAGGAATTTGTCATTGTAGCCCTCCCTGCTGGAAAATGTTTTCATGTCCGTTTGGTTGTGTACAGTTGGGCAGTAGCATAAAACTGCAGAAGCAATTAAAAGAAGCACAGTGATAATTAAAGCTGTTGATGCATCTCCAGCTCAGTATTTTCTTTTCATTAGTCATACACTTTAGAATTTCACTACAGATGTTTTTCATTCGTGAACCTACATACGTTAATCTTGGCACATAGATTTGGGATAAAGCAGCTGGTTGATGGAGGCTGGCCGCGTTGCATGGCCAATCAAAGGAGAAATAAAATATTCAAATATAAATAGACTGCGACCCAGAGATTACCTCCCTGGGCACCATAACAACAAGGTTGCATCAACACTAAAATGGATCAAATCATGAGTTTTACAAGAGTGGTTGGAAGAAGGAAAGGTTGTAAGTTCTGAACTTCCTGACATTTAAACTGAGTAAATATTTGCAGTGTACTACTGATTTACCAGCTAGATCAGCCTATTGTTTAATCTGCATTGCTCTATTAATTAATAAATTCTTATTTTTAAATTTCTTTCCAGCTGGGCTTCATAAAGTCGCTCTACTTCCACACTTTCTGTTTTAATACAGATAATTAATTCTTCAATAAAAGAATAATGTATGTCAGTAAAGGGTTTTTCTATGAATGTAACAGATTAAAGCTGTCTCTGAGATATTGGTTATAGAAACATAGAAACATAGAAAATAGGTGCAGGAGTAGGCCATTCGGCCCTTCGAGCCTGCACCGCTATTTATTATGATCATGGCTGATCATCCAACTCAGAACCCCGCCCCAGCCTTCCCTCCATACCCCCTGATCCCCGTAGCCACAAGGGCCATATCTAACTCCCTCTTAAATATAGCCAATGAACTGGCCTCAACTGTTTCCTGTGGCAGAGAATTCCACAGATTCACCACTCTCTGTGTGAAGAAGTTTTTCCTAATCTCGGTCCTAAAAGGCTTCCCCTCTATCCTCAAACTGTGGCTCATAACTCTGGTTTGAACAGGAAAACACAGAAAAATGGCAATTTCCTACATTGTGACATTTTGTTACCTCTATAGAAAGGTGTGGTATGTGAATGTGGCTCATTCATCGTCCCACATCCAGTCTGGGAGCTCAAGAAGCAGAACCTGGCCAACTCTACAGTGCAAATCAGAACGATGAGAAACCTAGCTTTCAGTTAGAAACATTTCTGAACACTATCCACGATGCAGTATTCAGTGGAGAACCCTGGGCACAATCAGCTAATGATCTTATTTTATGAATGTTGGAGGAAATGAGAAGTTCTGATTTGAATTCAAGTAATAAATTATGAAGTCAGAATGTGGCAACAGATCGTGAATTCTGTTCAAGCACATTGTAGATTTCTTCCACTTCAAAGTATGACAAATAAACAGATGTAAGGTACGTTTGATCAATGCCTTTTCCTTTATAACGTACAAGCAAAGAGAAGTCAGTACACTTAATGATGTGGCCTGCTATTAATCGTAACACATTGCCACTATGGAAAATCTAGCCCTGCACTATACACTATTATCACGTTTGATTATAATGATGTCTGGTTTAGTGGAATAAGTGCTGCATTGTCAGACATGCCACTTTTGCCTCTAACTTCATCATGCCCAAATTCCACAATTAAGTATAAAATGTAGGCTGACTATCACTCTGCATTTCTACCAGTCAGAGATGCCAGGGTGTAAAAGATACTATAGTATTCTTTTGACGGAGAACAGGGTAAATGCTTCTGGGCCTGGTCCTTTTATATTGCCGCTGTGGATTTTGCTGTTGTGTTTCCTTTATGGTAACAGAAGTGTTTCCTTAGTTACAAATTAGGACCACTGAAATTATGAGATGAATAATATTATTGCAAATCTTCCTCTCTTTTCGTTACATCCTCGGAATCTGATCCAGAGGGAGCTTCTGGAATAACCTTTTCTCCCACAAGGACCATAAAACTAATATCGTTTGTGTTATTCTAATTATCCTTTTAAGATGTTTACATCCAACTACCAAGTGTCATGCTTTTCTGTCATCCTGTTTATTTTCAATAGGTAGCAACAGCACCAAATCAGCACAATAACCAAATTAATGCAAATAGGTCAACCAGTGCAGTGGAAAAATCAGGAGATGAAATCTAATCTTTATGTGTCGATAGTCATTATGTTCATTCCTTTTTAAGAGATGGCTGTGATAAGGAAATAAGAATAATTTGCTTGTCACAAATAGACTTATAGTTCCCCTACTGTTATTTAACCAGTGGATATGTTCAGAGTATACTTCAAATAGTTCACATTGCTTATATGGGCTATACAGGTTAAGCAATTTATCTGACTCAAGGGACCTCCCAATCCTCTGAAAGTGGCTAGTGCTTCCTAGGAGATGGCTTCTCTCGGGAAATGTTAAGTGTCTCAAATAATTTTAGATCATGAAAAATATAACAAACTTTCTGTAAAAATCATAGAGTCACAGAGCTGTGCAATCATACAGCCTTTGGAATACCTGGTCCATACCAACCAAGATAGCCATCCAAACTGGTTCCATTTGCCAACATTAGTCTTATATCCTTTGAATCCTTTCCTATCTGTGCACCCATCCAAGTGTCTTTTAAAAGTCGTTAAAAATCAGAGCCTGGGTGCTAAAGGTGCATCTACTAAATACTGACTTGAGTAATTATGCAATCAATTATTTTGTGTTTAATAATTGTAATAAATTTAGACCAATTTTGTTGTCATTTTGATATGAAAGAGTCTTCTCTGCTGATCAGTGTCAAAAAAGCCAAATTAAATCCATTGTGATTCAATGGTGTCAAACAATAAAACACAAAAACTTTGGGGGGGGGGTGTGGGTGAATACTTTTTATAGGCACTGTACCATTGCAGGAAGATAAAAACTAATCAAAAGCATTATTTCAGTGAGGAGAAGTTTGTTTTCACTGTGTCCCTGTTGATATTTATTACTCTGTCCACATTTCTATATGAGGTTGATGTTTATGGAAGCTAACTGTGTATTGATCAGCTGTTATTTGCCATAGCATAACAGGAACTACATTAAAAAAATCCAAGACTACTATGGTATAGAAAACTATGTTTTAGGCTAAGTGGCTACTGTGTATTAACAGTAGCCTCTGTACTATTGTGAGTCACTCTGTTCTGGAAGACATTGTTGAGACTGCAGCACGAATGGACATTTTGTGAATGCTTCTGCAGAAGCAAAAAGTGGAGAGCTGGGATACTATTTGGTATAACTATGAACCATGTAAAGGCAGGTGGATATGGCTGCAAGGAGGAAGCAAAATCCCAATTATAGCTTCACACAAGCAAAAAAAGTTTAATGATGTCGGCTGGTTACCAAAGATAAGAACTTTATATTAAGACATTACATTAGTATTAAATTTATTGATAAATACAAACAAATGAAGACAAATATCCGTTTTCTACATCAAGTGATACATTGCTCCTTGACTCATGTAATGCCCTGGTTAAGTTTTTTACTGTTAATGTTGTAGGGTATTTCATTTCATAGCTTTCTGTAGAAGCAATGTGTCCTGCTGATGGTGTTTGGGTTTCAGTTAAAGATAAAGGGGCTATGATGTTCAATTTAGGAAAGTTGTATCAGCCAATCAGGATGGTAGAATGGGAGAAAGTTCTAGAGAAAGTTGGGTGGAGAGGATTTGTGACAGATGCTAGTGGGGGTTGCGGTCTATTTGGTGGGAGATGGAGTGAGGAAAAGATTGGAAGACATGGCCATAGGATTTGATCCGATGGGAGGGCGCGATTCAAAGAAGTCCAAGATGGGAAGTTCAGTAGCTGTTAGCAGTGTGGCTAATGAGCCAGGTTTGTATAGAAGTCTGGTAAAGGCGGAGGGGTTTCATTGTGGGGGCTCATCCGGGATTGATTTGCTGAATGCTGTATGATTGCTGTAAGAATTGATGAGTGGTTTGTGTGTTTAAACTAGTGTCAGGGAAAGTGATTAAGGTACTTGATTATGGATGCCACAGGGATTAAGCTTTGGTGCAATTCAAAGTGATTACCTACAACCAATTCTTGTGTTCTGAGCGGGGTGGATATCTGCAGCCCAGATGAATTGTTGATTAGAATTTTAAGTTTATTTCCAGTATTAGGGAAAGTTCCACTTATTGAATGGCGGTTTGACCAAACTGCTGGCAAAGATGTCGTTATAGTTCAGACTTGCAGGGATGTGACTGAAGTTGCGATGCCTGCTACAATTGGGGCACTTGGAAAGGCGAATCCATGGGCTGTCCATACGTTTAGAGAAGGGAGGAATGTAGCCAAGGGTGAAGAATTTGAAGGCAAGTTTCTTGTAGCTGATGGCGTAGACTTTAAAGACAAGTTGCTTTCATTTCTGCAAGGTGAGGGGAAGGAGTTGTTTGGTGTGAAAGGCCCAGTAAAGGGGGGGGGGGCGGTGTTTCACTTAGAAAAAATATCACGTGGAGAATTAATTTATAATGTTCCATATGCTTTAATCGGTTACTTCTTCAAGCCTTGAAGATTCAGATTCCGATCCAGCTTGCATCTGACAATTAATAGTCTGCATTCTTCTTAACGGAGAAGGCACCACTTAACTACATGAAGAGAATAGAATGGAAAAAAAGGCTTTTGAGGGCATGTGGAACATAGACTAGTACAGCACAGGAACTGGCCCTTCGGCCCACAATGTTGTGCTGAACCAAATAAATTAGTAATGAAAAGGCCAACTGAACTAATCCCTTCTGCCGACACAATGCCCATTTCCTTCTATTTTCCTCAAAATCATGTGCCTATCTAAACGTCTCTGAAAAGTCTCGAGTTTCTGCCTCTACGCCACCCCTGACACCCGCCACGATCTGTTTAAAAAAACCTGCTCTCACATCTCTTTGAAATTAGCCCCTCTCACTTTAAATGTATGCCCTCTGGTATTATTCATTTCAATCACTGGAAAAAGATATTGTCTGTCTACTCTAGCAATGTCTCTCATAATGTTTTAAACCTCTATCAGATCTTCCCTCAGCATCCAGTGCTCCAAAGAAAACAACTCGTTTGTCCAACCTCTCGTTATAGCACATGCCCTCTAATCTGGGCAACAATCTGGTAAACTTCTTCTGCACCCTCTGTATGCAATACTTCAAAGGTATACTCCAATGGCAACTTTTATTAAGTTACAACATAACTTCCTGACTCTTAAACTCACTGACTCGACTAATAAAGGCAAGCGTCCCATCTGCCTTCATATCCACCCTATCAGCCTGTGTAGCCACTTTCACAGAGCCATGACTTTGGACCTAGAGATCCCTCTGCTCATCAACACTGTTAAAGATCTTGCCTTTAACAGTGTACTGTCTCTTTACATCTGACTTACAAGAGTGCAACACTTCACATTTGGATGGGTTAAACTCCGTTTGCCAGTTCTCTGCCCATATCTGCAACTAATCTACATGCCATTGTATTCTTTGCCAGTCTTCCATGCTATTCATAACACCACCAATCGTCATATCATCTGCAAGCTTACAAACCCACCCACCTGATCATGAAATGTATTAGAGGTCCCAGTCCTGGCTAGGACAAGTGACAAGATTTTGTAAAGGGATTTCAGGGAGTTCAGTGCCAAGTTAAAGGACAGAACCTCTAGGGTTGTGATGCCCAATCTGTTACTTGCGTCATGTGGCAGTGAGGCCAGAACCAGGCAGATTATACAGTTTAACATGTGGCTAAAAAGTTGTTGTAGGAGGGAGAGTCTAAGGTTTTTGAATAATTAGGCTCTCATCCAGGGAATGTGGGACCTGTACAGAAGATGCAAACAACAGGAATTCTGCAGATGCTGGAAATTCAAGCAACACACATAAAAGTTGCTGGTGAACGCAGCAGGCCAGGCAGCATCTCTAGGAAGAGGTGCAGTCGACGTTTCAGGCCGAGACACTTCGCCAGGACTAACTGAAGGAAGAGTGAGTAAGGGATTTGAAAGTTGGAGGGGGAGGGGGAGGGGGAGATCCAAAATGATAGGAGAAGACAGGAGGGGGAGGGATGGAGCCAAGAGCTGGACAGGTGATAGGCAAAAGGGATATGAGAGGATCATGGGACAGGAGGTCCGGGAAGAAAGACGGGGGGGGGGACCCAGAGGATGGGCAAGGGGTATATTCAGAGGGACAGAGGGAGAGAAAGGAGAGTAAGAGAAAGAATGTGTGTATAAAAATAAGTAACAGATGGGGTACGAGGGGGAGGTGGGGCATTAGCGGAAGTTAGAGAAGTCGATGTTCATGCCATCAGGTTGGAGGCTACCCAGACGGAATATAAGGTGTTGTTCCTCCAACCTGAGTGGCTACCCGGATGGAATATAAGGTGTTGTTCCTCCAACCTGAGTGGCTACCCAGACGGAATATAAGGTGTTGTTCCTCCAACCTGAGTGTATAAGGTGTTGTTCCTCCAACCTGAGTGTATAAGGTGTTGTTCCTCCAACCCACCAGCCTCCGGGTCCAACATATTATTCTCCATAACTTCCGCCACCTCCAACGGGATCCCACCACTAAGCACATCTTTCCCTCCCCACCTCTCTCTGCATTCTGCAGGGATCGCTCCCTACGCAACTCCCTTGTCCATTCGTCCCCCCCATCCCTCCCCACTGATCTCCCTCCTGGCACTTATCCATGTAAGCGGAACAAGTGCTACACATGCCCTTACACTTCCTCTCTTACCACCATTCAGGGCCCCAAACAGTCCTTCCAGGTGAGGCAACACTTCACCTGTGACATACATCAAAGTTGCTGGTGAACGCAGCAGGCCAAGCAGCATCTATAGGAAGAGGCGCAGTCGACGTTTCAGGCCGAGACCCTTCGTCAGGACTGCGCCTCTTCCTATAGATGCTGCTTGGCCTGCTGCGTTCACCAGCAACTTTGATGTATGTTGCTTGAATTTCCAGCATCTGCAGAATTCCTGTTGTTTGCGTTTAACTTCACCTGTGAGTCGGCTGGGGTGATATACTGCGTCCGGTGCTCCCGATGTGGCCTTTTATATATTGGCGAGACCCGACGCAGACTGGGAGACCACTTTGCTGATCACCTACGCTCTGTCCACCAGAGAAAGCAGGATCTCCCAGTGGCCACACATTTTCATTCCACATCCCATTCCCATTCTGATATGTCTATCCATGGCCTCCTCTACTGTAAAGATGAAGCCACACTCAGGTTGGAGGAACAACACCTTATATTCCGTCTGGGTAGCCTCCAACCTGATGGCATGAACATCGACTTCTCTAACTTCCGCTAATGCCCCACCTCCCCCTCATACCCCATCTGTTACTTATTTTTATACATACATTCTTTCTCTCATTCTCCTTTTTCTCCCTCTGTCCCTCTGAATATACCCCTTGCCCATCCTCTGGGTACCCCCCCCTCGTCTTTCTTCCCGGACCTCCTGTCCCATGATCCTCTCGTATCCCTTTTGCCAATCACTTGTCCAGCTGTTGGCTCCATCCCTCCCCCTCCTGTCTTCTCCTATCATTTTGGATCTCCCCCTCCCCCTCCAACTTTCAAATCCCTTACTCACTCTTCCTTCAGTTAGTCCTGACGAAGGGTCTCGGCCTGAAACGTCGACTGCACCTCTTCCTAGAGATGCTGCCTGGCCTGCTGCTTTTACCAGCAACTTTTATGTGTGTTACCTGTACAGAAGAGATGGTTTGCACCTGAAATGGAAAGGAACTAATATTCTGGCAGGAAAGTTTGCTCAAGCAACACACATAAAAGTTGCTGGTGAACGCAGCAGGCCAGGCAGCATCTGTAGGAAGATGTGCAGTCGACGTTTCAGGCCGAGACCCTTCGTCAGGACTAACAGAAGGAAGAGTGAGTAAGGGATTTGAAAGTTGGAGGGGGAGGGGGAGATCCAAAATGATAGGAGAAGACAGGAGGGGGAGGGATAGAACCAAGAGCTGGACAGGTGATAGGCAAAAGGGGATACGAGAGGATCATGGGACAGGAGGTCCAGGAAGAAAGACAGGGGGGGGACCCAGAGGATGGGCAAGAGGTATATTCAGAGGGACAGAGGGAGAAAAAAGAGAGTGAGAGAAAGAATGTGTGCATAAAAATAAGTAACAGATGGGGTACGAGGGGGAGGTGGGGCATTAGCGGAAGTTAGAGAAGTCGATGTTCATGCCATCAGGTTGGAGGCTACCCAGACGGAATATAAGGTGTTGTTCCTCCAACCTGAGTGTGGCTTCATCTTTACAGTAGAGGAGGCCGTGGATACACATGTCAGAATGGGAATGGGATGTGGAATTAAAATGTGTGGCCACTGGGAGATCCTGCTTTCTCTGGCGGACAGAGCGTAGATGTTCAGCAAAGCGGTCTCCCAGTCTGCGTCGGGTCTCGCCAATATATAAAAGGCCACATCGGGAGCACCGGACGCAGTATATCACCCCAGTAGACTCACAGGTGAAGTGTTGCCTCACCTGGAAGGACTGTTTGGGGCCCTGAATGGTGGTAAGGGAGGAAGTGTAAGGGCATGTGTAGCACTTGTTCCGCTTACACAGATAAGTGCTAGGAGGGAGATCAGTGGGGCTGGATGGGGGGGGGGACGAATGGACAAGGGAGTTGTGTAGGGTAAGTTTGCTAATGCTGCACGATAGGGTTTAACCTGGAGTTGTGGTGTTGTAGTGGGGGATGGGGGATGGAGTGCTGTATGTCAGACCAGTTAGTGGAGAGGCTGTGGAGACAGTTGCTGGTAAGTCTGCAGAAAAAGTCAGGAATCAAAAGGTTGAGCATGGTGTGACTAGTGTCCTGAGCTGCATATATTTCAATGCAAGAAATATCATAGGAAATGCGGATGAGCTCATTGTATGTATCAACACCTGGAATTATGATATTGTAGCTATTGATGAGACTTGGTTGCAGGAGGGACAAGAGTGGTAGCTCAATATTCTGGGGTTCCATTGTTTTAGACGTCCCAGAGGGGGAGGTATTAAAGGAAGAGTGGTGGCATTACTAGTCAGGAAAAATGTCATCATGAAGCACTGGAGAACTTGTCTAGTTATGGGTGGAACTTGAGGAATAAGAAAGGTATGACCATGCTAATAGGGTTAGATTACAGACCACTGAACAGTGGGAGGGATTTAGAGGAACAAATTTGTAGAAAGATTGCAGACTGTTGCAAGAAACATAAGGTTGTCATAGTAGGTGATTTTAACTTTCCACATATTCACTGGGACTCCCATACTGTCAAAGGAATAGATGGGATTGAGCTTGTCAAATGTGTTCAGGAAAGTTTCCTTAATCAGTACACAGAAGTGTACTGGGGAAACTTAGCATCTTGTGACTCACAATGCTATTAGTTTAAATAAATATGAAAAAAGATAGGTGTGGTCCGTGGGTTGAGATTCTAAATTGGAGAAAGGCCAATTTTGATGGTATCAGAAAGGATCTGGCAAGTGTGGATTGGGACGGGCTGCTTTCTGGCAAAGGTGCACTTGGTAAGTGGGAGGCCCTCAGAAGTGAGATTTTGAGAATACAAAATTAGCATGTGCCTGTCAGAATAAAAGGTAAAGATAACATGTGTAGGGAACCTTGGTTTTCAAGAGATATCATGGCCCTGGTTAAGAGAAAAAAGGAGGTGCCTAGCAGGTGTAGACAATTAGGAATAAATGAAGTGCTTATGGAGTATAAAAATGCAGGAGAACACTTAAGAAAGAAATCAGGATGGCTAAAAGAAGGCATTAAGTTGCTGTAGCAGACAAGGTCAAGGAGAATACTAAGGGATTCTACAGATATTTAAGAGCAAAAGGATCTCAAGGGAGAAAATTGTTGCCCTGAAAGATCAGAATGGTAATCTATGTGCAGTATCAAAACAGATGGGAGAGATCGTAAATATTTTTTATCATCTCTATTTACTCAGGAGATGGGCACAAAGTCTATAGAAGTGAGGCACAGCAACCTCAACTTCATGGACCCTATACAGGTTACAGAGGAGGAGGTTTTGCAAACCTGGGGCAAATTAGGGTGGATAAGTCTCCAGGTTCTGACAAAGAATTCTCTTGGGCCCTGTGGGAGGCAATGCAGAAATTGCCGGAGCCCTAGCAGAGATGTTTAAATCATCCTCAGCAACAGGAGGTACCTGAGGACTGGAGAATTGCCAATGTTGTTCAGTTGTAAATGTAAACCAGGAAATTATAGGCCATAAAATCTGATATCAGTTGTGGGAAAGTTATTGTGGAAGATATTCTAAGGGACTGGATATATAAATATTTGGACAGATGTGGATTGATTAAAGATAGTCAGCATGACTTCATACGTGGTAGATCATGCCTAACCAATCTTATAGAATTTTTTGAGGAAGTTACCAGGAAAGTGGATGAAGGCAAGACAGTAGATGTTGTCTACATGGACTTTAGCAAGGCTTTTGACAAGGTTCCAAATGGGAAGTTGGTCAATAAGGTTCTGTTGCTTGGCATTCAAGATGGGGTAGTAAATTGGATTAGACATTGGCTTTTTGGGAGAAGCAGAGATGGTTGCCTCTCTAAATGGAGTTCTGTGGCTAGTGGAGTGCCGCAGGGATTGGTGCTGGGTCTGTTGTTGTTTGTCATCTATGTCAGTGATCTGGATGATAAGGTGGCTAACTGGATCAGCAAATTTGCGGATGACACCAAGATTGGGGGTGTAGTGGAAAGTGAGGAAGGCTATCGTGGCTTGCAGAGGAATATGGATCAGCTGGAAAAATGAACTGAAAAATAGCAGATGGAGTTTAATGCAAATAAGTGCGAGGTGTTGCTCTTTAGTAGGACAAACCAGGGTAGGTCTTACACAGTGAATGGTAGAGCACTGAGGAGTGTGGTAGAAGAAAGGGATCTGGGAATACAGATTGCATTATTCATTGAGAGTGGCCTCATAGGTAGATCGTGTCTTAAAGAAAGCTTTTGGCACATTGGCCTTAAATCAATGTATTGAGGTCAGGAGATGGGATGTTATGTTGAATTTGTATTAGACATTGGTGAGGACTTGGAGTATTATTTGCAGTTTTGGTCACCTACCCGCAGGAAAGATGTAAATAAGTTTGAAAGAGTACAGAGAAAACTTACAAAGATGTTGCCGGGTCTGGAGGACCTGAGTTATAAGGAAAGATTGAATAGGTTAGGACTTTATTCCTTAGAATATAGAAGATTGAAAGCAGATTTAATAGAGATATACAAAATTCTGAGGGTTATAGATAGGTTAAATACAAGCAGACTTTTTCCACTGAGGTTGGGTGGGACTACAATCAGAGGTTATGGGTTAAGGGTGAAAGATGAAATATTTAAGGGGAACATGAGGGGAAACTCCTTCACTCAGAGGGTTGTGAGAGTGTGGAATGAGCTGTCAGTATAAGTGGTGCATACAAGCTCAATTTTTTTTTGTAATTTATTTTTTATTGAAGTTCATCATCAAACAAACATTTCCATAAGATGTATTTCAGAAACTGTACATATATATCATATAGTCATATTTGTCACAAATAAGCAATTTCCAGCATCTGCAGAATTCCTGTTGTCTACTATAAGCCTACTGACTCTCACAGCTATCTGGACTATTCCTCTTCTCACCCTGTCTCTTGCAAAAATGCCATCCCCTTCTCGCAATTCCTCCGTCTCCGCCGCATCTGCTCTCAGGATGAGGCTTTTCATTCTAGGACGAGGGAGATGTCTTCCTTTTTTAAAGAAAGGGGCTTTCCTTCCTCCACTATCAACTCTGCTCTTAAACGCATCTCCCCCATTTCACGTATATCTGCTCTCACTCCATCCTCCCGCCACCCCACTAGGAATAGGGTTCCCCTGGTCCTCACCTACCACCCCACCAGCCTCTGGGTCCAACATATTATTCTCCGTAACTTCCGCCACCTCCAATGGGATCCCACCACTAAGCATATCTTTCCCTCCCCGCCATCCCTCCCCACTGATCTCCCTCCTGGCACTTATCCGTGTAAGCGGAACAAGTGCTACACATGCCCTTACACTTCCTCCCTTACCACCATTCAGGGCCCCAAACAGTCCTTCCAGGTGAGGCAACACTTCACCTGTGAGTCGACTGGGGTGATATACTGCGTCTGGTGCTCCCGATGTGGCCTTTTATATATTGGTGAGACCCGACGCAGACTGGAAGACCGCTTTGCTGAACATCTATGCTCTGTCCGCCAGAGAAAGCAGGATCTCCCAGTGGCCACACATTTTAATTCCACATCCCATTCCCTTTCTGATATGTCTATCCACGGCCTCCTCTACTGTAAAGATGAAGCCACACTCAGGTTGGAGGAACAACACCTTATATTCCGTCTGGGTAGCCTCCAACCTGATGGCATGAACATTGACTTCTCTAACTTCCGCTAAGGTCCCACCTCCCCCTCGTACCCCATCTGTTACTTATTTTTATGCACACATTCTTTCTCTCACTCTCCTTTTTCTCCCTCTGTCCCTCTGAATATACCCCTTGCCCATCCTCTGGGTCCCCCCCCTTGTCTTTCTTCCCGGGCCTCCACATAATATTTATCCGAGGTATACACTTAGAGAAAGGTGAGGAAAGAAAACATATTCATTGACTTGTGAGAATAAAATCAGGCCTATGAGGTGCTATGTAGTTAAACCATTTTCCCAGTATGAATCAAATTGTTCCAACTTATGATTAACAGATGCTGTTACCTTCTCCATTTTGTAAATGTCCATTGTAATTTCCATCCATACATTTAAAGTTGGGCTCTCCTGTGATAACCATTTCCTGGTAAGTGTCTTTTTACCAGCCACCAGCAGTATATTCATTAAATATTTATTTCTTTTCAACCATTCTTGTGGTATATAAAGCTCAATTTCAAAGTTTAAGCAGGGTTATGGAAAGCTATGGTTCTGGTACAGATCGATAGGAACAGACGGTTTAAATGGTTTGGCATGAACTAGATGGGCCAAAGGGCTTTGTTACTGTGCTGTACTCCTCTATGATGATTACTCCATATATCCCTGCGGAGCACCACTAATCACAGACCTCCAACGAGAATAAGACCCACTCAACCACTATCCACTGCCTTCTATAAGCAAGCCAGTTCGGAATCTAAACAGCCAATTCACCATGGATCTTATGCATCTTAATATTCTGTATGAGCCTCACATGAGGTACCTTATCAAACACTTTACTAAAATCCATGTAGACAACATCTACAGCTCTACCTTTATCAATTGTCCCCATCACCACGTCAAAAAACTCAATCAAGTTATTAACACAATAATTGTTCTGCATAAAGCCATGCTCGCTCTCCCTAATTAGGCCATAGTTTTCCAAATGCTAATTAATCCTATCCCTAATACTTCTCCCCAGTAACTTCCCTACCACTGACATGAGACTCACTGGTCTATAGTTTCCAGGATTATTCTTGGTTCCCTTCTAGATTAATGGAACAACATTAGCTACTCACCAGTCCTCTGGGACATCGCCTGTGGCTAGAGATATTGGTCAAGATCTCAGCAATCTCCTCTCTTGACTCTATCAATTACCTGGGGTATCTTTCGTTAGGCCTTGGGACTGATCCACCTTAATGATCTTTAAGAGCCTCAGCACTACCTCCTCCTTTATCTCAAAATGCCCCACCATATCAATACACTCAGCACGAATCTCCCTATCCTCACCCTCCTTCTCTTTGGTAAAAACTGATGTAAAGTTCTCATTAAGGACGTCATGCATATCATCCACATCCAAGTAAATGTTTCCCCCTTTTCCTTCAGTGGTCCCATGCTCTCCCTAATTATTGTCTTGCTTTTGATATGTGTATCGAATATCTTGTGATTCTTTTTAATCCTTCTTGCCAAGGACTCTTCCAGGCCCCTCCTGGCTTTCCTAATACCTTTCTTGAGTTTTTTTCTAGCTTCAAGGGCTCAGATTGATTCCAAGTTCCTATGCTTTACATACTTGTTCTGTTTCTACTCGACTAAATTCATCACCTCTCTCGACATACAATGTTCTCTTAACTTGCCATCCTTGTCCTTCCTTCTGACTGGAACATACCTGTCCTGCACTCTGTGTGGTTGGTCTTTAACATCCTCCACATGTCTGATATGGACTTGCTCAAAAACAACTGCTCCCAAGTAACTCTCCTTTGTTCCTGCCTAATGTTTTCATAAATTGCCCAGCTCCAGTTGAATACTCTCCTACAGGGTCCACACTTATCCTTATCTATAGCTATCTTAAAACTTAAGATGTCGTGGTCACTGTTCCTTAACTGTTCAGCCACTGAATGGTCAGTCACCTGGCCAGACTCATTACCCAACATCAGGTCCATATTGATTTAAGAAACCATCCTGGGTTCTGCCCCATCTAAACTTCTTGCCCTTGGAAGTCCCAGCTTATATTAGAGAAGTTGAAGTCTCCCATGGCAACAACCCTATTGCTCTTAGACCTTTCCTTAATCTGCCTGCACTTCTGTTCCTCAATGTTTCATTAAATATTAGGGGGACTATAGTACAACCCCATCAGAGTGATGGCACCCTTCCTATTTTTGAATCCTACCCATGTGGACTCAGCGGACGAGCTCTCCGTTATGTTCCCTCTGAGTGCAGCTGTGATATTGTCCCTGATTAATAGTGCAACTCATCTACCTCTTTTACTTTCCTCTCTATCTTTTCTAACACATCAAAATGCTGGAACATTAGCATCCATTCCCATCCATCTCTCAACCAAGTCTCTGTAATGACTACAGCATTATAGTCCATGTAGTGATCCATGCTCTAAGTTCATCACCTTTACCCATTATACTCCTAGCATTAAAATGCTCACACTTCAAGCTATCCGTCCAGAGTTGGTTCAGGTGCCACTGACAGGGCTACTGCTGCTGTACCCTGATAGATCATCCCTCCAACAGTATCAAAAGGGGTATGCTTGTTGCTGAGGAGAACCCACTAAATGCTTACTCCCCTTACTTCCCTTGGCGGTCACTCATCTACTATTTGAAACCTGCACTCTGGCTGTGACCACCTCAGTAAAAGTTTCGGCTTTGAGGTTTCCAGCTCCTGATAGTCAGGACTACATCCAGTTCTGGATCCAATTCCTTGACCTTGTCAGTCAGGAGCTGAAGTTCGACTCACCTCCTGCAGACGTAGTCACTTCCTGCAGTCCCAGAGCTTACAGGAGCATTTCAACTACCATCCTGTTTACACTTGTTATACCTTTGGCTCTATCTTCTTGTTTAAGTTCTACAATCAACTAAATGATTCCAAAGGACTCAGCACCCTTACCCTCCGCCTGTTCATGCCGAATCTGTTGAGCCAAAGCCTCCCACTCTAACTCTAACCCACTACAACAATTGCCGCTCCCACAATGATCTTACCTCACTTCTTTTTATTGGCTGTTGCTAAGTTACTATTAACCCAAGCAATCTCTTGCTCCATAGACAAGTCCTGACAGACTCCAGTTGTTTATAAAACCTGGAGCAATAAGTCCACAAGGAACTGTCTCCAACTCACTCTGCAACCTGAAGGAGATGAAATGTCTATAACTGATCACATGGTTGAGGATGGACATGTGTAAGTCTCTTCATCTTAAGTAAATTCACAAGATTTTGCAAAATTGCTAAGAATGCTCCAATTTGATTCGTTGATGCCTTCACCATGGATAATGCTCCTCATAAGTTATCTAGCAGCTCATAAAGACAAAATGTTTTACAAGTACAAACATTTAATAGCACTGTTTTACTTCAGTTCACAGTTTTGGATGTAGTTTTCAGTGAAGCAAAAGCTTCTATGATGCAATTCTCAGTCAACAATGGAGCACCCAGTGCTGAGAATTAGAGAACAGTATTGAGAAACTCCTGTACTTGGCAGTCCTGTTTTTCAAATGGGACTTCAAAACAAAGCCCTATTTGCTTTCTTAGATGAATATAAAAGATCCTATGCTAAAAGATCCCAGGAGTTTTCTGCTTTCAAGTATTCATCCCTCAGCATCACTTGAATAGATGATCTGACCATTGTTTATTTGTGGGTGTTTGTGCAACCTCTGCAAAGTTCTTCTATTAGACTCTCACAACTTGCCAGTAACTTAGTTTATCTTCACGGATGATCTGTGTTTTCATATTTGCTCAGAAATCAGTGAAAATAAAATATGGTCTAGCCAAGTTGTTAGAGCCTAATAGAGGAACATTACAGAGGTCGCATGTGTTTGACAAGGCATGGATATGCCAATGATACTCCTGCGGGTGAGGCACTTCAACCTAGGTCAGCACTGTGGCCTGTGACCGGCAACAATGAATATCAATTGAGTCAGGTTTTATAAAAACAAACTAACATTTATTAAACTCTGCTCAACAATAGCAACATATTCAACAACTAATTTAACCGGAGGTTAACTGCGATACGGCTACTCTGGAATAGTTCTTAAAAGGGTAAATGTGAAAACAGTTCTTAAAGTGGTAAATTCGACCACAGTTCTTACAATGGTAAATTTGAAAGTCCAAGACATTTATACAGTCAATTAGGAGAGACTTTCCTGAAGTAAAGAATTCCTGGAAGATGTGACGTTACTGCTGATCTTAGCCGGAACCTGCCTTGTCTGCAGGATTCACAACAACGGAAATAAAATGGTTTAAAGGAACTGACCTTTTCCTCTGGAGAATACACACTGCACAACCTTTCCTACTTTAGCAGAGGTTATCTCATACAGGTCACTGTTTCTTCAACAAAGACTCAATAAAGGTCGATCCTCTCCAAAACCGCCGAACGATATCAGCTTTACTCAACTCGGTGAATTCCTGTACTTTGGTAAGGTCTTCACTCTCCAATACTACTTACAATAGAAAGTAGAACTCCACTTTAAAACGAAACTGCGCCATAAGATGAATATGCAGCATAACGGAGTAAGTAACACAAAACTAAACTGAAAACTAACTGCGTCACATCAGGGGTCTCCTTTATATACCTGTTGAGAACAGGTCATCGTGTGACCTCACTGACCTCCGCAAGACCATTACATCATGCTCATAAGATACTCGATTACATCATGGTCATAAGACAGTCACAAGACATCCATGGGGTATGTACAACTGCCTGTATTGATGGAAATAGGGTTTAGTGGACCATGTGGATTATGCTGATCTACTAAGCTTTATGGACAATTTAGCATCACCATAGAGTCAGTTTTGTATTGATGAAAACTGGTGGCAGGAGATTCTTGAAAAGGCCTTTCAGTTCACACACCTTGAGAGGACGCTTCTGTTTGGAGCTTGAGATGACTTGCCTTATGCGTTACCAGCAAATTTTGACCACAGTTTTGACCCCGAATGATAGCAACTTAGCTTTCAGCTATTTTACACCTGGTTCAAACTTAAAACAATTCTGATCCTAAACTAGATAAAATGGTAAAAAGGGAACAGAATTTAATCCTGCTTGGTTTTAATACTCCACACCTCTCTGGGTGCAGTAGGAATGAATGGGGTGTTATAGATTAATGTGAGGTTAAGGTTTCTTCCAATCTTTCATTATATTATGGTGGCCATACAGAAGCTCATGCTATTGGGCACCAATATTCAGGTATCCATGTCAGCAAATCATAGCATAATGCAGTCGAGATCTCTTGTCCCTTTATAGGTGTTGCTTGATTCCCTGAGTTTCTCCAATCGAATGTTTTTTTTTTCACACACAAGGTTCCAGCATCTGCCGTCTATTGTATTTCCATAATGTAACCTAACTTTGCTGGTTCTAAGTGGATTTCATCTGGACATTTAATTGACCACTGTTGCTAAACCACAGCACAAAGGTGTTTGCTTGTTGGTTCCAATGCAGAGTATAGCTTCAAAGCAAAGCCTCATGGCATCAGGTAACAGGCAGAAACTTAAAGTGCTCAATGCATCTCTCCTACTTTTTACATCTTCTTCACCGAGGAAGGTGTTCCAATAATTAGAATAGAAATGAAGTAAGAAGACAGACTTGTTTGGGAAACTCTTATCAACCATCAGAGGTTCGCTAATGTTTATTGTATAACCCTGCAGACAGAGTGATGTTTTTACAGGTTGTATAAATATCCCATTCTGTTGTATGGTTAAAACTTTGTAATCATGTAACACAGAAACAGGCCCTTTGACCCACCTAGTCCATGCCAGCTATCAAGAAACCAACAGAATTAAATCTCATTTTGAAGCGTTCAGCTGCTGTCTTCTGTGTTATTATATTCCTAGTGCCTGTCTGAATATTTCTTAAATATTGGGAGGGTGCTTGCATCCACCACTCCACAGGCAGTCCACACAAGATATCAAACACCCTTTGGTTGTAAAAGATCTTCTTCAAGTCTCCTCTAAACCTCTTATGCCTTTACCTTAGATAAGTTGAAACCAATCCAAAATATATCATAAGATACTCAGTAAAATTTCTGCTTATTGAAGGCAAAGCACATCAGAGACATGTGAGTTTCTTTTCAACCTCAAGCGTACGGTCTCTGTTATTGGTTGTAACCCTTCAGGCTCAGACTGAAAGGGTTAAGAGGAGGGATCCTGATGTGGCATTCATTGCTTTGATTGCCGCTCTGGCACTATTTTTCATTGTAGAAGTCTGTGTCAGATTTGGAATATCACTGCATCAATGATGCTTGTTTACATCAGAAGCAATACATAATACTTTCTGATGCCATATTGTCCCTTAAATCCACCCTTCCAGGCTTCTGTATTTCTAGTCAAATTAATAGGCAACTGCCACTGATGCGTTAAATTGCTTCTTGTTTTGTAGAAAAGACACAACTGCTAAAGTTATTACTGTAATTATGTTCTCAGAATCGTTGGAAAAACCTTCCTACTTTAATTTTTCATATTCCAAATAAATCTAACATATTTTGTCCATAAAATATTGCATGCATTATTTGTAATATTAATTTAATGTATGGCTTTACACCAGGCAGAATTACCTACACAAATTAGACCCTGAGGACTTCTTATAACTACATTGAAAAGAAAGTATTTAACATTCGGAATTTGTCCACAACTGATAATTTATTGGAACTCATCTGTAACAAGCCCTGGTACTGATTTATAAGTTGATTTGAAAAATAAATAAAAGTGATAGAAACCTACATTTGGTTTTAATGATAGACTGTTGCAGCGTGAAAAGTAAGAATATGAAACATTGCAAGGAAATTAGATATTATGCCCTGAAGACAACTACAGCTACTAGGCCATTAATTATTATATATTTATTATTAAAAATTTCTCTTCATGAGTGACTGCAGGATGTTCATGCAACTCAAGCTGTTGAATTCTGACATGAATGAAGTGGATAGAGCTCATTTGCTTCTTCATGCTGACAGAGCAAACGTCCAACAAAGGTTCATCACCTATTCTGGTGGAATATTCAATGCCAGCATAATGATATAGAACAGGTGACTACAGCATTAAGTAATTTGATGTTCATTATCTTTAAGGGATAGTAGATCAGATTTTTCTACAGTTTTAGGCAAAAAACATCCCGTCCTTGGAGGAACTAAATTCATCCACTTTACATGCATTTAAAGTCGTAAACACCATTGTGTTTAATGGCTTTCGAACGAAATCTGCTGAACTTTGATATGGTAATCACCCTCATGAATTTTCCTATTACACTTAATTTGGCAGTGTGAGGAGTCATGGAGGACAGCACATCCACACTTCAATATCTAAACTCGGTACCTGCTGATGGGACTTGCAAATTCTAAAGGTTTAAAAAATGGCTCTCACAGAATGAACTTTGCAGATTCCATTTCAAGTCCAAGGACAAAGAGAAAAAAAAACCTT
The DNA here is from genome assembly GCF_963921235.1 of Mobula hypostoma. Classification (NCBI taxonomy): domain Eukaryota; kingdom Metazoa; phylum Chordata; class Chondrichthyes; order Myliobatiformes; family Myliobatidae; genus Mobula; species Mobula hypostoma. The sequence goes on from NC_086097.1 coordinate 127,740,056, forward strand.
TGCCTGAAATAACCAAATAATGAATGGGCTGCCAGTACTCCCTGCTGTGGCAATTTTGAGAGGGCGACATATTATATACCACCCTATTTGTGGTTGTGATGAGCTTCAGACATCCACCATTATTTATTGCAAGAAACTAGTAAAAAAAACATAGGTCACTGATCTAACTGATGCAGTTGACATTAATAAAGGAAAGGGTGGCCTTTGTACAACAACCCTAGTAAACATTCAAGGTAAATATTTTTTTCAAAATTACACCAAATATTTCTAAGCTGAGGTTTTTCTTTGTTTGAAAGACTAACCTCAGACATATTCAATTTTTGGATGATTCAGCTTGTCAGGATATAGAAAAATGAGCCAGGGGCCAGTAAAAGGACCAAAAAATACCAAAACATTTTGAAAACAGAATTTTAAAATGCATTTTGTAATTGAATACACCAGTGGCTTTCAATGCTACACCACTGCGAAGAACATGGAAAAAGAAACAGGGAAAAGGAACGTGTCACTAATTTCTTTCAAATAAATTCTTGCCCTTGACCAGAAACTTATCTGATCCAATTTTATTGCAGTTTAATGCACCACTAACTATTTCAAAATATTTTGCAGTCTTTATTACACAAAGCTTGGTAACCAAGGGCTCAATTGTATTTCAATAGGTAAGGCATCTTAAAGTCAAAGCTTTATGAAAATTTCTGTAACTGCTGAGATGTGGAATCTGCTGCCTGAAAGGGTGGTTGAAGCATATTCAAATTTATAAAATATAGCTGAAAAAGGAAAAAAAATGCGGAAGTTATGAAACTGGGCATCATTGTGCACTGCAAAAATTATAGTGGGATATAAACAGGATAGTGGAATGGGCAGAGGCATGGCAGATGAAGTTAAATTTGGAGAAATGTTAAGTGATGCATTTTGCTGGGTAGAATGAAGAGAGATTGCAGAATATTGTCTAAAGGTGTGCAGGAACAGAGAAAGTGTATATGCACCAGTTATTGGAAGTGGCAGGGAAGGTGATGAAATGGTTAATAAAATATACACAGTTCCCGGCTTTACTTATACAGATATAGAATAAAAAAAAACAATTCAAATATAACAAGGAAATCATGTTGATCTTTTATCAGAGACTCAACTGGAGCATTGTGTGCAATTATATTTGCCAGATTACTGAAACGATATGAAGCAATAAGATCCAAAAAAAGCATTGGAAGGTTCCTGAGATGAGTCACTGCAGTTCCAAGGTTAGAGAAGCTGGTGCTGTTTTCTTTGGGAAGAGAAGGATGAAGTGCATAAAGTAAAGGAGGCAGGGAGGCTGTTTTCTTTAGTGGAAGGGCTAAGTTTAGAGGTCACAGAAATAAACGAAAAGGGAAGAAAATCATGAAGAAATACGCTTTAATGCAACATGGTTAAAATCTGAACTGCACTGTATGAAGATGTCGTGGAATCATGTTCTGTTCTACCCTGCAAGAGAAAATCAATACAAGAAGAAAATTTTGCAAGACCCCATATAAAGGGTTGTCCAATCACAAACAAGAGAAAATCTGCAGGTGCTGGAAATCCATGCAACACACACAAAATGCTGGAACTCAGCAGGCCTGGCAGCATCTCTGGAAAAGAGTACAGTCGACTTTTTGAGCTAAGACCCTTCTTCAAGACTGGTAAGGGATGGGGAAGGTGCCACAATAAAAAAGTTGGAAGGGTGAGGGGAAGGAGGATAGCTAGAAGATGATTGGTGAAGCCCAGTGAGTAGGAAAGATGAAGGTCTGGAGACAAAGGAATTTAATAGGAGAGGAGAGTGGATCATAGGAGAAATGGAAGGATGAGGGGCAGCAGGGGGAGGTGATAGGCAGGTGCGTGGAGGCCAAGTCTCTGGATGCTTTCAAAAAAGAGATGGATAGAGCTCTTAAAGATAGCAGAATCAAAGGTTATGTGGATAAGGCAGGAAATGGATACTGATTGTGGATGATCAGCTATGATCACAGTGAATGGTGGTGCTAGCTCGAAGGGCCAAATGGCCTACTCTTGCACCTATTGTCTATTGTGAGAAGAGGTAAAAGGCCAGTGTGGGGAATAGAACAAAAGGGGAGGGGAAGGGAATATTGTTTTTACATGGAAGGAGAAATCAATATTCATGCCAACAGGTTGGAGGCTATCCAGAGAGAATATAAGGTATTGCTCCTCCATCTTGAGGGTGGCCTCTTTGTGGCACAAGAGGCTCTGGACTGACATGTTGGAATGAGAATGGGAATCAGAATTCAAACGTTTGGCCACTGAGAAGTTCCACTTTTGGCGGATGGAGCAGAGGTGCTCGATGAAGCGGAACCCAGTTAATGAAGGGTTTAATTGTAGAGGAGACCACTTTGGGAACATTGTACACAATACATGACCTCAACAGATTCCAGGAGAAATGTTGCCTCACCTGGAAGGACTGTCTGGGGCCCCGAATGGAGGGAATTATAGAGGGAATGAGCAAGCACAGAGGTGTTGGGGAGTAAAGATGTGTTTGGTGGTAGGGTCCCTTTGAAGATGGTGGAAGTTGTGGAGGATGATGCACTGAACGCAGAAGCTCATGGGGTGGCAGGTAAGGACAAGAGGAACTCTATCACTGTTAGGGTGGTGGAAAGAGTTGGGGAGCATTACCAGGGAAGGCTTGGAACATGGACTGTTCTACATGGCCAGTGAAAAGGCAGGTATTGCTGGGGCTCAAGTGGATGCCCATGGGTACCCCTTAAGTTTGGAAAAAAATGGGAGCAGGTAAATGAAAAATTGTTGAGAGTGAGCACAAGTTCTTCCAGACAGAAGCGGGTAGTTATGGTGGAGGGGAACTCGTTGGTTCTTTCATTGATTTTTTTTAAAATCCTAGTTAAATAAGTAATCATATATACATATATAAATATTATATAAAGAAAATGACAAGATTAGATATTTTTTGGGCTAAAAATGTTAATCATTTCTTCTTTCATAGATGGCGCCTGACCTGATGAGTGTTTCTATCTTTTTCAGTCTTTAATACATTGAAGTAGTCTGGGCTGTACTGAGACTATTCAGCAAAGCTAATAGCTCCTAATTTTTCTTCCAATAGAGGATATATGCCATGCACAAGTAGCAATATCATGAAGTATGCATTTGATGCCACATGCATGCAAAAAATAAGTTGCTGGGTAATTTCCTAATGGGTACAGTTTCACAAAGAAACAATGACTTGATCTGAAACAAGAGAAAATCTGCAGATAACGGAAATCCAAGCAACACATACAAAATGCTGGAGGAACTCAGCAAGCTAGGCAGCATCTGTGGAAAAGAGTACAGTCGACGTTTTGGGCCGAGACCCTCCACCAGGACTGGAGAGAAAAAAATAAGGATGAGGAGTCCAAGTTAGAAGATGGGGGGAGGGGGAGGAAAAACACAAGGTGATAAGTTAAACCGGGAGGGGAGTGAGGGGTGAGGTAAAGAGCTGGGAAGTTGATTGGTGGAACAAATACAGGGCTGTTGAAAGGGGAATCTTATAGAAGAAGACAGAAAACCATGGAAGAAAGAAAAGGGGGAGGAGCACCAGAGGGAGGTGATGGGCAGGGAATAGGGAATGGTGAAAGGGTGGGGGGGGGTGCATAGCCAGAAGTTCGAGAAATCAATGTTCATGCCATCAGATTGGAGGCTACCCAGATGAAATATAAGGTGTTGCTCCTTCAACCTGATTGGGGCCTCATTGCGACGGTATGTGGACTGGCATGTCGGAATGGGAATTGGAAGTGGAATTAAAATGAACAGCTACTGGGAGATCGAGCTTTTTCTGGCGGACAGAACTCCGTGCTTGGCAAAAGGGTTGGTTGGTAGAATTAGAGGAAATCTCTGGTAAGGAGTTGGTATGGATATGATGGTCAAACAACTTCCTTCCATACCTGAACTTACTTTATAAAACTGCCAGGGCATAGGATAAAACTATGAAAGTTATTAGATTTGTTAAGAGCTTGTACAGGTACAATTGACTGAACAGTTCTATACAGCCCACCTGTAAAATTCTTCAACTTTTGCTTTGATTAGATAAATATTATGCTCATATTATATCACAGCCAAGCATGAAACAGAGCAGCATAGCGTCTAATACTGTTGCCTCACGGCTCACAAAACCTGAATCTGGTCACGACCTTGAGGGCTGTCTGTGTGGAATTTGCACATTCTCCCGGTGATGGAGCAATTTTTTTCTGACATCTTGGTTAATAGATTACTGTATATTACCTCTGATAGAATGGATGGCAGGAGAAATGGTGGGTACTGGGAAGTGGCAGGAGAAATGATGTGGATAGGTGTTTGATGGCCACTGTAAATAGAGTGAGCTAAAGGTTATGATTCTGACTGGTCCAACTGTATGGGGGGGGGAGTCAAAATCTAGCCTAGGTTGATGAGAAATCACTTCATGCTGAGCAACTGGTCTATTTATCATTTACTTCTGTAAAAAAAAAACTCAGTTTTCATCTCCAGAAATGAAATTTATATCTAGGTTAACTAGAGCAAATAGGGTGTTTGAATAAGATGAATTGGTAGGACACGTCTCACCAGCAGATTTTGGTGGCAGGTGAGAGAAATAGAAATAAAAGCATGACTTCAGTGCTCCTGCAGCCTCTCTAAAGTTGGAGTTGAGGTACCCTAAACATGGAGTGTGAAAAGAGTTTTTAACCCACACCATAGGATAAGAAACGAAGATTATTCAAATTCCTCAGCATCAACATCCCATCATATTATGGAATACCAATTACCACACAATTACCATGAGCAGGAGGTACAGAAACTTCTAAAGTCCCACACCCCCAGGTTCAAGAGCAGCTACCTCCCTTCAACCACTTAGTTCTTAAATTAACTGGCGCAACCCTAATCACTAGAGTTTAGCAACATAACGGCTCTTTACACTAAAATGACCTTTTGGTTGTATTTGTATTTTTTCATGTAAAAATTATTTATAACTTATGCTTTTCTTGTGAATATTGTATATCTGATGCTTAGTGCCTGAGATGCTACTGCATGTAAGCTTTCATTGTTCTTGTGCTTATGATTATAAACTTTACTTTTTATAAAGGCATTTAATATTGGTGTGATGTGTGATGGAACAATGCAGAAAACTGAACAGATGTGAGGATGTTGAAAGGACATCAGCCTCATTCTAATGGCCTATTATTCATATTGATTCTGACTGAAATAATGTGTAAGATTATGCTACTATATTCACATTACCAATAAGCAAATTATTTTTATGTTGTTTGAAATTATTTCAGGGTTATTTGTTTGGCTTAATCCTGCTCTTTTTTTTCTTTCAAGGATGTAATTAACTCCAGTAAAATGTCCCAGTGATCAAACGCAATCTGAAAATTGTGACCATCTTTTAGGTAAGTAGTAGGAATGGGAAGTGCAAATAACCTTTCATCTGCTATTCAGAGTACAGACTCCTTTTCAAAATTGATCAGTGAATCATAGGGGTAAAAGGACAGCATAAATTTATACATGTAGTTTTCCTATAAGGAACAAACACTTTCAAATCATGAAACTTAAAATAGTGCTGTAAATATCACTGGAATAGGAATAATTATCAAATAAGTTTATTCATTTTCCCCCAAGAGTCTTGATCAAATAGCCAAAACATTTTTGAAAAGCTGGAAATACAATTATTGATTTAAATTACTTTTGTGTGCAATAAGACATATTTTGGAGTGAATCCAGTGCAAAATTGCACCTGAACTTTCAAATTATCACAGCTGAGGAAAACAAAACGCCTTTACATCAGTCGTGCAACATCTATATTGCAACAATGCCCACACAAATATCTGAATTTGTCATTCTTTGGAATGCATTTTAAAACTTGAAAGTAGATATTAATGGAAATTATTGGTAAATTACCAGCTAGTGAGAATGCAGGATCATAACAGAAGTAATCCATCGTGTTCATTCACACCCTCATTTAAAATGCAGCAATATCCACATAGATAAGATTTATATTACGTGTATATTGACCACAAATACAATTGTTGAAGATCCAATATTTTAAACTCTGTTTAACTTGTTCATACCTTGTATTAAAAATATCTGGCATATAAACAGCGATAACTAAGTGGATGTCAATTCCTCCTACAAATTTAAATAAATCCAAGGAAAATATACTAATTGCAAAAAATTGAAACTTAGTATGATGCTTTACACTATTTCTTTTTGTAATAGAAAGCCCCCAAACTCTGAAACAGTGAAAAACAAATTAAAAAATAAACATTAAGCATTAAAAATAATTTATGCAAAAACAGAATGATATAATTGTTATAACACAAATTTGGTTTTGGTGTGGGATAGGGTAGGGACCAGTGCAACATCTTTGTACTTTCCCGGTTTCTTTGACTTCTGCTCTTAATAAAAAGGTAACCAGTAGGCTTAGCTGAGACACTGTGAAGAACAAAAATGTTTTGGCAATATATGGCAATTATGACAGTCATTTTTGTGAACTAGTATAAATTAAATACAATGAAGAATTCTTGATCTAGCTAGGGTCACTACTGAATGAAAGTTTCATGGTATTCCTTACTGTAACTATATAATTTAATGTACATTTTCAAACTGCATGCCCCACACTTGCTGTGGATTGATTCAGGAACCCAGTACAAACAAGTTGCATCAAGTATATTTGAAGGGCATATATATTTATGATAAATAACAATTTTAAATACTACCACACTACAATTATTTCAATTAAATTGTGCACACACATATAATTAAAAAACACATACATTTTGTCATAACTGATATATTTGTAATTTCCGTTGAATAAAAAGAAATAGCAAAACACAAATGTGATTCATTTACAAAACTTAAAAAGCACAGGCCACTGCTCAGAATTCAAACAAAGACAAAGCACAGAGGGACCAAGTGAAAGTACTGTAATTCAAAAGTCTGGAATTTTATACGCATTATTAGTAAACAATCATTGTGATAGTTATGGAAAACATAGTCCAAGCTTTACATTGTTCCCTTTTATCACATTTGTATAGTTCATATTTTTTCCAGCTTTGATCATATTTTTCTCATCGTACAACTAGTCATCAGTTGCATTAATAGTAGGCATACAAGTGCACTTATGCAGAATGTCCTGTCAAGGCCAACCAGTGATGGCAATGCCCAATCAAATCAGAAGCAAAAACCAATGTGGGCTCTACACCCTCTCTGAAGTAGGTCTCATTTGCCTTTTCCGGATTTTATTCCGAATGTCAGTCAGTGAAGGCAGCCTAATTATGTCCTTGTTTTTGCTGTAAATATTCAGGAAGATACCAATGAGGACCAGAAGACCTGACCATATATAGCTTGAAGAGAAAAAAATATATATAATTAATATAGCACTTGCAGTGATTTACAAGCTGAAGCTTTGGTATGCCATATCAATGTTAATAGCACCGGTTTAACTGGTAGTATTTATTATCACACTTAAAATTACATCAAAAATGGACTCAGTTGCATCATTCAGATCAGCCTTTCAACTTTGTTTTCAACTACAATAGCAATAAGTAAGAAAATATAAATAAATTAAGATAGTTTCAGCCCACCGTGAGTCTGCTCAAAATGAATGGGAGTGTGATCAGAGAAAGAAAACAATGTAAAAATAGCAGAGGAAGATAAGTAAATATAAGAAAAATGTCTTCAGTGGTCAAATGTCAATGAGAACATGACAACTGTTTGCAGTCTACCCCTCTCTCTGATGATCCAATTAAAACCAAAAGTTGCTGCACTAATGTAACACTGCTTGTGTTTGTTTTGCTGTCTTTAGAATGATATAGCAGCATAATAATGACAAAATTAATATAGGCTAAAGAAAAACAATTTAGTAATAGTCGTATAATATGCTAATTAAAGAAATTCAGAAGTTACTGTGGCCTAAATTTACAAATAGAGCACTGCATTTAACTAGAGTCAATGATAAAAAATATATACACCAGATGTTGTTAACAAGGGACAAAGTACAAATTCTAAAAAGTGTGGCTGCTGTACAAGTTACTGGTCATTGGACCAAGTCTCTTAGATTCCATGCATCCATAATTCAAGTTATCAGAACAAGTTCAGTGTTTTAGAAAACAGATTTTACAAAATGACCCAGACAAATATAATGAAGAGTGTAAATACCACAAGAAAATTTTGAATTAGGCAATTAGGAGCAAATGATGCAACATTTTCATCCTTAAGGCAAACCTGTATAAAGTTTCTGGTGCAAGATGTTTTGAAATAGTTTTGAGGGAGAATAAATGCTTTCCTAGAGAGAATGAACTTGCTGAGAGATTTGGGAAAATAGGCAGAATTACCTATGAAAACAACTGAACATAATCAGTGTTAGCCATTCCAGTTCCTGCTCTATTGTACATAATTGGGGTTCTTGAGCACTGTGGGGAGAACCTCAACTTTGATACTGGACTGCATTACTGCTTCTGAGATCTCATATACATATCAGTCTCATATACATATCAGTTTCATACATGAAAGATTTACTTACTGCAAAGTAAAAGGCTTTGAAAAGAAGAGAAATGAAAGACCAATGGTCATTGCTTTTCTTCCTGTGGTTACTACAAAGAAAGAAACATAGAGGTCAACTCCATTATGGACTTGAAACTTCTTAACCCAATGTTCTGAATGTTTCTCTGACAAGTGAAATAGTTAATTAGCAATCTGACACATTTGTGATTTTACAATGAATAACTCTATACATCTTATCAGTGAAGGATTTCTTTTTCTAAAAAAATGCAAATATAATTTACAACACCAGATACACAGTAATGGTGCAAACTATTTCAAACTCTCCTTAGTGAAGATTAGTACGAGATTGTAGGAATAAAGAAATACAAACATTTAATGAAGAAAACAGGCTTGCATGCTCTCCTAAAGGAATAATAAAACATTCACTAATGTATAGTCAATACTGCAAAACTGGAAATATAGCAGCCAATATGCAGTTAACCACAAAGAAGAACATGATTGGCACAGATACACCATTCTTATGTTATTGATTGAGAGACAAAGACTAGCCCTGACTTACTCTTCTTCAATAGAGTGCCATGGGACCTTTCATTTCCACTGAGTCAGCAGGACCAGAGTTAACTGTTGCAGGTGAAAGGCAACAGTTCCAATACTGCAGCCCCCTGCTCAATATTGCATTTGCATGTCAGCTACATTTTTCAGATCAAGTTTCAGGTGTGGGACCAGCAATCCAGAAACAGAAATGCTACCCACTGAATTAGAGTCTGTGTCAACTTAGAGCAAGGGTAGTATTAATGGTTTCAAAATGAAGAAGCAGGAATTGGGCATTTGCCCTCTTATGCTTACTCCACCATCTTGGTTCATCTTCTACTTCAGCCAAGTCACTACTCTGCAATGACCTGACATCCCTTTGTTCCTTTAATATCTAAAAGTCCGTGATAACATCCTTGAATATGCACAAGAGGTAGCACCTAGGATGGAGATGGAGAAGTTCAGAGATTCACTACTCTCTGGTTGAAGAAAATTTTTTTTCCCCATCTCTGTGATTATTTCACCTTGAGACTATGACTCCTTGTACCACAAACAGTGCCAGGGAAACATCAACTACTTCATCAACCTGAGATTTCTTTTATGCACTTTAATGAGATACTCTGATACTACAATTTCTGAAGAGTATAGACATGGTCTACTGAATTTCTCCTTACATGAACAATTGACATCCCAGATATCAATGACGAACCCTCGCTGACCTCCATTTATCACAAGTACCTACCTCCTTACGTAGGAGGACCAGACATATACACATTTTTCTGGATGCAATCTCACCAGGGCTCTACATTATTAAAGCAGGATGTCTCTATTCTAAACTCAAAACTTTCTTTCAATTAAAGGCGAACATATCATTCGCTTCCTGATTTTGATCATTAACATTCAGTGATTTGGGTAGTTTCCGTGGAGGAGATACAGGCCCCTCTCTAAAGACCACACCTCCCAACCTCTCACCATTTAAAAACAATTCATTTTTCCCCAATTTTCTTTTTATCGAATGGCATTACTTTGCATTTATTCTATCTACTGTCACCTTGCCCATCCTCTTAGTTTGGTGATATCACTCTGAAAGTCTCTGCATACGTTTTTTGCATCATCAGCAAATATTAATATATTACACTTGAAGCCTTTATCCAACTCACTGATATAGACTGTGAGCGGTGGGGGGGAGGGGGGTGCACATCAATACAGTACTGTGACATTCCCTTGGTTACAGTTCCCCACATTGAAGATCAACCATTTACCTTGACTCTACTTTCTTTCCATTAACTAAGTCTTAATCCATGACAGTATATTACCCTTAAAATCATGGAGTCATGCTTTAATAATCTTGTGTAGGATTTATCTTAAGTTTCTCAACGTCCAAGTACACTATACCTACCAATAAAAATTTCAACAGATTTGTGAAAAACATGATCTTTCATTCATCAAAATGCATCAAGTCTGCTCAATGCTATTATTATTTTCTAATTATGTCCTTAACAATGAATAGCAGCATTAAATGTACTAAGTGATTACCTGCTTTCTCTCTCCCTCCTTATTTTTAAATAGTAGGGTACATTTGTCACCTCTCCAAACAGTTGGAAGCATTGAAGAGCCAATGTAATTTTGAACTGTGACAACGAGTTAATTGACCAGCTCCAACTTCACCACCTTCATAACCCAAATGCAGGTTATCAGGTCCAAGAGGTCTATTCCCTGTCAGTTTTATTATCTTCACCAATACTGATCTCCAATCCAACATTACTTTGAACCCTGGAGCACATCCTCAGCGGCTGTGCAAGGGCACTTGGTGAGGGACGGTACAGGTGGAGGCATGATCAGGTCCTGAAGACCATCGCTGAAGCCGTCAGCGCAGGAGTTGAGTGGGCGAAGCGGTCCCGACCCTCCAAGCAGACCATTGCCTTTGTCAGAGCTGGGGAGCAGCCAATACCTGCCAAAAGAACATCTGCAGGCATTCTGACCTCTGCAAGGGACTGGCAACTGTTGGTGGACCTCAAAGGGCAGCTGAAGTTCCCCAACCATATCGCAGCCACCACCCTGCGACCAGACATTGTCCTTGTGTCTGAGTCGACTAAGCAAGTGGTGCTGCTGGAGCTGACAGTCCCATGGGAAGATAGCTTGGAAGAGGCCAATGAAAGGAAGCTCTCCAAGTACGTAGGACTGGTCAGCAACTGTCAGCAGGCTGGATGGACAGCGAGGTGACTCCCTGTGGAGGTTGGTTGTAGGGGATTCGTAGCCCGTTCTTTAGTTAGAGCCTTCAGCATTTTGGGCATCGAGGGAGAGAGGAAGAGGAGAGCCATCCGCAGTACCACCGATGCGGCAGAGAGGGCCTCAAGATGGCTGTGGCTCAAAAGAGGGGAGCCATGGAGTCATAAGTAGCTAGCCATCTGGACACAAGCTGGGGTCTGATCAGCCCCGGCTGGGTCACCTGGAGGAGGTTGTATGATGTTGAAAGATCCGAAACACCCGATGATTCCAGGAACATCACTGAAGATGTGTCCAGAAGCATCAATAGATGTATGTACACAGTATGTTATTTACATATGGTCCCTTTTTCCTCGAGATGTCTTATTGTACAAAAGGACTTGCAGAGACTTCGAAACAGGGTAATGCGAATCTCATAAAACTAAAAGCCTTTTGCAAGGAAGAATGGGCGAAAATCCCCCAAACAAGAATTGAAAGACTCTTAGCTGGCTACAGAAAGCATTTGCAAGCTGTGATACTTGCCAAAGAGGGTGTTACTAAGTTTGACCATGCAGGGTGCCCAAACTTTTGCTTTGGGCCCCTTTCCTTTTTTGTTATTTTGAAACTGTAAAAGATGGAAATAAAAAAGTAATCTTGCTTTAAATATTAAAGAAATGTGTCATCTTTAACTTTATTCCTCTTTTTGAAAATCAGGTCATCTTTTACTCGCTGAGCTATTCACAGTAGCAAAAATTTTGACCAGGGGTGCCCAAACTTCTGCATGCCACTGTATGTGTTTGAAAACCAACAAATCTGAGCAGATTGACCTTTATACAGGAGATGTGCTGATATATTCTGTTAAACAAGCATAGCAACATAGAACAAAAATATTCCCCAGTTCATCTTTGACATGTTGAGATCTCTTAATATAATTCATATGATTCTTGCATGTCCATGTAATATAGCAATATAGAATAGGGTTGTGTATGAAATGACTGCCATATGTTACTACCTCTCCTCTCCCATTCAACCACCTGGGCCAACTCTAAAGCTTGCTACCACCAAACTTCCAGATATGAACAGTAACAATCTCAAATCTGGATTAAGTGGTTAAATGTGTCTAAGCACAAAACTACTGGAGAAAATGCTACCAGGATCTACTTCTCCAAGTGTAAACTACTTATTGTGATACTTAAACGAGCAGCTTTCTAATACGGCCACGTGACAGAAACTTGAAGTTAACTTTCCTGAATACTTATTTTTCAGGCAGCTATACCTCTGAACAGTTTTACTTTCAGGCAGCATTAATGTCTTTCTAAGATAGTGACTATGCGAAAGAACAGTCACTTGTGGATGGACATTTCTGTGGTCTTTCAATGGCCTAACTTTTGGTTTTGTCTGTACTTCTATCCCTAAGCAGTAATGAATAACCAGTACAGGCTTATTCCAAGCTAATTGTTAGCCATGAAGGAATATGAAAAATGTCAAGAAGAGTGGAAGTAGAAAAAACAGATGTCTTTGTTCTTGTCATGTGGTAAAAGGAATGAAAGTCAATATTTTGAGAAACTCAGCAGGCCGGGCATCATCGATGGAAAAGAGCAAACAATCAATGTTTTGGGTGGAGGACCTGATGAAGGGTCTCGGCCTGAGATGTCAACTGTTTACTCTTTTCCATAAAGCATGCCTAGACTGATGAGTTCCTCCAGCAATTCATGTGTGTTGCTTTGGAACTCCAGCATCTGCAGATTTTCTTGTGTCTCTTGATTTTGTGAAACTGTTCTGTGCCCTCCATTTTGTGAACTGGTTTTGCTCAGGAATTGCAGGATCATGCCAATTAAAAACAAACATAATGATACCCCTACTGATATCTGCTGAACAAAAGACAATTCCCAAATAAGAAGTTATTTGTGAAATGTTCTTTGGTAAAATAGAGCATGCAGGTTTATGAATAGAGCACTCTGTGTCTGTGATTTGAAATAACTTTGATCTAGCAACTGGCTGATCTGGCTAAGTTGGTTTGAACTAGTCTGTATCAGGGAGGACAAAGGAAGAGACATGAAGTACAGGTCGTACTTGGGAGAAGGGCAATAAAGTGATGCTGCCTTGGACCAGAGCTAATGAAAGGCTGACATACACAATAGCCAGATGGGCTAGAGCCAACAAAATCCAAACACAACAGTTTGAATTGATAAGGAAAGAGAATAAGAATGAGGGGCTCTGGATGCAAAGCAGTGAGAACTCTGGAGTCGAAGTATCATAAGAAAGAATGCCATACCAAGAGCAGAAAACAAAGGATCAATCATTTAGCCAATAGAAGTCCCCTATTTCAGTGTTATAAGTTGGAGTGAGTATTGGTACAAAGGGAACAATAGAATTCATGGCTTAAATTGTCAGCCTGAGGTCAACGTAATTTATGTTACTAATTGCATAGAGACAATAAAGTGCAATTTTTGATTGAATTAATTAAGATTCATGTAGTGATCTGAATAACCTAGGTCGGTTTGTTATAGGTCAACAGGCTGGTCAATATTGACTTGTACTGAGAAGATAAAGAGTATGGAACACAACTAAAACGGTGAACAAGTGTCAGTAAGTGGCAACACAGTACAAGCCACACATTCTAGGCACATAATGTTAATGATGGGGCTGAGATGGGGGAGGACTGGATTTTATTTTCTGCAAGGTGAAAAAAAGATTCACATTACAAAGAACAGATAAAATTATGAGATCTCCTAAGTATCATTTTCTATCTCAGTCCAAAATAAGCATAGGTAAAATTCTTTACAGTGCTCTATGAATGCTACACATATGACAAGCCAGTATCATAGCACTGCTTTAATAGCTCATTGTTATACTCGGAAGAGGTTTGCCTGCTTTCTTGGTGTTTTTAATCTATTATGCCTTTATTTTCAGTTTGCTCTGCATAACTGAGAAAACAATAAGTGCTGATATTTCTGGTTAGTTAGCTTTTGCTTGAGATTACAACAGGCTGGCAGGCTTCAGTCTTAGTTTTAACCAATACATAATTTCAGTAAATCTTAACAGTGGCAACCAAACTGAAGTACATATTACCTGTTACAGCTATTAGTGCACCGAAGAGCTTTATCAAGGCTAGTACAAAGGAAATTCCAAAATATCCTGTCAATGAAAACACAAATGCATATCCATATGTCTCCAGTAGATGCTGCAAAACAAACATGGAAACCAGATATTATTCCAATGATTCAAAACTACAGTGTAAGGATTTATTCTATAAAGTCAAACACTAAACATTAAAGTATACTTGAAGCTTGTTAAGTAGCAGTTTTTGGAAGAGTAAAATTTCAAGCGAAGTCAATAAACAAATTAGTAGTTATTATTACTATTTACAATGAAATCAAAACAGCTGGCAGTCATATCCAAAATAAGGATCCGCACTAAGTACTTAAATAGTATTCAAAACATTACCAGGCCTGATAAATCAGTAAGTAGTGATTAAGTGGTATCAAGTCTCTACTTTTATACTTGTAAATCAAAGAAGGGAGTTTGAAATTTAAGAAACCATACAAAGGTTATTGAATTTAATAAGGTAACAATATCGACATTAAAGGTTAGGAATTACAGTCACCTGGAATAATAGAAATTTTGAGATTGTCTAGATTATCTGAAGTTAGTTGTGAACATGTAGCAGTGGGTTCTGACTGGTTGTATTGAGAAGGGGTATGCTTGGTGGGCTGGAGGACAAACTCACCCTGCAATGCTGGCCCATATTCACTGCTTAAAAGACACCGATTCTCATGGTCTGACAACTCTTTAACTAAAGAGGTTTCTAAGAGACAGAACTATGGGTGGTTAGAGTTAACTATGGATGGTTAAGGTTAACTCTGAAAGAGAATGTCACTAAGAAGCAAGCAGGATCACTGTGAAATTAAAATAGCTAATCCACCTCCCAGTATAACAATCTACTAGAGGACTGTAGCCAGTCGAACAGCATTTGTGGGTGGAAAGGAAACATGCACAATTCTTTTCTCATCGCAGATTGTTTGCGGCTCCAGATTCCAGTACCTACAACCTCTTGTGTCTCCAACTTCTTGAGTAATCTGGACTAAAGTTGAAACAATGAAGGATGCTTGACAGTTATGGCAGGGCTTGAATGCAATCACCCCTTGTAAAGTAAAATCAAGCGACATAGGTGGCAATAGGGCTTTGCTTCCAAATAAGTTTAATGTCTTCTATGTTTGTTTTGACTGTCAAAACATGGAGGAACCATCACAGACTCCCACAGATCCCGATGTCCCTGTGATTGCAGTCTTTGAGGCTGACGTGAGAGCACCCTTCAGGAGGGTGAGCTCGCACAAAGCATCTAGCCCAGATGGGGTAGCTGATCAAGCACTAAAGACTTGTGCTGATCAACAGGCTGGAGTGCTCACTGAGATCTTTAACCTTTCACTGGCAGGCTGAGATACCTACCTGCTTTAATCAGGTTTAAATTATACTGGTGGCTAAAAACATGGTAACTTGCCTCAATGACTATCATTCAGTAGCATTTAGATCCGCAATGATGAAGTGTTTTGAGAGATTGGTGATGAAACATCAACTCCTGCCTGAAAAGGGATTTGGATCTGCTCCAACTTGCCTACCAGCACAATGGGTCCACAGCAGATGCCAACTCATTGGGTCTTCACTCAACCGTGGAACATTTGGACAGCAAAGATGCAGACAACAGGATGCCCTTTATGACTATAGCTCGACATTCAATACTATCATCTGCTTAAGACTAATTAACAAGCTTCAAGACCTTGGCCTCAATACCTCTGTGCAATGGATTCTCGATTTTCTCACTTGCAGACCCTAGCCAGTTTGGGTTGGCAACAACATGTCCTCCACAATCTCCTTCAGCACAGGTGCACCAGCTCCTGTGCTTAGTCTTCTGCTCTATTCACTTTACACTTATGACTGCATGGCTAAGCACAGCTCCAATGCCATATTTAAATTTGCTGACAATGCCACTGTCAGAGGTCAAATGAAAGGTGGTGACATATCAGCATATAGGAGGGAGTTTGAAAATCTGGCTGAGTGGTGCCACAACAAAAACTTCTTACTCAATGTCAGTAAGACCAAGGAGCTGATTATTGACTTCAGGAGGAGGAAACTAGAGATCCATGAGCCAGTCCTCATCAGGCAATCAGAGGTGGAGTGAGTCAGCAACTCTAAATTCTCAGCGTTATCATTTCAAAGGACCTGTCCTGGCCCAGCACACAAGTGCAATTACGAAGAAAGCACAACAGCATCTCTACTTGTGTAGATTCGGCATAAAGTCTAAAACTCTGACAAATTTCTATAGATATGTGGTGGAGAGTATATTGACTGGCTGCATCACAGCCTGTTATGGAAACACCAATGCCCTTGAATGGAATATAATACAAAAAGTAGTGGATAGGCCCCAATGCATCATGGGTAAAAACCTCCCCACCAATGAGCAAATTTAAATGGAGCATTGTCACAGGAAAGCAGCATCCATCACAAAGGACCCCCACCACCCAGGAAGGACATGCTCTCTTCTCACTGCTGCCATCAGGAAGGTGGTACAGGAGCCCTGGGACTCTCACCACCAGGTTCAGGAACAGTTATCACCTCTCAACCATCAGGCTCTTGAACCAGTGTGGATAACTTCACTTGCCCATCACTGAAATGTTCCCACAACCTATGGACTCACTATCTCAAGTTTTTAATATTTATTGCTTATTTATTATTACTATTTGTTCTTTCTTTTTGTATTTGTACAGTTTGTTGTCGTTTTCATACTGGTTGTATGCCTAGTTGGTACAATCTTTCATTGTTTCTACTATGGTTATTGTGGCGCGTGACCAAGTGGTTAGGGCGTTGGACTAGTGATCTGAAGGTCGTGGGTTCGAGCTTCGGCCAAGGCAGCGTGTGTCCTTGAGCAAGGCACTTAACCACACAATGCTCCAGTCTACCCAGCTGAGAATGGGTACCGGCAAAAATTACGATAGACTGGCGTCCTATCCGGGGGGAGTCTCGTACTCTCAGTCGCTTCATGCCATGGAAACCAGCATAAACACCGGCCTGATGGGCCACAAGGTTTGTGACAAACTTTAATTTAATTATGAGTTTTATTGGATTTATTGAGTATGCCCACAAAAATAAATCACATAGATAGTGACATATATGTACTTTGATAATAAATTTACTTTGAACTTTGAAGTTGAGCGCATTTCATCTTTTTTGCATCTATTGAAACTGGGTCTTGGGTCAATTTTGGGAGTCATTTAAATGATAACATTTCAATTAACACCTGCAGTTTTGTAATTAACTTGTATTTCTCTCATGCCATTGCTGTTTAGCCATAGGGAAAACGACAACAGTGTGCCAATTGTTTAATGAACCTGTGGAATGCAGACTGATTGATGCTGAAGTCCCCTGAATCAGTGTGGAGAAAGTCAACGTCAAATGGCTCAAGGCCTAAAGTAATACAGAAAACTCATAGCATTCCTAGAACTCGACTTGAAGTCACCTTAAAACACTCAGCACAATGTGCTGCTGCAAGAAATTTTTTCATTGCATTTAAATGTACTTGTCCATGTGACAGGGCATCCAAGATTCTGGGGAGAAAGCAGGAGAATGGGGTTGATGGGGATAATGAGTTAGCCATGATGGAATTGTCTAATTCCGCTCCTATACCTTATGGTTAAAAAAAGTCCATTTTGACTCATCCAGGTATCCAAACAAATTAATATTAGACATGTAAAATAAACTGAACACTGTCAGTGGTTAAGGATATCAAGATAAAGATGTGTATGAAGTCTCCGAGGGTAACGTGACCAATTTTCTTTAAAATCCATAAGCTAATCCCCTCTCTCTTCAAAGTAACATAACAGGCGCCAGTGATGCAGAAGGGCATGACCTGAACTAATCACTGGTTATTGAGCATAACAAGAAAAAACACAAAAGAATAAACAAACTTCTCATGTAGAGCAATAAATAAATAAAATATTTTAAACTGGACCACTACGATCTCTGTCTATAGAACTCATTACTTTGGTAAAGCAACGAACAAAATCAAAGTCCAGACCCACCCCATATGTTTTCTCTTCTCCCGACCCTTTGGGTAGAAGACGCTAAAGCCTGAAAGCACAAACTACTAGGCCCAAGGACAGCTTCTATCCCACAGTTATAAGACAAATGAACTGTTGCCTAGTATCTTACAACATACCTTGCCATTGCAGTGGCACCTAATTGCCTGTCTACAGTGCACTTTCTCTGTAACTGTAATATTTCATTCTGTTATTGTTTACTCTTGTACTACCTCACTGCACTGATGTAATGAAACTCTCTTTTAGGTCGTATGCAAAACAAAATATTTCACCATCCCTCAGTACCTATGACAATAATAAAACCAATTTACCATGTTCACTAGATCCTGTGTATCAAAGTTTAAAGCCCCGTGGCAGGAGGCCACTGAAATAACAGAAGCAGGTTCTGCAAAAGTGCCATGATGCTGGAATGGAACAGAACAGACTCAATGTTCCAGTCTACATTAAAAAAAATGGTTAAATCAGATTTGTGACCAAATGAACATATAACAGAATGGGCCCTTCAGCCCTCGATTTGTGGTAATCTTTTAACCTATTCTACAATCAATCAAATCCTTCCTTCTGACATTCCCTCCTCATTAGACATGTCCTCGAATCCAGGCAACGTCCTAGTAAATCTCCTCTGTGCCCTCTCTAAATCTTCACATCCTTCCTATAATGAGGCAACCACAAATGAATACAATACTTCAAGCATGGTCTAGTCAGAGTTTTATAGAACTGCAACATTACCTCATGGCTGTTGAACTCCATTTCCCTAACTAATGGAGATCAACACACCTTACACATCTTCTTAACCACCCTATCAACTGGCATGGCACCTTTGAGGGATCTCTGGACACGGATCCCAAAATCACTCTGTTCCTCCACACTGCTAAGAATCCTGCCGTTAATTGTGTATTCGGCCTTCAAGTTCAACCTTCCAAAGTGTGTTACTTCACACTTTTCCTACTAAACTCCATCTCAGCCCAGCACAGCACCCTGTCAGTGTCCAGCTGTAACCCATAACAACCTTCCACAATACCATCTTTGTATCATCTGCAAATGTATAAACCCAGTAAGATTGAATGAGTACAGAGAAAATTTACAAGGATGTTGCTGAAATTTGAGGACCTGAGTTATCAGGAAAGGATGAACAGGTTTGGACTTTATCCGCTGGAACATAGAAGAACGAGGGGAGATTTGACAGAGGTATACAAAATTATGAGGGGTATAGATAGAGTAAATGCAAGCAGGCTTTTTCTGCTTAAGTTTGCTGATACCAGGATTAGAGGTCATAGGTTAAGGGTGAAAGGTGAAATATTTCAAGAGAAATCTGAGAGGGAGCTTCTTCACTCAGAACAGTACGGAACGATGGAAATGGGGGATGTGGATTTGATAGCAACACTTAAGAGAAGTTTGTATAGGTACTTAGATGGGAGGGGTATGGAGGACTATGGTCCAGGTGTGGGTCGATGGGACTTGCAGAAGAACAGTTTGAAAGATAGGCCGATGGGTCTGTTTCTGTGCAGTAGTGCTTCCACTTCCTCATCCAAGTCATTTCTAAAATCATAATAAGCAAGGTCCTAGACAGACCGGTTAAATAAATGTTTGTACTGGTATAAATGGAAAATATTATAAGCACCTTGGAACTTCAGCTATGACTGAGTGTTTTTTTTTAAACCACTGAGGAACAATAGATTTTGGGCATTAAAAACAATTTCTTTAATTCACAATTATAGATTTAAACTTACTGAATAAGTATTTACTCATCCAATTCCTTTCAAATATCTATCCACAGTCTATTTGTAGCTGCTTAAAAGAGAAGGGTTTATTGTATGAAAGTAACATATTGTACTTCATGCTCAATACATATTATCTTGTACATCAGGATACAAGAAACTGGATCAACATGTCTCCAAAAGGCATCCACAACATTGATGAGGAAGTGCAACTCTGAACCATTAATAAACTATTATATAGAATGTTTTTTTCCCCTAGTTTAAACATCTCAACTTTAAGGATTTACAGATTTGTTATTTAGTTTTATGTCCGCTGACTACATTTGTAATATGGATTACAAAACACACAATCTCTTTCTTTTGAACTGTGTGCATTGAAGTAAATATGTGCAGGTTCACAAACAAAAATAGGGAGTTTTCTGCGGAAAGCTCCATCATAGAGAATTGTGTAGCAAAAAAAAAATTAATAATTCTGGAGATATTCAACAATTCAACCAAGAATGAAACACTACGTGATGGATACTGCACGGACCAGCATATACAATATTTTCTCTTTTGGTGGAG
Source organism: Mobula hypostoma (assembly GCF_963921235.1). Lineage (NCBI taxonomy): Eukaryota > Metazoa > Chordata > Chondrichthyes > Myliobatiformes > Myliobatidae > Mobula > Mobula hypostoma. The sequence goes on from NC_086097.1 coordinate 127,760,652, forward strand.
TGTGCTCACTGCTTGATCCGAGTTCAAATCTACCACTCATTAAAATCTAACATTAAATGTTTAATTGCATGAACAAGCGTTGCTAACCTAAGATTAAACACTGGGTGTGGATTTATAATACATTGTAGAAGAATTCCCTTCAATGGATCAATATCACATTACCCACTGAGATAAGGAGGCAAGAACAGCTGTTACAGTTCCCTGCCTGTACTACACCAGTTCATCTAACAGCAGCTTCATTTCCTGCTCTCATTACTTTCTTAAGGACAAGGACAATCAATGATCAGATGTAACTTTGATGCTTGTTTATGAACTAGAATCATTAATTTAATATCATTTTGGCAAAGTCTCCAGATGAGTAATGGTGAGTACATCAGTAAAGGGAAAGCAATGTAACTATTGATGCATTCAAACATTTCACTTTGTTCTGCAAAGTTTTATAGTGGGTCAATTATCATCAGGAGTTCCTATAGACCAATAAAAGGTAAAAATCAAAAAGTGCACACGTAATAATTAACCAAAGATTACCCACCATAATCCTGTTCAACGATTACATCGCATACGAGCAAACTAAATATTTAGTATTGGAAATACAAAGCATTTTAAATGCAACAAGGATGAAGCAGTTCTGCTCATTTAAATCATAAATGTTCAACTGAATGAACATAAACATTGCATTTTCTTTGAACATAGATTTAAAGGCAAATACTCAGACATATTTACATATAGGTAAACCCACTTACCCTAGAACAAAAGACAAAAGCAGGGCCCAGTCCATGGGTACAAACCAAACCCATTAATATATATAGAAAACCTATCGAATAGGAATATAAAACCTAGGAACAAGAGGAGACATGTAGATTAATGAACTCGGATGTGCAGCTGTTCAAAATGAAAGCAGTTGCTTATACTGTTATATAAAACAGAGAACAGTGCAAATGATAAATGTAAGGCAACAAAGGTGCCAAAAGGCAAACACCTGGAACTTTTAAAAAATATATAGTTTGACCCGCATTGCGTTTTAATCAAAACTACAATAAAATATAGTAATACTACATTAGCCAAGGACTACCTAAGAAAAATAATGGTTGATTCTTTGTGTAAAAGTTTGACAAATAAAATAATTCTAATCAGTAGAACACATTTGCATATAGCTGGTGGGTCTCATATGAAATGATATATGTCTAGATATTCTGGTGTGATGCAACAGTGGGGATCTAATAGCCACTTCTGTCATTGACCCCCCCTGTGAAAACTTCATTTGCTTCAGGGGCCATGGGCAAATGTTATATTTCCTAGAACAATTGTGAGGCTCATTTCTGGGAGTCGGCATCCACAGATTCAAATGGACTCATGCTAGGACTTAGCTGGTGGTGGGAAAAGAATGTGGTGTAAAGCTGCATAATGGAAGCAGGCATTTTGGAAGTTGGCAGCTGAATGGTAATAGTGGGCTAGAGTTTGAGGAAAGATTAAGTGAAAAGTTCAGGGTCACAACCAAGATTCATTCAACATGTATTTTGGGGTGGGGGGGTAGGAAAGCACCTTACAGCCTATAGGAGTCAATACTGAACTTAACAATTCAAATAATTATCTACTTCAGTCTTGAATCTCATTTTCCAACATTCAGTCATCTCTTTCTTCAGATTTCACTTGCTCCTTCCAGTTTATTTCTTTATCACCTTCTTTCAGTTATCATCATCACATTTAATTCGTTCACTCCTGGTCTCCACCCAACATAGTCTTCGCCACCTTCTTCCCCTTCTCTCCAAATTAAACTTCATTACTTGTATATTTCTCATGATGCAGGTCAGATTCGGATTCATATATCACATGTACGTTGAAACAGACAGTAAAATGCATCATTTGCTTCAACATCCAACGCAACCTAACAATATGATAGGGACCACCGGCACAATCACCACGCATTCCAGCGCTTAACATAGTATGCCCACAATTCCCTGCAGAGCAACCCAGAATGCAAGCAACAAAAGAGCAACAGCAAGATGAGCTCTGTTTCTCCCTCCCACCCAACGCACACGCACAGTCGTCCAACACCAGTACCAGCCATCTTTGGCCTCCAGCGGACTTGTGGATTCAAGGCACAAAACATCGAATTCCCCAACAGACTCGCAGAGACTTGCAGCCCCAGGCTTCCGCAGACTTTCTGACTTCTGATTAACCATTGGGCTTCCATCTTTAGTACAGACCCCAGGACTTGCCAATGACGATGAATGAAAACCCTAGATGAGGACCCTGAATACCAGGCCTCAAACTCTGGTTTTGCTGATTCATGTACCAAGGGGGTCACTGGCGTCACGCCTCCTACCTGCACAGAATTCGAATCCTGGAACCTGCCAATAACTCGTTGACCTGGGAGGGCCAACTAACCCTCATACTTGCTGGTCTGCCGGCCCGATATTCAACTACATATGTCCCATGCCTGCGTGGCTGGCCTTCGAATGTGGAGCAAAGGCATAGATTCTGGTCTGACCTCTAATTCCCTAAAACAGCCTCTTTGGGATGTGGGCAAAAACTGGAGCAGCTCGAGGAAACCTACACAGACATAGGTAGAATGGAACAAGGTTAGGGTTTCTCTTACTCTGCATTCAACATAATTTTATAATTCCTGGTAGATAATTATGCCATTTAATTATAATGAAAATTTCTGTTTTCCATTAATCAACTACCACTCCCACCTCATCCCCTGAAAAAAGGGTTTAGCTGAAAATGTAAACTCTGTTCTCAAAGCTGTTTACAATTCTACTCATCAAGTATTGCTCCTTATAAGAATAGCTCTGTAACAATATGTCCAAACAAAATGGGCAATTTCATGGTGAACCTCTAACAGTGCAGGGCCTTATTACCAAAGACTCTCCCTAAAGCTTCTTTTGCATAATAATAACAACATGATGCATCCAAGCAAGCAAAATAAATCCCACTCACAAAATGAGTTAAAAAAAAAATTACTATCATCTGAGTCATGTTTCCTGACTTAGCCAGGACAGCCAAATGATCAGGACAATCTGAATGTGTTTGAGACATTCAGAACTATAAAAGTTCAGAAGTTGTAAAAATACTACAAAAAAAAAAGCAAACTAAGACACTCAAACACTGATTGGTGGCTGGGTTGAGTTGTTCTCCGATCATGGCAATTTACTTGCAACCCTTTCATCACCATGCGAGGAGTCATCGTGCGGCAAACTTTTCGTGCGTTGTGGTCTGGGGCATGACTTCAGGATTGAAGGACGTCCATTTAGAAAAGAGATGCAGAGAAATTACTTTAATTGTGTCCTCTTGTCCTAGGCTCCTCTACCACGGGAAATAACTTTGCCATATCTCAGGCGTTTTAACTTGCAGAATGTTTCTATGAGATCCCTCCCCTCATTCTCCTAAACTCCAGGGAATACAGCCTAAGAGTTACCAGACGTTCCTCATACGGTAACCATTTCATTCCTGGAATCATTCTTTTGAATCTTCTCTGAACCCTCTCCAATGTCAGTATATCTTTTCTAAAATAAGAGCCCAAAACTGCACACAATACTCCAAGTGTGGTCTCATGATTGCCTACAGAGCCTCAACATCACATCCCTGCTCTTACATTGTATATCTCTAGAAATGAATGCCAACATTGCATTTGCCTTCTTCACCACCAATTCAACCTGGAGGTTAACCTTTAAGGTATCCTGCAGAAGGACTCCCAAGTCCCTTTGCACCTCTGCATTTTGAATTCTCTCCCCATCTAAATAATAGTCTGCCCATTTATTTCTTCCACCAAAGTGCATGACCATGCACTTTACAATATTGTATTTCATTTGCCACTTCTTTGCCCATTCATCTAAACTATCTAAGTCTCTCTGTAGGTTCTCTTGTTTCCTCAACACTACCCACTCCTCCACCTATCTTTGTATCATCGGCAAATGTAGCCACAAATCCATTAATCCCATAGTCCAAATCATTGACATATATCGTAAAAAGCAGCGGCCCCAACATCGACCCTTGTGGAACTCCACTGGTAACTGGCAGCCAGCCAAAATAGGATCCCTTTATTCCCATTCTTGTTTTCTGCCAATCAGCCAATGCTCCACCCATGCTCATAACTCTCCTGTAATTTCATGGGCTCTTATCTTGCTAAGCAGCCTCATGTGCAGCACCTTGTCAAAGGCCTTCTGAAAATCCAAGTACACCACATCTACTGCATCTCCTTCATTTACCCTGCATGTAATTTCCTCAAAAAGTTGTAGTAGGTTAGTCAGGCAGGATTTTCCTTTCAGGAAACCATGCTGGCTTTGGCCCATGTTGTCACATGCCTCCAGGTATTCCATTATCTTATTCCTAACAATCGATTCCAACAACTTCCCAACCACTGATGTCAGGGTAACAGGTCTATAAGTTTCCTTTCTGCTGCCTCCCACCCTTCTTAAATAGCAGAGTAACATTTACAATTTTCCAGTCATCCGGTACAATGCCAGATGATTCTTGAAAGATCATTGTAAATGCCTCTGCAATCTCTCCAGCTACTTCCTTCAGAACCCGAAGGTGCATTCCATCAGGTCCAGGAGATTTATTAAGCCCATTAAGCTTTCTAAGCACCTTCTCAGTCGTAATTTTCACTGCACATACTTTAGTTCTTTGACACTCTTCAATGTCCGGTATACTGCAGATATCTTCCACTGCAGACTGATGCAAAATATGCAATCAGTTCCTCTGACATCTCTGCGTTTCTCATTACAATATCTCCAGCGTCATTTTCTATTGGTCCTATATCTACACTCAACTCTCTTTTACCCTTTATGTACTTAAAAAAGCTTTTAGTATCTTCTCTGATATTAGTTGCCAGCTTCCTTTCGTAATTCATCTTTTCCTTCTTAATGACCTACTTAGTTTCCTTCTGCAAGTTTCTAAAAAGCTTCCCAATCCTCTATCTTTCCACTAACTTTGGCTTCCTTGTATGCCCTCTCTTTTGCTTTTACTTTGGCTTTGACTTCACCTCTCAGCCACAGTAGTGTCCTCTTTCCATTCGAAAATCTCTTCTAATGTGGAATACACCTGACTTGCACTCCCCTCATTTTTCGCAGAAACTCTAGTCATTGCTTCTCTGCTGTCCTTCCTGCTAGTGTCCTTTTCCAGTCAACCTTGGCCAGTTACCCTCTCATGCCATTGTAATTTCCTTTATTCCACTGAAATACTGACACATTGGAATTTAGTTTCTCCTTCTCAAATTTCAAAGTGAACTTGATCATATTGTGCTCACTGTTCCCTAAGGGTTCCTTAACCTTAAGCTATCTTATCACTGCACAACACCCAATCCAGCACAGCCGATCCCCTAGTGGACTCAACACAAGCTGTTCTAAAAAGTCATCCATTTGCAAGTAAATTGTCAAGATTGGAGAGCAACTTAACACAACCACTGATAAAAATATTAAACATTTGTGAAAGTATTTGAAAGTGCTCCTTTAAAAATAGTCTCAATTAACAATGAGTGACTAAAATATACTCATACGGTTCATAAAAAAACCCAGCACTGCTACAGAAAATGAGGTTAAATCGAAATAGAGCAATGGTAGGGTACTCATTAATGTGGTGCTTCAACACCCATATGGAAATTTGTCTCCACATTTTTAAACAAGTTTTTCATTTTCCTAATATACCTTCTCTTACATAAATGTCAGAAACAGGAAGGGAGCAATCACTATTTCGAGTATTCTACAGACCTCTAACAGCGACAGAGACAATGAGGGACAGATCAAGGGGCAGATTTTGGAAAGGTGCAAAAATAACAAGGTTGTTATCATGGATGACCTCAACTTCTCTAATACTGATTTGCATCCCCTTAATGCAAAAGGATTATATGCGGTATTGGTTAGGTGTGTCCGGGAAGCATTCCTGACATAATATGTAGACAACCCAACTTGAGGAAAGGCGCTACTGAATCTGGTGCTAGGCAATAAACCAAGTCAGGTCTACAGGTGGGTGAACATTTCAGGGACAGTGACCACAACTCCCTGACCTTTACCATAGCCTTGGAGAGGAATGGGAGCAGATGGGATGGGGAAGTATTTAACTAGGGGAAGGAGGAATTATGATGCCATTAGGCAGGATCTTGGGAGCATTAATATAGGTTTCTCCCATTGAGGCAGCGAAAGGTGGTAGACTGAAGGAAACATGGTTTACAAAACATGTGGTACATCTACTCAAAAGGAAGAAGGTTTAACATTTTAGGAAGCAAGGATCAGAAAGGGCTCTCAAGAGTTCCAAGGCAGCCAGGAAGGAGCTGTTAGAAAGGGGCATGAGAAGGCTTCGGTGAGTGGGATAAAGGAAAACTCTAAGCCATTTTACATACATATGAAGAACAGGAGGACGACTAAAGGTAAAACCAATAAAAAGAAACGTGCTTGAAGTTGGAGGAGGTAGGGGAGGTCCTTAATGAAAACTTTACTTCAGTGTTCACCAGTGAGAGGCACCTTGACATTTGTGAGGACAGAGTAAAACAGGCTGATTTGTCTGAAGATGTCAAGGTTAAGGAAGAGGATTGTTGGAACTTTTGAAACACATTAAGATAAATAAGTCCCTGGGCTGGATAGGACATACTCCAGGTTACTATGGGAAGTGAGGGAAGAGATTACTGTACCTTTGGTAATGACTTCTGTATCCTCAGTGGCAACAGAAGTGCCAGAAGATGAAAGGTCGGTAAATGTTATTCCTTTGTTCAAGAATGGTAGTAGGAATAATCCTGAGAATTTCAAACCAGTGAGTCTTATTTCAGTGGTGGGCAAGCAATAGGAGAAGATTCTTGGAGATGGTATTTACGAGAATTTGGAGAAGTATAATTTGATTACAGATAGTCAGCATGGCTTTGTGAGGGACAGGTTATGTCCCAAGAGCCTGACTGAATTCTTTGAGGATGTGACGAAGCACATTGAAGAGAGAGCAATGGATCCAATGGTTATGGATTTTAGGAAGGCATTTGATAAGGTTCCCTATGGTAAGCTCATTCAGAAAGTCAGGAAACATGGAATACAGGGAAACTTGGCAGTGTGAATTCAGACAACACACATCAAAGTTGCTGGTGAACGCAGCAGGCCAGGCAGCATCTGTAGGAAGAGGTGCAGTCGACGTTTCAGGCCGAGACCCTTCGTCAGGACTAACTGAAGGAAGAGTGAGTAAGGAATTTGAAAGTTGGAGGCAGAGGGGGAGATCCAAAATGATAGGAGAAGACAGGAGGGGGAGGGATAGAGCCAAGAGCTGGACAGGTGATTGGCAAAGGGGATACGAGAGGATCATTGGACAGGAGGCCCGGGAAGAAAGACAAGGGGGGGGACCCAGAGGATGGGCAAGGGGTATATTCAGAGGGACAGAGGGAGAAAAAGGAGAGTGAGAGAAAGAATGTGTGCATAAAAATAAGTAACAGATGGGGTACGAGGGGGAGGTGGGACCTTAGCGGAAGTTAGGGAAGTCGATGTTCATGCCATCAGGTTGGAGGCTACCCAGACGGAATATAAGGTGTTGTTCCTCCAACCTGAGTGTGGCTTCATCTTTACAGTAGAGGAGGCCGTGGATAGACATATCAGAAAGGGAATGGGATGTGGAATTAAAATGTGTGGCCACTGGGAGATCCTGCTTTCTCTGGCAGACAGAGCGTAGATGTTCAGCAAAGCGGTCTTCCAGTCTGCGTCGGGTCTCACCAATATATAAAAGGCCACATCGGGAGCACCAGACGCAGTATATCACCCCAGTCGACTCACAGGTGAAGTGTTGCCTCACCTGGAAGGACTGTTTGGGGCCCTGAATGGTGGTAAGGGAGGAAGTGTAAGGGCATGTGTAGCACTTGTTCTGCTTACACGGATAAGTGCCAGGAGGGAGATCAGTGGGGAGGGATGGCGGGGAGGGAAAGATGTGCTTAGTGGTGGGATCCCATTGGAGGTGGCGGAAGTTACGGAGAATAATATGTTGGACCCAGAGGCTGGTGGGGTGGTAGGTGAGGACCAGGGGAACCCTATTCCTAGTGGGGTGGCGGGAGGATGGAGTGAGAGCAGATATACGTGAAATGGGGGAGATGCGTTTAAGAGCAGAGTTGATAGTGGAGGAAGGAAAGCCCCTTTCTTTAAAAAAGGAAGACATCTCCCTCATCCTAGAATGAAAAGCCTCATCCTGAGAGCAGATGCGGCGGAGACGGAGGAATTGCGAGAAGGGGATGGCATTTTTGCAAGAGACAGGGTGAGAAGAGGAATAGTCCAGATAGCTGTGAGAGTCAGTAGGCTTATAGTAGACAACAGGAATTCTGCAGATGCTGGAAATTCAAGCAACATACATCAAAGTTGCTGGTGAACGCAGCAGGCCAAGCAGCATCTATAGGAAGAGGCGCAGTCGACGTTTCAGGCCGAGACCCTTCGTCAGGACTAACTGAAGGAAGAGTGAGTAAGGGATTTGAAAGCTGGAGGGGGAGGGGGAGATGCAAAATGATAGGAGAAGACAGGAGGGGGAGGGATAGAGCCGAGAGCTGGACAGGTGATAGGCAAAAGGGGATACGAGAGGATCATGGGACAGGAGGTCCGGGAAGAAAGACAAGGAGGGGGGGTTGACCCAGAGGATGGGCAAGAGGTATATTCAGAGGGACAGAGGGAGAAAAAGGAGAGTGAGAGAAAGAATGTGTGCATAAAAATGAGTAACAGATGGGGTACGAGGGGGAGGTGGGGCCTTAGCGGAAGTTAGAGAAGTCGATGTTCATGCCATCAGGTTGGAGGCTACCCAGACGGAATATAAGGTGTTGTTCCTCCAACCTGAGTGTGGCTTCATCTTTACAGTAGAGGAGGCCGTGGATAGACATGTCAGAATGGGAATGGGATGTGGAATTAAAATGTGTGGCCACTGGGAGATCCTGCTTTCTCTGGCGGACAGAGCGTAGATGTTCAGCAAAGCGGTCTCCCAGTCTGCGTCGGGTCTCACCAATATATAAAAGGCCACATCGGGAGCACCGGACGCAGTATATCACCCCAGTCGACTCACAGGTGAAGTGATGCCTCACCTGGAAGGACTGTTTGGGGCCCTGAATGGTGGTAAGGGAGGAAGTGTAAGGGCATGTGTAGCACTTGTTCCGCTTACACGGATAAGTGCCAGGAGGGAGATCAGTGGGGAGGGATGGGGGGGATGAATGGACAAGGGAGTTGTGTAGGGAGCGATCCCTGCGGAATGCAGAGAGGGGGGGGGGAGGGAAAGATGAGCTTAGTGGTGGGATCCCGTTGGAGGTGGCGGAAGTTACGGAGAATAATATGTTGGACCCGGAGGCTGGTGGGGTGGTAGGTGAGGACCAGGGGAACCCTATTCCTAGTGGGGTGGTGGGAGGATGGAGTGAGAGCAGATGTACGTGAAATGGGGGAGATGCGTTTAAGAGCAGAGTTGATAGTGGAGGAAGGGAAGCCCCTTATAGGCTTATAGTAGACATCAGTGGATAAGCTGTCTCCAGAGACAGAGACAGAAAGATCTAGAAAGGGGAGGGAGGTGTCGGAAATGGACCAGGTAAACTTGAGGGCAGGGTGAAAGTTGGAGGCAAAGTTAATAAAGTCAACTCTGTGTGAATTCAGAATTGGCTTCCCCATACAAGCAGAAGATGGTTGTTGTAGAAGAAACGCATTCTGTATGGAGGTCAATGACCAGTGGTGTTCCGCAGGGATCTATTCTGGAACCCCTGCTCTTTGTGAGTTATATAAATTATTTGGATGAGAAAGTAGAAGGGTCTTTGGCCTTCCATGGCAAAGGCTGGCGATCCTGTGGATAGTGTAGAAGGTTGTAATAGGTTATAACAGGACATTGACAGGATTCAGAGCTGTACTGAGAAAAGGCAGATGGAGTTCAACCTGGAAAAGTATGAAGTGATTCAACATTGGAAGGTCGAATTTGAAGGCAGAATACATCAAAGTCAAAAGTACATGGTTAGTAACAGGATTCTTAGCAGTGTGGAGGAAACAGAGATCTTGGGGTTCATGTCCATAGATCCCTCAAAGTTGACATGCAAGTTGATAGGGCTGTTAAAAGGCAGTATGGTGTGTTGGCCTTCATTAGTTAGGAATTCAAGAGTTGTGAAGTAATGATGCAGCTCTACAAGACTCAGGTTAGACCACACTTGGAATATTCTGTTCAATTTTGGTTACCCAATTATAGGAAGGATGTGGAAACTTTAGACAAGGGGTTCCAACCTTTTTTATACCATGGACCAATATTATTAAGCAAGGGGTCCATGTACCCCAGGTTGGGAACCCCTGTTTTAGAGGGTGCAGAGGAACTTTACTAGGACAGTGCCTAGATTAGACAGCATGCTTATGTGGATAGGCTGAGTGATCTAGGGATTTTCCTCTTTGCAGTGAAGGAGGATGAGAGATGACTTGATAGAGGTGTGCAAGATGATAAGAGGCACAGATTGAGAGGATATCAGAGACTTTTGCCCCCATAGTGGAAATTGCTAATATGAAGGCCATGATTTTAATGTGATTGATGATTGATGAGGAGATGTCAAAGGAATTTTTTTTTTATTTTTTTATTAAACATAGAACACACTGCCAGGGGTGGTGGTAAAGGCAGATACTTTAGGGCATTTAAAAGCTCTTAAATGGGCACGTGTATGCTAGAAACAAATGAAGGGCTATGTAGGACAGAAGGGTTAGATTGATCTCAAAGTAGGTTAACAGGTCAGGACAACATTGTGGGCCAAAGGCCCTGTACTGTGTTGTAACATTCTATTTTAATTCTCCACTACATGGCATTACAGACAAAAAAACATACAAATGACAAATGTATCTTTCACTTCACTACTCCCATCAACAGTTCTTATTTACTGACTGTAGCACCAGCTTTCAAAAGCCCCGTTTGCCCATAATGGCATATTTAGTCTTGAGTGGCCTCCTAACACCTCAAATATAACCTCACCTGTAACTTGACCGTTTTCATCATGGAAGTCAGGGTAACATTTACTCTCACTTTCTAGTCTCACGGTCATTTCAAGTCACTATCACAGTCTTTTGCCACATCTTCAGATTTACTGATAACAGCTGCCTCCTCTTTGACTTAATACACTTTTCTTTTAAGACAACAGCGAGTACAGGCATTTGGCTGTGTTGCAGGCTGCCCTGGCTGCAGGTCATCAGAATTCCCGCCATTACAAATCCTCACCGGCAGCTTCCTGTCAGGAGTGCTGCTTGAGGTTTGTGAGGGTTAACCACCAACAGCATTTGTATCATCTGGATTCCCTTAGTCATAGAGTGTTAAAGCACAGCAATAAGCTCTTCGGCCTTCCATGGCAATTTTTTGGTCACGTTGGATTAGAATGTAAAATGTTTATTATTCTTCTAGTTTAACTTCCTCTATGCTTGCTTGTAACTTTTATATAATATCTTAAAAGTGTATCATTCAGTGAATGTTCAGTAATTGTCCTAGAGCTGATTCTGTATTTTTCTAGAAGCTTCTCTGCAGCCTGTGTCACACAACTGAACCTATTTCATTCTTTTCATTGGAATGTCTTGTCATCTCTCTAGACTGAGCTGGTTTTTAAAAGTATAGGACAACCGGAACTTCTTTGGTTTTTATTTAGAGATACAGCATGCAACAAGTCTTTCTGCTTTCTGGCCCACTGAGCTGCACCACCCAGCAGCATAACTATTTAACCCTAACCTAATCACAGGACAACTGACAACAACAACCAATTAAGCTCCCAACCTGTACGTCTTTGGTCTATGGGAGGAAATCAGAACCCACGCGCTCACAGGAAGAACATACAAACTCCTTACAGATGGCGCCAGAATTAAACTCCGAACTACAGAATGCCTATGTTGTAATAGTGTCATGCTAAATGCTACACTACCTTGATGCATCTCTTTTGTTCTCTCCTTTTTTCCCCTCTCTCTCTCTTACATTACAGCGAGTTGATTACTGTTATTTTTACTGTTATGAACACCTAATAAATGCACTTCATTGTCTTCTGAAGAATCTTCTGGATCAGAACATCTTAAGATCCATTACACCAATCCCATTTGCCTGCATTAGGGCTGCATCCTTCTATGCCTGCCTATTTAAGTATTAGTCTTATTGTTTCTTAAAATTGTAGTTGTACCTGATTCCGCCACATCCCTGATAGTGCGTTCCAGATATCAATCACTCTCTGTGCAAAATGTTTACTCACAAGGTCATATATATAAAATATAAAAGCACGCATGTATAAAAATAAAATCTTCTATTAGGTTATCCATCGGCCTCCTTTGCTTCAGGAAAAGCAAGCCCAAATTATCCAAACTCTCTCCATAATTGGAGGGTTTGAGAGGGCACTGAAGAAGTTTACCAGTATACTGTTTCGATTAGGGGGCAAGTGCTATTAAGAAGAGGTTGGATAAGATTGTTTCCTCTGGAGTGGCACAGACTGAGGAAAGACCTGATAGAAAATTACAGAATTATGAGAGGCATAGATAGGGTTAAACAACCTTTATATTTGTTTTCATTTGGGGACAAGTTGTCTGTCTTGCTTAACATGCATTAAGGCAAGGGCTGTTTAAAGGTATGTTTAAAGCTGATGTGTCAAGCAAACATTTAGTTTGGAACAGGCAGTAGGTGGAATGTGTTGCCAGGGTAGGTGCAATAGTGATGTTTAAGAGGCTCTTTGATAGGCAGATGATGTGCAGAGAATAGGAGAATATGGACCATGTACAAGGAGAAGGTGGTTCATTTAATGAGGCATCATTGCCTTGATTAGTTCAGTACAATATTGTTTATCTTCTGTACGATTCTATGTTCCATGATTAAAGTTCTCTGATCCAGGGCATATCTGGTGAATCCTGTCTATGCTTTCTCCAGTTGATCACAAGTCAACAACCAGAACTGCTTATACTGCTCAATCTCGTCACTGAAAGTTGTTACAGACTTGTCCAGATCTCTTTGTTCCCTGGAGATATTCCCTTACCAGACTCCCATTATAGCAACATCCATTCAGTTTCTATTGATGCAATTATGAAGAAGGCGGGCCAGTGGCTATATTACATTCTGAGTTTGAGGCAATGTGGTATGTTACCAAAGACACTAGCAAATTTCTACAGATGCTCTGTAGAGAGCTTTCTGACTGGTTGTATCACCGTTTGGTATGGAGACTCCAATGCACAGGATAGAAAAAGCTGCAGAATATTGCAGACTCACCCGGCTCCATGATGAGCACTAGCCTCCCCACCATCAAAGATTTCTTCAAAAGCTGCCATCTATCATGAAAGACACCCACCATCCAGGCCATATCTTCTTCTCATTACTACCATCAGGCAAGAGGTACAGAAGCCTGGAGACTTGCATTCAATGTTTTAGAAATAGCTTCTTCCCCTCCAACATCAGACTTCTGAATGGTCCATGAATACTATTCTGCTATCTTTCTGCATTATTTATATTTTAAATATTTCTTATCGTGACTTACTGTACAGTCACTTTTTAAATGTATTGCATTGTATTGCTGCCACAGAACATTTTATGACATATGTCAGTGATAACACATCTAAACACGAGGAAGTCTGCAGATGCTGGAAATCCAAAGCAACACACACAAAATGCTGGAGGAGCACAACAGGGCCAGGCAGCATCTATGGAAATGAATAAACAGTCGATGTTTCAAGCCGAGAATCTTCTTCAGGACTCTAATACATCTAATTCTGATTTAAAAGCTTCCCTATAACTTGAAGAGTGGTGCAGGTATTCTGTTATGTCCCTTTTAAGAGTTACCTGCAAAGACATCACCTGCAGCACATCAGCAGGGAACACTGCACTGAAAGCATAATTATCACCTTCAGTATGACATTACACAGGGGAAACCGGCAACATTACTTTGAAAACAATGCTTGTTTAAGAGAAAACTGTCAACAAAATTTAGACTACTCATATTGTTATTTTTTTTATATACCATAAGTAGCCGGGAGTAAAATCCTGTCCAAAGTTTATTAAAAAAAAATTAAAGGACATATTTTTTCATTCAAGACCCACTTACATCTCTTGCTATATTATGAACCTTAACCAGAGGATCTCACAGATTTATTTCCATGCAAACCAATGGAGAAATATCAGTCGCACTTCTATCCACCTGATTCTTCAGTGTCACAAGTGGGCACTTTGACGAGGTTCCCTCTCCATGTACAGCTCCATGAAGAGGCTGGGCAAAGCACAGCAGCCTACCTAACAACAAACTGCTGACAGTGAGTTCTGACTAGATGTTTGTTATGCTTCATGCTACCATTGTCAGTGAATGCTTGACAGTTTGCCAACAATTTAATGCAAAACTGGTCTAGTCATCAACTTTCACAGAACCAAAGCGTATCATAACATGTTCACATTGAACATCAATTGTGTATCACAAACTGAATGTAAAGATGATCTTCCAACAAGATACTTGAAATACAAGGCATTATGCAACAATTCAATTTTAAGACTCACCATACTGGGTGGTTTAGCTTTAAAGAACAAAAACACCTTGCTCAAAATACAAAGTGCAAGGCATGCAGAACAAAGGGCATTTTATAATCTTTCAATAGTTTGAAAGTCATGTACATAGTAATACCTTTACAAACCTACTGAAATAACAGGACAACTAAGTAGTGAGTGATTTAAATTACTTACCATTTCTGAATTTGAACCATTATGCAATTTCATAGCTTTCTCTTGTACATTTCCAATAGCTGCATCTGCACAAAGGGCCATTGATATAAGCGCTATTCCTGAAGGACACAGATTTTCAAAATGACCTTAAGCTTAATAAATACAATGTGCATCTTATTAAAGGATATAAAAGGACTTTCCGACAAGTCTGTAACACAATTTTACATCTTTAACATCTCATATAACGTCTCACTTCAGTAACTCCAAAGCAAACTTTATAATATTCATACAACTTAAAATTTCTATATTAAATTTCGTATTTAACACTTGATCAGCTTAAATTGCCCACAAATAGTGAAACAAGATTAGCATCAGTGGCTGTGGGAATAAATGCAAACAATTAAATTTACAAATGTTATGGGATTCATAGGCACCAAAAATCATGCATTTATCAGTAGTAAACTACTAAATAAATCTGCGGTTACACATGAAATAAAAACAGAAAATTCAGAAGACAGAATTTCAGTAGGTTGGGCAGCATCTATGGAGGGAAATAAACAATCGACACTTTGTACCGAATCCCTTCATCAGTCATAGTGGAGATGGAAAAGGATGTACTGAGGAAATAAAATCAATGGCTTTCTTGGGAGACAAAATCCTGATAAATAGTTTGTGTTGAAATACCTAACAGTAAAGAATTAAGTGGACATCTTTCTTCCACACCTTTAGCCTCAAACCTCACGTGTACCTCCTCCTAATATCTGGTAAAACTATTGTTTCAATGTTTTCCTGCCTTGATTTTATTCCTCCTCCCCATGTGCAGCCTTTTTTCACCTACAGCCATACTTCTAATGTCACTATCACTTTGATGCTTTCTACTTTCATGGTCCCAACTGACTCAGCTTCCTTCCATATATCAAATCTCTCCACACTTTGATCTCACACCAGATTAACGTGACAATATTTCATTAGGGACAGACCTCCAAACAGTCTCACACTACAAATCACATTCACTTACCCAGAAGCACTGGTTCTTACATTGAACAACCTTCCTTTCTACTACATTCACAAGCCTATTAACTGTCCTGGTTTCTGTCCTCTGTCTTTATTCCTCCCCTGCTTTTCCAGTAGGATGATGGTTGTGTGGATTCTGATGCCTTCATTTGTACAGAACTTGGAAATTTCATCAATCTTTACTACTAATTTCTATCCTACTCTCTCTTCAATTTTGTAACTCCACCTCAGGAGATAGGCAGGTAACCAATATCCATGATAACCCCATTATATGTGGACTAAACCTCCCTCCACCCTGCTTTCTGCAAGGAACCTTCCATTATCTGTTTCTCCAGTTCCATATCTGCTCTGTTGACAGACTCTCCACATTAGGGCTTCCAAAGTGTAAACACAAGAGATTCTGCAGATGCTGGAAATGCAGAGTAACACACTAAACAGTAAACAAATAAACAAAAGGTAGTTCTGATGAAGGTCTCGGCCTGAAACATCTACTATTTACTCTTTTCCATAGATGCTGTCTGGCCTGATGAGTTCCTCAGCACTGTGTGCATGTGCGTGCGTGCGTTGCCACGAAGGATGAGGTGGCTCGCATTGCAGATGCAAAAGAAATAGGATAGTTTGTAAACATATTTACCATTTGACTTGGGGAAATTATGACTGGAGAAATAGAATTTTAAAAGAGGCAAAATGAATTGAACAAAATAAGCTGTTCAAAACAGAATTCAGAGGAGTCAGGGATAGAGATTGGTTTCGTAACAAAAGCCTTATTGGCCTCAGAGTGGAAGTTATTCCAAAGCAAACATAATATGGAAGATACAGGAAGTGGTAAAAAATTTAGAAGTCATGAGCCAAGTATAAATCAGAAACATGATACATATCATTCAATGAAAGGTAGTTAGCACACAAAAAACATTCTGGACAAAAATGACGAGTGGGGAAAAAACGTCTGTTGAACTTGTGGCACAGCCCACTCAAAATGATGGTGAGCTGAATGACCAATATACGAATTGGTCAACAAGATAGGTGCCAAAGGAGTGTGTTATCGGGATTTGCTGTTAATCTAAAAAGGTAATGATGTGCCTCAATAATCCTGTGTCGAAGTTTGGGAGAAGACCTTACTTAGGCTCTTAACCACCTGGTGACTGCAATTCGCTGGCCCTCTAGTTAAACCACTTTCTATTGCTTCAACTGAATTTTGTCTAGGAGGCTAGTTTTTCTTTATATTTATTTCACTACTGCACTTAGAAGAAAGAATTTTGCTTCTCAAGGCAAAACTGTCCAGTACAAATCGGATTTAGTTGGGATTATACGCATGCCAAGATATCTTACTCCTGCAAGGAAGCTGCTGGTCAATGAAAATCCAGGTGCTTCTGTGTTATTTTGTGTGCCCAGAGATACAAAAAAAAAAGTTGCAAATCTATGTTAGGAAAGTAAATTTAGTTGCTGATGTGACTGTCAGTCACTTTATCAGCCCCAAGGCGATTGACCTCATGTCTATGCACTATCTGAAAGTTAATACTCAGTATATCAAAACTGTTTATATAAATAATATCCAAATTCCAAGGAGCTCACAGCCAACATCAAATTGGCTTATTTATCTTCAATAAAAAATATTTTTAAAATATATTTATATCTTTTACAAGAAATTTAATTATTCAATGACCTAACTGAACTCCAATTTTGTTTTTATAATTGAAAACATGCACACATATCCCTGCTTTTAGGTTATATTACATTCCGTGTCAAATTTCATCACTAATCTAGAAATGCTCTCTCAGTGATTTACATATTTATGCAGCAAAGTGCAATTGTATTGGCAGATATGCAAGAATTAGACAGCAAAAGGAATTCAAGATGTTCCACAAATAGTACTAAGTTCAAAAGATGTGACTTTAATCATAAATGCATTGAATTAAATTTACATGCTTTTATACACAAGTTCTCAACTATAAGATATCAAACTCCATAACACACAATTACAAGATGGAAAATATACTATATTCAGAAGTGATAGAAAGGACAAGAGGCAAATACTTAATAACAATACTTTTCAAAAGTAACGATATGCCTTACCTGCAAAATTGAAGTTGGGTGCCACTTTGCTATCAGCCAAAGTGAACCAAATTAGACCAAAACTCATACAAAGTGCAGCCGAAACATCTATAAAATTGTAGCGTTTGCCTGTCAGAATGAAATCATATTAATAAATAGCTAAGAATGTATATTGGTGTGTTGCTCCATATTATACAAATACAAATCTTTCAAACCACAAAATTTACATCAGATTTTAGGGATGAATAATGGGAAAGTGGTGAGTTATGCAAGATTTTAGGAATTAGCAATAACTCAAAGAAAATTGTGTGACAGGATGACTAAAATCAATTTGAAAAATAATTGAGATTAACACTGCCTGTGAATAATAGCAACAAATTTTATCCATATCCTTGAAAGTTATTTTCTTATAAAATTTTGTAAAATGTTATCCAGCTTTCAAAAAAACAGAATAGATACAACACATGCAAAATACTGGAGGAACTCTGCAAGAAATGCATCATCTATGGAGGGAAACAGTTTCGGGACAAGACTCTTCATCAGAACTGGAAAGGAAGAGGCAGAAGCCAGAATAAGATGATTGGGTGCGGGGCGGGGGGTAGAAGAGGGAGGAATACAAGCAGCCAGGTGATAAACAAGTCCAGCTGAGGGGGAAGGTGGGCAAGTGGGTGAAGGTGGATGAAAGGGAATGATGTGAGAATGCGAGGGGTGATAGGTGGAGGAGGTAAAGAATAGGCTGAAGGAGGAATCCGATACACGAGGCCAGTGAACCAAAGAATAAAAAGGACGGACATAGGAAACCAGAAGGTGATGGACAGATTTCCAACTTGTGTCTACAAAATATATATAGTATCTCATTAAAATGGTGCATTTATCCATCCTTTGCACAACTGAGATTTTATTGGTATCTGCCAACACACAAGTCCCTAAACAATACTACCAAAAAAAAATTCTCAAATCATCTGTGTTAATGTTATTTGAAGACCTTGATGCATAAATCAATAACAATATCTCAACAATATTTTATGGCCCCGGAAGCATTTTGTGAAGGATGCTAGATCATTTCAAGTTCACTTGCTCTTTTGAACAATCGACTATTGCAACCAGCTAGAACAACCCATTGTTTCTCTTTCCTTCTGATGACAGGCTCTTAACCGAAACATTAACTCAGTTTCTCTCTTCAGATGCAGCTTGACCAGTTGAATATTTCAATCACTGAGTCTTTGTTACAAACTCCACTTACCTCCAGCACAACATCCTCCCACATGCCAATAAAATATTCAGGTAAGAACACGACACCCCGAGGCTCATAGTCCTCAACACTCTATCCTGCACTGTCCCATTCATCCAGCAGTCCCATTCTCAATTAACCACAATGGATCATGCCATTTAACACATCAAGTATTAAAACAACTAAGGAATGCCTAGGAAGAGTGACCGCACAGGTAAATATGGTGGTGAAGACTGCATATGACATTCTTAACTGCATAGGTCAGGCATGAACTATAAAGGTTATAACATAATGTTACAACTTTACAAAATATTAGTTAGACTGCAGTTTGTGTACTATGTGCAGTTCTGGTTGCCACACCATAAGAAGGATGCAGTTTGCACTGGATCTAATGAAGAGAAGATTCATCAAGAGGTTGTCTGGATTTTAGTTATGGGGAAAGTTTAGACTGGATGGGTATGTTATTTTTGGAGGGAAAGAGGCTGTGGGATGGCATATAAAATTATAAGAGGCATAGTTTGATAGATTTTTCCTATCAAAAAACGAGAGGGCAGGGTTTTACAGTGAGTGGAAGGAGCTTTAAAAAGAACATGAAGGGATTTTTTAAAAAATATACTGAAAATGTTTGCTATTTGGAACTCACTCCCAGAGGCGGTGGTTGAGTCAGGTACAATCATTGCACTTAGGACATATTTAAACAGAAATTTAAATAGGAAAGGCATAGAAGGATATAGACCTAACATGGGCAAATGGGATTCATGTTAATGGGCAAAAGGTTCTGCATGGTGCAACCCGTGTTCTTCAGCATGATTCTAGGATATCCTTTTGGTTCTATTTTTAATCGCCATGGTTGCTACGTTGCAGCCTCACAATCATGTGTTCAAGCTTGATATTTTTAAGTTTCCTGTCTCTTGTATCACTTCAACAGTTTAGTTCATTAATACTTTTTCTTTAGAACCTATTTCATGAACCAGCTTTTTGTTTATTCTGTAATCTTTTTAATCAATTAGTCCACTGTTAGTTATTCTTGAGCCGCCACTGAAGAATATTTCTACATTTTAAGACATGAAAG
Source organism: Mobula hypostoma (assembly GCF_963921235.1). NCBI lineage: Eukaryota > Metazoa > Chordata > Chondrichthyes > Myliobatiformes > Myliobatidae > Mobula > Mobula hypostoma. Next base: position 127,780,622 of record NC_086097.1, read on the forward strand.
GGCATCAATAAATTCAAAATGTTAAATTAGTAAAGTCCAAGGATATTGGTTATCTGTTAAGGACGTACAATTTAATAAAGACTCAAATAAGACTGAAAAGGTGATAGTTTTGAAGAGCAGTGGTTTTTAAAGGGAATTTATGAGGGAAATGTCTGAACTCTGAATCAATATATGGTCATATTACATTGATCCATAGTCCTTTTGAAGACTTTCTATGCTTACAAGATGTTTGTAGCAATAACATCAGTAGAGCTGTACCAATTCTTTCAGCCACAGCTTGAAAATGATTATAGTCAGATTGCAAAAGCACCATGTGTGACAAAAGCCAAGTTATCAGAAGATTGATGCCGATGAGAGAGATAAGAGAGACAATGGGGAAACATTCAGAAATGTTAATGGGAGACGAGAGAGATTAACGAAAAGACACACAGTTCCGAGTATTGTCAGACCGGTTCCTTTGAACCTGAACTGTTTGAAGTTTGATGGACAGGCGATACCCCAGCAGGGGGATAAAAGGAACAGGTTCGCTAAGGCAAGGGACACACCACAAAATCACGAGGTAACGAGACCCTGGAAGTGCGGTGCGCCCCCCCACAAGTTGGTGGGAGTTTTTTTTGGAGGTCTGGTCACAGGACCGACCATAGATGCACAGGGTAGAAAGGTACGATCGGCGGGAACATGGTGTGTGTGTCCGCCCTTGCCTGGGTGCCGGGTTCACCGCAGAAGAACGATTGTATCTGGAACGGAGGGGTCACAGTTGGTGACCTCAGAAGACATTACAAAGGGCTCGCCCGAAAGCTAACTGCGAGGAATATCAAAGGTCTGTTTGAATTCGATTTGAATATCATCATTCGCTCTCTCTCTCTAACGACACAACAGCGATTACTGCGAACTGTATTCAGCTGAACTGAACTCTGCGTCACTTGAGACTGATCATTTACCTCTAGACTGCGATAGAGCTTGATTGATTCCTATTATCCTAGTTCTGTGTACATGCGTGTTTTATCATTGCTAACCTTTTGCATTTATATCCATACTATTAGAATACTGTGTTACTTATTTCTTTAATAAAAACTTCCTTAGTTCCAGTAATCCAGACTCCAACTAAGTGGTCCATTTCTGCTGGTTTGGCAACCCAGTTACGGGGTATGTAACACATGCAACACTCATCTATTTAACCGGCAAACTTCACAGCAAACATAAAAATGAAGTTTCACGATATATTTTGTGTTTTACAACTTAGAGTGAGAGGTTGGAAAAGCCAAGAAGAGTGTTATTGAAGTGGTTAGCTTAAATTGGCAATTTACTGCACAAATCTAACAAATACTTACATTAATCAATATTTTAATTCAATGACTTGCATAGAATCATTAAATTCTTAAGTCACATTTAAAAGAATTAAGTGTGCAAAAGGTGCAAATTGAAAGCATATTTATGAGAAATTATTCCAGTCAAAAACTCAGAAGACAACTTTCGTACCTGATATTGTGATGATAAAGTTGTCAAACACATTAGAACAACATTCTGTAATATCATCCACTTAGTGCTGTCTTATTTACTAAGGGGGGTTGAAAAAGAACTGCATACAAAGTTTTACTTTGCAAAAAAACAATTAATGATGACGTTGCACTTTAGGAACTGAATTATTCTGTAATTTACAACTCCTGTGTACCTTGTATGAAGACTCCTCCTATCATTACAGGAATCAACTTGCAGCACTTAAAAATTACTTGAGTTGGATAATTCAGATAACCAAGCGAGGTATTTGATAATCCCATAGTTGCCACTGTTAGAAATGCTATCATCATATATGTTTTCCACGGGATTCTGTAAAATAAGGCATAAAGAAGGCTTATAAATCAAATTAAGTTAATTTTGGTGCTTAATATGCTTTGTTTATAAACCATGGTATGTAGTCTTTGTTTACAATGTTTATATACTACAGTAAAGAAAAAGCAAAACGTTTCCTCAGTGACTATGTTCATTTAGATTTTAATCAAAAATGCTTCAGCAAAATATTCAAATTTGTAAATACATAAAACACATACCCTGAAGTATTATCTTCTGCTGCATTATGCTTAAAGTTCATATTCATTCGACCAAATTTAAATTCTTTTTTGTTTCTTGTTACAATCCCTTTCTATATTAACTTCAATACCAATGTACCCAATTCAGTATACTATGTCCTTATTATTCTCTGACTTGCTATCTGTGGAGCTGCATATTTGTGCAGCCAACCCTAGGCAACATTTCAAATTTGTCCTGAAGGCAGCAAAAGAGTAGTAATATGTATCTGACTTCCAAAGAATTTGTTATGTCTTTGGAGGAATCACTGCCAGTGGTCTTAGTGTTATCTGTAGTTTTTTGTTATTTACTGAAAATCTATACCCTTATCCCTTGCGAATAATGAGGACTATTTTTAATAATGTGAACTATTTTTAATGGTGACAGAATAGGAAATATTAATATTCAAAGGGGATGATGCATCCTTAGGATAAGCATTCAGCAATTAGGAAAGCAAATGGTATATTTTGTAGTCTTGTCTTCTCACCTAATGACTGATAAATCTGCTATGAAGATTCATTAAACTTTTTCCTGGGATTGTAGGCTTGCTATCTGGTGCAAGATTGAGTCAACTAAGTATGAGTTCTGGAGTCTATTGACAATGTCTTTGAAACTAACAAAATTCTTACAGCGTTTAAGGCAGAGAGGCTGCATCTGTCCAGTGAGGAGCCTAAAATCAGGGATTGCAGTCAGAATAAAGGATGATGATTTAGGACTCAGAGAAGAAAGAATATTCTCACTCAGAATGGTAATACTTGAAATCTTCCAAACCAGATACCGTGGTGGTTGGTCATCAAGTTCATTCAAAGGCAGATTCAAAGACTTCCAGATGTTAGGGAATCAAACGAAATTGGGACAGTGCAGGAAAGAATATATGAAGCAGAAAATCAGACATGATCTTAATGAGTGTCAGAGAAGGTTCAAAGTCCCAGATGACCAATTCATACTCCCAATTCTTGTTACATTTATATTTTGCATTAGATTTAAGCATACTTTTTACTTTATATTAAATTGAAAAAAGTAAAGCAAATTCTTTTTCTTCTTTGGCAAGCAAGAATGTTTTACTTCCACTTGCATTCCGAGTCCCATAAGAGAGGTACTTTCTCTGTCATGGGTGGGCAGGTGGTGCTTAAAAGGACTGGTAGGTGGGTTGAGACGCTGTATGCTCCTTCTGCTGTTTCTGCACACCCATGCTGGACAGGGCTGAAATATTCAATGCTTTCTCCCAATGTTTGAGGAATTTCATTTAGGTTTGTTGAGTATCTATTCTAGTTATTTGACAAAAAAAAGCTGTATCACTGATATCCACAAAGCTATACCAATTTCATAACATTTTAAAAGAAATTAAGTTCATGCCTAATGCTAAATTTAGAAGATTAATCATAAATATTCAGATTAAGTTTAAACTAAAATACAGTGGATTCCGGTTAATTGCGCCAGCAGCTTATGTGGTACATCTCTTAAAGAACAAAAACTATTCGAGAAAATAGCTAGGATTCCCTTTGTTTATTTAGGATACTATGCTGTTTAATTGGTATAGGAGACTGTTACCAAACAGTTTCTAACTAGTCATGTGCACTTGTGTGGCTGTTAAGATACTATACCATACTCAATGCAAACAATTTCAAAATAGCATGAGTTGTGAGTACTTATGTTTAAAAAGCAGTGATTGTTTGTCACTGACAGTTGGCATGAAATAAGCAGGAAGATAATTCATAACTGTTTTGCTCACTGCAGTTTCAAGCATCCAGGCTTGGAGATGCCAGAAATGGCTGGGAGTGAAAACAAAACGATTTCACTACTTCAACAAGTTAGGACCTACAAAGGCTTTGAAAGTATTGATGATCATCTTGAATGTTAAGATGAAAATGAAGATTTGGAGGATGCATTGTATGAAGGCAGTCCATTATCTACAATGGGTGTCTGCTTGGATTTTGTTCATTTACAGTCAAAAGTACACACAGCATGCCGCCAATAGCTATTAGGAACTAATATAGTTTTATAGTGCTGTAGCAGTATTTCTAGTGTCCTAATTTATTCTGTATTTCACTTATCTATATAATTTGTTACTCAGTTTGTGATCTTTAAAAAAATACCTTTTTAACTATTTCCATGAAACTTTGGCTAATTGGGGCAGCTGCTTAATTGGGCCAAGATGTATTGGTCCCGATCTATCCCAATTAACCGGAATCCACTGTGCGACCAATTTTCCCTGGCTTTTCCAACCTCTCCCATAACCAAGATCCTTTAACCAAAGCAACATCCTGCTGAACCACTTCTGCATTCTCTCCAGTGCAACCTTTCATGTCATATGCAAACTTATGAAACATGCCTCTTGCATACACACCCAAGCCTTTGATATGTACTCAGTGACACTTTATTGTACACATGTTCATCAATATAATTATCTAATTAACCGATCATGTGGGAGCAACTCAGTGCGTAAAAGCATGTTCAGACCAAACATCCAAACTGGGAAAGAATATGATCTGACTTTGACCATGGAATGATTGTTAGTTGCAGACAGGGTGGTGTGAGTATCTCAGAAACTGCTGATCTCCTGGGATTTTTAGAGAAAGCAGTCTCTATATTTTACAGAGAACGGTGTGAAAAACGGAACATCCAGTAAGCAGCGGATCTGTCGGTGAAAACAACCTGTTAATGGCAGAAGTCAGAGCAGCAAGTCACACTGGTTCTAACTGACAGGAAGGCGACAGTAACTCAAGTAACCACATATTACAATAGTTGTATGCAGAGAGCATCTCTGAATGCACAACACATCAAATCTACAGCAGCAGAAGACCACAAACATGCACTCATAACGACTTTATCAGGTTTAGGAGGAAACAAATCGAGTGGCCACTGAGTGTACATCACAAACAACAATGATCACAGCATCAACCCCTATGGTACATCATTGGTACCAAATTTCAAATCAGAAAAGCATTGTTTCATCACTGTCTTCTGTGGCCTATCACCAGGACATTTTAAAATCCAATTAGCCATATTGCCTTGATCATGGTCTGGAGCTTCCACTAGTCACACCAGTGTCTAAATTACAAATCCCTCAATGTTGACCAGTGTAAAAGCTTAAATCAATGTCTAGTCCACATCAGGTTTCTGCAGTCTATTGCGTCGCATCACAAGTCTGCTTCTCCTTGCTCTAATAGGGAGGGTGTCAAAAGTGCATTCACAAGGATAGGCTTTCCTGCTTTACCTTTCATCCCATTTTAGTCAGTCAAGTGGGTATTGTCCATACTGTAGGCTTCCCCAAAGTACAGGCATTTAGAGAATGCACATTTTATCGAGACCTCTCAGCAAGCTCCTACAATTATCCTTGGTTGCAGATCTAAAATGCCTCTGTGGTTCTTCTGCACTAAGAATATGCCTCTTAAAAAAACTTAAGACTGATGTCACAAGCAACATGTTTGTTTGACTACAAATGCAACCACAGGAAACTGGAGACACAAAAAACTGCAGATGCTGGAATCTGGAGCAACAAACAAACTTCTGGAGGAACTCGGCATCATTTGGGTGTTGGGTTGGGCTGGGGTGGGAATGGGGAAGGAACTGCAAACGTTTTGAGTTGAAACCCTGCATCAGAAAATTGTCAATTCAAATCTTAATGAACAGTGCTGGTTTTGGTTAAAACTTTGGCAATTTTAAGAGTACCAAGGCCATAAACCCTATCTGAAACAGATTCAGACAAAAATTTGACCTTAGCAATGAGTAAATATCTTGTATGGTAAGTAATATGCCAGCTACTTCTAAATTTTTTGATATGCCATTTTTCAGGAAAGCTACAAAGATAAAAAAAAATTAACCTTTATTCCATTATTATAACTGGTTGGCAGAGTGACAATAGTTTTTGCATCTACCTGTAAATGTTTCTACAGTAGAGAGGAGCCATTTTGTTCAAAAACAAAATAAAACCCCCGCCAAAAAAAGACATTTCTTGTCCTATGGAAAATCTAGAATTAATTATGCTAAGATCTGATGAGAGGAGAAATTCTTCCTCATCTCAGTCTTACCTAGTCATGTCCCCAAGAATCTTACATGTTTCAGTAATCCTAATGCTCTTATTCTTCTAAAGCTCAACTTGTTCAACCTTTCAATCCCAAAACAATCACTCCAGACCCAGGATCATTTCAGTGAAAGCTCTCTGAACTACCTCTGCAGCCAGTACATTATACAGTACTTCACAACTTCTGCCATCTTCAATGGAATCCTACAACCAAACACCTTCACCTCCCCTGACTCCACTTTCCATAGGGATCATTCTCTCCATGATTCCCTTGTCCATTCATCCCTTCCCACTAATCTCCCTCCTGGCACTTATCCCTGCAAGTGGAAAAAGTGCTACAACTGCTCACTCATCTCCTTCTTGACCTCCATTCGGGGCCCCAGTTCTTCCAGGTGAGGCAACAGTTCATCTACGATCCCTCTACTGTATCCGGTGCTCCCAATGTGGCCTCCTCTACACCGGTGAGACATAGAAATAGAAACAAAGAAAAACTACAGCACAATACAGGCCATTCAGCCCACAATGCTGTGCTGAAGATGTACTTACTTTAAAAATTGCCTAGGGTTACTCGTAGCACTATTTTTCTAAGCTCCATGCACCTATCCAAGAGTCTCTTAAAAGACCCTATTGTATCTGCCTCCACCACCATCGCTGGCAGCCCATTCCACACACTCACCCAGTCTCTGCGTAAAAAAAAAACTTACCCCTGACATCTCCTCTGTACCCACCTCCAAGCACCTTAAAACTGTGCCCTCTTGTGTCAGCCATTTCAGCCCTGAGAAAAAGCCTCTGACTATGCACACAATCAATGTCTCTCATTATCTTATACACCTCTGTCCGGTCACCTCTCATCCTCCGTCGCTCCAAGGAGAAAAGAGCAACTTCACTCAGTCCATTCTCATAAGGCATACTCCCCAATCCAGGCAACATCCTTGTAAATCTACTCTGCACCCTTTCTATAGTTTCCACATCCTTCCTGTAGTGAGGTAACCAGAACTGAGCACAGTACTCCAAGTGGGGTCTGACCAGGGTTCTATGCAGCTGTAGCATGAAGGCCAATGCACCATATGCCTTCTTAACCACAGAGTCAACCTGCGCTGCAGCTTTGAGTGTCCTAGATCCCTCTGATCCTCCACACTGCCAAGTGCCTTACCATTAATACTATATTCTGCCATCATATTTGACCTACCAAAATGAACCACCTCACACTTACCTCGGTTGAACTTCGTCTGCCACTTCGCAGCCCAGTTTTGCATCCTATTGATGTCCTGCTGTAACCTCTGACAGCCCTCCACACTATCCACAACACCTCCAACTTTTGTGTCATCAGCAAATTTACTAATCCATCCCTCCACTTCCTCATCCAGGTCATTTATAAAAATCACAAAAAGAGGTCCCAGAACAGATCCCTGAGGCACACCACTGGTCACCAGCCTCCATACAGAATATGACCTGTCTACAACCACTCTTTGCCTTCTGTGGGCAAGCCAGTTCTGGATCCACAAAGCAAGGTCCCCTTGGATCCCATGCCTCCTTACTTTTTCAATAAGCCTTGCATAGGGTACCTTGCCAAATGCCTTGCTGAAATCCATATACACTACATCTACTGCTCTTCCTTCATCAATGTGTTTGGTCACATCCTCAAAAAAATCAATCAGGCTCTTAAGGCACGACCTGCCTTTGACAAAGCCATGCTAACTATTCCTAATTATATTATGCTTCTCCAAATGTTTATAAATCCTGCCTCTCAGGATCCCCTCCATCAACTTACCAACCACTGAAGTAAGATTCACTGGCGTACAATTTCCTGGGCTATTTCTACTCCCTTTCTTGAATATGGGAACAACATCTGCAACCCTTCAATCCTCCAGAACCTCCCCCGCTCCCTATTGATGATGCAAAGATCATTGCCAGAGGCTCAGTAATCTCTTCCCTAGCCTCCCATGGTAGCCTGGGGTACATCTCGTCTGGTCCTGGAGACTTATCCAACTTGATGCTTTCCAAAAGCTCCAACACACCCTCTTTCTTAATGTCTACATGCTCAAGCTTTTCAATCCACTGTAAGTCATCGCTACAATCCCCAAGATCCTTTTCTGTAGTGAATACTGAAGCTAAGTATTCATTAAGTACCTCAGCTATCTCCTCCGGTTCCATACACACTGTTCCACTGTCACACTTGATCGGTCCTATTCTCTACATTTTATCCTCTTGCTCTTCACATACTTGTAGAATGCCTTGGGGTTTTCTTTAATCCTGCTTGCTAAGGCCTTCTCATGGCCTCTTCTGGCTCTCCTAATTTCATTCTTAAGCTCCTTCCTGCTATCCTTATAATCTTCTAGATCTCTATCATTACCTAGCTTTTTGAACCTTTTGTAAGCTTTTCTTTTCTTCTTGACTAGATTTACAACAGCCTTTGTACACCACGGTTCCTGTACCCTACCATCCTTTCCTGATCTCATTGGAATGTACCTATGCAGAACACCACGCAAATATCCCCTGAACATTTGCTGTACCTTTCTACCATACCTTTCACTGGGAACATTTGTTCCCAATTTATGCTTCCAAGTTCCTGCCTGATAGTTTCATATTTCCCCTTACTCCAATTAAACAATTTCTTATCTTGTCTGTTCCTATCCCTCTCCAATGCTATGGTAAATGAGATAGAATTGTGATCACTATCTCCAAGATGCTCTCCCACTGAGAGACCTGTCACCTGATCAGGTTCATTTCCCAATACCAGATAAGTACAGCCTCTCCTCTTGTAGACTTACATGCATATCGTGTCAGGAAACCTTCCTGAACACACCTAATAAACTCCACCCAATCTAAACCCCTTGCTCTAGGGAGACATGATGCAGACTGGGAAACTGCTTTGTTATGCGCATTCACTTCATCTGCGGGGAAAAAAAAAGCAGGATTTCCTGGTGACCAACAATTTTAATTCCAGTCCCCATTCCCATTCCAACATGTCAATCCACGGCTTCTTCTACTGCCACATTGAGGCCACTCTCAGATTGGAGGAACAGAACTGCATATTCCATCCGGGTAGCTGCCAACCTGATGGCGTAACACCAATTTCTCCAACTTCCAGTAATTTTTTTCCCCTCCCCATTCCCTCTTCTTTAACCCCACTCTGACTCACCTCTTTCCTCTTCTCCTCACCTGCCTATCACCTCCACCGGTGTCCTTCCTCCTTCGCTTTCTCTCATGGTCCACTCTCCTCTAGACCTTTACCATTTCCACCATTCACCTCCCAACTTACTTCATGCTCCTCCTCCTACCCACCTGGCTTCACCCATCACCTTTCAGCTTCCGTTCCTTCTGCTCCCTCACAGCTTCTTCTTCCCGTCCTTTCCAGTCCTGAAGAAGGGTTGCGGCTTGAAATGTTGTCTGTTTACTCACTTCCGTAGATGCTGATCTGTCCCTCCAGCATTATGTGGGTATTGCCCCCACTGACCATATGTTTCCTTAAAGAAGGGGACCAAAGCTATTTACAGTGCTTAAGATATGGTCTCACTAATGCCTTGAACAGCTGTAGTAAGACTTCTCTGCTTTTACACCCCAAACCCTTTTAAATAAAATCCTATTAGCCCTCCCAATTAACTGCTGATTCTGTATTCCGGCTTTTAGGCAATTCTGATGGAGGGTCTTGCCCAAAACATTGGCTGTTTATTCCCCTTCATAGAGGCTGCCCGACCTGCTGTTCCTCCAGCATTTAATATGTTGCACTAGTTTTCTAACACTTGCAGAATCTCATGTGTATGCTAGCTTTCTGCATTTCATGTACAAAGATCCCCAAACCTCTGTGCTGTAGCTTTTTGCAATCTTTACCAGACAATCTATTGAACGTACCCAAACCACAAGCGGAGGATGAACCAAAAGATTCATAGTCTGTTGAGGGTTTTCTGATTTGTAGATCTGTGACATTAAAGACCTGTGATCCAGAATTATACAAGATGCCCAGGTATGACCTACAGGAGGCTATTTTAAGAGTGAAGAAACAATTCTGGTTGAAGTTAGGGATAGAATCGGATGCACATCAGCTCTGGAAGAGTAAGCAGGCCATTACTTCCTACAAGGCGAAACCTGACGTCATGATTAGATGTGATGCTTCACTCCCAAATGAGCTCAATGTCTTCTATGCACACCTTGAAAGGGAGAATAAAACTACATCTGTGTGAATCCCTGCAGCATCCGGTGACCCTGTGATCACTGTCTCAGAAGCTGGCATCAAAACATCTTTCAAGAGGGTGAACCCTTGCAAACCATCAAGCTCGATGCTGTACCTGATAGGGCACTGAAAACCTGTGCCAACCAACTGATGGGAGTGTTCAAGCACATCCACAATCTCTCACTGTTGCTGTTGGCAGTTCCCACCTGCTTCAAGAGGGTGACAATCACACCACCAAGAAGAGTAGGATGAGCTGCCTTAATGACCATCTCCTAGTGGCACTCATATCTACTGTGATGAAGTGCTTTGAGAGGTTGGTCACGGCCAGAATCTACACCTGCCTAAGACCGATCTGGACTTGCTCCAATTTGCCTATCGCCACAACAGGTGTACAGCAGATGCAATCTCACTGGCTCTCCATACAGCCTTGGATTAACAGGACAATAGCAATACCCATGTTAGGCTGCAGTTTATTGAACACTGAGCTACAATCAACACTAACATACCATCAGTTCTAAATTAACAAGCTCCAAAACCTGGGCCTCTGTACCTCACTCTGCAACTGGATCGTTGACTTCCTCACCGGGAGACCATAGTCAGTGTGGATTGGAAATAATATCTCCTCCTCACTGACAATGAACACTGGTGCACCTCAAGGATACGTGCTTAGTCCACTGCTCTACACCCACAAATGTGTGGCAAGGCATGGCTCAAACATCATCCACAAATTTGCCTATGACACAACTATTGTTGGCAGAATTTCAGATGGTGATGAGGATGCTTACAGGAGTGAGGTAGATCAGCTGGTTCAGTGGTGTTGCAATAATAACCTTGCACTTAACATCAGTAAGACCATGGAATTGACTGTGGACTTCAGGAAGGGGAAGTCGAGGGAACACATCGAGGGATCAGCAGTGGAAAGGGTGATAGTTTGAAGTTCCCGGGAGGCAACATCTCTGAAGATCTACCCAGGGCCGAACATACTGATGCAATTACAGACAAGACAGTGACTATGTTTCATCAGGAGTTTGAGGAGACTTAGTATATCACTGAAGACTCCCACGAGTTTCTACCGAAGTAGCTTGAAGAGCATTCTAATCGGTTGCAACACCACCTGGTATGGAGTGGCCACCGTGCAGGATCGGAAAAAGCTGCAGAAATTTGTACACTCAGCCAGCTCCGTCATGGGCACTAGCCTCCCCAGCATTGAGGGCACCTGCACAGGTAATGCCTCAAAAAGGTGTCATCCATTATTAAGTACCCCCATCGGTCTGGACATGCCATCTTCTCATTGCTACCATTAGGTAAGGGGCACAGGAGTCTAAAGACCCCTGTACCTACAGGAGCTGTTTCAGGAACAGCTTCTTCCCGTCCGCCATCAGATTTCTGAATGGATAATGAACTCATGAACACTACCTCACATAATTTTTGATTCCTTTGCACTACTCATTTAATTTTAATATACATTTCTTATTGTAATTTAGTTTATTATGTATTACAGTGTACTGCTGCCACAACAAATTTCCTGACTTAAGCCAGTGACACTAAACCTGATTCTCTACTTCTGAATTTTATCATTCTTCCTTCCAAAGTGAACAACACATTTTTGCTACGTACTTATGTTACTTGCTAACTTTTTGTCCATGCCCTGTAACCTACCAATCTCTCTCTGTAAACTGGTTGTATCCTCTTGACAGACTGCCTTGCTACCTTTTTATTATTCATAAATTTGGGTACAGTACTTTCATTTCTTTCCAATAAATTAAACATATTGCAAACAGCCATAATGCCAGCAGTAACCCGTGCCCTGCTAGTTACAGTTTGACAACTTGAAAAGGACTTAATTATTTCTTCTTGCGGCTTTCAACTGGTTAGCCAATCCCATTCCATTTTTTAACTCACATTAAGTCACCTTAAAAAGTAAATCACATTTACATCTCTGCATTTAAGAATAAAGCACATCATAAGACATAGGAGCAGAATTAGGCTACTTGGCCGATTGAATCTCCTTTGCCATTTCATCATGGCTGGTCTATTTCCCTCTCAGTCCCAGTCTCCTGCCTTCTCCCCATAACCCTTCCTGTCCTGATTGAGCAAGAATCTATTGAACTCTGCCTTAAATATACCAAATGACTTGGCTGCTAAATTCCAGAGACCATCCACCCTCTGGCTAAAGAAATTCCTCCTCAGCTCCATTCTAAATGGACTTCCCTCTATCTGAGGCGGCGTCCTCTGGTGTTAGACTCCAACAGCTTAAGAAATACCCTCTCCACATCTACTGTACTGAGGCCTTTCAACATTTGATTGGTTTCAATGAGATCCCTCCCTCATTCTTTTGAATTTCAGTGAGTACAGGCCCAGGGACACCAAATGCTCATGTGATAAGCCTTTCAAACCTGGAATCATTTTCGCAAACCTCCTTTGAACCCTCTCCAATATCAGCATATCTTTTCTTAGGGGCCCAAAACTACCCACAATGCTCCAAGTGAGGCCTCACCAGTCTCAACGTTACATCCTTGTTTTTATATTCGAGTCCTCTCGAAATGAATGTGAAAACCACATTTGCCTTCCTCACCACCAACTCCAACCTGCAAATTAACCTTTAGGGAATCCTGCATGAGGACACCCAAGTCCCTTTGTACATCAGATTTTTGATTTTCTCTCTATTTGGAGAATAGTCTACACTTTTATTTCTTCCACCAAAGTGCATGACGATACACTTCCCAACTCTGTATTCTATCTGCTACTTCTTTGCCCATTCTCCTAATCGGTTTAAGTCCTTCTGTAGCTTCTCTACTTCTGCAAAACCACCTGTCCCTCCAACTATCTTCACATTGTCTGCAAATTTATCATATTTACAAAGGAAGCACAGTAGAGCAGCTGCCTCACAACACCAGAGACCCAGGTTTAATCCTTTCTTCAGGTGAAGTTTCTGAAGTTTGCATGCTCTCCCGGTGATTGTGTGGGTCTCCCCCATGTACTCCAGTTTCTTCTCATATTCCAAAGACTTGTGGGTTGGTGGGTTAATTGGCTGCTTTAAACTGTCCCAGGTGTTTTGGAAAAAGGTAGAATCTGGGGAGTTGAAGAAATGTGGAGAGAATTCTAAAGATTGGTCAGTGTGATCTCAATGGGCCAAGGGTCCATTTCTGCACTGTATCTCTCTGCTATTTACTTGTGCTATGCATGGCTCAATGCTGATACATGCAATTACAGCCATCAAAGGAGATTTACAGAACTATGGGAAAGAGAAGGGAGTGGACATCTTGATTGTACAGGTGTGCTTCGGCCCCTCAGTATGAAGCTTGGAACTCAGGACATTGGGATCCTCAAATCCTGACTGAACACCAACTGATTCGAAGACAGTAGGCTATTGTAGCCCAGGAATTCTGACATTCACATGGCCACCTCCAGATCTCGATCAACAAATAAGGTGGTTTTTAGAGGGTGTTCTTCCAGAAAGGGCAACTGAAATGGGTTTTGCTACTAAGAAAGATCAAGTCCAGCATATCAGCTACTCTCCGTGGAGGATAAGTGAATCTCATATCTTCAGGTTTACTCCAACAACTAAACAAGCACACTACAGGCATGAACTTCTATTATGGAAGCCTTACATCCTAAAGAGAAAACCATTATCCAAAGAAATTTCAACATCCAGGGTCAGAAAAGATGCACTCCTCTGTAAAAAATATGATCAGAAGGAGGAGGTAGTGAAAGCCAAATAGAATAGGATCCTCTTTCTGCTAAAATGAAGGTTGAAGGAAGCATGTTTCATCAGAAAGGTGGGGTATTTAGACAATAGAAAGGAGGAAACATACTAAAGTATTAGGAAGCAAAGATCAGACAGGGCTCGAGAGTTAAAAGGTAGCCAGGAAGGAGCTTAAGAATGGATAGAGGACATGAGATGGCCTTGATGAATAGGATTAGGGTGTTCTACACATACGTGAAGAATAGGAGAATATCCAGAGGGAGGGTAGAACTGATCAGGGATAATAAAGGAAACTTGCTTGGAGTCAGAGGTGGTAGAAGAACTTTGCTTCAGTATTTACCAGTGAGAAAGATCTTGATGAATTGAGGCCAGTGTAGAACAGGCTGATATATTGGAATATGTCCACACTAAGAAAGAGGCAGTATTGGAAATTTTGAAAAAAAAGCCATTAAAATGGATAAGCCCCAGGGCTGGACAGGATATTCCCCAGGTTACTATGGGAAGCAAGGCAAGAGTTTGCTGCGCTGTTGGTGATCAGCTTTACATCCTTGGTGGCCACAGGAGTAGTACCAGAAGACTGGAGGAATGCAAATGTTACTCTTTTGTTCCAGGGATAATCCTGCATTATACACCAGTGAGTCTTACATTAGTGGTGGCTAAACTATTGGGAGATGGTTTTTAGAGACGGGATTTATGAACATTTGGAAAAGCATAGCCTTATTAAGGATAGTCTGCATGACTTTGTAAAAGGCATATTGTGCCTTATGAACCAATTGACTTTTCTGAGGAAGTAACAAAACAAGTTGATTAAAGTAGAGCGGAGGATGTGGTGTATAAAGACTTTAGTAAGGTGTCCCACAAGATTGCCCATGGTAGGCTCATTCAGTAAGTCAGGAGGCATGGAATCCAGGGAAACTTGGCTGCATGGATTTGGAATTGGCTTTGCCACAGAAGGCAGAAGATGGTAGCAGATGGAGCACATTCTGCCTGGAGGTTGGTGCCTAATGGTGTTCCATAGGGATCTGTTCTGGACTCCTGTTCTTTGTGACTTTTAAAAATTACTTGGATGAGTAAGTGGAAGGGTGGGTTAGTAAGCTTGCAGATGACATCAGGTTAGTGGTGTTGTGGACTCTGTAAAAGGTTGTCATAGGTTATTACAAGACATTGACAGTTTGCAAAGGTGGGCTGAGAAGTGGCATTCGGAATTCAATCCAGAAGTGTGAAATGATTCACTTTGCAAAGTCGAACTTCATGACAAAGTACAAACTTAATAGCAGGATTCTTAGCAGTTTGAAGGAACAAAGGGGATTGTGATTTCTGAAAGTTGTCACACAAGTTGATAAGGTGGTTAAGTGTGGTGGTTTTTTTAGTTGAGGAACTTAGTTGAAGAGCTACGAAGTAATGTTGCAGTTCTCTGAAATTCTGGTTATTCCAGAGTATCCTGTTCAGTTCCAGTTGCCTCATCACAGAAAGGAAGTGGAAACTTTACAGTGTGCAGAGGAGATTTACCAAGATGTTGCCTGGACTGGATGACATGTCTTAAGAAGAAAGGTTGAGCAAGTTAGACTTTTTCTCTTTGGAGTGAACGAGGATGAGAGGAGACTTGATAGACGTGTAAAGATAACAAGAGGCAGAGATCAAGAGGGCAGCTAGTTCTTTTTCCCCAGGGTGGATAATATAAGAGGACAGGTGATTGGAGAAAAGTACAGGGGTGGATGTCAGAGTCACTATTTTTAAAAACAGAAATAGTGGTAAGTGCATCAAGCACATTGCACGGATAGTGGAAGAGGCTGATACATTCGGGACATTTAAGAAACTCTTAGATTGGCACAAGAGATTCTGCAAATGCTGGAAATCCAGAGTAACATACACAAAAAGCTGGAGGAACTCAGCAGTTCAGGCAGCATCTAAAAAGAGGAATAAAGAGTTAGTGTTTTGAGCTGAGACTTTTCATCAGGACTAGGCACATGGATGAAAGAAGAGTAGAGGGCTGATGGTTAGACTAATCTTGGATAGGTCACGAGGTCAGCACAACATCGTCTGCTACACTATTCTCTGTTCTCAAATGCAGTCTCGTTATATCAAAAACACTGTTTTGCCAGATGGGTAAGCATAGAACTTCACAGCAACAACCCAATCTATGCATGTCACCTGTTAGATTCCATCTTCCTCTTAAGTGAGAGACTGCAAGCAGATCTTCAGCTTCCATGCTGATAGCTATTGATAATCACTGCCAAAGCCACTGTGATCTCCTTCAGCCTGGTCATTAAACAACAAGGATAACAGAAATGATGCAATAATAAAAAAAAATAAAATCAGATTCAGATTTATTTATCTCATGTACATCGAAACGTACAGAGAAATGCATTACCAAACGATACATCCAGAGCTGTGCTGGGGTAAGTCCGCACATTTCGCCACACATTCTGGTGCCGATATAGCATGCCCATGATGTCTGGCAGAACAAAACAGTAACAACAAGCAAAAAAACGACAACAGCAAAACAAGCTCTGTTCCTCCCGCCCACCCACCCAGATAATCCAACAACTCCAGGACAGGTCCCCTCCAAACTCCAGACTTTGGTAGTTGGGCTTCAACTTCCAATCGACCTTCGGCCTCCGGTCCTCAGTATGGACCGATGAAGGGACCACGAATTTCAGGGCTGAACTCTGCTCCTGCCGACACACTGGCCCTTGGGCCTCCTACTTGCACAGCCGTCTGATGCTGGGGACCTGGGACGGCCAGCATCTACGTTTGCCTTTTAACATACATCCATGTCATTGGTCTTTGAGTGCAGAGCGGAGGCCTGGAGACTAAGTCTTCTACGTTCCTGTCCCGAAACCTTCCCCTCTAACTTCCCCGTATCAAGATACAAGATTGTTTAATGCCACTTCCAGTACACCAGTGTAAAGAGAACAATATAACTGTTACTTCAGAACAGATGCAGCACAAAAAAAATGCACACAGCAAGATAAAAGAACATAAAACAAACCACAGTAAGTACAAATACATAAGATAGCTACGTACATAGATTGTGTATAAAGTGACTCTAGGTACAGGAGAGTCTGTCCATAAGGAGACTCAGTCAGGAAATGATAAAGTAATGGTAGTGGAGAGCGGTGTGGTGTGATGAGCCTTACTGCTGGGGAAAAGTAACTGGTTTTGAGTATAATGGTCCCTGGCATGGATGCTATGTAGCCTCTTCCCTGACGGAAGTGGGACAAACAGTCCAAGAGCAGGATCCTTCATGACATTGCTAGTCCTTTTCCAGCATCTTTCTGCATACAGGTCCTTGATGGTAGGTAGGCTGGTGCCAGTGAGGCATCGGGCAGCTCTGACTACCCACCGTAGACCCTTCCTGTCCGCTGCAGTGCAGCTTCCGTAGCATGCTCAGAACTGCACATCTGTACAAGGTTGCGAGCATTGCTGTGCACAGTCCATCTCTCTTCAGCCTGTACAGAAAGTAGAGGTGTCGGTGAGCTTTCTAGATTATGTAGGATGTGTTCTGGAACCACAAGAGGTTGTGTGAGATATGCACTCCCAGGAGATTGGAACTGCTTATAGTTTCCACTGCTGTGCTGCCACTGGGAAGAAGAGAATGAGCGGTGCAAGCCCTCCTGAAGTCAATAACCATCTGCTTTCTCCTGTTGACACTGAAGAGGTTATTTGCCTGGCACCAGGCCAAGCTCTTCTACCTTCTCTCTGTAGGATGTCTCATCATAGTCATGTCATTAACAAACTGTCACTAAACTCTAACCTGACCCCTAACCCCCTCTGTCCCCAAAACCTTCCCTACTTAGAGAACTAACAATACCAAGTCATTCTCCGACAGCGCCTTACGAGCATGTATAGGAGCACCCATGAAGAGCTTTTGTCTACCAGAAAACATCAGAGTTGTGTAATGAGAATAACCATGAGCTAATAAAACACAAATACATCTTACAATCTATTTCTTGAGATCATGGGATCATTCATCTGCCTGAAGGGAACATGAGGTGTTTTGCAGACCAAGGTTATACAAAAAAGCTGTGCCCCACAGGCCAGACAGTGGGGACAGGACATGGAAGATCCAGTAACTTATTCATAACTAAGACATGCACATATTCTTCAGCACTGTCAAGAACACCTAGAGACCAAACACTGAAGATCCCCTACCTCTTCCCAACTAACAGTCAAGAATTTACTCAAAAACAGACAGGCAACCAGCACTTGCAGGAAGGAACAGATTAAGGACCTCCTCAGATGTATCTCTGTTGCTGACATGTGCAGCCACAAACTGTCCATTCTCTCCACACTGACCAGTCAAAAGACAACATCCCAACTGAAAACTAACAAGATCATGGGGGTGTATTTTATTTACATTTCTAGTGAAAGTCTGTGTATTCTAAAAATTAGTGTGCAGAGATACATTACCATTAGGAAATATACTTTTTCATTATTCTAAATGTAAATATAACCAGAGATCCATGAGCTAGTCCTCATTGGAGGATCAGAGGTAGAGAGGATTAGTAACTTAAATTCCTGGAAGTTATCTTTTCAAAGGACCTGTCCTGGGCCCAGCACATAAATGCAATTGCAAAGGAAGCACGGCAGTGCCTCTACTTCCTTAGGAGCCTGTGGAGATTTGCCACAATGTCTAAAGCTTTGACAAACTTCTATAGCGGTGTAGTGGAGAGTACATTGACTGTCTGCATCATAGCCTGGTACAGAAACACCAATGCCTTTGAATGGAAAATCCTACAAAAGGTGGTGTATGAGGCCCAGTACATCATGGGTAAAGTCCTCCCAACCATTACACATATCTACATGAAACGCTGCCGGAGGAAAGCAGCATCTATCATCAGAGATTCCCACCACCCATGCCATGCTCTCTTTTTTCTGTTGCCATCAGGTAGAAGGTACAAGAGCCTTAGGACTTGCATCACCAGGTTCAATAAGAGTTAATACCCCTCAATCATCAGGCTCTTGAACAAAAGGGGATCACTTGCCTCATCATTGAAATGTTTCCACAACCAATGATCTCACTTTAAGAACTCTTTATCTCATATTCTTGTTGGTTATTTATTTATATTTGCATTTGCAGTTTGTTGTCTTCTGCACTCTGATTTATCTTTCATTAAACCTGACATAGCTGCTATTCTATAGATTTGCTTGAGTATACCCTCAAGAAAATGAATCTCAGGGTAGTATAAGGTGATAATAAAGTTTACTTTGAACTAGCACAGGTTGAGTACTCCTTATCTGAAATCCAAAAAACCTCAAATCTTTTTTTGAGCGCTGACACGACATTACAAATGGAAAATTCCACAAGATGCTGGGAAGGCTCTCAGGGATCTGAGAGATGACCCCACATAAGTAAAAAATGAAGATCCCCAATCATGTACTGTCAGTGGTGGGTGAACATATGCCACTTAAAAGGTATGCTGATCATGAAACAAGCAAAGATCTATCACGATTAACTGAAAATTGAAGGCAATTGTGAATATTCAGCAGGCTGGTTGCAGAAATTTAAGAAAAGGCACAACATAAAATTCTTAAAGCTTCTGCTGATCTCGAGCACTAGAAAAAATCTACAATGCTGATTTTATATGAGGGATATAAACAAACTAAAATGCAAATACAATGTACTGAAACCCTTTCTTCAAAACGCAGAACGGTAGATGGAGACTGAAAGCCTGCAGTTGTTTACAGTGTTCAACAGCTGATTCAGATATTTTCCTGATGCTGCTGTGTTGCTTTTGTTACTCTGCACATACTAACATTTCATTATTCTAACGGTATGTAATGATTTTTACTGTTTTATTTATATATAAATATAGAAACTTCTGACCCCAAGCATTTCAGATAAGGGGTGCTTAATTTATTATTCAATGCGTTATATTAGGATACCATCTAACCACTGAACCTGTAACATGTCTTGCAGAATGGCAACAGGATGGAAAGACATTATTCGGTCTATCAATACTATGATAGAATTAAAAAATGCTTGACTAAAAATAATTTGAACTGTTACATGAATAGTCATACGACACGGTAAACCAAACCAGTTTAAAACCCAACTTCCGGGTTCTAAATGCGCGTTGTTTTACGTCTGCAGACTAAAATTGCAATGAGGGACTATCATAGTAACAACCGAACAAATACCTCCTCCTCTTGTCCTGCGTGAACTGGAGCTCGACCAGTCCAAACGTGGAATAAAAAGCAAACTGCACCAGAGTTAGGTACCAGCCGAAGGGTTTGAAGCCTTCCAGTGAGAAAATGAGCTCCTAGGAATCAAGAGAAGGGACGTTAAATGCGAATGTAATTGTGTGTAGTGCAGAGCAATGCAATAAGCACAATCCACCCCGGCCTGCAAAAACACGGGGTAGGCTTGTACTGAAGAGCAAGCGGCATTTGTGCATAGAACTTGGCAATGACCTGCAGGTATCCATACACGAGATAGAAGACGAAGACTCCGGTCACACAAATGGCGAACTGCATAGACCTGGAACAGTCACCCAGATTGAAGCCGATCACTCGCAGCTGTTCCGCCGACTTGATGTGCGGGGACATGGAATCGGGCGCATCGGGGACACTGATGGAGATATATTTCCTGGAGCCGTTCATCTCTATCAACCGGTCGGTCCCGCCGCCAGTCGCAGGCCTCAGGCTCAGAGCTGCCGCGAACAAACCGCAAGAGAAGTCAAGTCAATGCCGCAGCCTCACCGCCGCATCATGAATGAATCCGGCAACCGTCCTTCGCACTGACAACACTAGTATAGTAGTAGTAGTACTAGTTGTTGTTGCCGGTATCTCGCTACCTGCCAGCAGTCAATGGGCAGGGTTACGGCATCGGCACACCGCGCATGCGCTGCTGTCTACCTCCCTACCCGGGCAGGGTGAAAAATCCAAGGTGGCCTGCCTTTGCGCCTGCGCAGCACCCGGCTAGTGACGGCACTTCGAGTGGCTCTTGCTATGATTTCCCTATCCCACCCTCCTGCACGGTCAAAAAGGCACTGGCGCTCATTGCTGCTAAAGGATTTAGTGACACGTGTCCCTGAGTGCAGACGTATGGCGTGTTGATGTGTAATGCATTTCAGGCTCAGAGACAACTGGGTAGTCTAAACTTCACCGTTTGCGGCAGGCAAAAGTGTCAACAATTCTGCAGAAGTCGGGAGTGCAAACTTGAACTTAAAACAGGGTGCTAGGCTATGGTTGGTTTGCACGGACACAATGAATGATCTACACACCGTGTTCTTTCTGTCTGTAGAGTTAATCAAAATCGCCCCACCAAGTAAAAGGAGCTGGCCCCGCCTTCACTTGGCGATGCTGGAAATTAGGACAACCAACCTGATGTAGCCAAAAAAAGAAGACCCACAGTACAAAAGCAATTTTGCAACTAAAAAAATTCCAAGCCTGCTGTTAATCTCAAATCTTCCCCATACTTTCACTGATTTTCTGTAATCTGACCAGAATTGCGGGTGGTGCTTATACTTTGACATGACAAATATACAATTCTAGTTTATAGAAACATAGAAAACCTACAACACAATACAGGCCATTCGGCCCACAAAGCTGTGCCAAACATGTCCCTACCTTAGAAATTACTAGGCTTACCCATAGCCCTCTATTTTCCTAAGCTCCATGTACCTATCCAAAAGTCTCTTAGAAGACCCTATTGCATCCGCCTCCACCACCATTGCCGGCAGCCCATTCCACAACTCACCACTCTCTGAGTAAAAAACTTACCCCTGACATCTCCTCGTTACCTACTCCCCAGCACCTTAAACATGTGTTCTCTTGTGGCAACCATTTCAACCCTGGGAAAAAGCCTCTGACTATCCACATGATCAATGCCTCTCATCATTTTACTCCTCTATCAGATCACCTCTCATCCTTTGCCGCTCCAAGGAGAAAAGGCCAAGTTCACTCAACTCTCTCTTATATTGTTGTTTTGACCAATAAGAAGAAAGCAGCCACAGAGCCATTTTAACAACCTCATCCAAGTAAGCTGAGAATCCTTCCATCCTTTACATTTCTTAACATCTTGCATTTTTTGTATCTTCCCTTGACAAGTTTAATCTCTTAAAATTCATTCCTAATTCTCTTCCAACTGAACAAAGCTATGTCCTGAAGTCAAAAACTTTTGTCTTCTTGGTTAAGCTCAGCCAAATTTATTGTAAGTAAGCTACTTCTTTGCCCCTACCTTTAGGTTAATTAAGAAAACACAAATGAGGGACAAAACACTGACCCTTGTAGAACCTCATCAGTAACAGCTTTTCAGTCATTAAAAATCACCAGTTATTTCCATTTGCTTTCTGCCTCTGAACTAATTTTAGATCCAATTTGCTACACCATTTTGGATTTCTTTTTATCCCCTCACACTGTTTTGTGGGAATTCATTGAAGCTGTTGCTGGCATTCATGTCTGATTGGTTCTTATTTTGTTTTTTAGTGCATCCCATGGAACCACATTTGATGATCCCTTTAACATACCCTTCCTAATGTCCATTTCAGATTTGCCTGGAAATGACTATCTCCAACAGGGGAGAATTTACCATCTCCACTTGATATTTCATGAATCCCATCATTAACATCTTTGTTCATCAAGCAGAATTTTAATTATGCCCACCACATTAATAGTTTAAAATTGAGCAGGGAAAAGATTGAGTATTTTTCATGTTCTAATTCCATGAGGGCTTTCCACCAGCAGAAGGCGTATGTCAGGAATGTGATGGAATGCTGTGCACATACCTAAATGGGGTGCAGCTGTAACCACACACTATGTTTGATTAACACCCCATAATCACACCAAATAACCAATACAATGTGGCTGTGGGTTATACAGTTTTAACTTTGGAAGAGCCACAGTTACCAGAGTTGGTGATGTAAAAGATCTTGCTCGAAATAATAAGCAGGAATTTTGAAAGATTCTCTCTTGGATGAATCCCAAAAGAAGTGCACTGAACACAAATCCACTGAGGTTTCATACCACTGCAGCACAAAAATAACAACAGGTGATTAAATAAGTTTCAACAATGTTTTGGGGTGTGGGCAAATGGTGCTACATATTTACAATGGGTGGGCATTTCAACTGACAAAAATAAAAAGATATTGTAGCGGTGTGCTACACACAGTGCTAGAATAACCACACGGAGCCGGGGAGTTGGAGTTGCGATAAAAGAGATGTATTCAAACTTCGCGGCCTGCTTTAAAGCCTTCCCATTCCCGCCCTCCCTGGGCAGGTCTGCTCTGGGGAATGCATAATCGCAGACCCTTTCTGCGCGTGGGATTTTCCCCCTACTGGTGAAGATGGCCTGGCGCCCTTTTTGGGGCCGGCCTCTCTGCCGGCGCGCACTGTTTCGTGAGCCGGTTCGTGTGTGCTAGAAAGTGGGTCGCCACATAAACCGCCCCCCCCCAGAACCGGAGATACATCCCCCAATGTCCACAGTCTGGATGGGCCTCTGTTTCGGAGGTCTGCCCCTGCGCCGCGGTGCCTGAGCCCGGACCGGCTGCGCAAGGTCCACATGGGCCAGTTTGAGTCGGTCCACCGTGAAAACCTCCTCTCTCCCCCCAATGCCCAGCATGAATGTGGACCCGTTGTTCCTGATCACCTTAAACGGCTCCTCGTAGGGCCGCTGTAGCGGTGTCCGGTGTCCGCCCTGTCATACAAAAAGAAACTTACAGTTCTGCAGGTCTTTGGGTACGCAGGTCAGGCTCTGTCCGCGCTGTGAAGTGGGTATGGGGGCCAGGTTACCGAGCCCTCTCACGTAGTCTGTCCAGGACTGCTGTGGGTTCTTCCTCTTACTCCCTTGGGGCTGGTATGAACTCTCCTGGGACGACCAGGGGCGCGCCGTACACCAACTCGGCCGATAAGGTGTGCAGATCCTCCTTGGGCTCCGTGTGGATTCCGAGCAGGACCCAGGGAAGTTCGTCCACCCAGTTAGGCCCTTCCAGGCGGGCCATGAGAGCCAACTTCAGGTGACGGTGGAAATGCTCCACTAGTCCGTTCGACTGTGGTTGGTAGGCAGTTGTGTGGTGTAGCTGTGTTCCTAAAAGGTTGGCCATAGCTGACCACAGGCTGGAGGTGAACTGGATGCCTCTGTTGGAGGTAATGTGGGCTGGTACCCCGAAGCGGGCTACCCAGGTTGCGATCAGTGCTCGGGCGCAGGATTTAGAGGTGGTGTCGGTGAGCGGGACTGCCTCTGGCCATCTGGTGAACCGGTCTATCATAGTTAGGACGTACCACGCTCTTCGCGACACTGGCAGGGGCCCCACGATATCCACATGGATGTGGTCGAACCTCCGGCGGGTGGGTTCGAACCGCTGCGGTGGAACCTTGGTGTGCCGCTGCACCTTGGCCGTTTGGCACTGCATGCACGTTTTGGCCCATTCACTGACCTGTTTACGAAGTCCATGCCACACGAACCTGTTGCCGACCAGCCGGACGGTTGTCCTGATGGAGGGGTGCGCTAAGTTGTGAATGGATTCGAAAACCCGCCGGCGCCAGGCTGCTGGGACGACGGGGCGGGGTTGGCCGGTAGCTACGTCACATAGTAGGGTCCTCTCACCTGGGCCTACGGGGAAGTCTTGGAGCTGCAAACCGGAGACTGCAGTCCTGTAACTGGGGATCTCAGTGTCTGCCTGCTGTGCCTCTGCCAGCGCTGCATAGTCTACCCCCTGGGACAGGGCCTGTATGGTCGGTCTGGAAAGTGTGTCCGCCACGACGTTGTCCTTTCCCGAGACATGCCAGATGTCCGTCGTGTACTCGGAGATGTAGGACAGATGTCGCTGCTGGTGGGACGACCAGGGGTCGGACACCTTAGTGAATGCAAAGGTAAGCGGTTTGTGGTCTGTGAACGCGGTGAAGGGCCTACCTTCTAAGAAGTACCTGAAATGCTGGATTGCCAGGTATAGTGCCAATAGCTCCCGGTCGAAAGCACTGTATTTGAGTTCGGGTGGTCGTAGGTGTTTGCTGAAGAACGCCAGGGGTTGCCAGCGACCCTCGATGAGTTGTTCCAGCACTCCACCGACCGCTGTGTTGGATGCGTCCACCTTGAGGGCAGTAGGAACGTCCGTTCTGGGGTGCACTAGCATCGCGGCGTTTGCCAAGGCTTCTTTGGTTTTAACGAAAGTGGCTGTGGCCTCTTTGTCCCAGGTAATGTCCTTGCCTTTACCCGACATCAGGGTGAACAGGGGGCACATGGTTCGGGCTGCTGAGGGGAGGAAATGGTGGTAGAAATTCACCATACCCACTAATCCCTGCAGGCCTTTGATTGTGTTGGGTCGGGGGAAGTGGCGGACCGCCTCTACTTTGGCGGGCAGCGGGGTTGCCCCGTCTTTAGTAATCCTGTGGCCCAGGAAGTCGATGGTGTCGAGTCCAAACTGGCATTTGGCTGGGTTGATTGTAAGGCCGAATTCACTCAGGCGGGAGTAGAGTTGACGGAGGTGGGACAGATGGTCCTGACGACTACTGCTGGCTATGATGATGTTGTCCAAATAGATGAATGCAAAGTCCAGGTCGCGTCCCACTGCATCCATTAGCCGCTGGAATGTCTGTGCCGCATTCTTTAGGCCGAATGGGGTGATGAGTGCTGTTTTGGGGATGTCGTCCGGATGTACCGGGATTTGATGGTATCCCCGGACGAGGTCTACCTTGGAAAAGATCCTTGCTGCGAAGTAAGTTTGCTGCGAAGTCTTGAATGTGCGGCACAGGGTAGCAGTCTGGCGTTGTAGCCTCGTTCAGTCTGCGCTAGTCACCGCATGGTCTCCAGCTCCCTGTTGTCTTGGGCACCATGTGCAGGGGGGAGGCCCATGGGCTGTCGGACCGTCGTATGATCCCTAATTCCTCCGTCTTCTTGAACTCCTCCTTCGCCAGTCAGAGCTTGTCCGGGGGAAGCCTTCGAGCACGGGCGTGGAGGGGTGGTGTCTGGGTCGGGATGTGGTGCTGTACTCCGTGTCTGGACATGACTGCCGTGAACTGCGGTGTCAGTACTGATGGGAAATCTGCCAGGACCCTGGTGAATTCGTCATTGGACAGCGTGATGTCCAGGTGTGGGGCTGGCAACTTTGCTTCACCCAGGGAGAACATTTGAAAAGTCTTGGCATGGACTAATCGCTCCCCTTACAGGTCGACCAGCAGGCTGTGGGCTCATAGAAAATCTGCCCCCAGGAATGGTTGGGCCACGGCGGCCAGTGAGAATCCCACATGAACCGGCTGGAGCTGAACTGTAGCCGCACCGT
Organism: Mobula hypostoma; assembly: GCF_963921235.1. Taxonomy (NCBI): domain Eukaryota; kingdom Metazoa; phylum Chordata; class Chondrichthyes; order Myliobatiformes; family Myliobatidae; genus Mobula; species Mobula hypostoma. The sequence goes on from NC_086097.1 coordinate 127,806,808, forward strand.
GCGGGTGCCGTAGGTCTGTATTGTGCTGCCATTTGTGGCCCTCAGGGTGGGTCCCGGTTCTCTGTTGCGGGTGTCGTAACTCGTTGGAGGTAAGATGCTGATCTCCGCTCTGGTGTCGACCAAAAAACGGTGTCCCGACTGCTTGTCCCAGACGTACAGGAGGCTGTCCTGATGGCCAGCCGCTGTAGCGATCGGTGGCGGCTGGGCCTTGGCGTTTCCTGGGAATTTGCAGGGTGGTCTACAGCGGCGCTGGTGGTAGAAGCACCATTGTTTGTTGGGCTCCGCTGCCGGGCCTGGTCTGGTCTGTTGTTGGGCACGCGACTTGGTGATCTGTGCGACGGATGCCCCTCTCTCTTTCCTGGCATTCCACAGCACATCTGCACGGGCCGCCACCTCCCGGAGGTTGCTGAAATCTATGTCAGACAGCAGCAGGCATATGTCCTCGGGCAGTTGCTCTAGGAATGTCTGCTCAAACATGAGGCAGGGTTTGTGTCTTTCAGCCAGGGCCAGCATCTCGTTCATTAATGCCGACGGTGGCCTGTCTCCCAAACCATCCAGGTGCATTAAGCGGCGTGCTCGTTCGCGCCGTGAGAGTCCGTAAGTCCTTATGAGCAGGGCTTTGAATGCTGTGTATTTGCCGTCCTCCGGGGGTGACGCTATAAACTCCTCAACTTGTGCAGCAGTCTCCTGGTCGAGGGAGCTCAGCACGTGGTAGTAGCGAGTGGACTCCGAGGTTATCTGCCAAATGTAGAATTGTGCTTCTGCCTGTTCGAACCACAGATGGGGTCGCAGTGCCCAGAAGCTTGGCAGTTGTAACGAAACTGCGTGAACAGATGCGGCGTCGGTCATCTCTGGCCCAAAGATCGTTTGGGCCGTCGGGATCACCAATTGTAGCTGGGTGCTACACACAGCGCTAGAATAACCACACGGAGTCGGGGAGTTGGAGTTGCGATAAAAGAGATTGATTCAAACTTCGCGGCCTGCTTTAAAGCCTTCCCATTCCCGCCCTCCCTGGGCAGGTCTGCTGTGGGGAATGCATAGTCGCAGGCCCTTTCCGCTCGTGGGATTTTCCCCCTGCTGGTGAAGATGGCCTGCCACCCTTTTGGGGGCCGGCCTCTCTGCCGGCGCGCACTGTTTCGTGAGCCGGTTCGTGTGCACTGGAAAGTGGGTCGCCACAATATTCAAGTATCTTTGTTGGGAAGATACCCAGAATAACCATTTAGCTTTGCAGAAAATGGCATTTATTCAAGCAGCTAATTTATCCTAGGTTGAAGCCTGACTATCATTTGTATTTTCTGGCTACTAGCCCATATCTTCAGAAGGATCTACCTACCTAACAACTTCTAACATCAAAAAAAAACACTGCACTGCATACTGAGGCTTAAACAGCATTCCCCAAATTTTTAGTCTCCATCACTACACAGGCAAGAGCACAAACACTTGAATGAATGAATGGACTTTATTTCTTCCATCCTTCACATACATGAGGAGTAAAAAATCTTTACATCTCCATCTAAATGTGCAATGCGCAATCATTGTAATTTATAATAAATAGAACAGTCAATGTAACATAGAAATCAGTGTGAATTAATCAGTCTGATGGCCTGGTGGAAGAAGCTGTCCTGGAGCCTGTTGGTCCTAGCTTTTACGCTGTGGTACCATTTCCCAGATGGTAGCAGCTGGAATAGATGGTGACTCGGGTCTCTAATGATCATTCGGGCCCTTTTTTCACACCTGCCTTTGCAAATGTCCTGAATAATAGGAAGTTCACAACTACAGATGCACTAGGCTGTTTGCACTACTCTCTGCAGAGTCCTACAATTAAGGGAGGTACAGTTCCCATACCAGGCAGTGATGCAACCAGTCAGGATGCTCTCAGTTGTGCTCCTGTAGAAAGTTCTTAGGATTTGGGGACCCACACCAAGGTTCCTCAACAGTCTGAGGTGAAAGAGGTGCTGTTGTGCCTTTATCACCACACAGCTGGTGTGTACAGACCACGTGAAGTCCTCAGTGATGTGGATGCCGAGGAACTTAAAGCTGTTTATCCTCTCAACCCCAGATCTATTGATGTCAATAGGGGTTAGCTCATCTCCATTCCTCCTGTAATCCACAACCAGCTCCTTTGTTTTTGCGACATTGAGGGAGAGGTTGTTTTCTTGACACCACTGTGTCAGAGAGATTACTTCTTCCTTGTAGGCCACTTCATTATTGTTTGAGATTAGGCCAATCAATGTACTGTCATCGGCAAATTTAATTAGCAGAGTAGAGTTGTGGGTGGCGACACAGTCATGGATATACAGGGAGTAAAGGAGGGGACTTAGTACACAGCCCTAAGGGGTTCCTGTATTGAGAGTCAGAAGGATGGAGGTGAGGGAGCCCACTCTTACCACCTGCTGGCGATCTGACAGGAAGTCCAGGATCCACAAGGCAGGATCAAAGCCAAGGTCTCTGTGCTTCCTGTTGATCATGAATGGAATTATGGTATTGAATGCTGAACTGTCGTCCAAGAACAGCATTCTCACATAACTTGATCCAGACTTTGAAATGTAATTTTTTTATCTGTCTTGTTGCATCATAGTTTGCTATCATTATTTCAATGCACAGGATTGCAAAAAACTAGAAAGAAGTGGACACAGCCTTGCCCATCATGGACACATACTCGCCACCACTGTAAGTATCTACATGAGGCATTTCATCAAGAAGGTGGCATCTATCATCAAGGATTCCACCATCTGGGCCATGTCCTCTTCTTATTATGACCATCAGCCAGGAGTTGCAGATGCTAGAAGTCTCACATCGTCAGGTTGAAAAACAGCTACATCCCTATACCATCAGTTTCTTGATCTGACCTGCACAACTCTAATCCTACCTCAGCAATGGAACAGTATGGCTCTCAACTTTTCAAAGGACCATAAGATATAGGAGCAGAATTAAGGCATTTGGCTCATTGACGTAAACACGAGGAATTCTGCAGATGCTGGAAATTCAAGCAACACACATCAAAGTTGCTGGTGAACGCAGCAGGCCAGGCAGCATCTCTAGGAAGAGGTACAGTCGACATTTCGGGCCGAGACCCTTCGTCAGGACTAACTGAAAGAAGAGCTAGTAAGAGATTTGAAAGTGGGAGGGGGAGGGGGAGATCCAAAATGATAGGAGAAGACAGGAGGGGGAGGGATGGAGCCAAGAGCTGGACAGGTGATTGGCAAAAGGGATACGAGAGGATCATGGGACAGGAGGCCCAGGGAGAAGGAAGGGGGGGGAAACCCAGAGGGTGGTCAAGGGGTATAGTCCGAGGGAAAGTTCTGCGGATACCACTCGAGAAAGGGGTCTGCACGGGCAGAACAGAATAGAAGATAAGGGTAGCTTAAGTAGAAAATTTAGACGCGGGTGAGAAGAAACCATAAGGATAGATAGAGAAATAGGTTACAGAAAATAGTATTACCGAGGTGTGAGACGTTAAGAATACCTTAAAAAGGGGAAGAACAACATGACAGGGAAAGGAATAGCAGTAGAAATACTGAGTAAAATATTCCCGGTGTGTCAAGGTAAGATCGCGGAAATTTCAGAAAAATGGGAAAAAAGAACCAAAAATTTGGTCACGAAATGGCCGAAAGAAGGAACATTTGATGTAAGTTTATGTGAGGAAATGGAGGCGCTGATTAAAAATTACAAACCAAGAGATAAATCCAAGAAAAGAGAGAAAAAAAGAAAACAGCAGATAGAAGTGTTAAAACTCTTTACGATGGAGGGAGAAAGATTGAGAAAGAAAGGAAGAATATCAGTAGCAAGTAAAGAAGACACTGAGAAACAAGAAAAGCAGTCTGGTAAACCACAGGAGAAACAGAATAAGGAGCCGACTCTATACCCAGACCTGAGAAATGTAGAAACCTCTCCCCTTTATTACGAGAAGGAGACTCTTAAACAGTGCCCTGTATTATCAGGAGAACTAGAACTGGAGGGAAAGTTTAAATTCTGGGAGACCGAGGAGGAAAGAAGAAAATATGAGGAGGAGAGAGAGAGGCACTGTGGAAGGAGATGCAGGAAGACAAGAAAAAAGTAGAACGAGAAAGTAAGATAATAAGAGAACGTATCAAAGAGTTGTGGGAATTGAGACTGAGGAAAAGTCAGGAGGAATTCCTGTTACAGGAACACGACGCTGAACAGGCTAGAAGAGAAGATGATTTATCAGAAGAGCAAGAGTCAAGTAATGAGTATGAGGGTATAAGAGAGTGTAGACAGGGGATAGAAGAGTTGATCCTTGAAGGGAAAAAAGAGAGAGTGGAAAGGGAGATAAAAGAAGTGGAGAAAGAGTATAGGAGATTACAGCAGGAATTGGGTTTCCCACTGGGTTTCCAACAACAGTTTGAGGACTTCGCGAGGACCCGAGCAAATGCTAGCCTGAATCAGAAAGAGAGGACTCTAAGGAGATGTCAAGAGAAAATAGGAAAACAAGGGAGAGGGCAAACCCTGGAGAGATTTGTGTGGTAGCCAGTAAGAACGAGGTCAGAAGGGGATGAGGAGTCGGGTGAGGAGGAAAATCAGAATACGGGGAGAGAAGGAAAAAAAAGTGATGCCGTTGTTCGTAAAAGGGTCAGGACAAGTACGGTATGTTCCTTGGGGCTCCCAGGACCTGGAAGGGCTGAAAAACATCCTGCCTAGCTTACATGAAGGAGCAGGGAAGTGGATTAGACCCTTTGAAGAAGAAACTACGGGATGGTTATTGGCTATGGGAGATTTGAAGGCACTGCTGATAAGGTTGATGGGAACCTCCAAATTAAAAGAGCTGATGGAAACGGCTGGACTACTAAATGCGTTCAGCCCAATGACTGACGGGACCAGCTTTGACCAAGTGAGGCAGGGGGTATGGCAGGCCCTCAGGAAGCTTTACCCACCCAAAGTGGACCCCAGCGCTTTGAAAGGGGATCCGCTGGGGAACACTGAGAATCCAGCAGCCTATGTAGAAAATCAGTTGAAAAGGTGGAGGCTGGAGACTGAGCAAGAAGTGGAAGGCAACTCGTTTATGACCATACTGTTCTGAACCACCATTTTGGACGCAATGCCTCTGCAAGTTAAATCTAAACTGGAGGAAGTGGTCGGACTGATGTCAATGAACTCACAAGAACTTAGAGACCACGTACTCCATGCGGTTGAGAAATATCGGAAAGACAAATGGAAGCTGATTGAGCAGCAGGAAGAGGTGCAAAGAAACCTAATGCAAATGCAGCTTGAAGAACTCAAAAAGAAGGAAAAGGAGAAGGGAAAAAAGATGCTGCCAGTAGCACCCGATTTGAGTGCAACCGTTGAAATGAATGAAACACCACTGTATGCAGGGACGGGTCGTGCAGTCAGACAGGGGCCAGAAAACCCCATGCCAAAAATAAATGTCTTTGGAGGAGCATTCCCACGAATGCCCTATCAGGAACAGAGTAAATTTAAACAGCAGCCCAGACAGGACTGGAAATCCCAAGGAGGGGGACAGAGAGGTTATGGACAAAGAGGGCCAGTGAGGAGACAAGGGGAGAGAGAGATAGCCAGACTGTGCTGGGGGTGTAACCAGCCAGGACACGTGAGAAGAGACTGTCCACTCAGGATATGGCCCGTCACATACCAGCAGGGACCGATGAGAAGGGAACCGTAGGTTAGCCAAGGACCAGCCCCCACAGGCTCAGGTGGACCCATGAACCCCTACGCAAGATGCTGGGGGTGCCCAGAGAACCCAGGTGGGAAGGGACATTACCCAGTGATAACAAGGGAGGCGCAAGAGGAACCCATTGTTCAGGTTATGTTAGAAGGGCAGCTGACACCCATGATGATAGACACTGGAGCCACGTATACCTCTGTACAGCCACAGTATGCCCTTCGCCTTCCCATGTCAGGAAAATTTATTAAGACTGTAGGGTTCTCAGGGAAAACACAGTTAATACAATGTACAGCTCCAGTATGATCAGAGATGGGCAGTAAAAGAATAGTTCTGCCAGTATTAGTGTCCAAAGGAACCCTGATTAATTTGCTAGGCAGAGATGCACTATTAAAACTAGAATTAAAATTAGAATGCACTAGAAATGGGTTGAGCGTGGAAAGAGCGAATAGTCAGTTACTAGTGCGGGAAATCAAGAAAACTGATGTTTTCTGGGTAGGCGACATAGAAGATCAGATCTGGGAAACCTGGGAAAAATGGGAAAAGGGCGTGCAGGCCATATTGCCCAAGGCGGAAGCGCCCAAGTCTGAGTTACATTGCACAGTAATTTTTGACGAGACTGAGTAAAGAGTTAGAGGAGAGATGGCACGAGGGGACATGCACCCGGCAGCACCTAAGAGGAGAGGCTATAATAATTGGAAAGCAAGGGGCAGCCCTACAAGTCAGGTGGAATACCTTCTTGGAGATATGGTATAGAATACCGGAGGCTGTGCCCCACATAACGTTGCTGGTGAATGAAGGATACCAGTCTAAAGACCTAGGTCCCTTAGTAAAGCGCGTTGGAACTGTAATGGTTTGGAGGAAAATCATGCTGGAGGTATGGGCATCGGGAGACAACAACTACATTAGAATAGTGGTAGATATAAATATGACAGGAACTATAAAGGAGCTCGAAGTAATTCCTCAGCCGCACATGTCACTATTGGAAAAGGAGAAAAGACAGGGAAAAGATAACAGGCTGGATAGGTTACCATCTATTCTGTGGTTGCAACATGACACGGACGTAGGGAGAATACAAACAGCAAGTCCGGTAGAAATAAAACTGAAAAAGGGAGCAGTTCCACCTTGGAGACCACAATGCCCTCTAAGACCAGAAGCAGAGGAGGGAATAGCGCCCACGATACAGGGGTTGCTCGAAGCAGGTGTACTTAAGAGGATAGATAGTCCATATAATACCCCGCTGCTGCCCATCTTAAAAGCGGACAAATCCAAATGGAGACTGGTACATGACTTAAGAGCGGTAACTGAGGTAGTGGAGGACCGGCCAGCTGTAGTTCCCAACCCGCATACGCTTTTGACTAATGTTCCGCCGGAATCAAGCTATTTTTCAGTGACTGATTTGTGCTCTGCTTTCTTCAGCATTCCCCTGGCCGATCAGTGTCAGTATCTATTTGCATTTACATACAGAGATAACCAGTATACCCATACTAGAATGCCACAAGGATTTAAGCACCCACCGCAGTTCAAGTAGAAGGACGTTCCACCTGCTACCATCTCAAGCACTGCACCAGAGCAGTCCTGCAGGTACAGTCAGGTGTGGAGCTCGAGGTAAGTGGTGATGAGGAATGAATAACAGGGGACAGACAAGAAGAACAAGAAGTTGTCACTGTACACAGGAGTTTGATCAGACGATAAGGGAAGTTTTTGGTTTTGAGAGCAGGTCTGATGACCCTCAGAATGGGGTTGTGGGTAGTAGTACTCCTTCAGACAGTGAGGATGACTTGGGAGCGACCAGTCTTGCCCCTTGGGATGATACACCCACAAACCCCTGTATGGACTTGGAAACCATTAATTTGGCTGATATGGCATAGGAATGTTAGGACTCCGCAAACCTTAAAAGAAAGGAGTAAGCGGAGTGCAACAGTTACCTCTTTGCAGTGGCAACAGACACGTACTAGCCAGTGGTACCAATGGGCACAATGCACAGCAGGAATGATGGAGAGACAGAATTGTTATCCGTGCTCCAGGGCGAAGCCCGTGCAATACGCAGCCCCCATGCCTTATAACTCCTCCACCTGCACGCAGTGGCAAAAGGAGCAGAGGGGGCAGTGTGCACGGCACTGTCCGAGTGTAAAGACTTGCAGCATGGGGATTTGTAGCGGGACGGATCCTTGTTATCAGAAATGTATTGACAACACCCTATATTGCCCTTATTGGTGTATGCTATCCCAAGTCTCCTCGCAATTCGATCGAAATGTGCTCGCCCATAAATGTAATTATAGCAGACCTTGGGCCACTAGTAAAAGAAGTTAGACCCCCGCAGTAGGATAATTGATAATGCAGGATCATTTGAATTATGAATGTTTTACATGGACAGGTGCTTTTTCGGTTGGCCACTTTAGGGGTAACTGCGTGCAGACTTGGGATGTAACCCCAGGCCGAAGATACATAGTAGGTACTCCTCCACCCGAAGGTGTGTTGGATGTCCAGAACATCCCATTAGCGGACACTTGGTGGTTGTGCGGAATGGAGGAAGGCCCGAGATCCACGCTTCCCCTTAGTTGGGCAGGTACATGTACACGGGCTATGCTGATTCAAGAAGTTGTCGTATCCCCGAAGTACAATTTGACGCTCTGAAGCAGCAGAGGCGAAAATATGAACCTGACCCAACGATCCGAATCGATAGTATAGGACAGCCAAGAGGTATACCTAACGAGTTCAAGGCAAGAAACGAGATTGCTGCTGGCTGGGAAGCGATTATACCTGTAATAGGGGTTAGCAAAAACGTTGCGTGGATAAACTATATATATTATAATCAACAGAGATTCATTAACTACACCGATGATGCGCTGGAGGCACTAGGACAACAACTGGCTGCAACTAGTAGAGTGGTGTGGCAGAATAGACAGGTGTTAGACTGGCTGCTGGCAGAAAAAGGAGGAGTTTTGGAGAACAGTGCTGTACTTTTATACCAAATAACACGAGTCCGGAGGGATCATTTACCAGAGCAATGAACAAATTGAAAAGTCTGAGAGGAGGAGTTAGACAGAATGCAGGGTTCGGACATCAGTTACTTGACTGGTTAGATAGTAAACTAGGGGGATGGGGAGCATGGTTAACTAAGATAGCGATAACTGTAGGTATTGTATTGGTAAGCTGTGTGATTGTTTTGTGCTGTTTTCTTCCATGTCTCAAGTCTCTTATAGTGCGGGCCGCAACAAAACGCTTTCCGATGCTCTTGGAAATTGCTGAATCAAGCCCAGTGGAAAGAGAAATACTGATGATGTATTGTTACAGGTTACACGACATGCAAGATGTACAGGAGGGAAATGATAATGTGGGAGTAGACTGTAAAGGCTCCTGAGTCTTTTTTCCTGTCTCAGACACGAAGGGACAGGCTTTTGGCTCAGTGGCCTAGGAAGGTAGGGAGAGAACACTTCGAGTTCTAAGCACAAGAAATTATAGTTTGACCCAGATTTGGGAGTAAATTCTGGAGTTTATTTGAGCTTTTGTTTGTGGACTCGTAGTTTCCTCTCTCTGTGAGACCTTATAGATCTCAACGGAGGGATTATATTGGAAAATATTGTAGCACTCTGTTTTCTAAGTGTTTATTTTAGTGTGCTCTTATTGCACATCAAGTGTTTATTCAGGTGTTTATTATGCATTAAGTGTCTGTTATTGAGTGTGTAGGGGATTAGTATGGTATTTCAACTATGTAACCATTGAACGAAACCTGTGTACTTTTGACCTCTTGAGAAAGAAGAATTTAACCAAGTAGATTGATTTATTAGCTAGAGTAAAACTTACAGTGATCTACTAATGCTGTTAACCCAGAAGGAGGCTTATAAAAAATGCTGTGTGAGAGAGGCAGGTAGACTTACAGAGGCTAGCCCACTGTCTGTGTCAGTTTTGATTTGCAAATTAAAGTTTAAAATTTCTTGCAGAATCTTCGGCGTTTCCTTTGTCATTTTGTAAAACCACGACAGGCGACACTTCATCTGTGAGTCAGCTGGGGTGATATGCTGCGTCCGGTGCTCCCGATGTGGTCTTCTATATATTGGCGACCATTCAGGGCCCCAGATAGTCCTTCCACGTGAGGCGACACTTCACCTGTGAGTCAGCTGGGGTGATATACTGCGTCCAGTGCTCCCGATGTGGCCTTCTATATATTGACGAGACCCGACGCAGACTGGGAGATCGTTTTGCTGAACACCTACGCTCTGTCCGCCAGAGAAAGCAGAATCTCCCAGTGGCCACACATTTTAATTCCACATCCCATTCCCATTCTGATATGTCTATCCACAGCCTGCTCTACTGTAAAGATGAAGCCACACTCAGGTTGGAGGAACAACACCTTATATTCCGTCTGGGTAGCCTCCAACCTGATGGCATGAACATTGACTTCTCTAACTTCTGCTAATGCCCCACCTCCCCCTCGTACCCCATCTGTTACTTATTTATATATACACATTCTTTCTCTCTCTCTCCTTTTTCTCCCTCTGTCCCTCTGACTATACCCCTTGCCCATCCTCTGGGTTTTTTCCCTCCCTCCCCCTTTTCCTTATCCCTAGGCCTCCTGTCCCATGATCCTCTCATATCCCTTTTGCCAATCATCTGTCCAGATCTTGGCTCCATCCCTCCCCCTCCTGTCTTCTCCTATCATTTTGGATCTCCCCCTCCCCCTCCCACTTTCAAATCCCTTACTAGCTCTTCTTTCAGTTAGTCCTGATGAAGGGTCTCGGCCCAAAACGTTGACTGTACCTCTTCCTAGAGATGCTGCCTGGCCTGCTGCGTTCACCAGCAACTTTGATTTGGCTCATTGAGTCTGCTCTGCCATTTCGTCTTGGCTGACCTATTTTATCCTCTCAGCCCCAGACTCCAGTTTTCTCCCCCAACCCCCTTTTCATATTCCTTCATGCTCTGACCAGTCAAGAATCTATCAACCGCCGCCTTAAGAATACATAAAGACTTGGCCTCCACAGCTGCCTGTGGAGGTCAAATTCCACAGATTCACCACTCTTCAACTACCATGAACTTATTTCCAATGAAACTGGCCTCAGGCTCCAAACTGGGTACAGATGTCGAGTATAACTAATGTTTCGATAATAAACTCTGCCATAAGGAAGTTCAAGTCACAGCTTATGCAGGTCGAAGATGACCTGGGACTCAGGTCAGCTGGTGTCTACTGGATTCCCTGTGAATGTGGAACAGCGAATATTGGCCAGACAGGATGCATGGTGGAAACCCGCATTAAGGAGCACAGGAGGTTGCCTGGAGAAATCGGCAGTAGCGGAACACTGCATTAGCGAAAGCTTTAGCATTGACTTCAATGGCACTGAACTACTGTGCCGTGCCAATGGCTTTTGTATCCACTTGGTTACGAAAGCCATTTAAATAAACTAGAGGAAAAGAATTTAAACAAAGGTGAAGGCCTCACTCTAAGTAAAAAAGTGGAATTCAGTTGTAAACAAAGTGGGAGAGTGGAAACCTGATTGGATGAGGACTAAACAATCAGGAGGGATGGACTACGGGGCTATAAATGCCACTGGACTAGACATGCCCACGCATTATCCCTGAAGAAGATGGCAGAGTCTATCATTGAAATGTCAGTTATAATCGATATCTGTACCCGGCTAGAAGCCCGAGAAGAGTTTATTCATCATATATGCTGGAAAAACACTCGATCTTTTTTATTTCTTTTTTCTTTTTTTATTCTTTTTCAATATTTTTTATTAATTTTCTACATAGGAGAAGATAGAGTTCAAGAAATATATCAAATACATTATACTGAACCGCACATATAAACTCCTTATTCTATATTCATACAAATTGATTAATTCATAATATTGAAATATAGTAAATTTATTATGTGGAGAAAAATCTAACCCACTACCGAGACTGAAGCTGATTAGTAAAGAAGAAAAAAGAAAAGAATATATATTATTAGCCATCATCTGTGCTTTAATGACAAATCAAAGGTTTTGAAAATAGTTCAAAAAGTTCCCTACAATGTTTGAAAGTCTTGATTAGATTCAGAAATTGAACACTGAATCTTCTCTAAATTTAAACATGACATCACATCATGCAGCCATTGAACATGAATGAGCGGGACTGCATCTTTCCTTTTAAGCAAGAGCGTCCTCCTAGCCATAATAGAAATAAAAGCCAAAATGTGCAAATCAGATTTCTCCAAAATAATATCCTTTCCTCCAACAATACCAAATAAAGCAGTCAAAGGATTCAGCTTAAAATTTACTTTAAAAAGTACCAAGAAGGTTTGAAATACTTCTTTCCAATCTTTTTCAAGACTCGGACATGTCCAAAACATATGAATAAGTGAAGCTTCTCCATTATTACATTTATCACAACAAGGAGATATATCCAAATAAAAGTGAGACGACTTATCCTTGGTCATATGAGCCTTATGGACCACTTTAAATTGTAGGAGACAGTGGTGAGCACATAACGATGAAGTGTTAACCAATTTAAAAATTTCATTCCAAGTTTCCTCAGAAATTGAAGCCTGTAAGATTTGTTCCCAAAGATTTTTAATTTTATCTAAAGGAACACTTCTCATTCCTAGCAACATATTATAAATATTAGATATAGATCCATTATAAAAAGATTTCAAATTAAAAATTACATCTAGTAGATTCTTACCAGGACTTTTAGGAAATGTACATATTTGAGACCGTAAAAAGTCTCTTATTTGTAAATATCGAAAAAAGTGAATTTTGGGTAAGCTATGTTTTGCTGACAGTGCTCAAACGAAAGGAGACTTCCCTCCACAAACAAGTCCTGGAAGCATTTAATACCTAATCTACCCCATTCTTTAAAAGCCACATCTATCATAGAAGATTTTAAAAAAAGTAGTAAAAAATGGGACTTGAAAGAGAAAATTTCAATAAGCCAAAGTATTTTCAGAATTGTACCCAAATTCTCATAGTATGTTTAACTACCAAATTGTCAGTTAACTTACTCAGTGATAAAGGAAGTGAGGATCCAAGAAGAGAAATAATAGAAAATGTATTAACAAAGTTGGCTTCTAAAGAAACCCATATCGGACAATCCTCATGATTAATGTAATATAACCAAAATGTAAGATTACGTATATTAACTGCCCAATTATAAAACCTAAGGTTTGGTAAAGCTAGCCCTCCATTCTTTTTAGCTTTCTGAAGATGAATTTTGTTTAGTTCAGAACGCTTATTTTTCCATATATAGGATGATATAATAGAATCAAGAGAAACAAAAAAAGATTTTGGGATAAAAACAGATAATGCCTGAAAAAGATATATAAATTTAAGTAAAATATTCATTTTAGTAGAATTAATTCGACCAATCAATGATAATGAGACAGGTGACCAATTGGATAGTGTCCTTTTTACATAATTCAATGGGGTAAAAAAATTTTCTTTAAATAAGCACTTACAATTTTTAGTAATTGTTATAATGAAGTATGTAAATTGGTGTCTTACAATTTTAAAAGGATGGTTAGAATTAGTTGATATCCAATTATTCAAAGAAAGAAGTTCACTCTTAGGTAAATTCAGTTTATAGCCTGAGAACTGGCTAAAACAGGAGAGTAAAGAAAGCGCATGGGATAACAAAGTCTCAACATTAGGAATAAAGAGCAATAGATCATCAGCATAAAGAGAAACTTTGTGGATAGTGCCTCTCCTTAGAATACCAGTGATATCATCAGATTCTCGAAAGGCTGTGGCTAAGGGTTCTAAAGCCAGATCAAAAAGCAAAGGACTCAACGGACAGCCTTATCTGGTGCCACGTTGAAGCTTAAATGGTTTGAAGTTCTGAGAATTAGTAATAACCCTAGCGGAGGGAGCTAAATAAAGTAATTTAATCCATTGAATGGAATCAGGTCCAAAATTGAATTTTTCTAAAATTTTAAATAAATAATTACATTCAACTCTGTCAAAAGCCTTCTCAGTGACTAGGGGTACCACCCATTCCAATATCTCCTTAGAAGGAGAATAGATAACATTTAATAAATGATGAATATTAAAATGAGAATATCGATTTTTGATAAATTCAGTCTGATTATCAGAAAGGACAGATGGTAAAATATCTTCAATCCTACAGGCCAGAACTTTAGATAGAATCTTAGTATCAATATCAAGTAAAGAAATTGGTCTATAGGAAAAGCATTCAATTGGATCCTTATTCTTTTTGAGGATAAGCGAAATGGAAGCCTCACAGAAAGATTGAGGCAGCCTGCCCAACTTAAATGAATCCAAGAAAACTGAACATAAATGAGGTATAAGCAGTGAGGAACAGGTCTTATAAAACTCTCCAGGAAATTCATCTGGACCTGGAGCTTTCCTCGAGTGCAATGAGCGCACAGCCTCGACAATTTCCTCAAAAGCAATAGGTTGTTCCAACGGCTTTCTGTTGTCAACAGAGATTGTGGGAATGTTTAATTGGTCCAAAAAAATTGTTCATTACAGTGCTATCCTTAAGAGAGTCAGAGCTATAGAGTCCAGAATAAAATTCTCTAGAAGTATCATTTATTTCTAAATGATCAGTTATCCTATCACCTTTAGCTTTACTGTCATGGTCCGGTCCGTGAAATCTGCATTCCGGTTCATGGTCTGGTCCGTGGACTCAGGACTCTGGGTCTTCCAGCTGTCCCTTGTTTGAATTAATCATAGGCACCTGATTCCCATCTTTGGGCTTGCAATATAAGTAGCCTTGGGATTGAGTGTGGGCTGCTGGTTTGTCTCGTCAGTCCCCTTTGGAGCAACTGCTGATGGAAGGCTAGTGAAACCATTTGTGATCTCTAGGCCTGGTTGGAGGACCACTGCTTCATGGAGCCTTGTTGCCACTTGTTGGAGTGGTCTTTGCGGTATGGATTCGGCTGTTTCCCGAGCCAGCTGAGTGGCTGCCAGCCACTCCAAGCTAGGTAGGGATCTGGCTGTTTCCATAGCCAGCTGAGGTTGCTGGCCAAACTGAGACTCGGAGCTTCTCCAGAGCAGAGATGGAACTGTCTGTCATTCTTTGGTGTTTGTCTTGTCTTGTCCTCGCCTCTGTGGGGTAAGCCAGGCTGTTTTGCCATTGCCCTGCAGGGGGGGAGGGGATCTGTCTTGTCTTATCCTCGCCTCCATGGGGTCTGTCAGGCCGTCTTGCCATTGTCCCACAGGGGGTTCATGTCTTGTCTTGTCTTATCCTTGCCTCTGTGGGGTAAGTCAGGCCATCTTGCTGTTGCCCTGCGGGGGGGTCATGTCTTGTCTTGTCTTGTCCTCGCCTCCGTGGGGGTAAGTCATCTTGCCGTTGCCCTGCTGGGGGACATGTCTTGTCATTGCCTCTGTTGGGTAAGTCTAGCTGTCCTGCCGTTATCCAACAGGTGGACCTGTCCCACCTTGGTGTGGAGAAGTTGAGTCCCGGCTTGTCTAAGGATAAGTCCCAGCTCTATGTTGATGTTTGGTTCCCAGTCTGTCTCTGAGCTCCAAGAACCCCAACCTTGAGGATCCCTCAGCCAAGCTCCAAGAACCCCAGCCTCGAGGATCCCTCAGCCAAGCTCCAAGAACCCCAGCCTCGAGGATCCCACAGCCAAGCTCCAAGAACCTCAGCCTCGAGGATCTCGCAGCCAAGCTCAAGATCCAAGAATCCAAGCCTCGAGGATCCCACAGCCAAGCTCAAGACCCAAGAACCCAAGCCTCGAGGATCCCACAACCAAGCTCAAGACCCAAGAACCCAAGCCTCGTGGATCCCAAACCAAGCTCAAGACCTAAGACCCCAAGCCTCGAGGATCCCAAACCAAGCTCGACCCAAGACCCCAAGCCTCGAGGATCCCAAACCAAGCTCAAGACCCCAAGCCTCCAGGATCCCAAACCAAGCTCAAGACCCAAGACCCCAAACCTCGAGGATCCCAAGCCAAGCTCAAGACCCAAGACCCCAGCCTCAAGCCATGTCATGTCCCTGCCTGGTTCTGGGGTCCGAGCCCAAGGCAGGACGCAGGTTCTGGGTCCTTGTCCAGTCTCGGGCTCAGAGTACGGGCCTTATCTTTTATCCAAGCTCAGGCTTCTAGACCCCAGCCACGTCCTGTCCTGAAGCCATAGCATGTCCTTGCCTGGTTCCGGTGTCCAAGCCTGAGGCAAGACCCAGGTTCTGGGTCCTTGTCCAGTCTCAGGCTCAGAGTCCAAGCCTTGTCTCCTAGTCCATGGTTCCTAGTCCTGGTCCCGCTTTCCCTAGCCCAAGTCTGCATTCTTGTCCCTGCTCCTGGTCTGAATCCTGTCATGTTCCTACTCTAGTCAAGTCCTGTTCCTTGTACTTCAGTGTCTGTGTCTTGCACTTGGGTCCGTTCCCAGCACCTATTGTGACATTTATGTATTTCTTTAATCTGCTGTTTAGCTATAAAGGTTTTAATTTGATTAGCCAATAATTTACCTGTTTTGTCTCCATGAATATAAAATTGACTCTTATCTTTGAGGAGTTGAGTTTCAATTGGATAAGTTAAAAGGAGATCATATTTAGTTTTAATTTCAACACACCTTTTATATAAAGCAGGATCTGGAACCAAGGCATACTGTTGGTCTAATTTTTTCAACTGCTTGGGTAAATCACTTTTCTCTTTATCAGCTTTTTTCTTAATACTTGCAGTATAAGAAATAATTTGTCCTCTAGTATATGCCTTAAAGGCATCCCATCTGATAAGGCTAGAAGTCTCCTCTAACATATTCTCTTCAAAAAAAAAGAGTAATTTGTCCCTCCATAAACTTTAAAAAATCTTTATCAGATAACAAAGTTAGATTAAAATGCCAAAACCTGTTTGTTTGAAGAAGGCCAGGGAGATTTAAAGATAAGAGCACAGGAGCATGATCTGAGACAACAATCTCTTTATATTCACAGGATCAAACTAGTGGAATCATTTGGCTATAATAAAAAAGTAATAAATCTTGGAATTTGTATGATGGACATGAGAGAAAAACAAATATTCCCTGTCTACTGGATAAAAAAATGCCAAACATCAACAATACTACATTTCATTAGAAAAGATTTAATAAACACAGCTGATTTATTTGGTATCACTAGTTTAGAAGATGAATGATCTAAAGCTGGATCTAAACAACTATTAAAATCTCCCATCACCAATGAGTACAGACTCAGATCTGGCAAACATGAAAAAAATGCTCAAAGAAGACTGGGTCGTCTATATTCGGAGCATACACATTGGCAAATACCATTAATTTGTTATCTGGCTTCCCTGATACTATAACAAAAAGCCTATTAGTATCAGAAATCACTTCGTTGAACAAAGGAAGCTTTATTATCTATAAGGATCGAAACACCTCTGGCTTTGGACTGAAACGAAGAATGGAAATGAGATTCTTTCCATCAATTAAAAAGGCGTGAATTGTCACATTTACGTACATGAGTTTCTTGAAGAAAAACAATTGGTACCTTAATTTTTTTTAATATAGGCAAAAATTATATTTCTTTTCACAGGGAGATTTAGCCCTTTCACGTTAAAACTAAATAAATTAATACTTTGATCCATTTTAAAACTGTTTATAAGAAAAGTTAAAGTAGCAATCAGAAAAATATAAATTAAACCCAAATAATAAACCTTGAGATATAATCGCTAAGCAACAAAGTTGACTAAATTTCCAAATCAGCTTCAAGAAAAAGAACTCCCCATCCCCCTCCCTCCTCCCAAAGAGAGAAAATCAACCAAAAGGCAGCCGCGCCTACCCCCACTAATATCATCTCCCCAGAAAAGCCTGCTGCAACTGCTCCAAAGAATTCAAGGTTGATTACTGTTCCAACCAAGACAAAGCAAAATGCAGTAAAAGATAAGCTTATGCAGTTTTACCAAACAAAAGAAGCAATTATTCATACTGAAAAATATTAAACAGTTATATTTCTAAGTCTAAAAATTTTTGTGCCTCTTTGTTTGTAAGAAACCATTTCTTTAAGCCATCTTGCATTGTAATTCTCCAGCCGAGCTGGATAGCGAAGGGAAGACTTGAAGTTTTTGCTGCAAAGTTCTGCCATAACATTTTTAAACGTAGCACGTTCTTCCATAACTTCCGATGAGAAATCTTCAATAATACCAATCTTCTGACCCTTGTAGTCAATCGTACCTTTCCGACGGGATTCACGAATCAAAAGGTCCTTTGTCTGAAATTCATGAAAGCATATAATGACTGATCTTGGTCTTGATTCTGAAGTCGATCTACAAATATGCGATCTGTGAACATGATCAATCAAAGGTAAAGACTGTATAATATCAGGGAATAATTCCATCAGAAGGTTTGCAAAGAATTCCTTAGGATTATATCCTTCCGTCAACTCTTTAAATCCCAAGATTCGTAAGTTGTTTCTTCTATTTTCCAAATCAATAATCTGCTGCCTAGTTTTCCGTTGGACTTGGATTGTTTTTCATACAGCTTTGGCAGATTATCAGTTTTCTTACCCATTATCGTTATAATCTCTTCATGCTCTTTTATCCTCTTATCATGCTCGATTAAAGTTTCTTGAATAACGTCCAGTTTTGTACCTATTTGTTTAACTTCAAAGCTGATTTGTTGTGAATCGGCCGACACTTCTTTTCTGAAACTCCTCGGTAAGCTTTTGCGAGTCTGTAGAAAGCTTTTGAAGCAAGCCCATAATAGATTCCAAAGTTGCTTTGGTAGCCATAGTAAGATAATAACATGTTTAACTGTAATATTTCAAAAGGTTGGAAACAAAAAAAGGAAGTAAACTAGGAGCACCGGGAAAGACCTGTTACTCCATCAGCGACCAGCAGGCCAATCTTTTTTATTTCTGATTTCTTTTTTTTACTAATGTCTCTTTTGTATACCTTGTTCATTGTCTTGTATAATTTATGGACAATTTATGATGTTCTGTGAGTGTTGTCTGAATCTCTGTGCCTGTGATGCTGCAGCAAGTAAGTTTTCATTTTGCTTGTACCTCACTGTATTTGTATATACAATATGACGATAAATTCGACTTTGACTTCCTTGCTGGATATATATCTCGGAAGAACTGTGGGAATACCTTGACTGCCCAATGCTGAGTGTCTCAAGGGGGATGTTTATCACTGTCCAGGACCATTGGAGATATGCAGTTAGTGCTACTCTTATAAACATCCCCATATCTTGTGAACAAATGAAAAAAAAAACCTTTTATCACAATTTTAAGCACTGGTTTTCCAATGACACGTTAATAGAAATGAGTCTACTGCCAGGATCACATACATGTAAACCACAGTTTGACATTTGTATAAATCTTTCAGTATAATAATGTAAGCCTGGATTTACAGTACATATTCTAAATCTGGGTTGGTTTAGAATATATAATCTATTTACAATCGAGGTGTACATTAGAGGTGGCTATTAACTGAGCTGGGTTGATGGACAATAGGTAATAATCTGTCAGAAAATAAAGCTATTCTGATAAGCTTAGATGACATACAGTACAAACATAGTTTATACAAAAATAAAAGGCTAGTCTTCCTCTGATTTATAGAAGAGTGTACTCCTTAAATCTTCTCCTTAAATAGTCCAGTTGTTTAATAACTAAGAAGTCACTATGGCAATGGGATAAAGAATGGATCGTTGCAGAAATTCCAGGAACTTTGCCAACAATGTTTGACTTGAGTCTCCTTTCTGAATTTTGTGGATGGACGGTTGAGCACAAAAGTATTGCCACTCTACTTTGGAGAGCATGTTTTCTTGAGACTGTAGGAAGCTGAAGATCCTTTAAAAAAAACAGTGGTATAAAACTTGTCTTTTCCACCAGAGAGTTGAAGGGCAGATATTGAATAAAGAAGCCATGTTGGATTCGTGACCTTTGCTCCTTTACATTCTTGTGAAGCCAACAGTAGAAGCAAGACCTGCTCTGTGGATTTGGATTCAATGAGCAATAACTTTTCTGGTTTGGTAATTTCCCCAGGGCTTCTGAATTTCACTTGAGAAATGGCTGGTTAAGGGTGAGATGTGACTACTTAGAAAGCTGCATGAAAACATCAAGTGGGCCAGAATGAAAATGAAACCCAGCAAGTCATGAAGCATCTCCATAGTCAAGGGAATGCGGAAAGACAAACTTCTTCATTGGTGATGACCCAGTTCCAACAGTGTCTGAACAGCCTGTCTAAAGCAGAAACTGGAAGAGCACCTGGAAAAGATTCACATTGACTTGAAAAGACAGGAACATATGATCATTCCATCCAAAATCCTGCCAATTCAGCACCCTGCCTCCCCCCACCCCGTCCCCCACCTACCACGGATTTTGACCCACCAAAATGGAGAGAAGTGGAAAAGGCAGTCCAGCGGGCAAGAGCGGCATCTGCTCCCAGGCTTAATGGAGTGTCATAGAGGCTTTATAGAAACACAGTGGGCAGCTTATGGTTTCTTTGGAGGTTCATGAGAGTAGTGTGCCAGAGGTTAATAACACCCACAGTGTGGCGAAGGGCTGGCAGAGTCCAGATTCCAAAAGAAAAGGATACAGAAACATCAGTTAGTTTCAACCAATTTACCTTCTGAATGTCGAGGCGAAAGTCTTCACTGAAATAGCACAGAGCCTGGCCAGCTACCTGGAGAGAAACAAGTACATTGATACATCTGTACAGAAAGCAGGAATTCCAGGGTTCTCTGGGTGTTTGGAACATACAAGCATGGTATGGCACCAGATCCAAGCATCTAGGAAGCATGAAAGAAATCTCTATGTGATCTTCCTGGACTCCCCAATGCATTTGGCTCAATTCCCCATGCATTCCTCAGGGAAGCATTTGACTTCTTCCAGAAACCAGAGCCCATCACTACGCTGGTGAAGTTGTACATCCAAGACCTGCAATTGTGCTTCACAATAGCAGATTTTACCACAACATGGCAGACTGGAAGCTGGCATTATGGCAGGTTGCACTATATCACCCCTGGCATTCACAATGGCCACGGAGATCATTGTCAGGGCTTCAAGATGGGTGGTAGGTGGTGAAAGAACAAGTGCTGGACTTCACCTTCCCCCTGTTAGGGCGTACATGGATGATATAACAACACTGACCACCGTTGCAGAATGCACCAAGTGAATACTTGGAAAGCTGCAGGAAAACATCAAGTGGGCCAGAATGAAAATCAAATCAGCAAGTTATGAAGCATCTCCGTAGTCAAGAGAATGCTGAAAGACATAAAGTTCTTCATCGGTGACGAGGCAATTCCAGCAGTGTCTGTACAGCCTGCCAAAAGCCTAGGTAGATGATACAATGCCAGCCTCACGGACAAAGAGCAGGTGCAGCAACTAAGGCAAAACAGCCTGGATAACATTGAGAAGACCGTGATTCCTGGAAAACTGAAGCGCTGCTGATTACAGTTTGGATTCCTACCCTGGGTGATGTGGCCACTCACTGTCTATGAGGTCCCACTAACAACGGTGAGGAAGCTCGAGCGAACCATCACATCACAGCTTAGTGTCCAGGATGTATCAGTAACATCAGCCTCTATGGTAAAGGAGTCCATGAATTACCTTTCAGTGGCCTAATAGAGGAATTCAAGTGTTCTAAGGTGCATCTACAGATGACACTCAAAGACTCTTGTGACAAGACCATTAGTAACACTGCATTGACCTTATTAACTGAGCGCAAATGGACCCCAGCCGAGGCGGTGCAGCGAGCAACAGCAGCCCTTAGGCATAAGAATAATTGTGCAGCAAGTCCAATAGGGCAGGGGCAGCTTTGGTCTGGCAGCAAGTGGCACAAGGCCACAATTCCAGAGCGACGGAAGATAGTTGTCGAGGAAGTGCGGCAACAATAAGAGTCAGATGGAAGTGCATCGGCTGTCTGCCTGGCTACACAGGGGCAATGGATGTGGTGGGGAAGCATTGAGAGGAGAAAAGTCAGCTGGAAGGACATATGGGAGCTGGAAGCAAACAGACTTAGCTTTCTCATCACAGCTACATATGATGTGCTTCCCTCACAAAAAAAAAGCCCCCACCAGTGGTTCGGTGAAGACCCAACTTGTTCCCTGTGCCTGATTCCGGCAACCCTCAAGTATATCCTGGCAAGATGCAAAACCAGCTTCACACAAGGCAGATACACATGGCATCACAACCAGGTTGGTAGTCATATCCACCATCAAGTTGCTGAAGGAGCCAGGGATTCATGGTCAGTGGTGGCGGAGTGGAAAGAGGCAGTCACTGGCTTAAGATCAAGCAAAAAGATCTCTCCTGGGCTCCACGATGGCATCAAGGGAGTGGAAAGACACAATGGGGAATGACTCTGGGATGCCAGAAATCATCATTGAGCCCTCTGGAGGTGTAATGGGCTAATCGATGAAACATCGAGGAAGGAGGGTGCCCACTTGAAAACCCCTGTGCGTCAGCTCTATGCCACTCCCAACATCAAGGCAGTCTCGAGCAAGTGCTCATGACCCATTGGCACGAGGGATATTAACATCTTATCCGGTGTTTTTTGATTTTGTGGCAAGAAGATGCATCGGATCAGGAATTCTTATGAATGGGAAATGCAATAGAAAAGATGCACCCTCACCAACCCAAGAATATTAAGCACCAAATTTTTCATATGTTGCAGTAGCTGGCCAGGAAGTTGATGCACCTTTTCTGAAGATGCTGTTTTAATTGTTATATGAAGAGTCTTGCTTAATCATTAGTCTGCGTATACCATGGCGATGGCATGACTTTTCTGTTCAAATTTGAATTGTTTTAATCAATCTTCATTAACATTTGATGAAAAAAAATCTCCTGATGTTTCATGCTTTTGGAAGATACATGGAAGGATAGTTTTTCTTTACCTCATTTAAAGAAGAAAGTATATGTGCAAATCAGTTTCACTGAAGTATGTTTTTGCGCAGTGCATTGAACAGATGCGTGTAGCAACCGACAGTAATTAACAGAAAAGAAGGTTGGAATGGATAGCTTGGATATCATTGCCCTCAGCTTTTAGAATCCTAAGTCTTGGAGTTCTAGAAAGATGCTTAAACCGGACTACTCAGCATCCTTCTTTCCCTCTGCTCAAAATCTACCTTCCTGACCAAGGAATGTGCTTGGTTTATTCCTTCAGTGTCTCAAAGTCAGATTTTGCTTGAAGTGGAATGCAACCCAAGAGGTTTGTTATATCAAGGAGACTATGGGAATATTAATGCACAAGCAAAGGTCACGCACAATGGAAACGATTTGCCTTTTGTGACCACAATTTCCGATCATAAGCTAAATGGATCCATACATACATATTCAGATCATGGGAATGAAAATAGGCAGGGCATTTTCAGATGTAAATAAAAACAGAAAAAGCTAGAAATAATCAACAGGTCAGGAAGAGAAACCAAATTAATGTTCATGTTATTAAATTCAGGTAATTAAAATTCATATCATATAAGTCAGTGATAATAATTTATCAAGAAACTGTCAAGATGGCAGCTATAAGCATCGACTGAGTGCAACTCCAAAGGGAACTATCAAATATTTCTACTGAGGACTAATACAGCTGAAATCCACATTCACAGCCATGGGTTCTTCAGTAAGCAACATAGTTTTAAGACAATTAAAAAATTTATTGATACTCAAAATCAACATATCCTGGACTGCAGACGCAGGTCGCGAATGCAGTTACCCTTTAGGAAAATGGAAGCATGGAGTCCAAGCCAATCCACAGGTACAATTGAAACACAGAGGCTTTAAACCCCCGCTCCCGACTATCCTGCTGGGGAATGTACAATCTCTGGAAAATAAAACCGAAGACCTCAGAGCAAAATTGCTGTACAAGAGGGGCATCAGGGACTGCTGTGTACTTTGCTTCTCAGAAACATGGCTATCCCCTGCCATTTCAGCCATAACTCTGCAGCTTGATGGCTTTACCATTCTCTGCAAAGACAAGAAGGTCAGTCTTTTAAAGACAAAGGATGTGGAGTATGCATTATGATTAACTCATCTTGGTGCACAGATGTGGCCACTCTGTTTCAGTCCTGCTCACCTGACCTCGAACATCTAGGAGTCAAGTGTCATCTATTTTTAGAGTAGATTAGATTATGAGGACACTCAGTCCATGTTTATTGTCATTTAGAAATGCATGCATTAAAAAATGATACAATGTTCCTCCAGAATGATATCACAAGAAACACAGGACAAACCAAGACTAAAACTGACAAAACCACGTAATTATAGCATATAGTTACAACAGTGCAAAACAATACCGTAATCTGATAAAGAGCAGACCATGGGCATGGTAAAAAAAAGTCTCAAAGTCCCGATAGCCTCATCATCTCACGCAGATGGTAGAAGGGAGAAACTCTCCCTGCCATGAACTTCCAAGCGCCACAAACTTGCCGATGCAGCACCATTGGAAGCACTTGACCGCAGTGGACTCTGAGGCCGTCCAAAAACTTCGAGCCTCCGACCAGCCCTCCGAAACCGAACACCATCCTTTGCCGAGCGTGTCGACCCTGCCCCGGCTGCTGAGCAACAAGCAAAGCCGAGGACTCGGGGCCTTCCCCTCCGGAGATTTCGAACCACACAGTAACAGCAGCAGTGAAGCAGGCATTTCAGAAGTTTCACCAGATGTTCCTCCGTGCTCTCACGTCCGTCTCCCATCAAATCAGAATTGTGCACGGCACCCTACTTGACAAATAACAGACATCACCACCGGAGTGGCCGCTGCAAGCTGCGCGGCGCCGCCATCTTCTCCTCTCCTGAGGGAGTTTTCCAACATCATCCTGGTTCCACCTCAGGCCAACATCAGGCGGGCACCTGAGGAGCAAATCTTCATAATCAGCAGGCACGAGACTGCACATCCTGATGCCTTCGCTATCATTGCAGGGGATTTCAACCAGGTCAGCTGGAAGAAGTCTGAACAACTACCACCAACTTATCACCTGTGGAACCAGAAGAGCCAACACACTTGATGGTGTTATATCACCATCAAGAATATCTGCCATACCATCCCACACCCACGCTTTGGAAAGTCTGGTCAGCTAGATGTATTTTTAAATCTAATACTCCCAGCATAGAGGCAGAGATCAAAGACCACAGCACCAGTGGTGAGGACCAAGAACAAGTGGTCAAGGAGCAGTTAGAGGACTGTTTTGAGTGGGTGGATACCAAATATTCAGGGGTTCATCTTTAAATCTGAATGAATACGCCACAGTTGTCACCAACATCATCAAGGTCTGTGTGGATGAGTGTGTGCTTTTGAGAACATATCAGCCAGATCCAAACCAAAAGCTATGGGTGAACCAGAAGATTCGTAGTCTCCTGAGAGCTGGATCTGTGGTAGTCAAGATTGGTGATCCAGAATTATACAAGAAGTGCAGGTATGACCTACGGATGGAAGGCTGTTTTGACAGCAAAAAACATACTGATTGAGGTGAGAGACTTAAGTCTGATGCATGTCAACTCTGGTAGGACTTGCAGGCCATTACTTCCTACAAAGTGAATCCTAATATGAATGGTTATAATGCTTTGTTCCCAGATGAGCTCAATGTCTTTTATGTACGTTTTGAAAGGGAGAATAAAAGCACACCTGTGAGAATCCCAGCAGCATCTGGTGACCCTGTGATCTCTGTCTCGGAGGCTGACATCAGGCCACTTTTCAAGAGGGATCAGGTGTAGCTAGTAGGGCTCTGAAAACCCATGCCAACCAACTGGTGAGAGTGTTCAAGGACATCCTCAATCTCTCACTGCTGCAGTCAGAGACTCCTACTTGTTTCAAAAGGACAACAATCGTACCAGTGTTGAAAAGAGCAGGGTGAGCTGCATCAGTAGCTATTGCCCAGTGGCACTCATGTGTAATGTTACATAGCGCTGTGAGATGCTGATCATGGCTAGAATCAACTCCTGCCTAAGCAGGGACCTGAACCAGTTGCAATTTGCCTATCGCCACAATAGGTACACAGCACATGTAATCTCGCTGGCTCTCCACTGAGCCTCGAATCACCTGGACAATAGTACTACCTATGTTAGGCTGCTGTTTATTGATTACACCTCAACATTCAACACAAAAGTACCCTCAGTTCTAATCAACAAGCTCCAAAACCTGGACCACTGTATCTCCCTCTACATCTAGATCCTTGATTTCATCACAGTTTATGCAGATTCAGAATAACACCTCTTCACTGATAATGAACTCTGGCGCTCCTTCATGCTTAGCTAACTGCTCTACTCTCTCTACATCCATGACTACGTGGTTAGACACAACCCAAAGGTCATCTATAAATTTACTGATGTCACAACTATTGTTGGCAAAATTTCAGATGGTGATAAGGAGGCGTACAGGAGTGAGATAGAACTGCTGGTTGAGTGGTTTTGCGAAAACAACCATGCACTCAGCATCAGTAAGACCAGGGAATTGGTTGTGGACTTCAGGAAGGGGGAGTTGGGGGAACACATACCAGTTCTCATCGAGGGATCAGCAGTGGAAAGGGTGAATCAATCCAAGTTCCTGAGTGTCAGCATTTCTGAAGAGCTATCCTGGACCCAACATATTGATTCAATTACAAAGAAGGTACAACAGTGGCTATATTTCATTAGGAGTTTGAGGTGACTTGGTATGTCACCAATGACACTCGTAAATTTCTACAGGTGTTCCATGGAGACCATCCTCACTGGTTGCATCACCATCTGGTATGGAGGGGCCACTGCACTGGATCAGAAAAAAACTGCAGATATTTGTAAACTCAGCCAGGCTCCATCACGGGAAGTAGCCTTCCCAGCAACAAGGATTCCTCCAAAAGGCAATGCCTCAAAAAGGCGGCATCCACCATTAAGAACCCCCATCACCTAGGACATGCCATTTTCTCATTGCTACCATCAAGCAGGAAGTACAGGAGACTGAAGACCACACTTACTGTTTCAGAAACAGCTTCTTCCCCTCTACCATTAGATTTCTGAATGAACACTACACCACTATTGTTTCCTCTCTTTTTGCATTAATTATTGAATTTATTTTTTTAATATACAGTGGATTCCAGTTAATACAGACACATTAGGACCAGTATATTTTGGCCAATTAAGCGGCTGTCTAAATTAGCCAAAGTTTCATGGAAAAGGTATGAAAAAGGCATATCATTTAACTGAGTAACAATTTATATATGTAAATGAAGTACAGAACAAACTAGAACACCACCAATACCTCTATAGTAGCATAAAACTGTGTATTGGTTCTAATAGTTATCAATGGAGGAATTGATCTGCTATGTTCTTTTGACTGACTAAATGAACAAAATTGGCACAGACACCTATTGCCGATAATGGACTGCCTTAGTCTTTAAGGACAGCCTAAATGCTTTAGACAGTTGAGTCTTCCCAATCTACATTTTCTTATACCATTCAAGATTATTGTTGATACCTTCGTAATTCCTAACTTGTTGAAGTAGTGAAATCATTTCATTTTTCTTCTGGACATTTCTGGCATCACTAAACCTCAATGCTTGAAATCACAGTGAGAAAAACAGTTCCCTTACTGCTAATTTCTCACCAACTATCTTTTGTTTGGTAATATTTGAGTAATACAGGTATTTTAAATATATTGGCTGGTTAAGTATTCTTTGTGTTTACATAATGCATTGCGGGTTATAAGTAAAAGTGCATAATAATGCACATGTCTTGCTAAAAGTAAAAACGAAACTAACACACACAAGTTATCCTGGCTCTGTGTTTTTCTTTTAATTAGTTTAATGTTTTGTAGTTACAAAACATAACACTATCAGTGACAAAAATCGCTGCTTTTTGAACACAAACACATGCAAGTGATGCTATTTAAAAACTGATTGCTCTAAGCATGGTGTAGTGTACAACTGGCACATGACTGACGCTGGTTAGAAACTATTCGGCAGCAGCCTCCCGCCTTCCCCCCTCCCCAATTAAGTAGCATTTGTCCCAAATAAACAAAGGGAATCCCAACTATTTTTTTGATTTAGATTTTCTTCTTTAGGCTCCCTGAGTCACTGATGGCGCAATTAACTGGAATCCACTGTATGTACTTATTGTAATTTATAGTTATTTACATTATGTATTGCATGTACTGCTGCCGATAAACACCAAATTTCACAACATATGCCAGTGATAATAAAACCAGATTCTGATCCTGTGGTCTGTGATCTTTCATCAGAACTTTCAGCAAACACAGGGCTAGTCTTAACTAAGTAGTGGCACTTGTCTTTCTAACAGCTTCTTGATGCCATGGCAACGGTATGATGCACCTGGAGGCAGAGAGTCAGAGAACAAAATCTTACCACTGTAAAATATACATGCAATTTAAATTTAACACATCAGCTTGTGCAAAGTGATCTTTTTATGATAACTTATATTTGTCATGAATTTCATTACCTTGTGACCTTTCAAATGTAAACTTAACAACTTTGTGATGCATGCCCATATTAGTTTTTTGAAGATGCTTACACATATATAAATTATTAATAAATCTCTTCAGGGATTACCCAGTAAAAATGATCCAACTTGTAGATTCTGTGTACTCAAACTCTTAAAGAAGTCTGACTGTCAGTAAACTTATAGCAGCAATAAAATGCAAGTATCTTTTAAAAGATAAATGATCAGCTTGAATTAATTGTGGTAATTCAAGTAAGGGCAATATAATATTAGTTATTTACTTGATGTCAGAACAAGAGACAGAAATGGGTCTATTGTAATCTTAAAGATACAACTGTGACATGAAATATAAATCATTCTGCCAGCTATCCCATTATGTTATGTCGCAAATACCTTATGGTATTTTCTCTGGGCTAGGTCTGATTACTTCCTTACTAAACATGTTATGTTGTGTCTGAAAAGACTCCTTGTATTTATCTGCTTTAATATCAGGTGAATTCACTGTTATGATTGCATCCTTAAATAGCTTTGACAATGCCCATGCCGATAACTCCATCTTTTTCCTGTCAGATATGTATCTGTTAGACCATGGGCTTGTACTCCGCACAGTGCCTGTAGCACCATTCTGCACTTTATGACACTTTAATGGTTTGGATGGAAATTTCCATTTATATAGATAATATTGTTAATAACACATTTTATATGAAATCTTTTGTATTCTCAATCCTCTTTATAAATGTGTCACAATTTTGATTGATTTTGTGATAGATAAGGTGAGAGTGCTTCAGCAACTAAAGAATTATTATTTCCTTGATGCAGTCTAGATGAAAGTTCCTTGGAGAATGAGATGCTGTGTTTATACTTATTCTGCATATTGACCCTCTATTACCTTGCACATATGTTTAATAGAATATTCATCTTATAATTGTGATGGATCCCTGTAATTTATCCATCTGTATTCTTAGGATTCAAAATCCCGGGGAAAATCAAAATGATTATTTATCGTATCAATTTTGCATTCTGTTTAAATGGTAACACATGATAATTTCTTTCACTGTTAGATCTTGTCAAGCATTTCAGCTAACACTTTCCTCTTTCATAGACAATCTTATTGGTTCTTTCTCCTGTTATTCTGTCCTTAAGCAAAACTTGAATTTCATAAGTTTTCAAAAATAAAGTATTTTATTTATATTCCAATAATTGTCCAAAAGAGGCACATTTCCAATCTCCTCTCTAGAGGGTGCTACTTGCTTTCGGGTGGAGATTTTTGGATGGCTATTGGCACATATTTCAATTGCCATCTCCACTTGCACATTTCCTTGTTGTTAATGCAGAACAGAAGCAGTTGATGTGAACTTGTTTGTCATTTCTCCAGGCGCTGTCTAGTCTTACCCATTTCAAGTGATGCATTTATTCATTTTGGTTAAAGAAATCTAACCTGCTCATATGCCACACTCTTTGAAAATAAACACAACTAACTTCAGTGGGTTTTCTTTCTGTTTCCTGCTTTTTTTCCTGCAATGCATCACCCCCAGAGAAGTTCATTCCGACAGTTCTACGTTAGACTGTTTCTTAAAAAACAATTTTAAGTGTCCTGGAGAAATTTTGCCACGTCCGAAAGGTAGTCTAGTGCTAATCTGAAGGAATGAGAAACTTCTCAATGTATTTCTGGATTTGCTTTTGACACGTTCTGCATAGTTGACCTGAAGGAGAATGAAGAATGGGTAAATGTTCTCAATCATTTATGTGAACATTTCCGATAACATTAGGAAACGAGATACGGTAAGTTAGATTGATAGTGGGTATCAGCTGAACTCTTACATTTTTTCTCTTTCTCACAATTGTTTATGATCTCTTCCAGTGCACAAGAAGCAAATTAGCATTAATTGATCAGACACACTTGATATAGAGTTAAGTTTGTAGAAATAAATTAATGTTCATTTAATTTTAATCTTGGAAAATCCGTGTCAATCAATCCATGATGCCTTAATTAGCAAACCCCATGCCTTACTGAACAATTAGCCTTTAGAAATGGATCAAATTCATGGAGGATTAGAGCCTACTATTATTGATAGTTTTTCTTTATTTACATACAAAAATTGATTCAGAGCAGGTTACAATACAACATTTTTGAAGCAGGAATATGCAAAGAGTTGAACGTTTTATGTCCAGAATCAGAGTGAAGTTAGGGTTAAAGATATAACAACCAGCATTAATAATGCATCTTTTACACCCTCAGAAAGTGTAGTCACTCATATAATGTAGAAAATGAGCAACTAATTCATGCACAGTAAGCTCCCATAATGTGCACTGCAAAGCAATAGAGGGTCAAAGATAATGATCAGTTAATTTTTTTGTGATGTTGGCTGAAGGATAATTCCTCTCTTCTCTGAATGTTGCCAAAGGATCTTTTATCTTCAATTGAGAGACAGATAGGAGGTTGGTTGATCTTCTCTGAAAGATGGCACAGTATCAACTTCATCCTGCACTATCAGCAAAACAATAGTGATGAGAAAATGTATATTTATTCCTTTCTTTCATTGAAATTAGTGTGTCAACAGATGAAGTACCCGGAGAGTGCAGTAACTTTCACAATGGAGATAATGTACAGGGTGGTTCATACACAGCAAGCTCCCACAGATATTGACATAAACAAGATGAACTGTTTTTGTCTTATGTATTGAGAGATAAATATCAGCCAAGGGTACTGAAGGAACCCCTATAGTTTCTTCAAATTACAATCAAGCCATCTAAAAAGGAAGGTAAAACTCAGATTAGAAACTTGAATGAAAGTCACCATCTCCAACCTTGCAACATGCATAGAGTGAAATACCAACATTTGGGCTCAATTAAGTGCTCAAGTCTTTAGAATGGTGCAATCATGTAATGCTACCACATTAAGGAATGAACGATCACTTGAAGCGTTGGTGAATTTGAATTATTCTAAATGGATATGATATCTTAACCTTTGGAAAAGGTCAGAGGGGTGGATATACCTTTACACTAATCGATGGAAACAACTTTAGAGGTAGAGTACAATGGTCTGTTAAATAGCAAACAAGGCAATTTTCTCTTGATGCCTTGACTAACAGTCCTCCCTTAACTGATGCAAACAGTCAGATTAATTGGCTATTTGACAACTAGATGCTTAGGGATTTTGTACTCAGCTGAAATAACTGGTTTTAATCTTCAGGTGAACCATAACTGCAATTCAGAATGTAATTCAGTGCAAATGATGTATTTGAATTGTTTAAAAATGTGCAAACCATAGATATAAACACAAGTTCCTTTTAATTTATTTTTTTATTCATCTCTTTGCCACAGGAACCCAATGTAAATCCAGACTAAATTGAGTAATCTGTGTCCTTCAGCCACTTGTTACTCGGGCTGTTTGACCGGTAGACAAGCATACCATTTGAGATATTTTGTTTGCTATCAGCTTTGTAAGGTCAATTTCTCTCTCCAAGATCAAACAAAATTCTTCTTTAATCCTAGCATGGAACCTTGAGTGACATTAATAAATACAAAATCAAAAACTGCTGGAAAATAGGTAGCAGCATAGGCCACATCTGTGGGAAGGGAAACAGAGTTAATATTTCAGGTTGAAGATCTTTCATCGGTATTGGGACGGAGGCAAACAAAGTTTTTAGACTGCAGGGAGGGTGCGTTAGGGTGGATGTCTCTGATAGGGTAAAACTGGTGTGACTATGGGTATCTTCACTTGAATTACTTTAGCATTGGAACCTTGCATATGTTCTATCCAGAAAACATGTTCCATGTTTAACCTAAGTGACCGCGATCTCTTTACTTTCCATGCTATGATCTTAATGTGTTTAATTCACTTTTGTATTCTGTACTTCTCTCCAACTCTGGAGAATTGGCTCAGAAATCAATTCTGAGACAGTAGTGAGAGAATGCTTGCTACTTAAAGCTGTCACCAAATGCGGTTGTAAACTAAGGTTCATATGCTTGTCTCAGGTGAACGTAAAGAATCCATTAGCACTATTTTCAGAAAAGCATCACTTACATGCTGGCTATTTTTTCCCTGATCAGCAGATGATCTGATCAGTGTTTGTGAAGTCTGTTATTTGATGATTAGCTGCTTTTTTTTAATATTGCAAGAGTGAACACATTTCAGAAGTACTTAATTTTCTATAAAGTGTTTGTAGATGCCCTAAAGTTATGAAAAGTGCTGTATAATTATGGGTTTTCAGAATTAGTATTCATGGAGATAGTCTGTACCAATGACTGAATGAGTGCAACTCAACTACACCCAAGAATTTCGAAACCATCTACTCTACTGCCAGCATTCTAATGGTAAACAATTTTTAAGTGCACCATTTACAAAGTAGCAGTAGTTTTCCAAGGCAATCTGATAATTCAAATCCATTACCTCCCCTGCACCAAGAAGAGCAAGAGGAGCAGACAAATGGGACAATCAAGGCAGGTTCCCTTCCTTGTCACACAAAATCCTGAAATAGTAATACTTTAATCACTCATGGGTCTACATTCTGGAACACCTTGCCCAGTGGGACAATCTAGACAGAAAGGCTGCAGCAATTTAAGAAGGAAGCTCACCACCACCTTCTGGAAAGCAAGTAGTGATGGTAATAAATAATAGTCTTAGCTGAAACATCCACACCCTGTGAAACAAATATTTAAAAAGTGTTAATACAGCTTTGCAGACAATAGAAAAAAACTGCATAATATTTGTTAATTTCCATTCCAATACTGGCAATTTTTAATGTTATATTTTTGGCAATATTGTTATGTGGTTCCATACTACTTATACAGTTATGTAGGACAGTGCACCATATTGGCCTAGATTTATTTAAATCATCCAATTCTCAGAATTTAGAAAATAACTTATTAATTTTAAATAAATGTACTGTAGTGCCTTAGCTGCACATGAAAATCAGATATGTTATTAATTCAGCAAATCATGACATATGCAAAACTAAACTATTTTCGGAAAAGAAGGAAGAAAACACTTAAGTGTTTTAACAGTTTAATTCCAATGACATTTGACTTTTGTGAAGGTTGGAATTGAATTATGACATTACTGTAACTGGTTTTTCAGTCATCATTCACTGTCTGTCACACAAGCTTGCAACTTGAAGTTATTATAAAATTACATATAGTTTAATAATATCCTTACAATACTTTTAAGCATGCTTCTCAAGTCAAAGGGGTTATCCATCTTGTAAATCCATTATTCCATTGTTCGTCTTGATAGCATAGGATTGCTCCTAGCCATGTTTAACCATTAAATAGTGTGTTATTATTTCACATAAATCAAACAGAGATGTGTGAATTCATAAATTTTGCATTTGCACAGCCTGTATTTTAAACTTCAAATCACTAAATGCTCACTTCTTAGGAAATACTGTATATACATTTCAAGATGGAGTGTCAAAAAATAGTAATTGTAATTTATGAACCCTTTCTACCTCTTTCTTCCTAATTAATGAAACTGGGGATGAAAGGGAGATTCTGGAAATCTTCCTGAGAAATATCAAGTCCAGCATAGGGTTTTGTGTGACTACATGAGTTTGCAAGTGTAAGGCAGGATCAGGAAATTTTACAGATATCAAGTAAATGAGCATTTAAGGATAGGGGGGATTAAAAGGGAAGTAAAGTGCTTTCTCCACAAGTTGTCTTGGAGAATTGCTGAAAACGTTAAATTTGCAGCTAATTATTTCACCTCTTTATGAGATCCTCAAATGATCTGCTCAGATGAGGAGCCTCTTTCATGGCTGTATTGGCATCAACACCAGCAAAGGGTTCAACCGCATTCTAGGCTCCTTAGCAGAAACCTTACATCGAATGCCTGCGAGGCTTTACTGTTTGTTCTCGGATCAACAGACTGCAAAAGTGAACCAATCATAATCATGGAGACATACTGCCCTTTGACCCATGTGTCCACACTGGTAAAGAGAAAGAAGGAAACATATATCATTTATAGGGAGCTGGGTAAAATGAATCCCTCAGCGAATATATTAAGTCTGAGAGCAGGCTTAAGAGGGGAATCAGGAGGTCAAATGAAGGTATGAGGTGGATTTGTTAGGTAGGGTAAATGATAATCACAAGGTGTTCTTCAGCCACATTAACTGTAAAAGGGTGACCAAGGAGAGACCAGGTCCTCTTAAAAACCATCAGGGCCACCTATGTATGGAGTAGCAAGAGATGGCTATGATATTTAATGTCTATTTCTCCTCAGTGTTTGCTAAATGGAATGAGGGTAAAAAGTAGTGAGCTCTTGGAAATTTTGCATATTTCAAGGAAGGATATATTTGCATCCTTGAAGCAGATAAGGTGGGCAAATCCCTAGGGCCTAAACAAGTGCATTGCTTACAAGAAATTGCAGAGGATCTTCTAAAGATAATTACTTTGGTGTTAGCCATTGGTGATGTTCCTGAAGACTGGAGGATGGCTAATGTTCTTCCATTGTTTAAGAAGGGTAGCAAGGAAAGGCCAGAGAATGACAGGCTGGGGAGCCTATTTCAGTTGTAGGGAAGTCACTGGAGGGATTCTGAGGTATAAGATCTAGCATTACTTGGATGGTCGGTACCTGATCAGGAATAGTCAGTGTGATTTTGTGTGTTGGAGGTTGGGGCACCGCGGTTGCATAGAGGTTAGTGCAGTGCTATTGTAGGTCAGGGCGTCTGAGTTCAATTCCGGTGTGCTCTGTGAGCAAATTCGTATGTTCCTTTCTGTGTGCGTGTGGGTTTCCTCCAAGTGCTCCAGTTTCCCCCCACAGACCTAAAAGGCATGCTGGTTAGCTAGTTAATTAGTCATTGTAAATTGTCCCTGATTGGGCCAGAGCTAACTTGATGGGTTGCTGGGTGACATGGCTCAAAGGGCTGGAAGAGCCTGTTCTACACTACATCTCTAAATATATAAATAAAATACCTGATGAATCTTTTGGAATTTTCAAAGAGATAACTGTGTGGATAGATGAAGGTATAGCAGTGGTTGCTGCCTTAATGGACTTTAGTAAGGCCCTTTACAAGGTCTCACATGGCAGGCTGATCTGGAAGGTTAGGTGGCATGGGATTAGGGGGAGCTAGAAAGGTGTTTCAGAATTTGCTCGATGATAGGAAGCAGAGAGTGATGGTTGACGTTCAATTCTCTGACAAGAGGCCTGTGACTAGTATCGTGCCCCTGGGGTCAGTAATGGGACTTCTGTTATTCGTTATGTATGTAAATGAAGATAACATGAGCAAGTTTGCCAATAGTATTAAATGAAGGGGTCTTGTTGATGGTGAAGTTGGATAAAATAAATTGCAAAAACATCCTGATCAATTAGGGAGAATGTCTGAGGAATGACAAATGGATTTTCTTCTTTTTAAATCTTTTTATTGAGTAAGTATACAAAAAAGGTAAGCCATATAAACATTAATACAATGTTAAAGTATAATAAAATTCCAAAAGATAACAATACCAAAAAGAAAATACTACAAACAATGTAATTTAAGCATAAGAAACCAAGATAACATAATAGTATACTAAATTTTATATATATCAATGGAAAAAAAGAAAAAAAAAACAACCCCAAAAAAAAACCCACCGTGCAACTAACTAAAAGCAAAGCAAAGCAATGGGCTAACTTGAAACCAAACATAGTTAAACTTAAAATCACGTCCTCAATCCCGACCTCCATTAAAACAGTGAAAAAAAAAACAAGAAGGGTAAATATTACATTAAATGAAAATATCGAATAAAAGGTCCCCAAATCTGTTCAAATTTAAATGAAGAATCATAAAGGTTACTTCTAATTTTCTCCAGATTCAAACATAAAATCGTCTGAGAAAACCAAAAAAAGGTAGTTGGAGCATTAAGCTCTTTCCAATGTTGTAAAATACATCTTTTCGCCATCAAAGTAAGAAATGCAATCATTCTACGGGCTGAAGGGGAAAGATTACTAGAAATTTTAGGTAGTCCAAAGATAGCAGTAATAGGGTGAGGAGAGATATCTATATTTAATACCTTAGAAATAATATTGAAAATATCTCTCCAAAAAGTTTCCAAAGTAGGGCAAGACCAAAACATATGAGTTAAAGAGGCTATCTGCCCCGAACATCTATCACAGAAAGGATTAATATGCAACAAATGGATTTTAACTTAGACAAGTGTGAGGTGATGCATTTTGGACATTCAAATCAAGGTCGAACCTATAAAGTGAATGGCAGAGCACTGGTGAGTTTTGTGAAACCGAGGGACCTGGGAATACAAGGCCACACTTTTCTGAATGAGGCCAGGTGATGAAGAAATCATTGAGCATTGATGGCCTGTATCCGTCAGGGTATTGACTTTAGGAGAAGTCTCATTAAGTTGAAGTTATAAAAGATGTTGACGAGGTTGCACTTGAAGTATTGTGTATAGTTTTGATTACTCTGTTAAAGGAAAGACAAGTTACGCTGGTGAGGATGAAGAGATGAACAAGGATGCTGCCTGAACTAGAAGACCTGTGTTATAGGGAGAGGTTGCCCACACTGGATCATTTTTATTCCTTGGAGCTTAGGAGAATGAGAGGTGACCTCATTAAAATTTATAAAATCATGAGAGGTGTGGATAGTGTGGACTGTCACAGTCTTTTATGCAGGGTTGAGGAGTCCATAACTAAGGGGTACAGATATAGGATATGAGGGGAGATTAAAAGAGATCTGCAAAGTAATTTCTTTATACAGGATAGTGAGCACCTGGAATGAGCTGCCAGAAAAAGTAGTTGAGGCAGGCACAGCTGCAACATTTAAGAGACATTTAAATAGGTACATGGAGTGGGAGAGCTTGGAAGTTTATGGGATGAAGGTAGACAAATAGGACTAGCAGGGAGGTAGCTGTGAACAGCATGAGCTGGTTGTACCGAAGGGTCTGTTTCTGTGCTGTATTACTCTATGACACACTAACCAATCACTTTAACACTGCTTCAAGAAGGTAGCAAGTTGGCTCAAAGGCAATTAGAAATGGGCATTATGTGTTGGCTGTGTTAGCGACAGCTATTTGAGAGAATATAAAACTTATTGTAAAACAGTATCCAAATTTTTTTTTTATCTGGATATATCATCTACCGAAAATAAGATTACAATACCTATTTACAGGTTGTATCAGCCATGAAAGCAAGTTATTAGGTTCAGCAAGAAAGGAAGATAATCCAATTATGATGGCTGTTATTGTTCTTACATTCTTCAGGGGCCAATGCATCTGTTGTCATTAAGATCACAGCTATCGTTAAAGGAATAATATCTCCGCAAATCTATATTTGTCATATAGAGCTACAATATTACATTCATATGGGACTGATACACAATAGTTTTGTGAGTGTCTAGTTGGTCCTGATTTCAGTTGAGGGAGTCTATTGTGTTTGGTCAATATCGTCATAGGGTCATCTGTCACATATAAAGTTCCTTGTATAAACAAACCAGTTTCTTCAGGGAACAATATAAAGCCTTGCAAATAATAGACAAGGTAAGTCCATCTTTCAGTTTAAATAATATAAGCTTGTTGTTTTCCACTGTTTTATAAACATTGTATATGACTGAGGAGGTCCAAGTGAAAGTAAGCACATTCTGTTGTGACACTGTGAGATGTGTGTTGTCTCTATTTCATTACTTACTCCTTTGTAGACTTTTGCAATTCTTCTGCAAATGTGTATTGTAATGCTGGGTTCCGTATTTCCCTCCTAGTGGCAGATGGTTTGTAGGCAATGGTGGCACAACACCAGAGATTATCAGTGTAAGGAATATCATGAATGGTAATTGCCGCAATCACCCTTGCTGCTTGAAAAAAAATTCAGAATAAACTTTGCCAGATACCCTTGACATCACTGACAGTATTGGATTGAGCCACAGTTCTGCTTCTCAGTCATCACATTTAGCTCACTAGTATTAGCCATTTTATTTGCTGTGTGAAGATGATTTGTAAAATTGCACATATAAGAAGTGAGCAAATCCTCTCTATGATCCATAGCATCCTTTCTCATGGAATTATTTAAACCCACCAGTTTGCACACGTACATCGATTTGAGTATTTGGAACATGAGTATTAGGTATGAACTTATCTCAGATGGACACTCTACTATAAAGCCTGTTCAAGAACAGCTGCTTACTTTCCTTCAAGCATTCAGTCCTTGCACCAACCTGCACAATGAAAACCACGCTGTGTCAACACTATGACCAATTTAAACATTGATAGACCGTAGAGTCATAGAAAAGTACAGCACAGAACCAAGCCCTTCAACCCATCTAGTCTATGCCAAACTATTTAAACCATCTAGTCCCATTGACCTGCAGCTGGTTCCTAGACTTCCCATCGGATCATCAACAGGTGGTAAGGATGGGCTCCCTCGCCTCTGCTCCACTGACCCTCAACACAGGTGCCCCCTCAGGGTTGTGTCCTGAGTCCCCTCCTCGACTCCCTTTACACCCACGACTGTGTGCTGCCACGCACAGCTCCAATCTGCTGATCAAATTCGCAGATGACACAACATTGCCTTATTCCTAGCGGTGATGAGACAGCTTGCTGAGGAGAGGTTAACACCCTGACACAGTGGTGCCAGGAAAACAACCTCTTCTTCAATTTTCAAAAAATAAACAAAAGAGCTGATTGTGGATTACAGGAGGAACGGAGACAGACTCGCCCCGATCAACATCATTGGGACTGCAGTTGAGAGGGTGAGCAGTTTCAAGTTCCTTAGTATACACATCACCAATGATCTCACCTGGACTGTACACACTGGCTGTGTGGCAAAAAAAAACACAACAGTGTCTCTTCTGTCTGAGGCATGGGTCCCCAGATCCTCAAGACCTTCGACAGGGGCACCACTGAGAGCATCTTGACTGGGTGTTTCACCGCCTGGTACGGGAACTGCACCACTCTTGATCTCTGGGCACTGCAGAAAGTGGTACGGACAGCCCAGCGCATCTGTGGACATGAACTTCCCTCCACTGAGGATACTTACAGCAGCGGGTGCGTAAAGAAGGCCTGGAAGATCATCAGGGACGCCAATCACCCCAACTATAACCTGTTTCAGCTGTTTCTGTCTGGCAAAAGGTACCACAGCACTAAAGCCAGGACCAACAAGCTATGGGATAGCTTCTTTCTACAAATCACTAGACTTAGAAATTCACATGTTGGTACATTGCGATGGAGTCATAACGCAAAGATTTTTACTCCCTGACATTGTGGGATGGATGTAAGATTTAATAATTTCAATTCAATTCAATTTAAATTCAATTCACTTCATACTCCTACCATCAATGTACCTATCCAAGTTTCTTTTAAGCATTGAAACTGAGTGTGCATGCACCACTTGCGCAGGCCAGTCGTTCCACACTCTCATGATCCTCTGAGTGAAGAAGTTTCTCCTCATGTTCCTCTTAATTTTTCACCTTCCACTTTTAACCCATGACCTCTAGCTGAAGTCCCACCCAACCTCAGTGGAAAAAAATCTGCTTGCATTTACCCTATCTACCCTCATAATTTTGTATACCTCTTTCAAATCTCCCCTCAATCTTCTACGATCCAAGCAATAAAGTCCTAACCTATTCAATCTTCCTTATAACTCAGGTCCTCTAGTCCTGGCAACATCCTGTACTCTTTCAACATTATTTACATCGTTCCTGGAGGTAGGTGATCAAATCTGCACATAATTCTCCAAATTAGGTCTCACCAACAATTTATACAACTTCAGAAAAATATCCCATGTCCTGTACTCAAAACATTGATTTATAGAGGCCAAAGAGACAAAAGCTTCCTTTATGACCCTATCTACCTGTGTTGCCACTTTCAATTATCAGTAATCCCAGATCCCTTTGTTCTACCGCACTCCTCACTGTCCTACCGTTCACCGGGTAAGACCTACCCTAGGTAGTCTCACCAAAGTGCAACAGCTTGCAATAGTCCGCTGCTTAACAAGCTATGAGCCCACAGTATTGCAGGGAAGATTCTAGCATGGATAAAGCAGTGGCTGATTGGCAGGAGGCAAAGAGTGGGAATAAAGGGAGCCTTTTCTGGTTGGCTGCTGATGACTGATGGTGTTCCACAGGGGTTTGTGTTGGGACTGATCCTTTTTACGTTATATGTCAATGATTTGGATGAAGGAATTGATGGCTTGTTGTGAAGTTTGCAGGCGATTCGAAGATAGGCAGAGGGGCAGATAGTTTTGAGGAAACAGGGAGGCTACAGAAGGATTTAGACAGATTAGGAGAATGGACAAAGAAGTGGCTGAAGGAACATAGTACCAGGAAGTGTATGGTCATGTATGTTGGTAGAAGAAATGAAAAGGTCAACTATTTTCTAAATGGAAGGAAAATACAAAAATCTGAGGTGCAAAGGGACTAGGGGGTCTTTGTGCAGAATTCCTTAAAGGTTAATTTGCAGGTTGAGTGTGGTAAGGAAGGCAAATGCGATGTTCACATTCATTTGAAGAGAGCTAGGATATGAAAGCAAAACTGTAATGTTGAGACTGTATAAAGCACTGCTGAGCATTCGCATAGAGTATTGTGTGGAGTTTTGGGCCCCTTGGAAAGGATGTGCTGAAACTGGAGAAGGTTTAAAGGAGGTTTACGAAAATGATTCCAGGATTAGGCCTTGATAGTGGATGTGGAGAGAATGTTTCCTATGGTGGAAGTATCTAAGATCAGAGGATACTGCCTCAAAATAGAAGAGCGTTCTTTTAGAAAGGAGATAAGGGGGAATTTCTTTAGCTAGAGAGCGGTAAATCTGTGGAATTCACTGCCAGAGGCAGTTGTGGATATTTAAGGCAGAGGCTGATAGATTATTGATTGGTCACGGCATGAAGGGATATGGGGTGAATGTAGGAGATCGGGGCTGAGAGGAAAAATGGATCAGTCATGATGGAAATGGTGTAGCAGACTCAATGGGCCAAATGGCCTAAATCTGCTCCTGTGTCTTATATATCCTGTCCCTTAGAATGACTTCCATAACTTTCCCACTACTAATGTCAGGCTCACTGGCCTATCATTTCCTCGTTTAGTTTTAGAGCCTTTCTTAAACAGCGGAACAAGATTAGCAAAACTCCAATCCTCTGGTATCTTACCTGTCTCTAAAGATATTTTAAAAATCTCTGCTAAGGACCCTGTAATTTCTGCACATGCCTCTCACTGGATCCCGGGGAACAACTTATCAGGCCCTGGGGATTTAGCCATCTTAATTTGCTTCAAGATAGCAAACATCTCCTCTTCTGTAATTTATATAGGATCCATGACCTCACTGCTGTCTTTGCCTCACTTCTAAACACACTATGTCACTTTCCTGAGAAAATACAGATGCAAAAGATCCATCTCTTTTGGCTCCACACATGGATTACCATTCTGGTCTTCCAGAGGACCAACTTTGTCCCTTGCAATCCTTTTGCTTTTAGCATATCTGCAGAATCCCTTAGGATCCTCTTTTGCCTTGTTTGCTAGGGCAACCTCATGCCTTTTTTTAGCCCTCCTAATATCTTTCTTAAGTGTTCTCTTGCATTTCTTTTATTTCATAAGCACTTCATTTGTTCCTATCTGTCTATGCCTGCTATGCACCTCCATTTTTTTTTAAACCAGGGTCTCAATATCTCTTGAAAATCAAGGTTCCCAAAGCCTGCTGTCATTATCTTCTATTCTGACAGGAACATATAAACTCTGTACTCTCAAAATTTTATTCTTAAGGGCATCCCTCTTAACAAGAACACCTTTGCCAGAAAACAGCCTGTCCAGATCTTTTCTGATACCATCCAAGTTGGCCTTTCTCCAATTTAGAATCTCAACCAGTGGACCAGACCTATCCTTTTCCTTATTTTCTTTGAAACTACTGGCATTATGATCACTAGATGCAAAGTGTTCCCCTACATAAACTTCCGTACCTGCCCTGACTCGTTCCCTGGTAGCAGATCAAGTATCACACACTCTTTGGGGCTTCTATATACTGATTAAAGAAACTTTCTTGAACACATTTGACAAACTCTATCTCATCTAATCCTTTTACAGTATGGGAGTCCTGGTCAATACATGGAAATTTAAAATCAACTACTATAACAACCTTATGTTTCTTGCAACTGTCTGCAATCTCTCTATGAATATGTTCCTCTAAATCCCGCGGACTGTGGGGTTGTTTATAATATAGCCCCATTAACGTGGTCATACAATTCTTATTCCTCAGCTCCACCTATAATGTTTCAATAGGCAAATTCTCCAGTCTGGCCTGACTGAGCACTACTATGACATTTTCCCTGACTATTAACACCATCCCTCTTCCTTTAATCTTTACCACTCTGTCACATCTAAATCAATGGAACTCTGGAATATTGAGCTGTCAGTACTGTCTCTCCTCCAACCAAGTCTCACAATTAGCTAAAGTATCATAATTCCATGTGTTGACCCTTTGTCCTAAGCTCATCTGCCTTTTCTACAATATGCCTTACATTGAAATATACACAGCTCAGAGCGTTAGTCACACCATGTTCAACCGATTGATTCCTGACTTTCTCTGAGGTCTTATCATCATGTGTCTCCACAACCCTTCCAATAACTGTTCTTGCACTCTAGCTCCCATCACCCTGCAGCTCTAGTTTAACATCCCCTCCCGCCCCATTGTGCAGCACTAGCAAACATCCCCCACTAGGATATTAGGCTCCTTCCAGCTCAGGTGCAAACTGTCTCTTCTGTACACATTCCACCTTCCTTGGAAGAGAGCCCAACGATTCAAGAATCTGACACCATCACTTCTACACCAACTCCTTAGCCACATGTTATACTGTATGATCTTCCTATTTCTGGCCTCACTAGCACGTAAGACAGGTGGCAATTCTGAGATCACAACCCTGGAGGTCCTGTCCTTTAACTTAGCATCTGTTGTCTTGATCAAATCTATGACTGGCTGTCATCATATAAAAATATATGGAATTCTTTTTTCTTGTAGTTTTGCAGTGAATCACTTAGGGGCATTTTATCACATTAAGAGCAGTATTGGAATAGTAGTTGTTACTGTCCTTTTCATGAGACAGTGTTGGGCACGTGGCCAAGTGGTTAAGGCGTTCGTCTAGTTATCTCAAGGTCGCTAGTTCGAGCCTCAACTGTGGCAGCGTGTTCATGCCCTTGAGCAAGGCACTTAATCACACTCTAGTCTGTGAGAGGAGTGGCACCCCACATAGACTTCCAATCTGCGCCTTGTAAGGCACGAAAATGCCCGACGCAGGCCTCTCATGGTCTGAGTCGACATTCCCTCCCCGTCCATGAGACAACCAGGTTTGAATACCACATGAAATGACCATGGACTATGTCCTGAAACCATCATATTGCCCATGTAAGGCAAGAGTATTCTTGGTAAGTATGGCATTTCTTTATTTGCCTGTTTGAAAGAGGAAGAAGAGAATAAGGATCAAGTGCCTTCCTGGCATATAAGACAAATAAACTCTTCTCAAGCTTCCAACCGGTGCAGGTAGCGATTACACCCAGCGTTTCAATGACAAACTCTGCCATTTTCATTGAGGATGAAGAAGAGGATTGCAAGCAGATGAGTTTCCAGGTTGGGTACTAGAATAGTCCACACACCACTATTCATACATATGTGTTGATGCCGCTTGATATACAAGGCCGTGATAACGATTTACCAGAATTCAATGGTGACATGCACCTGACCTTGCAACCACTGGGAGTATTAGAGCAGTTATTCAAGATGTGAGGAGGATTATTGTTGCATAAGTTTATGACACTGACTAGTCCAAACTGAAGCAAAAAATTATCAGCATCAATGTGCGATTAGAAGAGTACTATTTGCCTAAAGAAATAATTTATTGATTGCACAACTTCTACATGTAAGTTAATTCTTCTGAAATCCTGAATGATGACCAACTGACACATTGTTACCGGACTATTTGGTCAACCAAGCTGTGGAACAGCTCATAGAACTCTCTCAGTTATTACAGCTTATTGTATCGTGAAATCTTTTTATTCTTTGATTCTTGGAGATACTTGTATCTCCTTCAATTATTAGACTGGCCTCATCAGACTTATTAAGTACTTAATCAGATATAGCCTGTGGAAAAGAGAGATTAGAGTTAGTGTCTAATTTTTTGGCTGAGGTTCTAGCATAGGCATGATACAACAAATGGTGCCCATCATTCTGGAGTGTAAATCATGTAAGAAAACAAGTGTG
Organism: Mobula hypostoma; assembly: GCF_963921235.1. Lineage (NCBI taxonomy): Eukaryota > Metazoa > Chordata > Chondrichthyes > Myliobatiformes > Myliobatidae > Mobula > Mobula hypostoma. The sequence goes on from NC_086097.1 coordinate 127,850,891, forward strand.
ACTGCAAATAGTTAACAAACAGCTCTTGCAGTCTGAGGGCGTGACAAGGATATTCGTAGTCTGCTGGAACCTAGATCTGTGGCAATCAAAACTGGCGATTGATAACTATGCAATTCTGATTGAGGTTAGAGATGGAATTGGATGCATGCCAGCTCTGGCAGGGTTTGCAGACCATTACTTCCTACAAAGTGAAACAGCATTATCAATGTCTGTGATGCTTCACTCCCAAATGAGCTCAATGCCTTTTATGCATACTTTGAAAGGGCGAAAACTACTACATCACTGCAAATCCCTGCAGCATCCGGTGACCCTTTGATCTCTGTCTCAGAGGCCGGTGTCAGGACATCTTTCAAGAAGGTGAACCCTCACAAGGTATCAGGCCATAATGGTGTACCGGGTATGGCTCTGAAAACCTGTGCCAACCAACTGGCGGGAGTGTTTAAGAGCATCCTAAATCTCTCACTGCTCCTGTCGGAGGCTCCCAACTGCTTCAAAAGGGCAACAATCATACCAGTGCCCAAGAAGAGCCGGATGAGCTGCCTCAATGACTATCACCCAGTGGCACTTACACCCAATGTGACAAAGTGCTTTTAGAGATTGGTCATGGCGGGAACCAACTCCTGACTAAGCAAGGATCTGTACCAACCACAATTCACCTATCACCACAATAGGTTTACTGCAGCAGATGCAGTCTCATTGGCTCTCCACTTGGCCTCGGGTTATGTGGACGTAGGAATACTTACATCAGCCTGCTGTTTTTTGACTACAGTTCAGCGTTCCACACAATCATACTCTGGGTTCTAATCAACAAGCTCCAAAATCTGGACCTCTGTACCTCCCTCTGCAAATGGATCCTTGACATCCTCACTGGAAGACCACAGTCTGTGCAGATTGGAAATAACAACTCTTCCACACTGACGATCAGCACTGGTACACCACAGGGGCGTATGCTTAGCCCACTGCTCTACTCTCTCTATGCCCACAACTGTGCGGCCAGGCACAGCTTAAATGCCATCTATAAATTTGCCAATTACACAACTATATTGTTAGCAGAATTTCAGATGGTGACAAGGAGGCGTACAGGAGCAAGATAGATCAGCTGGTTGAGTGGTGTCATTGCACTCAATATCTTTAAGACCAAGGAATTGATGGTGGACTTCAGAAAGGGTAAGTCGAGGGAACACACATCAGTCCTCATCGAGGTATCAGAAGTGGGAAGGCTGAACAGTTCCAAGTTCCCGGGTGTCAGCATCTCTGAGGATCTATCCTGGGCCTAACATATTGCTGTATTAAAAAAGAAGGCATGGCAGTGGCAATATTACATTAGGAGTTTGAGGAGATTTGGTACGCTTGAGTAGAGGAGAAGATGGTGGCGCGGTGCAGCGTGCACGGCCACTCCGAAATAATATCGTATTTGTAAGTAGGTACCGTGCACAATCCTGATTTGATGGAGACCGACGTGAGAAGCACGGAAGAACATCTGGAGAAACTTCTGAAATGCCCGCTTCGCTGCTGCTGCTACTGTGCGATCAAGAGTCTCTGGCGGGAAGGCCCCAAATCCTCGGCTTTGCCTATTGCCTGTTGCCAGGGCCGGGGTCGAAGCGCTTGGCAGAGATGGTGCTCGGTGTTTGGTGTCAGAGGGCTGGTCGGAGGCTCGAAGTTTTTGGATGGACTCAAGAGTCGGCTGTGGTCGGGTGCTTCCAGGGTGCTGCATCGGCAAGTTTTCGGCGCAGGAAGCTCATGGCAGGGAGAGTTTTTCTTCCTTCTACTGTCTACATGAGGTGATGAGACTTTTGAGAGACTTTGAGACTTTTTTTTTACCGTGCCCATGGTCTGTTCTTTATCAAATTACGATATTGCTTTGCACTGCTGTAACTATATGTTATAATTAGGTGATTTTTGTCAGTTTTTCAGTCTTGGTTTGTCTTGTGTTTCTGTGATATCAGTGTGGAGGAACATTGTATCATTTCTTAATCCATGTATTACTAAATGACAATAAAAGAGGACTGTGTGTCCTCATAATGTAATCTAATCTAACCAAAGACTCCCGTAAATTTCTACAGAGCATTCTAACTGGCTGCATCAGTCTGGTATAGAGAGACCACTGCACAGGATCAGAAAAAACTGCAGAAATTTGTAAACTCTGCCAGCTCCATCATGGGCACTAGCCTCCCCAGCATTCAGGACATCTTCAAAAGGCGATGCCTCAAAAAGGCAGCAACTATTATTAAGGATACCCATTACCTAGGACATGCCCTTTTCTCATTGGTACCATCTAGAAGGAGGCCGAAAAGACACACACTTAGTATTTTAGGAACAGCTTTCTCCCCTCCCCATCATATTTCTGAATTGGCAATGAATCCATGAACACTACCTCACTACTTTTTTCTCTATTTTGCGCTTCTTATTTAATTGTTTTGTTACAGTTCTATGCGAAAGTCTTAGGCACGTACATGCTAGGGTGCCTCAGACCTTTTGCACAGTACTGTATTTCTCAACGTGGAGTGGAGAGCGGGTTTGCCAATCTGGCAGGAGCAAAGGATGTTGGAAATGGCGAGGGTGGAACGCCACTGAAGGGATGTAGGATAGGTGGCAGAGAAGGAGTACTAGGGGTGGGGGGTTGGTGCAGGTGTAGACACACCCAGCTCTGAGACACCTGACAAGGACATTCGATAACAAGCTGCTGGTTTATTGATCATTATAGAATACCTATCTGGTGATTCCTGCTCCCTCCCTTCTCCCTTCCCCTTTTCCCAACCATGATTCTCCTCTCCCTGCCCTCTTCCCACTCTCAGTCCACAATAGAGACCCATATCAGAATCAGGTTTATCATCACTCACATAAGTCATGAAATTTGTTATTTTTTGCTGCAGCAGTACAGTGCAATACATAAAATTACTACAGTACTGTGCAAAAGTCGTAGACTCCCAAGCTGTATATAAGTGCCTAAGACTTTTGCACAGTTCTGTGCATATACTTATTGTAAGTTAAAGTCTCTATTATTACATATTGCAATGTACTGCTGCCACGAATCAACAAATTTCACAACATGTGCTGGTGATATTAAACATGATTCTGATTCTGAACTTCTGGATAATTGATAATTAAAACAGAAAATGCTGCTCAGGCAGCATCTGTGGGAAGAAAAGCAGTTAATGCTTGTGGTCTGGGACCTCTCATCAGAACTGAGAAAGAGAAAAACTGGTTAGTTTTAGGTACCAGAGAAGGTAAAGAAGGGCAACGAATAGAATAAAGGAAATTACTATGATAGAGTGCAATGCTTACTGTCCGTTGTGTCTAACAGTGACAGAACCTGTGCGAGAGAGTTTTTAAAGAGGCAAATCCATTGCACTGGGACAGTTCCACTCTCTTGATCTCCGAAGTCCCAAGTGCAGTGGTACAAATAAGCATCACAACCAGGTCTCCCCTGGTTGAAGTGGATGACCATAACGTCTTCTTTGCCTTTTCATGCCCTTCGCTCTCCGTGGGATGTGGCAGTTCCACCTTCCCGGCCATTGGATCTCATCCACCCAGTCTGCAGAAGCTGGGACAGGCATGTCCCTGGCAGAATGTAATAATGTGGGAGTAATAATGGAGGGAGGAGAAGATGGTGGCGCGACGCAGCGCACGCGGCCTGTCCAGTGAAATGATATTGCATTTGTTAAATAGGGGCAGTGCACAATCCTGATTTGATGGAGACGGACGTGAGAAGCACAAAGGAACGTCTGGAGAAACTTCTGAAATGCCCGGTTCGCTACCGCTGCTGTTGTGCGATCGAGAATATCTGGAGGGAGGGCCCCAAATCCTCGACTTTGCCTGTTGCTGGCGGCCGGGGCTGGGGTCGAAGCGCTTGGCAGAGATGGTACTCGGTGCTCGGTGTTGGAGGGCTGGTCGGAGGCTCGAAGTTTTCGGACGGACTGAGAGTCAGACTGTGGTCGGGTGCTTCCAGGGTGCAGCATCAGCAAGTTTGCGGCGCTGGAAGCTCATGGCAGGGAGAGTTTTCTTCCTTCTACCATCTGCGTGAGATGTTCGGAATTTTGAGAGACTTTGAGACTTTTATCACACTGGAGGAACATTGTGTCATTTCTTAATGCATGCATTACTAAATGACAATAAAAGAGGACTGCGTGTCCTCATACTCTAATCTAAAGGGCAGTGAAACTCCTTTGTCTGTGTCATGTGTTACTCATGTTACAAAGTCTGGGTAATGTTGTATAATCTGGCCTACTGCTACATGTAGATTAGACAAGGTATAGATTAGGGTAGACAGGCAAAATCCATTTCCCAGGGTATAAACGTCAAGAATAAGAAGACATCTAATGTGAGATGGAGCCCACCCTACCCCCACCTTCTTTATAGGGCCTCTGCCCCTTCCCTCTTTAGTCCTGAGGAAGGGTTCCGGACTGAAACGTTGACTGATCGTTTCCACGGATGCTGCACAACCTGCTGAGTTCCTCTAGCGTGTTGTGAGTGTTACTTTGACCCCAGCATCTGCAGAGTATTTTGTGTTTAAGGTTAAATAAACTGCTTGGCGGGCTGCTTTTACATGGAGAGTGGAAGGTGCCTGGAACAGGCTACTGATTGAGTGGGGAGGAGGGTGGAGTGGTAGAAGCTGATATAATAGAGGTATTGAGGAATCTGTTAGAGAGACCCAGACACAGGCAGAGACTGCAGGGATATGGACTGTGCATGTGGAGAAGAGAATTAATTTATTCCGGCATTGCGTTCGGTGTTTGGTGCAGACATCGTGGGCTGAGGGGCCTGTTCCTTACTGATCTACGTCCATGAGGCCAGAGGTCACAAATGCAAAAAAAAGCAGACACCAGTCCTGGTACAAACAGAGGAAGAACAAGTTACCTGAAATTGGAATTAGTTTATTATTGTCACATGTGTCAAGGTACAGTGAAAAGCTTGTCTTGCATACAGATCAATTTATTACACAGTGAGCTGAGGTTGTACAAGGTAAAACAATAACAGAATGCAGAATAAAATGTAACAGTTGCAGGGAAAATGCAGAGCTCAAAGACAATAAGAGTACATGATATAGATTCCTGAAGACTGCAAGGTGCTCAGGAAATAAAATGTGATGTTCCTTGAACTTGCGCTGGGCCTTGATATAACAATACAGAAGGCCATGGACAGATCAGACTGGAACTGTGATGCTTAAATGAAAGTGGCAGGCAACTGGAAGCTCAGGGTCACTTCTGCAGACTGAGTGCAGTTACTACACAAAGCAACCACTAAGTCTGTGTTTGGTTTCTTCAGTGTTAAGGATACCACATTGTGAACACTGAATGCAGTACGCTAGATTGGAACAAGTACAAGTGAATTTCTGCCTTACTTGGAAAGACACTCAGGGTTGTTGGATGCTGGAAAGGGTAAATTTGAAGGACAGGTATTGCAGGTGTTGTGCTTAATTGGTATTTATTTCTCTTCTTTCTCAGCAAGACGCCAGGACAACATGATGAGCTACAGAACTGACTATAAATGATGCACGTGAGCACATGGTGCATTACCATCATCCTTGTTATTACAACATGGCCAATACAGCGTGGCGTGTTCATACAACCCAGAGTGGTGGTTCCATCCGCTGTGAATATGGAGCCTCAACAGCTCAGAGATGTTAAATGGAGGTTTTGTCTGCTATCTCAGTTGATGTGGAGGTCTCTTGGCCACTAATTCAAAGAACAGCTGCAGTGGCTCAATGACATCTCTTATCATACTGCTTTGTGTGGGGGTTTGCAGTGCTTGTTTGGACTTCTACCTTATGTGAGTGGCTACCCTTCAGAATGTGGATAAGTGCCCAACGTATGGAAGGTGAAGGTATGTGTAGACTTCTCCCTGGGATATTGAAGTTAGACTTTAACGTGCAACAGTGATTATGTCGTACAATGGAAAGTTTAGATTACATTTTTAATGTGTTTTTTTTTTCATTTAATTTGCCTTTGGAAAAGCCATAGTAATGTTTTTTTATTGTAACCCTGTCTATGACGTAATCTCTGAAAATGAAGGTACAATCAAAAAGGCGGAACTTCATCCAGCTTCACAATTAGCAAGGGAGTCATAAAGTGTGTATGTTTTGAAAATCTTCAGATAGGAAAGACTAGAATTGAAGCAATTTCTTCACAGTAAACAAATATTAATGCAGTTTTTACAGCCATGGAGCAGAGATAAAAAATTTAAAAAGTAATTACTGAAGTCAAAGTTATAATTTATTATGTTAAGTGACTAAGGAGATCATTGCACAATTTAATGGAGTGTCTGTTTAATTTCCCTTCTATATCTTGCATTTTTCATTGGCATCCTTCAGGCAATATTGGTTCTCAGCTGACGTGGAGCTGACAGGGAATAATTCCTTCTTGTATACATAATTTCTCCTAGCTTGCAGCGTCAACGCTTTCAAATTGTGTTTTAGCCCACGTAAGTTTTTTCCCAAGCTGAGTTTATTCACTAAAAACCTCTGAGTGTCTGGATGTGTCTGCTAAACAACCTAGTTTTTTGAACTAAAATAAGTTAACCATAATGCACAAAAAAGTCCTTGATTTCCATTGGTTTTACCAGTTTAAATCCTTATGAGATGAGAAGTCCGTCATTAACAACATTAGTAATGGACAGAGAATGTACAGTTTGATTAATAATGTATCCATGTAGGTCATTATATTTGTATTAAAATGCATGTCAAGTTGTCTCAAAGGCAAGCAGAACATACCTGAAATCTCCCAGTGTTTTGCAATGTAGATGCATTGTCGTATTTGTTATTAAAATTCAAGTTTTATTTCCTTAGTTTTAACCAAACCAAATATAATGTAAAGAAAATGATACTAGTCTCTACTGATTGTTAAGACTATGAGCAAGTATCATTTATTGTGCCAAGATATTGTAAACACACTGGAAATGAACAAACTTACATTTTCCACACCTGAATTTGGGAAGAAACCTTGCCAAACCAACAGTCCCAGCATTAATTTTGGATATAATAAGTAAAAGTTGTGTTAGAATCTGGCACTAAGGAGTATGATGGGTGATCTCGAAGATATGATATGTTGAGTGTGATTGAGAGGGTATGTTCTGAGGCTTTTTTTCTCTCAAAGAACAAGAGAGCACAATCTTAAAATTAGAGCTCAGTCATTTAGAGCTGTGGTAATGAAAAATTTCCTCATACAATGGATAGCAAACCTTTGCAACTCTTTCCACAGAGAGCATGGATGTTCTGTCAGTGGAGAATATTTAAGGTGATAATGAAATGACATTTGGATACCAAGGCTATGGAGATCAGTTGGTAAAGTGGACTTGAGAGACTCAACCAGACTTGACTTTAATGAATAAAAATGCAGACTCAGTGACAGTCTCTATTCTTTATATCCTGACAGTGACGTCAAAAGTTCTATATGAAAGCAGACATTTTTTTAATGTATCATGAATATGGAAGAAGAATTCATTGATGGTATTTTTATCTGCAGTTCACACATCCATTTGAAATACAAAGAGATAGAATAAGAATGGCTGACTTTGAAGATGATTCTGGTTCCTGGAGAAGAGCTTCCTCCAAGGCCTGGGTGTAACTAAACTCAAAGGAATGAGTGCCCTCAGTGTATACCAGTGTAGTAAAGCCACTCTCCACACTGACAAATATCCCAATTGCCATTCACCCATACACACAGGTTTTGGGTAGTGGAAAATTCTCCCTGATAGCTAGCAATATATGAATGCATGGTATCTTGTACCAATTCTCACCTTTTCCAAAAATACCACACTACACCACCAGTCAGATTATTTGCAAACATAGTGGAGAAGCATAAAGATCAATTGCAGTTCTTAAAAATATTGTTCAGTTGAAATATAATCCTTGGGGATTTGAATTTCTTTTCAAAAGATTCCCACAAATCTAAACTGTGAAATTTATAAATTGTAGAATTACTTGTTTACAATCAAATATTTCCTCTACATTAAACCATTTCTAATTAGTGTAAACTGGAATTCACATTACCACAGCTTATTAAAAAATAAAAATTATTTAGAGTGATCTCTTCCAAAAATTAATCTATTCCTGACTTAATTTTATTGGCAAGTTGAACTGACTATCAGAAGGGGTGAATCTTAACCAGTACTGGTGCCACAGTACAGATCCTTTGTAGGATACAAATACCTGACTATGTAGAGCCTGCTTACTGCATAGAAGCAAATGTTTGGGAGACTGTCGGGATGGGTTTGCCGGCTGCTGTGTAAAGTGTCCTCTGCTGTGTTGGAACTCAGTTCATTGCAATATCCAAATGGTTGAATTAAACACCCTGATTTGGCTTTATTTAATTATATTGCCAGGTGGTTCCATTTCCGACTTGAAACTGTTCAGGTTATGAAAGGTTCTCTGGAACAGCAACTGTCATAACCCAGGAAGCACCTGTACCTGCTTAGCAATAATAACCACTTAATGTCAGGAATCAGGATCTCCTCTCATGTTATTCTCTAACCACAAACAGGGAGCTGGGCTACAGAGCATCTGTTCAGTAAGGAACTGCCATAGTTATCACTCACTCCCATTCAGCTCAATAACTGAGTGTTGTGAACAGAGGAGAGAGGAATTCAACCTGAATTACTCTATCAGTTCAGAGGTTATTTTTGAACATGTGGGACAATCTAAATAGTCAATGGCAGTTCTTAAAAATATTTTTCAGTTCAAATATGCTGTTCTGGAGGATCTAAACTAGTTTTTCAAAAAAAATCCCACGAATCAAAACAGTTAAATTTTTATTTGTGACCATTACATGTTTATAATAAAAATACTTCCTTTATATCAAACAATCTCTAACTGAAGTATTATAGGTGTGATAAAAATCTAGAAATTATTCAGAATGTTTTCCGTCTCAAACAGGCAATCATCTGCTATGTCTGTAGAATATTATAGAACATTATAATTATCTTCTTTTGGTAGGGATATGTACTGAGAGAAGTGTTTGTACTTAAAGGTGCAGTGAATAATAAAGAAATTATAACTGGTGAAGGATATCTGGGAATCTGAAAGTGTTAGCAGTGTTTTTTTGCTTGGTAAATTATTAAAACAGACTTGGTACTGATAAAACAGTCTGAGGAATCCTCCTAACTATAACCAGCTTATGGGCTTGTTTTACTGATTGAATCCAGACTCCATGAAACATTAATTATGTAATGAGGAGATGGAAAGGGATAAAAAGTTATATTGCATTAAGACTGAATCATTTACATGTTTAAATTAAAACTATAACTATCAATTTCTACATCAATTAATCACATTTTTGCTTTTACGTTGGGATATCATATGATAAATTATTGTTCCACCACTAGAGCATAAAAAAATGCTTTCCTTCAATAGAAGAAAAACAAATAGGATTTTAATTTGCAAGTAAGTGCATTAAATATAGGAGTGCAAGGAATCTAATATTGTGAAATAACTGATGATTTGGTTTCAAGAAGGGACTTTAGGAGAGAGAAATAGCAGCTAGAATACAAAGAAAATCCCTTGCTGAGATATCTAGAAAGTAAAATTGTAAAGTTTTGCCTTTGGGATGAGCCTGGGTCAGAGGAGCATAGAAGTGGCATTTCCAAGAACCGATGGAAGGCGTTGACCAAGTCCATACTTTTTTAACTGTTAATTTTCTGCATTGCCCAATGACAACTGTATTTAATTGCTTTCTCTTTCTCAAAGAGAATAACTGTCTAATTGGACACCATGCTGAAATAAATATTCTGTGGTTTTAAAATCCACTTACTCAGTATTTTGTTATCTGAGCATATCCTCTGAAATAATTAGTCTAAAATAGGAAAAAATTATAGTGGAAATGAGACCAAAATGTAATTAATTTTTTGACTATTAATTTGAAAGGAAGAATTCTAATCAGTTGCAGATTTCTTTCTGTTCACTTAGCGTGACCATAACCAATTACTAAGCTGAACTTTCTGCCTCACTCTCACTTCCTGCCACTGAATGATGGCTTTAGAGGGCAATCTCCATTGGAGAAAAGTTAGACCGGCTGCTCAAACACGGTTAGGTTTTGCGCATCAGCTCCACTCAAGTATCAAGGCTGGAAGAATGCATACTGCAGAATATGTTTGCCATGGCTTTGGAGATCTGTGTACGTTCGCAAATGGGGCTTACTTAAAATGCTTTTCCAGCTGAATATTATTATCGAAATAACAGCTTTTTTTTTTACATATTTTCCCACCTTGTTTTTCTTTGGCACAGATTAATAGCTACTGTATATTAAGATCTGTGAGGTTCACACTCTGCAGAAACATATTGGAAACCACATTTAGTATCATTATGAAATAGTCTGGGCTTTCATTAACATATGCTGTGCAATATGATTTGAATGTGAAGTTAGTAGCAAGTGATGTGAGACCAATTTTGGCTTTGCACCAGCTACTATAGCTGTAAGCAGCATGCAGTGAATTTCAAAAATGTTCTCAAGCAGTTCTGAGAGCTTTTAAGTTTCATTCAGCTTTCTGCCAATTTTAAAATGAACAATTACTGATTCTTTGTTAAAATCCATTTTGTATTGACACTGACAAAACTCTTTTTTATTTGGTCAAGAGAAAAAGATGATAAACATAAAATTTTGATTCTGTCAGAGCATAGTTTAACAAATTGTCTACCTCAGGCCAATTACTGTGAACCCTGTGTGTTGCTCTGGATTTCCAGCACCTGCAGAATCTCCTGTGTTTATGACTTCTGTGGAGCTCCTTCTTCTGAGGGAGTTTATCGGAACTGGGGTTCAGGTTGCATCACAAAGTACTGTCATTACGGGTAGTAAATTAATTCCAGTGCTTATACTCTGAACAAGCCACTTCACATTTTAATTCAACTAAGTCAAATATTACTGTTACTCCCTTATGTTTTCCTCTAGCTATTGTTTAAACATATCTGCATGTTTACTTTAGTCCCACCATGTAGCAGCAAGCTCCGTGTCCTTACAACTTTAAATAACAAACTTGCTCCTGCTTTCCTTGTAGGATTTGTCAATGTATACTTCACCTTATTATCTCCCAGTTTTGGTGCACTACTGAACAGAAATTAAACTTCTCTACACTCAAAGACACAAGGGACTCCAGATGCTGGAATACACAGCAACAAACAAATTGCTGGAGGAACGCAGCATCTATGGAAGGAAGGAAATTAACACTGTTTCAGGTTGAAATCTTTCATCAGAACTGACCTGTTATCAGTCCCTATTTGCTGCTTGGCTCACTGAGTTCCTCCGGCAGATTGTTTTTTGTGTCTCTACACTGACCCCTTTCAACACCTCCATGACTTTCTGTGCATCTATCTAGCTGTCTTTCAGCCTTCCTTCCTCCTGATGAATGAGTCCTCCAGAATGACCAGTTGATTTGCATGTCACATGTTATATGACAAGATCAGAAAGGAGAATTTTGCTTGACCAACCTTATCAAATCCTTCAAGGTAAGAGAAGAGCTTCACAAGCAGAATGTAAAATGTGATGCATCCACAACCCCAGCCAAATGAACTTCCTAAGGAGTTCATGGAAGTGTGGAAAGACACTTTGATTAGTTGTAGTCTTTCAATCAGTATATTGCTTTGTATCTTTATTATACTTTCTCTAGTGTTTCTATATTGACCTTTGTAATATCTACAGCAGAAATGTTTACTCAGCCGCTAGGCTTCTGTAGCAGAGAATAAATACTAGAGCTTTGAATGTTCTATTAATGTGGAATGTGATTTTTATTGATATGTATGTAGAACAGCACAGGATTTATCTCTGCATCATTCCTAATTTTAAAATCTGATTTTCTGACATGGAAGAGTTCTGATTGAGTCCTGATGAAGGGTCTCGGCCGAAACATCAACTATACTCTTTTCCATAGATGCTGCCTGGCCTGCAGAGTTCCTCCAGCAATCTGTGCATGTTGCTCGGATTTCTAGCATCTGCCAGTTTCCTCTTGTTTCTGATGAGGAGGTAGCTTTCTTATTCCTTCTGTCAAAATGTACCATCCCACAATCCCCATAGTGAAAGCAGTTTTCAGTTGCATTTGCATACTAGATGTTTGTGATTGTCTTAGTTACTGTTAATCATCTTGAACAATTGATGTTAGAATATTGTATCAGGTCCCTCATTATATAACTCAGTGGCAAATGTATTAACTACAGGTATATACCTAATGCTAACAGGAGAACAATTTTTTTTCAAACGTTGCCTCCTCAGAATTTTTTAAAGTTATGATAGACTGTTTGAAGCTGAACATAAATATAATTTCAGACTACTTGTATCACGTAGGAATTTGATGACACAAGAAATTAACTTTTATTGAATATAATGCATTTAATTGCATAATGGTGTTGATGCTTTGCAATAGTTCAACTAAATTAAAAATGTTTTGTTGATGATTTTCATTTGTACTCCATGTCTGAGGCTTCTCACTTAAGTGTTCACAATAATCAGCCAACGTTGATGGTTTCCAGTTGCCCTGACACCATTTCTTCATGACCACAATGTCTTGGTGAAACCTTTCACTGAAAGCTCCAAGGTTGGCAGAGATGTCTAAATAGGAATGCAAAAAATCAATCTTTAGTAAAATTAGTAACATTGCTTTAAGCTTTTGTATGCTTAAAGCATGTTGTCAACTAACTGCACGTAGTTTGGTGCACTGTAGTTGCCAAGAAAATTTTCAACAACATCCTTGAATGCTTTCCATGTGATTTTCTCCAGTTCCACTAGAAGTTCTTCGACTTGCCTATCGTTGATGATCAGTTTGATTTATGGACCAACAAAAATGCATTCCTTCATATTGGCATCAGTTATTCTGGGAAACATCTGTCTCAAGTATTGAAATCTTTCACTGAAATTTATAGTCTTTCTAAAACCTGTCCTGCCAAGTATCATCTACCCTGCCTAAACACGCCCAGGCATGCCTGGACAAGATAGAAAACCTTTCAGCTCACACAATGGGCAACATTTTAATTGACTTGAATTATGAATTGAAATAACAAATATAACTGATTTTAAAAAAAGGTGTGTGATCTGCTCCTCCACACTACCAAGTATCCTGCCATTTACTTTGTACTCTGCCTTGGAGTTTGCCCTTCCAAAGTGTACCACCTCTCACTTCTCCGGGTTGAACTCCATCTGCCACTTCTCAGCCCACTTCTGCAACCTACCAATGTCTCTCTACAATCTTCAACATGCTAGGCATAGATTGAACACCATCTATAAATCTGCCAACAACACAGTCATTGTTGGCAGATGGTGACGAGGAGGCGTACAGGAGTAAGGAAGATCAGTTGCTTGAGTGCTGTTGCAACAACAACCTTGCATTCAACATCAGAATGATTATGGACTTCAGGAGGGGGAAATCAAGGGAATGCATACCAGTCTGCATTGACATCGGCTGTGGAAAGGGTGAGCTGTTTCAAATTCCTGGGTGTCAACATCTCTGAAGATCTATCCTGGGCCCAACATATTGATGCAATTACAAATAAGGCACAGCAGAAGCTATATTTCATTAGGAGTTTGAGGAGAACTGGTATGTCACCAAAGACACTTGCAGATTTCTGCAGATGTACCATGGAGAGTATTCTAACTGGGTGCATCAATATCTGGTATGGAGGGACCACTGCACAAGATTGGAAAATGCCGCAGAAAGCTGCTAACTCAGCCAGCTCCATCATGTTCACTAGTGTCCCTGGCATCAAGGACACCTTTGAAAGGTGATTCCTCAAAAAGGCTACATCCATCATTAAGGACCTCCATCACCCAGGTCATGCCCTCTTTTCATTGCTACCATCAAGGAAAAAGTACAGGAGCCTGGAGACTCACATTCAATACTTTAGGAACAGCTTCTGCTGTTACGACACCTGACCGCACCTGCACCTGGGGTTTAGACACTAACTGTCTAGAATATGGACAGCCGACACAGCCTCTTTAAGAATTCAGGCCTGCCCCTCTGATTGGCGGCCATATTTTTGTGCCAGGATTTTAACATTTAAAGAGCACCTGAACTGATGTTCGGTAGTCAGTCGCCTCCCAACTTTGGATTCTCGTTTAGCACCTAGTTTAGAATCCCATCTTCACTTAGTCTCGTGTTGTGACTCAATTCTAGTGTTGGATACTTGAGTCCTAACCATCCTCGTCTAGGTCTCTTGTCACAGTATGATTGAGCCTAACCTAGACCCAACGGGGCATTGGAGCCTCTCAGGCTCAGCAAGAGAATTTCAAGACAGCGCTGGGAGATATATGACCACCAGGTCACCACGCACACAACTGTCATGAGGAGGAAGCCAGAATCGCTCGAGGGAAGCTGTCAATCACTCTGTGGAGTCAGTCCATCATCCAACCCTGGAGAGATTTGTCGGTGACCTGGGCTCTTGCCACAGTTTCTTTAGTCAGTGTTCATTGCTGTTTGAATTCCAGCCGTCCCAGTTCCCTGCAGAGTGCGGAAAGGTGGGCTTCTCGATCTCTCTCCTGACCAGGAAAGCCCTGGCCTGGGTGACTGTGCGTTGGGAGTGGAGGTCAAAGATTTGCTCAGATTTGGAGGGATTCATGGCCACCATGCAGGGGGTTTTCCTTCATCCTGCCAGAGGAAACAGAGCCCCAGACCATCTAATGAAGGTGGGTCAGGGCAGTCGGTCAGCAGCCAACTATGCTATTGAGTTGTGGACTTTGGCCACAGACAGTGGCTGCAGTGGGGAGTCCTTGGCCACTCTGTACTGCCACAGACTGCGAGGCAAACTTCAGAATGCCTTGAGAGAGCAGTGATCGATCAGTCCATCTGCCTCGATCATCACGTGGTAGAGCGAAAGTGGGACTACCTCAAGAGGTAGAAGAGGGCTAATCTGAGCCTGGCCTCAACACATCACAGTTCCACTTCCCAGCCTTGGACAATGACCCGCTCGTCTCCTGCTCAGGATCCTGTTTAGCCCATGCAAATTGGTTGCACGAGGTTCTCTGACAATGAGAGGTCCTGAAGTCAGAGTGGAGGCTGCTGCCATTACTGTGGGGGAAGCAGGTCACCTGCGAGCCAAACTACCAAAGCTGCAGACAACGGGAGAACAGCTAGGACTGTCCAGTGTTGGGAGGACCGTGGTGGTAGCAGTCACTGCTCCCAAGCCTACTGATTCTAGGTTCATGCTGAAGGTGGAGATCTCTTGGGGAAAGAACCAGTGAGAGGTGAATGACTTTGTGGACTCGGGGACTGCTCGTCAGCTCAACATACCACTGTGGGAGTTGAGTCAGCCCACACACGCATCTGCCCTGGACGGCCATCCGCTTGGATCCGGACAGATCCTGCAGCGACATTGGTTTTGTGGATGAGGATAGAGGAACATGCAGAGCACATTAGCTTCTATATAATCCATTCCCCTCACATACCCCTGATCCTCGGGCACCCTTGGCTGTCCCAGAATAACCCTTCCATGAACTGGAAGGAAGGGAGGACCATTGCATGGCCCAGTCATTGCAAGAGGGCATGTTTTTGACATAGTGTTCTGATCCCCAGACTCTCTTGAGACCAGCAGCTGACGAGGAGGCAGACTTTTGTCTGGGGTAACCCAGAGCCTTCGAGAGACTTAGCCCCACCTCCAAGGAGACTTCCATCTCTAGTATCACTCATCTCTGACATTGTTTTCTCATGTTATCAACTTCAGAGCTTAGCATGGTAAGTACAGATAAAATGGGGTACTGTATGGGCACTACATGGGCTGAAGTGCCTTCTATATAGCGATGACCATGTTATAGTCTGCAACTGTATATAACGTGTTTCATGAAATAATGTAGCATTGTATTCATGTGAGCTTGTAATCACTTTTGGAAAAGGAGAAAAACGAGTGAAAAAAAAGCTTCAGAGCTTTAATTTTCCGATACTTTCTATGACAGCATTCTGCATCCTATACAGACTAAAGAGTAAGCCAGTGTCTATCTTTCATATCCAACTTGTGGTCGAAGGTTCAAATTCTTGGTCAGACCCCACGGAGTACTGTTTCAGTTCTGGTCACCTCACTAGAGGAAGGATGTGGATACTACAGAGAGAGTGCAGAGGAGATTTACAAGGATGTTGCCTGGATTGTAGGTCGTACCTTATGAGAATAGGTTGAGTGAAGTTGGCCTTTTCTCCTTGGAGCGACAAAGGATGAGAGGTGACCTGATAGAGGTGTACAAAATAATGAGGGGCATTGATCATGTGGATAGTCAGAAGCTTTTTACCAGAGCTGAAATGGCTAACACGAGGGGGCATAGTTTTAAGGTGCTTGGAAATAAGTACCGAGGGAATGTTAGGGGTAAGTTTTTCACACAGAGAGTGGTGGGTGTGTGGAATGCAATGCTGGCGAAGGTGGTGGAAGCGGATACAATAGGGTCTTTTAAGAGCCTCTTAGATAGGTACATGGAGCTCCGAAAATAGAGGGCTATGTGCTAGTGCTAAGGAAATTCTAGGCAGTTTCTAGAGTAGGTTACATGGTCAGCATAACATTGTGGGTCGAAGGGCCTGTAACGTGCTGTAGATTTCCATGTTCTATGTTCTTGTTCCCTTGCACAATTTCTGAGTCACTTTAACTTTATAACTTCTTGCTGTCTGTATTAGACTCAATGATTTATTCCTGATTTTGAATACCTTCGTAGGTTAACTAAAGCTTCCCTGGAGCATTGACGAGTCCCATTTTTGATTTGCTCTCTGGTATTCTCAAATCAAGTTTATTGTCATGTTCAAAGTACACAGTGACAAAGGTAAAATGTGACGCTTGCTTGCAGCAACATCACAGGTACATAGGTACAGACGACACACGGAATTATACATAAATTATACCAGACAGTGAAAAGTGAGAGGAAAAAAGACTGAAATAAAAGGCATTAGTATAAAAGTCAAAGACATAATCAGAGACAGGTCCGTGGTGGTGCAAATGGTGGCCTGTACCATCCCATTGCTTGCATAGGTTTATGGTTGTGCAGGTCATTTGAAGGATTAGGTAGTTGTAGGAAAGTACATGTTCTTGAATCTAGTGGTGTGCATCCTTAGGTTTCTGTACCTCCTGCTTGATGGTCACTGTGAGGAGGGGACGGTGGAGATCTGCCATCTTCTTGAGGCTGTGGTTCCTTCAAATATTGTCAGAGGTGGAGAGGTCTGGTCATGTGATGGACCAGGCTGGGATTGGATCAGCCATGATATTATTAGATCGTGGATTACTCTAGGTGGGTTGTCTGGCCTCTTCACAATTCAAATTTCCATTACATTTCCAATCTAAATGATCTGTCGGTGGTTTCCTGCTTTGTGCTAATGAGGCCCTATACACACGAGAAAACAGGACATCATCTTCAGACTGAGTGTGTTACAGCTTCCAAACTCAGTATAAAATTCAACAATTTCAGGTAAATCGCTTTTTCTGTTTGTCCCAGAACTAGCTGGTTATGCTTTTGGTTATCCATATGGTTAACCCTGTTATGAGTCTCTAACATTGTCTGATCTGTTGGTAATTTCCTACAGTTCTGACTTGACTTTGACAGGTTTTATATATTTTTTTGTTCGTCTTCACTCTCAAGTTCCCTCATTAACCTATCAACCAGATGCCTTCATCAGGTTATGGCTACTTGTAATGCTGAATCAGGATCAGGGGACTGGCAAGTGAGGCAGGAAATGCACCGACTTAGAATAGGTATATTAATCATTTAGATTAGATTAGATTATGAGGACACGCAGTCCTCTTTTATTGTCATTTAGTAATGCATGCATTAAGAAATGATACAATGTTTCTCCAATGTTTATTTACAAACAGTAAAAATTTGACCAAACATTCATGTTCCACAAGTTACAGACACTACAAATCTGACTATTTAACAAACATACTTAGTTAAAAGTGCGCACAGAGCAAACCTTCCCAATTGTCTTGCCTTAAACAAAGCAAGAAGAGAAGGAGCCCCTTCCATGTGTTATTTTACATAACCAGGATATTGAAACTAGACACAGACAGCTATCCAATGGGAAAAGCAGCTGCAGTTTCTAAACTAACCAATCACAGCGGAAGTGACTCCTAACAATCAGAGTAAGGTATGCCCCCACAGGACACAACTCTAGCTTTACTTTGTCTGAGATATTCCCAATTTCCACTCTGTCAAACTTCCGGGTAAAATGGCACTATCGAACATATACAACTGCTTCCTGGTAGTCAAAAATCTAGGAAATCTGACTAAAAACATCACTAAAAATACCTTTTCTGAGGTAAATTGTGTTAAATTATTGCTGCAAACAGTGAAGGAATGAGCGATGGAAAGGCAAGTTCGGGGGGGTGAATGGAGTTCCAGTGCCCATACAGCTGGCCAGGAGCAAGGTTAGACCACTCTGGGTGCCGAGCTGATTTGAAGAGCATGAGAGTGGCTTCGGGCTGGGTAATGAAATCTGGACCTAGAGCGAGTCACTGGGCAGCATGGTCTAGTCCCAAGGCCTTTCACAGTAGCAGTCCCTGGGTCCTAGTGCGAGATTCAGTGGCCCATATCAGAGCTGAGAGACAATTTCACTCTCCATGATCTTCACTCCTCTCTCCAGGGCCGTTCTGTTGTTTGGTCAATTTAAGTGTCGGCCTAGATAGACTGAAAAAACAGGGTGTCGGTTGGGATGAGAGCAGATTTCTCTCGCTTGCCATGATGGTCATCTCCATGGTGCTGAGGCTATGCAGACTGCTTCAGCAGCTCTGCTCCATGCCCGCTAATATGATGAACTGATAAGCCAGGCTTTGGGCCTACCCTGGGCAGCACCGGGGTTTGGATCTGAAGACTCAGAAGGTTCGGAATGCTGTTGTTTGCTTCAATTACTTGCATGACTTGTATTTTTTTTCTTTCCCTTCATCGAGTGTTGGTCTTTTATTTTTATTCTTTTTTTTTCTTTAATTTTGGTTCTTTCAGGTTTCTAGCTTTTTGGCTTCCTGCAAGCAAGGTTGTATAATTTATACATTCTTTGATAATAAATGTACTTGAATCTTCAATCCTGAATTTCCTATTCATCCCTCCCTCACCTTCTGTGCATTTTAAAACTAACTTATTTTCTCTCTTTCCCAGTTTTGATGAAAGGTCTTTGACCTGAAACATAAAGTCTATAATTTAACCTACAGATGCAGTCTGAGCCAATGAGTGTTTCCAGCATTTTCTGTTTCTATCTCTGTCTCTTACATTCTCCTAGATATTCTACATTTTCCCCCCATTTCCTCCTTAGTGTTTCCACAGCTTAGATAATTGGATATATTTTGTAGATAATGATCTCACTTAATTGCCAGCCTTTCTGGAAAGAACAATTTCTTTCTCTTCAGAACAATGTCTCCTGGTACTGTCTGCTAGAGTACATCCATGTCTTGCTGTATATCTACACTTGGAAGCACAGGTAATTAATTCAAAACTTCACAAACTATAGTGGGAATCAGATCTACTGAATATTTCAACATACCCTTTCCCCTAGGACAATGGTAGCACCAGAACCCTCCTTTCCTCTTATCTATTGGTATGAGATATTGTTACTGTCTCTTGCATTGACTTACAAAAGAAATCAAACATAGGCATATCAAACATGAGCCTCTATCCTTATGCACGATTCATGGTGCATAAAATACTATTACAAGACATAGGTTCTCACAATCCTGTTGAGTTAAAATCTTGTTTTTTTTTGCAGTAACTAGGGACAAGCTGCTGGCTAATTCTAATCTTGATTTCACGAACAATATCCTATTGAGATAGTAATGAGAAAGGATGTTTTACTGTTAAGGGTTAAATGTGGCAGCACAAGAAACAGAAAGTAATCCCATTGATAGAAGAAAGCAAAGTAGGTCTTCTTTGAGATCATTGTTGAGCTCTCCAGCACTTTCACCTGTGTGTTTTACCACAGATCAGATTCAGATTAGTGTATTATCATATAAACCAGGGTGCAATGAAATTTGTTGCTCTAATGAAGCTCCTAGAGTAAACAGTCCAGATGGTTACAATCAATGCAACATTATGTCAGTGACAAGCACCACAACAATGCAATGGTGCAAGCTGGAGTGACAATAATGGCTACACTGGGGGATAGGTACTGGAGAGTCAGCTGATTCTCATTCCTGGGCATAAACACATCAGATGACCTATCCTGGGCCCAGCACATACAGTATACTGTGTACACTCAGGAGGAAGGTGTGTCAGCATCTTTGCTTTCTAAGGAAGTTACTCAGCTTACTGAACACCTTCAAACTTCGACAGATGCACTATTTAAGTATCCTGACAGGATGCATCATGGTCTGGTATGAGAGTAGAGGACATCTGGTATACAGCAGAGAGTAGAAGACACTGCCTAATATGTCATGGACCCATTACTCTCTACCATTGTTAGTATCTATAGGAGGAATTCCCTGAAGAAGGTAATATCCATCATCAAAGATCCTCACCATCTTTTTGCAGCTACCATCAGGCAGGATGTACAGAAGCCTGAAGTCCCTCACCACCAGATTCAAACACAACTCATTCCGTTCTTGAACCAACTGGTAAAACCCTCATCACCTACACTTTATAAACACTGTGACAACTTTGATCACTTTGCATTGCAATGGGCTGTCTTTTAGTTCTAATTGTGTTCTTTCTTGTAAATATTATGGAACAGGTGAGAAGACAGCTGAAACGTCTCAACCCAAGCGAGTTTGCAGGACCAGATGGCGTCAGTACCAGGGTGCTCAAAGCCTGTGCCCCTCAGCTATGTAGAGTACTTCGCCATGTCTTCAACCTGAGCCTGATTCTCCGGAGGGTT